>NC_063188.1:102784822-103448822 GCF_023159225.1 Perognathus longimembris pacificus | reverse complement strand
AAAAACACTTCTAGAGTTCCTTGAGGTCTGAGCCTTGATAATGAACTCTCACTCATTCCTACTGTAGAAGGAGAAACTTTGGTAATCAAACAACAAAAAGAAAGGCAAGGAAAAGAAGGGAGGGAGGGAGGGAGGGAGAGAGGAAAGAAGAAAGGAAGGAAGGTAGGAAGAAAGGAGGGAAAAAGGGAGGAAGGAAGGGAGGGAGGGAGGGAGAAAGGAAGTGAAGATGGAAGGAAAGAAGGAAAGAACAAAATGAGGGAGGGAAGAAGAGAAAAGGAAGGAAGAAAGGAAAGAAGGAAGGAAGGAAAGGAGGGAGGGAGGGAGGGAGGGAGGGAGGGAGGGAGGGAGGGAGGGAGGGAGGGAGGGAGGGAGGGAGGGAGGGAGGGAGGAACGAAGGTGGGCAGGCAGGCACACAAGCAATGATTCCAAATGTGTCTTTCAACATCATGAACAGACTGTTTAGAAGTAAGGAAGAGGATTTTGCCATCTTCCCGGGCTTGAACTCAGGGCCTGAGCACTGTCTCTGGCTTCCTTTTGCTCAAGGCTAGCCCTCTATCACTTGAGCCACAGTGCCAATTCTGGCTCTTTCTGTTTATGTGGTGCTGAGGAATTGAACCCAGGGCTTCATGCATGCTAGACAAGCACTCTACCGCTAAGCCACATTCCCAGCCCAAGATGGCTAACTTAAAAAACTTGCTAACCACTTGCTTCTATCTAGGAGTCTCATTTCCTAGTGGTTAAGTTAATGCATTGGGGACCACTATCCTTCACAGACCTCTCTGGGGGATAGGGGAGAGGTGGGTGCTTCCTTCATCACCGGATGCTTTCCATCATCCTGGTTTCATTTCAAATATGCACACACAGGATGGTTTCACATTTTAATGCTTTGGGGGCCAATACATTTTCTTTCCCTCTCAGTCTCTCAATTCCTGGGCTAAGCCTTTCCCCCATCTCCTCTCCATCTTTGGTTGTGGAATTTTTAATGATTTAATGAGCAAATGTCAAAACTTTACATTTCTGTTTCCAGGAACTATTTCTTGATCATTCCTAATTCTTTGCATATGACACACACATCAGTTAGTTCTATTTGACATTTGTGAATTTATGGGAAACCTCATCTTGGGCCGACATTTAAAACTTGGCTACACCAATTGAATTCACCCTAGGGAACCATTTTTATAAGGGTCCTTGAAGGATTAGGCCCGATGACCAATAAAAAGTCATTTCTGTACATTCTGATTTCCATGGGGTTTTGATGCGAAAGGGATTTTTTCCCCCTTTTTGCATTTTTGTTTGCTTTCCCCCACAAACACGGAAAACAGGAATGTCTCCAAATGATTAAGATCTAAGAATGGATAATGAAAGCACAGACAGTGATAGTATTGCTGACTGCCAAGAAAAGGAGCTCTGTGGGGATTTGGGTTGGCTCTGAGGATAGTGTGGATTGCTCACATTCTGTTTGGACAGAAAAGAGAATTGTTGTATTTGAAACATTTTACCCCTTTTAGGAATTGCTAGAAGAGTTGTGGCCCAGGGGGCTAGTGTGCTGTCTTCAAAGTATCATTCCTATTGTTAGGTTAAGAGGAGATGGGGTGGGGGTAGGGGGAGAAAGTGAATAGAAGGAAATTCGTAATTTGCAAATAGAATTTTCCTAAGAATGATAGGAAAGTAGAAACATATTTTCCTGTATCCTAAACATTGCCTTCATTAGTATATGAGATTTTCCAAGCATGAACTTTCCTTCGTGCTCCCTCCCTCCCTCCCTTCCTCCCTTCCTCCCTCCTTCTCTTCCACCCTTCCTCCCTCCCTCCCTTCCTTCCTTTTTTCCCTTGTGCCAGTCTTGGGGATTGAACTCAGAGCCTGGGCCCTGTCCTTGAACTTTTGTTCTCAAGGCTAGAACTCTACCACTTGAGCCACAGCTTCACTTCCAGCTTTTGGTGGTAAATTGGTGTCTCATGGACTTTCCCGTTTGGGTTAGCTTTGAACCATGATCCTCAGATCTCAATCTCCTGAGTAGCTAGGATTACATGTGTGAGCCATTGTTGCTTGGCATGAACCCTCCTATGGAAACTGTGATTTCAAGGAGAAGACTAGAAGTAAAAGGTGTTTCCATTTGAACTAGAATATATAATCTACCTTTACTCCCTTTCATTTGCAGGTGTGTTTTAGACCTGAAAATGGAGCATTGGCATTATCAGGAAACTGATTAGAAATGGAGACTTTTGGTCCAGCCTGAGACAGGAGACAGATTAAATCAGAATCTGTACTGTAACCAGAGCCCAGGGTGGCTGGTTCGCATGGGCAGTAGAATCTAGAAAGAACTGCACTTGAGAATTTTCCCTGGTTGGATTGAATCTCTGTAACCTAGTCAGGACAATTGTAGGTGCCCAAGTTGGGGACTTGATTTGACCTTCCTCAAAGGAGTTCACAGCTAGGGCCTGGCTGAAATCTCATACCCATGGTAAAATGAAATGTTCTTTCCAGAAAGTCTCATTGGAGGGACAACAGGAGCCAGGAGCAGAGGGTCTGTTTGTGATTCCTTTCCTAGTCACATATGACCCCTGAGACCTTGCAGAATTAAACTGATATCTCTTGTTTCTCTGTTTTTGCCACTGAGATATTTCTCAATAAGTTCTAGCTTGGCACCTGTCCCACTTTTCTGTTATGCTTGTTCTGCAAATATTTATTACATGAGAGGTATTGTATATTTCTGAAAGTGCTTCTTTGGGAGACATGGCAATAATTGGCTTATTTTTAAAATTTGGTTCATTTATTCACTTGTTCATTTCCTTTCTTTTTTATGCCAGTACTGGGGCTTGAGCTCATGACCTTGAGCTCTTGCTTGGCATTTTTTTTTTTTTTTTGGCCAGTCCTGGGCCTTGTACTCAGGGCCTGAGCACTGTCCCTGGCTTCTTCCCGCTCAAGGCTAGCACTCTGCCACCTGAGCCACAGCGCCCCTCCTGGCCGTTTTCCATATATGTGGTGCTGGGGAATCGAACCGAGAGCTTCATATGTAGGAGGCAAGCACTCTTGCCACTAGGCCATATTCCCAGCCCCATTGCTTGGCATTTTTGATGAAGGCTGGCTCTTTATCACTTAAGCCATGACTTCATCTCTGGCTTTTTTTGCTACTTAATTTGGAGATAAGAGTCTCAGGTATTTGTCTATCCAGGCTGACTTGTCCCTAAGATCTCAGCTGCCTGAGTACCTAGGATTGCAGATATGACCCACCAGCACCCGGCTTGCTTGTTTCTTTTGCAAAGCCCAATATATTTTTCTTTGCTAGTGGTTCATTTAAATTAAATGGGCTAAGGCCAAGTTGCCATTACTGGAGCAAGGTAGAAAAATCAAGAAATGGCCTCCATTTTGTTTAATGACCTTGGCCAATCAGAGATTGGCTCCAATTCTCTGTATACTTTTTTCATTGCTACATTTTGGCTTGGCAGAGGAATCTGCCTGTGTACTCTGTCTGTAGCTGGGTTTTTATCAAAATCAGGCCACCTCGGTCTCTGCTTCCCTGAGGGCTGTGGAGTGAGGCCTAGGATTGGAGGACAGAGCCAACTTGAAAGATGGAGTCCACTGTTATTGCGTTTTAAGATCTTACTTCCTGACCTGCTTTTTTTTTTTCAAATTTTTATTATCAAACTGATGTACAGAGAGGTTACAGTTTCATACGTTAGGCATTGGATACACTTCTTGTACTGTTTGTTACCTCCTCCCTCATTCCTCCCCCCTCCTCCCCCTTTCCCTTTCCCCCCATGAGTTGTTCAGTTCATTTACACCAAACAGTTTTGCAAGTATTGCTTTTGTAGTTGTTTGTCTTTTTTTTACCCTTTGTCTCTCGATTTTGGTATTCCCTTTCAATTTCCTAGTTCTAATACCAGTATAGATGGTTTCCAGTATACTCAGATAAGATTACAGAGATAGTGTAGACACAACCACAGGAAGGTGATACAAGAAGATCATCAATAGTAGAAGCTACAGATACACATGGGACGTTGAAAGTAGTTACAACTGTGATATAACAATCGTTTCCATAACATGGAGTTCATTTCACTTAGCATCATCTTATGTGTTCATAAGGGTATAGCTATTGGGCTCTTGTGATCCTCTGCTGTGACTTGCCTAAACCTGTACTAATTATTCCCAATAAGGGAGACCATAGAGTCCATGTTTCTTTGGGTCTGGCTCACTTCACTTAGTATAATGTTTTTTTTTGTTTTTTTTTGTTTTGGCCAGTCTTGGGCCATCAACTCAGGGCCTGAGCACTGTCCCTGGCTTCTTTTTGCTCAAGGCTAGCACTCTGCCACTTGAGCCACAGTGCCACTTCTGGCCATTTTCTGTATATGTGGTGCTGAGGAATCGAACCCAGGGCCTCATGTATACGAGGCAAGCACTCTTGCCACTAGGCCATATTCCCAGCCCTTAGTATAATGTTTTCCAAGTCCTTCCATTTCCTTACAAATGGGGCAATGCCATTCTTTCTGATAGAGGCATAAAATTCCATTGTGTGTATGTACCACATTTTCCTGATCCATTCATCTATGGAGGGGCATCTGTGTTGGTTCCAGATTCTTGCTATGACAAATTGCGCTGCGATGAACATTGTTGTGCTGGTGGCTTTACTGTGATTTTGTTTGTGGTTTTTTGGATAGATACCCAAAAGTGGGGTTACTGGCTGACCCTCTGCTTTGTACTGTCTCCTTTTGCAAGCTGGCACATTTGTGTGTGGATTCTGGTCCAAGAGAAATGCATTGTGGTTCCTTCAGAGCCACTATCTTAGATAGTAGAGAGGCAGTAGAGAGAGCTGACTTGACCATTTTCTGGCCTTGGTTGTTTCTGGGTAGTTTGCCCTGGTGGGGGCCATAGCCTCTAAAAGAAACTTGTTTCTGGAGTGAAGACCCCCAAACTTCCCTCAGCAGCTCAGACACATTTTCTTTTGGTTGTTCAAATGGTAGCTGCAAGTCTCTGAGAAGCAGCCCAGAGCTCTCAGTGGTCCAGGTCTGGAGTTGCAGCTGCCTGGGTGTGGCAGCTCTTCTGAAGTTCCCGGTGCTGTCATCTGGAAAACCCGGACTGGATTTCCATTCTAGCCTGGCTGAATGGCAGATATCCTGGCCTGGAGAAAGGAGCCTTTCTTCAGTAATGTGCTGATTCAGTGACCCAGAATGTTAACATCTGATGTCAGTTCCTGGTCTATGAGGAACCATCTTTGGCCATTGTCCCCACATCTTTCTGTTCATATCTTAAAGTAATTCTTCCAAAGATATGTAAGAAGTTAATAACATTACCCCTAGAGTTAGGGAAATATGGCTGATCATGTAATTATAATTACAAGATCGTGTATGTAATCCAACCAACAAAAAGCTGAGTGAGGTGACAAATCTGTCATCTCAACTATGTGAGTACCATAGACAGGAGGATTGCAGTCCAGGCTCATTGAGGCAAAAGTGAAACCCGATCCCCAAAATAACTAGAACGAAAAGGACTGGGGGAATAACCCAAGTTGCAGTGTAGCTGCCTGGCAAGTATAAGGCCCTAAGTTCAAATCTCAGTCTATTACCCCTCCCCCCCCACACACCAGATTTTCACTGGCTAGAAAACAGGCAATTTCTGGGGGTTTCTTAACAATCCATGGCTTGTTAGATCAAAGGAATTTTTTAAGGCTAGCAGAAAACTTTTATTGGTGATTGTCCTTTGAAGGGTTATTTCTCATGGTCAGCAAGAAAATTTTGCTATAGTCGAAGCATCATGAATTTAACAAATATACTTGTGGAGGTGGAATCTGGGAAGTAGAAATGGCATCAGGGAGCCATTGTGCCTAAAGGCTCACTCGGAAGAGAGGTAAGACTAAGGATATATCAGGCTGTATCATAGGATCTAGCAGGACTCTGCCCCTAATAGAACACAGGAGTATTGGGATGGTAACTGAGGTAGGAACCCAATCACACAACTGGGAAGGCATTTCCCATTTGTAATGAGCACATAAAATTTGTTGGAAGCTATAAAATAATCCATTCCTCATCCAACTCTCTCCAGCTAGTTTTAGCATTTATTGATGATTCTTGTCTGAATAATGATATATTATAATGGTCTCATGTTCATCCCTTCTAGATTTGTTAGTCCAAAATAGCCTTTTCCAAACTTAGTAGCTGAGCTCACCATGAGGAAGAATCTTGATTTCCTCCCCGGACCTTTGACTGTTGGCTCTTTTGAAGTAGTCTTGGTTTGTTGGGTGTATGTTTTGACATGTGTAGTAACTCATTTTAGAAATACTTATTGTTTATTAGATGACTTTTGAATAACCTTTGAAGTGCTTTATTTTTTTAAAGGGAGAATTTAAGTCACATATGCTATAATTTACTTTTGTGGTAGCTTTTGGAAAATTGCACCTGGATCTTCCTACATTGTTGATCAACAGAAACTTGATCATAATGATAGTAATAATAATATCTTCCTGCCATCTAAATTTTGTTCCATGGAAAGGGGAGAAATTAGAGGGATTATATGAATTCTGAGAAGGATAGTTGGACTAAAAAATAAACCTGCTCTTGGAAGCAGATGAATTCCATAAAACATGAATTTCCAGAAATGTTTTGAAATGCTTGTGGGGGAGTTCATTTTGGAAGGCAGTGAATGACATTGCTTGCAAGTGTGTGTGTGTGTGTGTGTGTGTGTGTGTGTACATGTGTGCACATGCACTTAGATTGATTTTCATTCAGAATGGATCCTTAACTAATTTCTAGCCCATTCATTCTTGCCTACTTCTTATGGTTGTTTCCTGTTATTTGTTGATACTGGGAGTACTTTCTAGAAGAAACTCTGATGATTGTTATATTGGAGGTAGAATAGTGATTTCTTGGCTTTGATTTTTTTTTTCAAATCACAGTTAGGAAGAGAAATGGGGAAGATCTGGGAAGCTTGCTGACTCATCTTTGTTATAACATTGGCTGTTATGGGTCCCGTGAAGGTTACTGTACTTAGAACAGTAGAAAAATCTGTAGGAATAAGAGCTGCCTTTAAACCTGAAAAAGAACAAATGCCAGTGACTCCTGTGATGAATGATCTAGAGCGATGGTTCCCTAAGTTCCTCACTTCCACACACAAGAAAGGAAAGTTAAACTTCAGAAACCCTGTAAATTGCAACACTCTTGGCAAATCACAAGGTAGAGGGACATAATCTGAATGTCATACCTTTGCTGGGAAACAAGCTATCCCCAAAACTTAGTGACTAAAACCAACAAATACCTTATGTAGTTTGTGGTTGAGCTGGGTGATTGTCTCGGTCTGGGCCAAGACAGGCTGATCTTGGCTGGGCTTGCTCCATGTCCACAGTCAGCTGGCAACTCCGCTAAAGTTTGATTGGCCCATGTAGGAGGTGTCTCTTATTTTCCCGCAGGCCTGCCTGAGCTGGTTTATGCTGTGTTCTTGGGATTCTAAGCATGGGAGAAGTGGGCAGGGCCTTTCAGACTCTGGGTTAGAACTAAAATATCCATTGCTGCTGCATTGCAGTGGCCAAAGCAAATCATAGATCCTAACACAAATTTAAGGATATGAGAAGTAGACTGTTGATAGGAGGAACTAAAAGGTTGTATTGCAAAGGAGTAGAGTGACTGGGACTATTTGATTTTTGAGTGGCACTGGGACTGGAACTCAGGGCTTTGCACCTGCCTCGCTAGCACAATACCACCGAGTCATGCCTCCTGCCTTGTTTGTCACTAATTAGATCATTTTTAAAATAGACTCTTGCTTTCCACCTGGGCATGTGCCTGACCTGTGATCTCTCTACTTGAGACTTTCCACTGTAGTTAAGGGCCCAGACACGTGCCACCCCATCTATCTTTCCTCCATGGAGACAGTCTCACAAACTTTTCTGCTTTGGCTGGCGGACCTTGATCCTTTTGATCACAGCCTTCCATGTAGTTTGGGATGACAGGTGCATGCCACTCATGCACCTATGGATTAAGAAGTGGATTTGGGAACTTTCCTGCTGGATTGGCCTAGAACCTCAAATCTCCTACTCTCAGCCTCCCAAGTAGCTAGTATTAGAGGTATGAGGGTGGTACCACTTTTGTAATCTAGCACAAAAATTTTGTAATTTTGACTACCTACACATGTGGTTGTCTATTACTTTTAGACACATTTCTAAGTTTGGGAGAATGTTTAGAGAAGAAGGAAAAATAAGTACAGATCATGTATAGTTACAGAAGGTACAACAAGATTTTGGTTTGGAGTTAGTGAGTTAATCTATGTAAAGTGCTTTGAACTAGCATGTAGTAAGTGTTCTGTAAATGTTGATAATCTTACTATTAATATAGTGAATCACTATGTCAATTGAGGTACCCATTCTTATTTAAAAATGAAGCTAAGAATTAACTTCATGGGCAAATGAGCAGAGCTAGTTGGGTGCAATGGGGTATACCTGTAATCCCAGCTACGTAAAAGGCAGAGATAAGAAGATCCGGGTCTGAGGCTAGCCTTGGTAAAGTTAGTGCTAGACCATATCTCAAAAATAAAACATGGAGTTAATGCAATATTGATGAGGATTTAATTAAAATTAGTTAAAATGTTAAAAACCTACCAACAAATTTTAAAGGGCCGAGGTTGTGGATCATGTGTTAGAACGTTTGCCTCACCAGCATGGGGCCCTAAATTCAATTCCCACTACCATAAAAACTGAAAATGAACCAAGCTTTCACAAGTGTGTAATCAAGGAAAGGCTTTCATGTAAGTTACCTTTAGCAAAGCAACCTGGATCACAGGTCGCACATCTGTTCCTTGGAGACCAAAGGTGGGAAGATGGTTCTCATTTTGCCTGCTCTCACCAGTTGACCCTGTTAGGCTTGTTTCTGGGGTTTATCGCAGCTTGATGGGTTATTGCTAAACTGGAGTCTGTAATAAAGAAAACTACCCAGGTGTGAAGATTGTTATTTTCTCAAAACATCTTCTTTGTTTATTTACTTAGCCTTTAGTGAGTGCATTGGAGTCCTGGGAAGGGGTGCGGTGCTTCAAGTTCTGGGGCTTGAACTCAGAGCTGAGTGCTACCCCCTGTGATTTGGGGGGGGGGGGGGCGGTTAAGGCTAGCACTCTATCACTTGGGCCACAGCTCCACTTCCAGCTTTTTGGTGATTAATTGGTGATGAGAGTCTCACAGACTTTTCTTCCCAGGCTTGTTTTGAGCTGAGCTCCTCAGATCTCAACTACCTGAGTAGCTAGACTACAGGTGTGAGCCACTGGTTGTCTGGATCGCTCACTTTATACCTTTGGTTGTATGATAAAAAGCAGTGCTTACCTTTTCTTGACTGATTGAGCTCCTGAGTAATAAATGAAGATAGGACCCTGCCAGCCTCCCTAGGTTGGCCTCTCTAGGGAACTGGCAGCCACTGAGGGCTAACTGCCCTTAAGAATTTGCACCAGTGATCCCAATGCAAAACTTTCTCAGGTCCCCAGTCTGCTTCTGTTTTTCCTTTCACTGTACTTGGGGTGAAAGTGATTTCCCTTTCCCTTGTTGAGCTAAGCTTTTTGCAGTTAGCATCAAACAATCCCAAGTTGTTTGAGTATTGAGAAGGAAATTTCTCTGAGGATTAAAAGCAGACACAATAGAGGGAGTGCTCCCTTTTGCTTTAATCATTTCAGGCTCCTCAGTGATGATAGGAAGTTTGGTTAGTCTTTAAAATTAAGGAAAGGAGCATTCCGGAGTAGTAGCATTTGGATTTCTTTCTGTTTTGAATTCTTTAAAAAAAAATTATAGTTTAATACGTTAGGACATGGATACGTTTCTTGTACTATGTGTTACCTCCTTCCTCATTCCCCCCTCCCCCCTCTCCCCCTTTCCCTCTCCCCCCATGAGTTGTTCAGTTGGTTTACACCAAATGGTTTTCTAAGTATTGCTTTTGGAGTCATTTGTCTTTTTATCCTTTGTCTCTCGATTTTGATATACCCTTTCACTTCCCTAGTTCTAATTCCACTATATACAGTATCCGGGGTACTCAGATGAGATACAGTGATAGTGCGGGTACAACCACAGGAAGGGGATACAAGAAGATCATCAACAAACGAAGCTACGGTTTCACATGGCATGTTGAAAGTAATTACAACAGTGATATAACACTCCTTTCCATATCATGGAGTTCATTTCACTTAGCATCATCTTATGTGATCATAAGGGTATAGCTATTGGGCTCTTGTGATCCTCTGCTGTGACTAGCCTAAACCTGTGCTAATTCTTCCCTATGAGGGAGACCATAGAGTCCATGTTTCTTTGGGTCTGGCTCACTTCACTTAGTATAATTTTTTTCCAAGTTCTCCCATTTCCTTAGGAATGGGGCTTGAATTCTTAAAGTGTGTTTGATAAGCTATCTGTGAAACCACAAGTCACTCCCTTTTTAATAGGCTTCAGTGCCCCTTTGGCCTGCTTATAAACACACTGCTCCCTTCAAAGCAACCCACCCGGGAGTTCTTGGTGGGGACAACTCCACCCACTGGCCTTATCTGTCAGTTGAGTTTGATCTTTTTGGAGAAAGATATTTCTCATCTCTGAACCTCAGCTCTACTGCTTCTGTAGTTCTTCTTTGCTTTCCCTTTCACTCCCAACCCCAGCCCCAAGTGAATAGATACCTGGTGACTTCTTCTGTTTCCTCTTGTTTTCTGTGGCTTTGTCTAGGAAGGCAGGGCCAGAGAGGAGTGACTCTGTCTTCACCCCCACGGGACATATGGTAATGTCTGGAGATTGTTTGGATTGTCACAGTTGAAGGTACAGGGCATTTAGTAGATAGCCACCAGGGAGGCTGCAAAACATTTTGTTTTGTTTTGTTTTGCTTTGCTTTGTTTTTTGTCAGTCATAGGCCTTGAACTCAGGGCTTGCATTCTGTCCCTGAGCTTTTCCACTCAAGGCTAGCAGGCAACCAATTTGAGCCATAGCTCCACTTCTGCTTTTCTGGTGGTTAAGTGGAGATAAGAGTGTCACAGACTTTCCTGCTGAGGCTGGATTTGACCCATGATCCTCAGACCTCAGCCTCCTGAATAGCTAGAATTTCAGGAGAAGCTCTGATCTAGAAGGTTGCCATCTAGTGCCAAGCTCCCATTGTCTATATGGTGCTTCCCTTAAGAGAACTGTTATGTTTAACATTAGTTATATCATCTCTGACTTTCAGTAACTAAACCTACAGGAGAGAATTGTTCCTGGAGTGGGCTATTGCCCTGCAAATACTCCATGTGGATGACTGGGTCAGGTCAGCACTAACAAATAGTCACAGAAGGCCCTGTGCTGGGTCTCTTTGGGTGACAGCAATGTTGAGTTTCCCCATGGGACACTTCATGGTAGCTTATCTCTGGCTCTTCTCTAAGGAAACAACCAGTTCTCTCCGGGAGTGCCAACTAACTCGTCCCTTCTGTAAACACTTTGATTATGTGCCTTCATGATAGTATTGTTGGCTTGAAAAAGAGAAAAGGGAAAGAAACAGAAATCAAAACACGCATCCTTGATGGCAGCCTCTATGAATGTATGTGACCTTGGGAATGCTTCATTCTTTAAATAGTTATACATAGATGATATTTCGAGAATGTTCTAGATTTGTCATTTGGAAAAGTTAGACAAGTCTAGGTGCACTGACACAGACACCAGATGAGCAACTGAATGTGATTGCCTTGTGCATATCTGGAAGGCGTCGCCTGCCATAAGCCCCTTGGGACTGTTATGCACTGGTCTTCTTCTCCCCTAGGATCATTTGAATCAATGTGAGCACTATCTGTTGAGTACCTACTGTGTGCCCAGCACTGTTGTAGGTGGCAGAGAACTCAGGAATGGAGCCTTCCTCCTGTGGGAGCCAGACAAAGCAAAATGAACAGAGCAAGGAAAGGCTGGAAAGGACAATGGCTTTGATGGCCCAAGAAGCAGAGTAAGAGACAGACAGAAGGTGCTGGGGAAGTATAAAGAAGACCTCAAGGAGGAAGTGCCATGTTTACAGAAACCAAATGAGTCAGAGTTGCCAATGCTGCCTGGCTGTCCAGAGCTGTCTGGAAAGAGCATTTCAGGCATCCAAAAGAGGAAAAAGGCAAAGACTCTGAGGCAGAACAGGCTTGGTGGCTTCCAGGAACAGCAAGGAGCTTGGTAGAGCTGAAAGGGAGGAAACTAAGGAAAAGCCACAGGAGAAGATAGAGAAGAGGCAAGAGACAATAGAGAGAAATCGTAACCTAGATCTTCCAAGGCCAGACTCAAGACTTTGGTGTTGACGCTGAGTATCAGAAAGGCCAGTGGTGCATCAGGGTCTTTACAGGACCACTGTGGCACCATGAAAAGATGGACCTCTAGGAGACAAGAGCTGATGCAGCAGGTGGGGGAGGAGCTGTCAGATCACTGCTACCACTCACGGGCCAGAGGTTGGCAGCTTGCCCTTGCCCACCCTCTCTGCTTCCAATCGGTGTCCTGGCTCAGTGGAGTTCTTTGGTGGTAACTCCTTCGAGATAAATGACTTGAGAGGAATACAGTCCTCCTTTGCTCTCTGGGCAGTGCTCATCAGCAATGTCCACCTGCAACCTGGCTTCTTGAGAAGAGAACGGTTGACAGCCACCTTGAGCTGTTGAAGAGAAGTGGTGCTCTGGAGAACACGAGTCTCAACTCTGCCCACATCCTCCTTGGGAAGGGCCAAGGCTGAATGAGCTCATTGAAAAGTTTCCGTCCATGTTCTTTTCTCTTGTTCTGCTTCTTTATCCATTCTTTTCTTTGAACTTCACACCACTGTTTCTCCCATTCCCATTTCCATAGTGAAGATTTTGTTACCCAGCCTATGGCCTCCCTCCCTCCCTCCCTCCTTTCCTTTCCTTCCCTCCTTCTCCCTCTCCTTTCTTTCCTTCCTTTCTTTCTATGCACAGCAGCAGGAAGGTATCACAGCTTGATTTTCTGAAGTCCATCAACAACCACGGGCTGCTTGTCAGTAAGCTGGAATGCTGCTCTAATTTTCACATTATCCCTTCCTGCTGTTTGTTGAGTTATTTAATTAGAAGCCGCAGTATTTTCTAGGGAAAACACTTTGAACAGAAGGCCTGATTTCGTTGGGAATGGATGCCTTTATTATGTGTCAAAGAGCTAAAAACTGCTCCTAAGATGTCAGTGTGTGTGCATGTGTATGAAACACAGGAAAACACATGCATGCATAGAGAGAATGATCAAAAGAGAAATGGGGGGGAGGCTTGGGAAATGAGGAGGTGTCAGATGTAGCAGATGATATGGTTCCTGTTCAGGAGTGTGTATGCTTCGGTTGGCTCCAGTTTGGCTAACACTGCAATGCCTTTAGTGTCACAGAAGCTGGCAAAGAGAGCTGACACATTGTTTTTCTAGGGGAAAAAATGCTCTCCCTCTACACTCCCAGCACAGACAACAGCATAAAAGAAATGAGACAGAGCCACCCACAGTCCACCCAGACTCCAACTCAAAGTCTTTGAATTATTTATTTACGTCTTGCCACTCTGCATAGTTTTTCTTTTCTTTTCTTTTCTAAGAAAAGTCAGTTTATAGTAGCTGTTTAAAAGTATAAGGGAATAGTCAAGATTGGATTCATCGGCAAAGATTTTTGTAAAGTTTTTGTTCTTAGGAAAAGATTCATGTTTGGAATATGACAGTGTGGAATTCACAGGAAAGGCTGTTGGATAAATCCCACTGTTTTGCTCTTGTTGTTTGGGGTCTCCTGCAATTGACTGCTTTTCACTTTGCTCTGAGTCTCTAGATGTGTATGTTGCCTCATGGCTTTGGACTATTCTGTGGTAAAGGGACTCCCCACTTCATTTTTGGGCCACAGAAAGGAAAGAACTAAAATGCTTCAATGACTCCAAGCTCAAACTAAGAAAGCTTTCCTCTGGATGGAGCTAATCATTTTAGAATAGCTTGAAGGAAACTGTGCAGTTTCTTTTCAACACACACACACACACATAGTGATATCTTCATTTCAATCCCTTCCTCTCCTTCTAAGCCAGGTCTCTGAGTAAGCAGTTGATGTTTCATCTATTTACTGTTTTCCCAGTATTGCTGAGCTAGACATATACAAGGTTTTTCACATGGTGGAAATTCAGTTGAGGAACATACAGGACATGTGTCAGGTTTGTGGAGACCTTATTGTGTGTGTGTGTGTGTGTGTGTGTGTGTGTGTGTGTGTGTGTGTGTGTGTGTTGGTACTGGGGCCTGAGCTAAGGGTCCTGAACTCAGGATCTGGACACTGTCCCTTAGCTTTTTCACCCAAGCCTGGCACTCTACCACTTGATCCATAACGCCACTTCTCTCTCCCTCTCTCCTTTCCTCCCTACCTCCCTTCTTCTCTCTCTTTCTTTCTTTCCTCCCTTCCTTCCTTTCTTTTTTGCTTCTTCTCTTTCCTTCTTTCTCCTTCCTTCCTTTCTTCTTTCTTTAATTGGAGAAAAGAGTTTCATAGATTTTCTTGCCTGGACTGGCTTTAGTTCATAGTTCCTCAGATCTCAGCCTCCTGAGTAGCTAGGATTACAGGTGTGAGCAACCAGCACCGGGATGATGTGTTCTCTCCATGTTGAAATGCTAGTGATTTCATTGGTCACCAGAAGCGGGATAATCTGTTAACTTCTAGGAATGAGGGGGCAGGATAATTCATTAAAGTGTAGTCCTTGAACTTGAAGTGTGGTGTAGCTTGGGAGCAGGTTAGAAACTCAGAATCAGGGCTCCACTGCTGACTGATTGAATCAGAATTTGAATTTGCTGTTGAGGTGATGCCTAGATTATTTGTATCCATATAAATCATAAAATATAAATCATAAAACCTTAGCCCAGAGCAGTGATGGTTCTCAAACTTGTGCAAATATCAAAATGACCTGTTTTAAAAATCTTATTAAAATGCAGATTGCTAGAACCACTACTCAAGCTCTCTTCCTACTCCCACCTCTCTACCGTGTCCTCAGTTTTCTTCTTCCTTCTCTTTGGGAAATCCAGTGTTCCCCTTTCCTCAAGAACACCCCTCTACCTTGTCACTGTGGATCCAAACCAAAACTCACTGCGCTGGGCTCCTCTGTGTATTCCCATACCCATCAGCAGCTTCACAGATCAGCTCCAATTGGCCCTACTGCCTTTCCAGATAGTGTACCAGTCTACCCGCTCCACCTGGGCAATCTATCCGTCACACCACACCTAATCTGTCTCCTCTCAGGTGGCTCTCAAATCTCCCCTCCTACCCTGACCACCACTTCAGTAGCCTAAGCCTCCATCTCCTGAAAGTATCCTCCAAGTGACTTCCTTTTGGCCCCACTCATCCTTTTTTTTCCTTTTTGTAATATTTTTTGAACAAGGTCCCACATTTTTATCTATGCTGGTCTTGACTACAATCCTCCTATATGCTTCTTTTTTAAAAAAACATTTTATTGTTATTATAAAGGTGATATACAGAGGTGTTAGAGTTACCTAAGCCAGGTAAAGAGTACATATCTTTTTGGACAATGTCACCTCCTCCCTCCCTCTCCTCTTTTTCCCTCCTATCCCCTACCCACAAGTTGTATAGTGCATTTTCCACAGTGTCCAGTGAATACCATTGCTGTATTAGTTCATCATTTGACCCTCCATTTCTGTGCCTCCCCTCACCCTTCCAAAGACATATAAACAAACAAACAGAATGAAAAGAAAACAAAAACAGCAACAAAGAAAAAAAATCTTCTGTTTTCATTTCCAGGAGCTCATTTCAATGAATATTATTTTATATGATCAGATGTACATAGGCATTGTGCCTTTCTGTTATTCTCATAAGAGTATCCTCTTTGGGTTTCACTGTGTATGAATGCCTAGAGACCTGTATAATTTAGTATGTCCTGGTATATTTTATATCTAGCTTCTGCCATTTGTCTCTCTGAGCTTGGCTTACCTCACTTAACATGATTTGTTTTAGGTCCATCTATTTCCCTGCAAATGACGTATTATTCTTTCTAATGGCTGTGTAAAATTCCATTGTGCTTGGTACCACATTTTGGGGATCCACTTATCTATGGTTGGGCATGTGGGCTGTTTCCATATCTTGGCTATTGTGAACAGTGTGGAAATGAACATGGATGTACACTTGTTGTTCTGGGCAGATGCCCAGGAATGGTATGTCTGAATCACAGGGAAGATCTATGTTTAGTTTTCTGAGGAATCTTCAGACTGCTGTCCAGAGTGGTTGTACTAGTTTATATTTCTACCAACATTACAGTAGGGTTCCTTTTTCCCAACATCCCTGCCAACATTTGTTGTTCAAATTCATAACGTTGGCCGATCTAACTCAGATGGAATCTCAGAGTTGTTTTGATATGCATTTCCTTTATGGCCAGGGATGATGAGCATTTCCTTATATGTTTATTTGTCATGCTTACCTCTTCTGAGAAGTCTCTCCTTCGCTCATTTGCCCATTTAGTGATTGGTTTATTAGCTTTGGGAGCAGTTCATTTCTTGAACTCCCTCTCTCATCTTTGTCCAGGCTCTTTTACACCTTCAAGTCAAAATAACCTTTCCAAAATCTTCCTCCCCATCACGTCCTCCCCACCTCTACTACTACTTTAGCCCCTTCTGTGGTATCTGATTGGTCTTATTCTACAATCCTGAACATAGCCCTGAAGACAACCTGGGCTGCCCCTGTGTGTGCATCCATCTTCCTTCCCATGGCTCTCACACAATTCTGGGATGTAGCTACTTTCAGATCTTTGCACAAGTGGAGAAAAGATCTTCTTACTTCTACTTTACTTACCATATTTAGTACCTCAGCATTTTCCCAGATGTTCCTTAACCTTCCCCAGGGACACTGCCCTGACTCTCATTGTGCTTTTTTGCCCTTTGAAATTGTGCATTCAAAGTGTAGTGATTGGATTAGGGTTTTTTTTCCCTCCTATAAATTTCATGGAGCAGACAACTGATTCATTGTTGTTAATCCCTGTATTTCCAGAAATCTGGATCTGGAATTCACTGAATACATATTTTGTTTCTAAAGCCAGTGGGATCCTTTGCAATTATGTGTAGTACATTCACTATTTTCCCAGGCAGACTTTTCACACCATTTAGTGGGTATGGGGAAGTGTAGTACGGTGGGAAAATATACCGACCTGCCTCCATTCTAAACCTTTTCGCAATCGACTTTTAAATTTTTTCTTCAACATATAAGAATATAGTCAAATGTCTTGATAATTGGTAGCATGAATTGGCCCTGGAGGCCAGGAAGTCTTCTTTGCTCTGGCTTTAATTAGGACAAAGCAGAAGGAAGCCATTTCTATGTAAATTAATCAATCCATTGATACATACTTCTTCAGCCCTGCTTATATGCCAGGCACTAAACCAGAGCCCTAGGAAATGGAGATCAAGGATGAAGTTCCTGCACTTAAGGGATGGCAGATTCTTGGAAAGTTCAGTAGTTGTAAAGGATTCAGGAAAAGCCTGACCTGGTAGTTTAGGCTTGTAATTTGAGCTACTCAGGAAGCTGAGATCTGGAGGATCATAGTTCAAAGCCAGTCTATGCAGAAAAGTGTGAGCAATTCCATTTCCAAAATGCTGGATGCTGGTGGCTCACACCTGTAATCCTAGCTTCTCAAGAGGCTGAGATCTAAGGATCATGGCTTGAAGCTAGCCTAGGCAGACATATCCGGGAAACTCTTTTATCCAATTAACCCCCGAAAAGTCAGAAGCAAAGCTATGGCTCAAGTGGTAGAGCACCAGCCTTTAGAGAAAAAGCTAGAGACAGTGCCCAGGTCCTGCGTTCAAGCCTCAGACCTCAGTATCTATACACACACGCATGCACGCACACACGCACACACGCGTGCACGCACGCACGCACATAGGCGAAAAAATAATTCTTGTGGATGAATGAAGAGGAAGGCAATGCATATCCTACAAAAGAACATTGAGGGAAGGGTTAAGATTGGGCAGGATGGGTGAGAATGTTGAAAGGGGTGACCATTGATCAAAATGATTGTATTCATAAACAGCCTTTGTGAATCACAAGTCCTTTGTACAAGTACTAAAAGGTAATATGTATATATATGTATATATATATATATATATACACATTCACGTGTGTATGTGTGTGTGTGTGTGTGTGTGTGTTTAAAGCCTTATCATGAACTGATGTGACTGGACTGATGATCACCGTTTGGCCTTTGTATAGTGATTCCACTTTGTCTTCCTTTTTCCTCCATTCAGCCACAGTTCTCTGCTTGTGGGCTTTCTCAATCTCTGACCTTGGACAATTCACTTCAGTTCTTTTTTTTTTTTTGCCAATCCTGGGGCTTGGACTCAGGGCCTGAGCACTGTCCCTGGTTTCTTTTTGCTCAAGGCTAGCACTCTGCCACTTGAGCCACAGTGAAACTTCTGGCCATTTTCTGTATATGTGGTGCTGGGGAATCGAACCCAGGGCCTCATGTATATGAGGCAAGCACTCTTGCCACTAGGCCATATCCCCAGCCCTCACTTCAGTTCTTAATATCTCCCCTCTTCTATGAGCTCTTTTAGCTGAGACATGGTGGCTGTTTGGGGTGGGACAAGGATTGTTGTGTGAGGTAACTGAATGAACATTCCAGGTCATTTAGCATAAAACCAGTTATGGAGATTCTCTCCACACAGTACTATCTCACTGCTAAATACTTTCCTTTTGTGCCTGTTGTGGGGTTGAACTCAAGGCCAGGGCACTGTCACAGAACTTTCTAGATCAAGGCTAGATAGAGCTCTACCACTTGAGCCACAGCTCCACTTCTGGGTTTAAGGTGGTTAATTGGAGATAAGAGACTTGTGGACTTTGCTACCTGGCCTGGCTTTGAAATGTGATCCTCAAATCTCAGCCTCCTGGTTAACTAGAATTACAGGTGTGAACCACTGGTAACCAGCCACACTGTTAAATACCTTTAAAACGTAATAATATCCCTAATTCAGAACTGCTCATGGATGATTTCTGAAGTCCCTTCTAGATTTGGTATTCTGAAGGTAGTTCAAGAACCTCAGATGTAGAGTAGTACCACTGTGGCATATTTTAGTTTTGGAACACTGTCAAATGCTGACTCTGTTAAATGGACTCTATGATGGCATGATGTCAGAAATAACCACTGACTTGAAAAGGAGAACACTTAAGTAAGTCCTTCTGCTTTCCTAATCTCCTTGTTCAAGTTTCCCATTCATTATTTTGATAGGGCTACCTTGAGTTTTTTTTAGTCAGTGATAAACTTGAAAGCATGAATGCAGATGTCTGAGCACTTTGCCAGCATTGCCTCTTTCGTAAAAGAAAACTCATCCTTGGACAATAATATCTCTGGTTATCTTTACCTTGTCTGACACATACTCATAGAATATAAAAGGAAAGAAACAATTCTAGAAGGTTTGCTCTTGCTCTATCTTAGACAAAGCCAGATTTGTGATTTATTTCTACGCCTTTTTTATTGTTCTACTAATAGGACCACTTAGAGCCACCACCATTTTCTTTGTCTTTCTTACAGAAAGGTTAGAATAAACAGATTTTTTTCCTTGAAGAAAATCTAAGCATGAATTCCTGTGTGGAAAAAAAAAATTGGTTTTATTTATACCACACACCTAACCATGGACTGGCAAACAAAACTTTCCATAAATGTGCATGATATCAGCTAACCAACAAATTCATTGCATGAAACTTTTAAGACTGGCTCTTTACAAAGATTTGTTTTTCCATCCTAAAAAGACATATGAAGACCGTGATACCATAATCCTTTTGGTGGGTGGTAATCTTTATTTTTTTAGGAAGGAAAGTTTAGGTGAATTGTGATTTTGATTTTCCACAAAATGATCAAACCATGAGGTAAAGATAAATATGAGTCATAAGCATATTGAAATAGCAGCAAAGACTTGCCAGATAGAAAGCAAAACAAAGACTGTTGTAATGTCTCAGCAAGATAAAAAACCAATCCAAAGCAAGAAGAAATGGAGCATTTTTTTTCTCTCATCGTTTAAGCATACATATGGCATCAGCCTTGGAGTAGAGTTTCTGGCAAATATTTTGCCTGTGATTTGGGGCTTTGGAATCAGTAAAAGTGACTAGGTTAGCTCTATTGAAAGCACCACAGAAGCTGGGCTCTTTATCTTTCGATTTGATTCCAAACATAATGAACAATGAAATAGTTGTGATTACAGGTTTAAACTGGGGCACCTCGCAGAAGACAGAATCTCTTTGCATGAGAAGGAGAAAGTAAAGTGAAGTTGAAATAAATTATACAGTTAAATAGTGTCCAGTAAGATGGTTTCTACTCAGTCCCAGGCAGAGATAATGCCTGATACTACTCTGTGGACAAATTTAACTTCTCAAAAAGCAGGCCCATTGTAGTTGCTTTCTATGAAGAGACACAGATGAACTTCAAAATAGAAAGATTCATGTCCCCCCAAATGGAAGTGTCCTGTTGGCTCAGCAGTGTAGCTAAGTCAATGAGGAGATGTGGCGTCTGGCGTGATGGTGACAGGGGAGTGTGTTGTATGGGAGGGTTAGAAAAAGGTCAGTAAAGCCAAAGGGTTTAAAAGAGGCAGTTATGAGGACTGTCCTGCTCAGCTTCTGACCCACCAGGCTGATGTCAGAGGGTTTATTCAGATTTGAAAGCCTTTGTTTAGGGGGATTGGAGTGATTCCAACAGACAATGCCTGACTAGAGGCTGGGGGCACGCGACGCCTGAATTGAATTTGGGCAGTTGCTGAGCAGATGGGGATCAGAGGAGAAAACAAAAGGGGAGCTGTTCCCAGCACATCCACAGGAAGGGAGAATTGCAGAGCAAGCCACAGACAGGAAGGCTTCCTGCTTAGCTCCTGGGAAAGGGGGACTCTGGTTTGCCTCCATCTTGTAAAAGGCAAAGCATCCCTAGAGCTTCTTGGACTTTTTGTCCATTTCACAGAGAGGAGGGAAAGGCAGCAATGGAGGAGGATCAGGAAGGACTATGAACTTCTTGAGCTCTGATTTCCTTTGCAGGGTGATATGGTTCCTAGACTCATCTCATCTGACACTGTCATTGTAACGTGCAAAAACTAAGACCTCTAAAAGTGAAATGCCCCACCTACCTCTGCCGTTGTTGCAGGTCGCATGAGATGAGGAGTGGAGTACCTATTATTTACGAGGTGGCCAGGGTCTAGAGAGGTGACCAAAAGGTAGCCAATGGTACATTCATGAGCAAACTTGAAGCATGAGCAACTGAGAGTGAGCCCTTTGGGGCAGCTTTTGGGGGTGGGTGGAGCTGAGTGGAATATACTTCAGAATACAGCTGGGTATATATTTTCTAACTTGTTCTTTGTTGGTTGAGGGCTGCTCCTAGAAATATTAAATCCCCAGAACTTCTAGGAAGACTGGACTGAAGAAAGACTTATAGCAGAGGCTCATAGCTGCATGGAACAGGAAGCCATGGAAATGTTCAAAAGGGGAAAAGAGTTCACCAGAGGGATTTCAGGACACATCTTGCCAATCCCTTTAGCTGGTGGGAGGACTGACAACTTAGCTATCAGATAAGCATTTGTCTGATTACTCAACATCATACCAACAGATCAAACTACTTTTTTGGCTGTAAGATAGGGGTGTACACTTTTCTTCTTTGTAGGAGCAAGTTAGTAATCCTGATTGTATGTGTAAAGGCTCTTCCTCTACCCTACTTATCCCTCTAGCCACAGACCTTGTTTTCTTTCTCTTCCAGTCAAGAGTTTCAGCTTTTCATTTTATTCAAAGTAAAAGCCAGAGTCTCAACAACCTTTAAAGGGGTCATGCACTCTATCCTCAGGCCTCTCTGATCACCATGTACTGATTTCTCTCTCTCACTGCACCTTCATGGGACTTCCTCTACTACATGGTATACTCAAAGTGATGCTTCAGACCTCCATACTTGCTGTTCCTTCTACCTGGAATGCTTTCTCCCATGTAGTCACAGAGCTGTGACTCTTCTGTGTAGGGCTCCACTTACCTCCTGCCTTATTTATCAATGACCGCCCCATCTAAAACACTACAACCCCTTACCTTCTCTGTCCTCTTTCCCTGCCTGGTGGTTCTCCATAGTTCTTATTGGTCAGTGACATACCATAGAATTCGTTTATTTCATTTTACACCATTTCTTCTTTTTGTAAAACAAAATTCACAAAAGGCTTTCTTCTAAATATTTCAAGATAATAAAATACATATGCAGAAAGAAAACAAAATATAAAACAATTAAAATGTATAGCCTAATAAATGATTATGACGTGATTCTAAAATCACTCCTCAGTTAAAAATAAATAAATAAAATAGTCCCAATATCTCTAGAGTTTCTTTCACCTTTGTGGTTGCTCCACAACGATCACCACTACCTTCACTTCTCTGCTTCATTTTAGAGTTATAACGTCCACAGGAGCATTCCTAAATGGAATCATGCATTCTCATATCTAATATTCTTCAATAAAAGTTATATTTGTGAGATTTTTAATAGATTATTTAGTTTTTTGCATATAACACTATGTTAATTTTAGTTATTCTATATTGCTCCATTGTGCAAGTCTCAATTTCTATACTCACATTCAAAAATCTTGGGGAATTCTCAGTTTTGAAAAGTTAGGAATAACAATAACTGTGAAGAGTCTTGTATATGAAGATGATGGATATGTACAGACTGCCTACATCCATGAGAGAACTTAGTGAATCACAGGGTGTGTATATCTTTATCTTTAATAAATAATGCCAGAACACCATGTATCTTCTTTTTCCAGTCCTGGGACTTGAACTCAGGGCTGGGCACTGTCCTTGATCCATTTGTGCTCAAGGCTAACACTCTACCACTTGAGCCACAGCACCACTTCCGGCTTTTTCTTTTGATGTGGTAGTGAGGAATTAAACCCAGGGCTTCATGTATGCTAGGCAAGCACTCTATCTCTAAGCTTCATTCCCAGTCCCACCATTTATCTTCTTTTTTTTTTTTTTTTTTTTTTTTGGCCAGTCCTGGGCCTTGGACTCAGGGCCTGAGCACTGTCCCTGGCTTCTTCTCGCTCAAGGCTAGCACTCTGCCACTTGAGCCACAGCGCCACTTCTGGCCGTTTTCTGTATATGTGGCGCTGGGGAATCGAACCTAGGGCCTCGTGTATCCAAGGCAGGCACTCTTGCCACTAGGCCATATCCCCAGCCCCATTTATCTTCTTAATCTCTGTAGAATAGATGTTTCATGAGGTGAGATTCCTAACCTAATGTACATGTTTCATTCATTCAATGCTATGTCAACAGTATCTAGATGTATGTCTACACTATAGTACACACTAAACAAAGTTGTTGAATGATTGGTACTCTTGATATCATTGGCAATTAAACAGTACTTTCTCCTATTTTCCCCCTCTTTCTATTTCCTAGCACATGGCCTGGAAGGCTAGTGGGACCTTTGTGTAATAAAATGTGAGCATCCCCAGGGAGATTTCTCCTTACTCCATAGACAGATCAGAGGATTTATAGCCCACCAGACCTTGCTTGGAACCCCCTGCATTCAATGGCTTGCTCCATCCAAATCCTAATATCAGCTCACCAATACCTTGTTTTCTCACCTTCCAGGTCCACTGAGGAATGTACTCCTCAGTCCTCTTCAAAGGGGTGGGACCACATGACTTGTGTAAACTTACAGGTGTTCAGTATAGAAGAGTAGGTGCAGGTTTTCTATGTATTCTTATCTCTTTAGCAAACATTGAATCTAGGTGTGGAGGCTTCCCTGGGACCCTCAGAGATATCAATGTCCTGCTTTGGACATATGACATGAACAAAAAAACCCTGTAATTTAGGGGTTATTTGTTACTGCAGCAAAACAGCCTATCCTAACTAATACTGTTAAGTAGTAGTGGTAGTATTGCTGTAATCAATCATTTCATCCTGAATGCCTATTTCCTCATTCATTAAAAATCTTTGTTTCCATATCTTGAAGTTCATTTTGCTTAGCATCATCTTATGTGTTCATACAGGCATAGCTCTTGCACTATTGTGATCTTCTAGGACTATCTTAGACATGTACTAATTATACCCTATGAGGAAAACCAGGAAACAAGTGTTATATCACTATGGTAGTTATTTTCAACATGCCATGTGAAACTGTGCCCCCCCCCTTTTTTTTCGTATTCCCTTCCCATGGTTTTACCCTTGATATCACTATATCTGATTGTAGTACCTTGGATATTGTATATACGTGTATTAGAACTAGGGAAGGGAAAGGGAATACCAAAATCGTGAGACAAAGGATAAAAAGACAAACTATTCCAAAAGCAATAATTACAAAACCATTTGGTATAAACCAACTGTACAACTCAGGAGCGGGGGAGAGGGAAAGGGGGAGAGGGGAGGGGGGAAATGAGGGAGGAGGTAACAAGTTGAATAAGAAATGTACTCACTGCCTTACATATGAAACTGTAACCCCTCTGTATTTGACTTTGACAATAAAAAAACATCTTTGTACCACACAGTAGAAGATGTTCAAGGAAGGCTATGTGCACATGTGTGCTTATGTACCTGCTTATTTCTGTTTTAACTTACAGCTTCCATAGAGCCTTGAGGAGGAGTTGCTGAGAGCTCAGTCACCATCATGGGCATGCACCTCAATCAGATAGTCATAACATGCTACTTTTGGAGCCTCATAAGGAAGGAAATTTTGTGATATGGGGCTGTGAGGAGGTAAATTGGGGTCTTGACCTGGGCCCTTTAGAATAAAGAAATCTGCCACCAGGAAAAGGCAGAAGTGACTATGAGTCATTAAAAGATAAAAACGTCAGGGCCAAGATGATCAGATATGAACTCTTGTGTCTAGGCGGCAGGTGACTTTGGTATTGGGGAAGATGGAATGTCAGGCCGAGGGAAAAAGAAACTGATCATACCTAAACTACCAGACTTCTGCTTTCAGTGATGATGAGAGGGTCGGTGGAAGAGGACAGAAATGAGGAAATCTGGATGCTGGCTTTTGACAAATAATCTTCTGAAGAAATCAGGAAAGTTACTTTCACTACTCTGAGACCTGGTTAGGGCAAAATGGAAGGAATTTCCCACGAGACTATAAATATGAGCATCCTCACAATCCTAAGAACTTGCACTGATGGGCTGTTTGCTGTATGCTTCTTGCTTTCAGGGAGTTATTTGAGTAACACAATGCTGTGTATGTGGTAGACAATTCTGTTATTTCCATTTCATAGATGAGGGAACTAAGGTACAAAGATGGTAAGTGTCAGAGTTGGAATTCAAACTTAAGTTCCTCATACTTCTATGAGAAATGTAAATGCACTAGTGGACACATGGCTCTATTCTTCATTTTTGAGGAGAGTTCATTAGCATTTATCTTCCATCTTCCTCAGAGTCACTGATAAGGTGCCCAGCTTAGTAACTTAGTGAAAAGAGGGAAAGTGGTACTGTCCATTACATTATACTGGGTGCATGGTAGAAGTTGTTGATGACAATGACAATTTTTAAGTCATAGGTAACACTTATTGCATACAGATAAAATATAAAGTAAAGGGTGTGTAGTAAAGAATGTAGGTTCTGCTAGGCACTGGTGGCTCACACCTGTAATCCTAGCTACTCAGGAGGCTGAGATCTGAGGATGGCATTTCAAAACCAGCCTGGGCAGGAAAATCTAAGAGACTCTTTTCTCAAATAAATTACTCAAAGAAGCTGGAAGTGGCACTGTGGCTCAAGTGGTAGAGTGCTAGATATGAACACAAAAAGGCTCGGGGACACATCCAAGCCCTGAGTTCAAACCCTAAGACTGACACATGCATGCACATACACACACACAGACTCAGGAAGGAGGCTCTTGTTCTGGAAACTCTAGAATTCTTTTAAAATCCCATTCTCTGTCCAGCTTTGATGGATTTTCTGCAGCTCAACTTCCTAGAATTGTGTTTAGACTACTGGACTTGCCTTGCTCGTGATCTGGACTAGCCCTAAATGTCTGAATTTGCATGCATATGCACATGGATATACACACGTGTGCACACATGTATGCACACATGGGCATGCACACACACGGGCATGCACACACACACACACACACACACACACACACACACACTGGTGGGTATAAAAGCCAGCTCCCTAATCTCAACACTGAGGTGTAATTCACACTCCAGAATTTGCTATGTGGCTTCTCTCCTGGGAACATCTCTTTGATAAATCGCTTTAATAAATATAGGTTGGAAAAAAATTGTCCAGCAGCTTCTAATTCCAATTTCATGGGGGGGAGTAAGATTAAGAAACATTGTAAAACAACCCTGCAGGGGCGCCTAAAACTTTGAAAGAGGCATAACAAGGATGTATGGTCTTCTTGGCTTGGCTAGTCATTGCTTACTCGAGGCTTGCCTCATGTCATCTGTGCCCAGGTCCCAGCCCCTGACAACACTGCCATAAAAAGCAGCTGGAACCTCTGTAAACTGCCTATAGAAATCCTGCCAGAGTCCTTCTTGCACCCATGGAAGAACCACTTAAAAAATTCTTGTCCCTTTGCCTGACCTGCTGTGGCAAAGCTCTACCTGCTAGGGCAACTTGGCATACTCACTGGCTTTGATATTCACTTCTTCCTAGCACTGACCCATGCCAACAGAAACAAAGGTAGTGCCAAGCACACCATTGTTGTTGTGCCAACTGGTTCCATTGCAATAGTGGCCTGAGGATGCTTGAACCTGCCTAGTGTCATTACAATTAATGCCAAAGACACTGGAGGTAGTTGGTTATTGCCTTATACTTGCCTTTTGCCAAGTGATTGTGGCTTGTTGGGTCTGCTTCAGAAGTCTTCATTATTGTCCTGCCTGGCTGTAGAGATGGTAAAATCGGCTGCAAGGTGATCCAAAGGAAACTGGGCCTTCTTTCCTGGCAGAAGTCCCAAGAAAGGGGGAAGAGAGAGCCATGTAAGGAGAGACCATGTGTAGTATTTTTGCATCACTCAACCCTGGGTTTAAGGTCAGGTTCTACCACTTTCACGCTGGGTGTCCTTGGGCAAGTTACATCAAGATCATTCTAAACGTGTTTCCTCACTATGAGGTAGTTATACTAATCATATCTTACTTAGAGGATTACTATGAGGAGTAAAGGAGATGTGAGTAATAATAGTTTCTCACACAATTAATGTTAGATATTATTATATATTATCACTAATAATACCCTCATGTGTACTTGACCATCTGGGGAGATAATATAAACCAGTGATTCTCAAATTGTTCCTAAAGATCATCAGGAAAGTCAGGCCAAACATAAACTCTGAGTCTCACCCTCAGAGATTCTGATTCAGCAGATCTACCTTTCTAACAAGTACCCACAAACCCCACTTTGAGTTGCAGTAGTATATGCCATAGAATAACATTATGCGTATCTGTTATAGATATTCTGAAGCATTTGAGGATAGATGCAGTGCATCTCATTTTAGCTCATGGCATAATCTCCATGTTGAAACCTGTGACTGTTCCCTACTTGCAACTCCTGATTCATTCAGTTTCAGAATCACTGTTTATCATTGCCTTAAACATTGATAGGACAAGAAGGCAGAAGCTAATACCTAGAAATGCTCACATGACTGAAAAATGTTCAGGGCTTGAAGGTTGATTGCCCTCTGAACTTGAACACTACTTAGAAGTTAGAGCATATTCTAGACACAGGTAAGTGTGTATTTCCCTTCCCCAGAAGGGAGCTAAAGATTTTGGAGGAGAAATGTGCTCATTGCTAGTCTTTAACAGAACAAAGCTTGAGCAGAGAAGAAAATACAAGTGCTTTAGAAATACTCTCTAGGTAGATTTGGGAGCTGGGCAATACTGGGGTTTGAACTCAGAGCCTCACACTTTCACTCAGTTTTTCACTCATGGCTGGCACTTTACCACTTGAGCCACACCTTCACTTCTGGCTTTTTGTTGGTTAATTGGAGATAAGAGACGCAAAGATTTGTCTTCTTAGGCTGGCTTTGGACCTTGAGTCTCAGATCTCAGCATCCTAAGTAGATGGGATAAGGGCATAACTTCCAATGCCTAGCACTATGCAGTTCTTGACTTTTTGTTGTTCTGAGACATGAAATCAAATACAATTACTATCAAATAACAGATTCTTCTCTATGTCCTGTAAATTTTTCCTTCCATCCTCTTGTGTCAGTATCTTTACTCCAGAGTTCCAGATTTTGTTCCATTTTTGTTTGTTTCAGGGTTTTGTTGTTTTTTTTGAGTTGTTTTGGTGCCAGTTATGGGCTTGAATTCAGAGCCTGGACACGACATATCTCTGAGCTTTTGTGCTCAAGGCTAATAATCTACCACTTAAACCACAGCTCCATTTTCAGCTGTTTTGATGGTTAACTGGAGATAAGAGTCTCATGGACTTTCCTGCACAGGGCAACTTCAAACTATGATCCTCCGATCTCAGCCTCCTTAGTAGCTAGGATTACAGGTGTGAGCCACCAGCACCTGGTTTGTTTGGCCTTTGTTTCTATTCTCTCTTCTTTTGTTTGTCTTTTTATGCCAGAGGTTCCTTCTTCAAAATTCCCTCGATTCTTAGTGTTTCTGAGTTTGCATCTCTCATAGGATCAAATGTAATAGAGAGAGAACATGGCATTTAGGAAGTTGTGGTTTCTTTTCTTAATCATATCTTTTTACACTTTTATAATTGTCTACAAGTAGGAAGTGCCACTTTTAGCATACAAAAACCTACATATTATTTTCTTTCGATCAAGATTGATAATTTTGCAACACAGAACAAGAACTAAAACATCAAGTTTTCTCTCAGCCAAGCAGACACTATGTTAAATGTTTTATATGTGGCATCATTTAATTCTTGCCACAAACTGAGAATAGGACTGTTGTCCCCATTTTATAGATGAAATATTTATGCAGAGAGTTAAGGTAACTTGCTCAAGGTTGCAGGAATAGGAAGAGACATATAATTCAAATTGGATATTGTGGGTTCTTTTTTTAGCTATGTTTATAACCATGTAAAAAATATAAACCAGGCAAAATTTCTGGAAGGAAATAAGTCACCATTTTGATAATGATTTGTCTGTACAAGGGTACAAATAAGGATTTTTTTCTGATTTTCTACTTATTTTTCCAATGATTATAATTACTTTTACAATAAAACTCTAACAACTGAAAAAAATTACTGAACTTAGGCTTTATCCACCAACTCCAGTGTCTATAGTCATGCCAGGCAGATGGGATTGTGTTGTTTTTTATTCTGTGAATTGTTCCATAGACACACACTCTGCAGGAGCTAGTCATTTGGGTTAATGATTCTGTAGATTTATCCCCAAAAGTAACTGATTGCATTGTGTTTATATGGACTCCTTGTAATCATGTGCTCTCCCCGCTAGGAGAGGAGGCAATGCCCTTTGAGCTCCCTTTCCAGTTGCAGAAATGAGCTTGTGCTGACCATCCAAATTCCTGCTTAGCCACCTTCATGCCCCCAAAGCCTGCCTTGGAGAATTTGGACATCAGGGCTAGAGATCAAACTCCTGTCCTTGGTCTGTTTATTGATCAGGAAGGCTAATTGCTAAAGCAAGCAATTCCCCAATCTCAACAGCTTAATACAATAGATAAGTTGTTGTTAGCTCGGCTAACAGTTCCATTTCAACATTTTCTGTTGTAACATTTGGCAAGCAGCCCTCCACCTGGTCATTAAGAGACCAGGTCCTCTCACCTTGCGATTTTGCCCAAATATTCTATTTGATCCTCTAAATCGAGTCAGTCCACAGAAGAGTCTCACTCATAGGAGATGCCTGTGGGTTAGGCTTATGAGTAGCATACATCATATTGACACATTTTATTGGCCATAACTCAGTCATCCGGTCAAACCTAACTTCAAAGATGACTGGGAAATATGGTCTAACTGCCTTTTGGGAAGGAAAAGGAAACAGGTTCTGCTGGGGAGTAGGTAGCTATCTCTCTCTACTAAAGGTTCTTGATTTGTCTAATAAATATTTTTGGAATCTTTTTGGAGCATCTTACTTGCTAGGCCCATTGATACTCTGTCCTGTTTAGTATAGGCAGGAGACAATTTTGTCTTTTTTCTTGATCAGAACCAGATTTGGAAGATTCCTACTCAAGACTGAGCAGAGGTTACTGTGTTTGACTTTTGATCTTTTGGAGGAACTGCACAACACACTATAGTTACTGTGTCAGCCAGAATTCACTCAGAAGAGCCACATGCTGACGATTTTGACAATGGTTATCAGAAGGCATTGGTTAAATAGTTATTGGAAGGCAGAAAGTAAAGAACAGATAGGAGCTTCAGAAGAATAGCAAATGGAAGAGGCTAATATTATTAAAGTCAGACATCTGGATGGATAGCCTAAAGTAGCCTAAAGATCTAGACCCCTGAGAAAGAAGCACTTCCTGGCATAATGAGGTGGGTCCTCAGATTTGCCAAAAGAAAGATGCTAGAATCTGAGATCAACTGCGCCTGCCCTCATGAAGGGTGACTACTAAGGAGAATCTTAGAAGAGCAGGCAGAAGAGAGAAATATAAGTGACTTCTTCCACCATCCTGCCAGGCCCCCTCTAGCTCCTTGGACTGGCAGAGATGAATGAGATGTAGATGCCAAAATAGAAATAAGGTATGTGTGGAATCTAGGTTTCAATATCATAGGACATAGCAAAGATGAGTTTGGGATTGAGAGACAATCACTTACCTGGTTTGAGCTCACACAATTTGTGCTTTGCTTCCATGGTACAACTACCTGTGGTCTGATTCAACTCAGCAAGGCCTAAAAGCTCTAAGAGGGCTTCATCCCTATGGCTGGGCTCTCCACTTGGATAGCTTTATTGGCTGGGTTCTCTCTCCATGGCTCATCCTCCAGGAGCTTGTTTGCATGGTGGTAGAAGGGACCGCATCAGCATGAGAGGGCAAGGCTGATGAGTCAGGCTTTCCACTGGCCCACCTATACAGAAGGATGAGAAAGGGGATGGCCCTATTCCTTAACAACATAAAGGCTCATAGTTAACACCTCCGTAACAAAAGTCAGGTTAACCAAAGTAAAATATAACACATTTATTTCATCAAAATTGTACATGCATGGGAGCCTTCAGAATGAAGAGCCAAAGCCCCAGGATGAACTGTTTTTATAGTTAGGTTCAATGAAGCATGAACAGCCATGTAGAAATATGACTAGATAAAAAGGATGTGAGCAAATATTTAATAGACTAAGGAAGAAACTCAGCGAGGCCTGTTGTTCAGATTCTTCTTGGCCTCTCTGTGCATTATTCTTTCCTCCTGGGTGTATGGCAGGATCCTTTCTGAAGTAGGGATCTTATGATCTACTATCAGATAAGGAAGATTAGATAATTACTTTATGGCCAGCTCCAAGGCAGAAAGAAGATTATAGTATTTGGGGCTTTATGACTTGCTTTAGGGAAAAGAGTTCTAGTTCCTATGACTTGCCTTCAAGAAGAGAAACTTTACTTGTTATCGCTTGCCTTAGGTGGAAGAGAGGAAGGTGGAAGGAGCAAGAAGACAGAGCATCTGAAGGCTTCTCTTTGGAGTATGGTTTTTGGAACCCCAAGAGACCAAAACAAGTTGCAAGGCCAAGGCAGACTTAGCATATTTGGAGATGACCTAGGGGCCATTTTGCACACCATTTTCACAGGAGGTAAAATGCACCAGAGGAATTTCAGAAGCAGATTCATTGTGGGACAGCTAGAGGGAGGCCACTCTGGAGGTATTGAGCAGGTGGAGCTTAGTAAAATATGGTAAGGCCATTACAAACCAGGACAGTTGAAGGAAGATCAGATTCAATGAGTGAGATTTTTGTCTCCATGCAGGAGGTGGTGCTTGATAGGTCTCACCCTAGTGCCATCTAAGACTTTTCTGAGTTCCAGCTCTGTACCAAGTTATCTGTTGAAACTCCCAAGACAGAGATTAGGATGGAGGCTAATAACTTAATAGGGATGGAAGAATTCTTGACATGGAGAAGATGGGAGAAAAGATGAGCTTATTGAAGGAGGGCTTTGAGACACAGGGAAAAATGAGAGATGTATTTCTCACATGCAAATATATCTGCATGCACCTGTGCATGTATGCACATGTATACATATATGCACTCACATACACACACACTTGTACACACACTTACACATGTACAATCCTGGACCCACCTCACAGGTACAAGTTTTCCAAACAACTGCAGCTTACATTGGGACACTTGTGAATTACAAAATGAAAAGCAAACAATAGAGAGGAAAAGGAAGATGACTGACAACAGGCCCTGGGGGCAGAGCTTCCCTCTACCCCCCTCTCTTGAAGGTGAACATTAATGGAGATGCCACCAAGCTCTGCTCTACATAACGACTGCTCAAGCACAATTCCGTACATCATGTTTGTCCCATTTAAAAAAAAATAGAGTTGACACATGTCTGTTTACATTAATTTTCCCATCACTGTGGATGAATTTAGGAGAAACAAGTTTCCTGTTAAAAAACAGAATGGGGTGGGGAGTGGAGAGGTTGGAAGTAAAGAGTGGGGGAATCTATTTCAAAACATTTCCAGAGGAATAGGCATTTCATTAGTACATAAATAAATAAATAAATGGCCCAGATATACATTAGCATCAGAAAAACAGACCACTTCCTGGATGGCTAGGGCCACTTCTGTTATTTCACCAGTTCCTTTAATGGCTGTGGATTACATTTTCTTTTGAAAAATGTGGAAGCCAACAATCAGGGTCCTTGCTTTGCTTCCTAAGGGGCTGTTTTTCCTTTCAATCCTGGCTCCCCATTGTTCCCAGGATCATCACCCCCAGGCAGGGAACATCAGAAATGCTCTGGCTTCAGCCCACTGGATGGAAAAGAAAGACAGACAGGCAGTGGGCTGACTGCCCCTCCCCGCAAGCCCCGAGCTTTCCTCTTGTTTATGTTTAGAGGTTTTCAGCTGACAGGAGTCTCAGCTTCAATGCCTGCACTCAATGGTGTTAGAGGAGGCTTTTCATGACCATGAATGTGAGGATGCGCAGGCAGCAAAGGCAGGAAAGCTCCTTCATGTTTGCCAGAAGCAGGAGGAGGTGGTGGTGGTGGTGGTGGTGGTGGTGGTGGTGGTAGTGGTGGTGGGCTGTGTGTTGGGGAGCTGCGGTCCTGGTTTCTTACAGACCCAGCACTGCTTATTCTCCAGGAAGCTCTGAAGATTTTTCTTCTAAAGTGAAAGGACAGCTGACACCAGCACCAGAGAAAACAGCTGGGGGCAAGGTGGGACTAGGGAGTGGAAAGAGGGAGAGAAAGAATGTGCACAGCCTTTAACCCCGATGAAAGAACAAGTATGTTTGAATCTGGCCATGTGTTTGTTCTAGAGTTGGGAACTTGGAGAGATTCCTTGGGTCAGGAAGGGTTGTCTTTCTGAGGTAGATTTGAAAGAAAGATTGAATGCATTATTATTAAAGGGTAAACTCAAGTTCAAACACAGGACATTTGCACTGCACGCTGTAGGGCTAGTTGTGATTCCTTAGAAGTAAAAATAAATGAAGAAAAACAAATAAGGGATTGATGTCTTTATGTATGCATACGTGGACACACACACACACACACACACACACACACACACACACACACATACACACTCTGACTGGCTTTACAAGTTTGAGGGCTTATCCCTGGGCACACAGCCTTTGGTGGGTAGGGGTTACTTGGGATTAAACTCAGGGCCTCATGCTCTCACTTGGCTTTTTTATTCTTGGTTAGCACGCTACCATGTAAGCTACAGCTCCAATTCCAGCTTCTTGCTGGTTAATTGGAGATAAGAGTCTCATGGAGGGGCTTGGAATATGGTCTAGTGGCAAGAGTGCTTGCCTCCTACACATGAAGCTCTCGGTTTGATTCCCCAGCACCACATATATGGAAAATGGCCAGAAGGGGCGCTGTGGTTCAGGTGGTAGAGTGCTAGCCTTGAGCGGGAAGAAGCCAGGGATGGTGCTCCTGTCCTGAGTCCAAGGCCCAGGACTGGCCAAAAAAAAAAAAAAAAAAAAAAAGGCTCATGGATTTGTCTGCCAGGGCTGGCTTTGAGGTTTGATCTTCAGATCGCAACCTCCTGAGTAGCTAGGATTACTGGTGTGAACTACTGGTGCCCAACAGAGCTCTTCCTTTTTACACATTGCAGATCATCTGTGCATTTGGCATTGCCTTTCAGAAGCACATCCTGGGTAGACAAATGTTTTGCTATTTGGATGATTGTTGCCATTGCAGTTTATTAGAGATAAGGCTGGCGTTGTCTGGCTTGCCTCTTATAGCACCACTGTAGGACAGCAATGAGCAAAATGTGACCAAGGGGACCTAGATTTTGTCTGGAGCTGGAAAGGGGGCAGGGAATAGCTTTTAGACACTCTTATCTGGGGCTAGCCTGAGGCTGCACACTGGTGCAGCCCAGAGGTGTAGAAATGGTCTGGCTGGGTGTCTATAGGGCTCTCCTTTGCTCCAGAGTTATCCAACTTTTTGAATCTCTAGAGTTTTGCCTGTGTTTTGTCTCTCTGCTTTGTCCTTTCCCCTCTTCTAGACTGTTCTGTATACAACTGCTTAGGACAGTTCTACCAAAACCAGGTCAAATTAGTTCCATCTTCTGTTCAGAACCATCTGAAGAGCATCACATACTTAGGCTAAAAAACAAAACTCAGGCTTTCGAGTGACCCACCAGACCCTGTGTGACCTGATCCCTGAAGACCAATTCCCACACTCACCCTCATTCTCTCTGCTACACCTGCAGCAGCTGCCTGGCTTCCTAGAACACACAGAGCACATCTGGCCGGGATCTCATTCTTGCCCTTCATCTGCCTGGAGTATTCTTTCACCACATTGAGACATACCAGGCTCTCTCGTCTTGAGCCATTGCCCTTCATAGTATAGCCTCCCCCCTCCCCACTTTTCAATTTCTATTTATTCTTTGAATTCAAGACCTGGGCACTGTCCCTGAGCCTCTTTATACTCAAGGCTCGCACTCTACCACTAGAGCCACAGGGCCACTTCTGATTTTTGAGTGATTAGTTAGAGAGAAAAGTTTCACAGGGACTTTTCTACCCAAGCTGGCTTGGAACTGCCATCCTCAGCTCTCAGCTTTCTGAGTAGCTAGGGTGACAGGCGTAAGTCACCGGCATGCCCAGCTATACAGCACAGCCTTTCATAACCCCACGCCCACCCCGGTTTAAAACTGCCACCCTTTAGGCTTTCTTGGTGCCTTTTTGCTTGATATTTTTCTCCATTTATCACCATTTACCTATCTCTGAGTTTTACCTCTGTATTTTGTTTCTTATCTGCCTCTTCCACAAGAATGACGTTTCTGTGAGGGCAGTTTTTTGTAGATCTTCTTCCACTTCGCACCTGCAGGGCCTAAACAGTGAGTCCTAGGAGTTCCACAAATAATCCTACAAAGAATCAATGGACCCAGAGCAGTGAATGCTTTTCTGGGTAACACCCACATTGCTACTCAAATCCTAGTTCTTCAAGAGAGTTGTTGAAGCCAAAGTCTCTCCCTTACCCCCAGCTTTGATGAGCAGCGTGAGCTGGGTAGATGTCTCTGGAGACTGCCTCCTTCCTCCACAGTCTTAACAACCACTAGTCACAGCCAGCAGTGACCACAGCTAGCCACCATGTCTGTTCTTCCTCCGTGGACACATCACTTGGAACAAAGAGAATGGCCTGTTTCCATGGCATCTGTGAGAAAGAATGCTTCTGTCTGCCTAGTAATGCCTGAAGTTGCTGTCTTGCCATGATTGGATCCTGGGGACCCTATGGGTGCAACTATCTAGCTCATAAATGATAACACGTGGGAGGTGCACAGGTGTATGGCATCAGGTGGAATAGGGCAGCCTCTCTTCCCTGTGTCCCTCCCTCACCCTGCCTGCTTCCCTCTGCAGATGTTCCCTGCAGTAGGCAGGGATATCACACTGCAGCTGTGGGAGGCGGGGACTCTCATAATCACTGCAGACGCTCAGTACAAGGGTGCTCCAAACAGCTGCCAGCACAGATCATACGAGGTTTTCCTTCATAGTACTTAGCTCCTATTTATAGACTCTCTGCTATGTGCCAGGTGCTTTACACATATCTTTAAGCTTTACATAAATCCTGCCATGGTAGCATTGTTATTCCTCTATAGAGAGGAAACTGAGGCTCAGAGAGGTTATATACCTGGCCCAAGACTAAGGACATTGACAACACTGAATATTATCAAGGTTTGGCTCTAGAGATCAGATGCTGCACAAATTCCACAGTAGGTATGTATGTATATGTGTATATATATATACATATATATATGTATGTATATGTATATATATATATATATACACATATGTGTGTGTGCGTCCAAAGACACCTGGATGGTACCTTCCTAGTTTGCCCAATCTGCATAGCTGTCTATAGCCACCAAAGAAATGCTTGGCATGGGGTTTGCCTTAAGGAGACCAATTGTATTTGTTTGGAATGAATTCCATTGTAAGGAATGGGGGAAAAAAACTATGGGTGTAGGGGAATTAAACAAAATGGAATTTTAGTTTTCTCAGAGAGCAAAAGATCTGAAAGTAGGTAGCTGCAGGCATTGGTTCAGCAGCAATATGATGCTGAGCTTACTATGTCAGAAATCTTCTTGACCTTTTCTCAAGGGGGTAAGGTAGGTGCTATAGCTCAAAACATCACACCTATGTGCTAGGGAGAAAAGGTAGAAAGGGGGACATTAATTACATCCCTTCCCTTTTAATCAGGAGGTGACAGAGTAGAAGTGGTAGGGAGCGCCCTCTAGGTCAACAATACCTGCCACACTACAACGGGTGAATACCTAGCCAGCAGCATTTTTAATAGACCCTCTGGCTAGCAGTGTCTTATTCTGTTTTTCTTTGGGCCCTGCCAAGTCAGTAGTACTGTTTCCTCTTGGGCTGAAGCATAGAAGAGGAATCCAAAGGCAAGTCTGTACTCTGATATAGTTCATGAGCTCCCTGAAATAGAGTAATTCTAGATCCCTTGTAATCAAGACATCAGCGCCATCTTGGAGCTGGTAAGAAATGCAGTGTCAGGCCCCAGGCCAGACACCCTGGATTGTACCATGGTCCCAAGATAACATGTATGCATTTGTCTTTGTAAAACACTACTTGTAGGACATAGACTGAGGACACACAGCACATCCTCCATGACTTCCACCAAAGTTCTCACAGTTTTTAGTGACCAGCTCATTCTATTTGGCTGTCCCAGGGTGAATGCTGTTAATCCTGTGTCCTGGGAACACCCCACCTCCCAGTTTGGAGCAGACCACCCTATTTGCTATTATCTTTGGGGTTTTTCTCTCTCTCCAAAACTAAGATAAAGCCTATAATCCAAAGACAGAAAGCCTAAAAAATCTTTCTTTGAGGACTCAGGAAAGATCTTTTCCTTTGAGGTTATGAGATTTGAACAAGGTTTTAGCCAAGACTCCCTGGAATATGAACATGGTCAGCCCCACCCTCCTGATGGGGGGATTGGAAAACTAGCAAGGAGATGGTTAAGAAAGTTAATTCTGTGGGCTTTTTTTATCCAGGTGGTTCTGAACTATCATTAGTGATCTTAATAATACACTAACAGACTATATGAATGGGTTTTGGATTAAGAAGCTGTTAACAAAGCAGATTAACTCTTTCCTCACTTCTTTCCTCATGTTGCTTTCTTCCTTGTGCCAAGAAAATAGAAGAGAAATGCTCAAATCCCACACAGGAAGCTCTTGTCAGGAGCACTGCTAACTCAGAGTGAACTGATTTATTATATTAGTGAAAACAACAAAGACAACACGCTTTTTCTGAACTTGAACTTCTTTCCAGATCTCCCCTTCTGCCTCCTAGCCTCCATTTCCTTTTCTTCATGCCCTGAGAAGCCCGTGTAGCTGCCCAGAAACCTCTGTGTGGAGGGATTTCCAGAAAACTGATTTCTTAGACCTCATGCTCCAGTAACCAATATTTTCTATGGGCCAACTGGAGTGAGAAGAGAAGACAGAGCCTTAGCACTGAAGGATGGGTATCTGGGAACCACTGGGCAATAGAGTACAATCGACATGAATTTCTGTGTGTAACATACAGGAGCAAGAGATTCAAATTCCTTAAAAACTTGAAGTTGGCCCTTTAGATTAGCCACTTGGATGAGTCTCGTGGTTCTGAGGAGTTTGGGGGAACTCTCCCACTCAGCTAAGGAGATAGAGAGAAACAGCACTTTTCCCCAGGGACTTTAGTCTGTTCTCTTCAGCCCAATAGGTCCACATTGCTGTCTACCTACTCTGCTATTATATCAGAACTATTTTGGATTCAGGGAAAATGGTGTAGCCAGGAGTCTTGCTGAAGAATGTGTCAGACTGTTTCAGACCCTTCCTTAATCAATAGGAAAGATGCAGGTTTCCAGGGTGTAATTCTTCATGTCAAACTTGTATTACTAAGTTTCTTCAGTGCCTTTCCCTAGAACACTATGCAGAGATTTTTGAAGTCATCTATTTCCCCATACATGGACCAGAGATGAAGAGAGACATAGTTCATGAGGATAGGTAGAAAAGAATGACAAGATAAATGAAAAATGATCTGCTGGCAATGAGCAAATAAAAGCAGCCCTTTGCCCAATCTTAACCCTGGACTGTGGAAACTTTCTGGACCGGCCATTTTTAAAGCAACTCCAACTGCCCATCTGTGACTTTAAATAAAGACATAGTCTATAACATGGTTGTCCCAATAAGTACCATCGTAGTTGAAGCAACTGTTGGCTGGCCCATGTTCTATGTTGAGTTGTGTGGCTGTCTGGACCAGATGATTCTTCCTTATGTTTATATCCAAGAGTTTGATGACCAACTGGAGGATCCATGTTTATACTTACAACCGCAAGGACCATTAGTCTTATAACCAGAAGACTTCCCTCAGGGAGTTCATTGTGCTGATGCTGAGGGGGGCTGAAAGATGGCTGTTCAGGAAGTGGGAGGGCTTTAACAGTGGTTTGTTTTTCAAACATTGGTTTGGATATGATTCACATTCAGTAGTTCCTCTATCCCCTCACTCGTCTTCAGTGATGCTTGACCACAGATCTTTGTTGTATGTAGCTAATTAACTGGGAACAGCAACATTGCTCACACTTTGGCATGCTTAGAACCACCTGGAAAGATTGGCAATACACTCACTAATTGCTACCTTCCATCCTCACAGATTCAAATTCAACATTGGCCTGAAGTAGAGCCCAAGAATTGGCATTTCTGACAATCTCACCAAAAGATGTTCATTCTGCGTTTCCAGGGACCATACTTTTAATAGCAAGAGTCTAGGAGAAGTACCAAGTACTAGTCCCTCACTAGCTCTCCCTTAGCATATATCCTAATAAGTGGAACTCAGTGTGATGTCTGCCTTTCCTTTTGAGCCAAGCCTTAGCTTATACTCCCTCAGTTCTTATTTATAGGCGAGTTAAGATAAAGTCTTGGAGCATGAATCAGGAATCAGAAGTGTTAAGGAATTAGCCTAGCTGCACCTTACTCCCTCCTCCACCCACTCCCAGGAGACCTTAGGGCTTGGGAGTTCCTGCTGGCTCTGCAGTAGAAGGCAGCTTGCATATGGAGTTACAGCCGTTCATAGGTCTCCAAAGGAGTAGGAACAAACCGGAGGAGAAAATTACATTCGAAATAATTTATTTTCACATGCAGGGGAGAAATCACATTTGGTCTAGATTCATGTAAAGAAAACAGAGATTAGATTTTTTAAAAAATGTGTTGCTGGCAAGAGAGAACAGACGGCTTTGGATAAAATACACAGTCTGTTGAACCTGGCCTTCAATCCCAGATTGCATTTAAAGGGTTTTAGGGTAGCCTATGGAGGAGAATCAAGTCTGGGTTTTTTTTTTCAATATTTTCTTTCTTTGGAAATACTTCCTAGGTTGTGACTGGGAGCGACAGAAACATCTGGACCACAGGCAAAGTTGTTCCTAAAATTTTGAGGTTTGTCTGTCTGATCCTGAGGTGTGAGAAGGTTTTCCCTTGGGATTTGTGGTCCAAATCAGAAGAACTTGGGGAGCACACTGGGGGAAGCCTGGCACAAGAAGCCTCCACTCAGAGTGCAGGCCAGATCATCACCCATTTGTAAGGGTAAAGCAGTACTCTCTCCACTCCACTTAATTAAAAGGGGAAGAAGAGTCACATAAGTACCAAGTTTGTCCTGAAATGAAAGTCCTCTTTGTAAGGCCTTGAAGGGAAGAAAGCAAACCGGAGACCTTGCACTGACTTTCAATCCCTTGGCTCCTGAAGCCAGTAAGTAGAGGCACTTTGAGGTTTACAAAGATGAAAGTGTGTGCGCGCACACACACACACACACACACGCACGCGCGCGCACACACACATGCACACACACACGTACATACATGATGTGGCTTCCCAAGGCACCAGCTTGGCTTGGCAGGCTGCTGAATTTGAGCTTGGAGAGCTGCCCGGTATTTGGTGACTACTTCTAGAAAATTAAAAAAAAAAATGATTCAGGCTCATGGACAAAATTGTAGTGGGAAATCAGAGTGATTGAAGAAGTTCAGGGAAGATACCCTCTCCGTGGGAATAGAAAACACAGTGATTATCTCCCCAAATGGGGCAATAAACTGTTCAAAAGTCTTAAGGGGTAGTGAAAGGAAACATGAAGGAATGAGGCCCATTTGTCTCATCTCAGAAGAAGATATGTGGGATGTAAATGTGTATCTTGGTCAACAACCGACTCAGTCTAGATGAACCAGGGTTTGACATTTCTTGCTTCAAATCCTCCTGATGTTTGTTCTCTGCCTTTTTCTTAGTACAAATGTATATGTGTGCAATGTGGAAAAACCCAGTGCTACTGTCTAAAGTTGTAGATTGAATAAATGGATTATGGGTGACCGCTGTTGTTTGGGTTCCTCCCAGATAAACCCTAAGACAATGGTTGGTGTGGAAGTAGTTTGAGAGAAGAAGAACGCATTGGTAGGAAGATCTGAGAAAGGAGACCAGATAATAAGGGTGAATGTGAACAACCACTAGGAACAGCTGGAGCTGAATTCCAAGGGAAATTCTTGAAAACAGTGTAAAACACTCAGAGTGATACTACCTGAAGGAGAAGAATGCCAGGATATTTACCCTCCAACTCTCAAGAGTTATTTATTGAAAGATGTCCCTAGAGTTTGCTAAGTTCCCTAGCCTTTAGGACTAAATCTGATTAGGACTAATCATCCTCAGTCATGGGAGATAAAGCTATGCACAAAGAGACTGGGGTGAGGAATAAGGGCTCTTGAAAGATGCTAATTGTTGCTGCTATAAATGCACAGAAATGTGAATGTAGATTGTTGAAGAGAAAGACTTGCACAAAGGAGAAAAAGAAGGTATTCCTAAACATTTCAACATTTATAAAATATAATGGCATATCTGGAACAATAAAAATTTTTTATAGAGTTTTACCAAAAAAAAAAAAAAAAACAGAGGATAAGCTGGGTACTACTGGTGGCTCATGCCTGTAATCCTAGCTCATTGGGAGGCTGAGATCTGAGAATTATGACTTGAAACCAGCATGGAAAGAAAAGTGTGTGAGATTCTCATCTTCAATTATCCAGCAAAAAGCTAGAACTGGAGGTGTGTCTCAAGTGGTAGAATGCCAACCTAGAGTGAAAACGCAAAGAAAAAGTTCCATGGCCCTGAGTTAGATCTCTATTAATGACACCAGGAAAAACAAAACAAAACAAAAATGACAACAACTCCAAAACAACACTAGATTATAGTGGGATGAGGTCTATGTTTGCATTTGTCAAAATAACGCATATTGTTCATTTCAAATCAGTGCATGTTACTAAATAAACATTCTGCCTAATTTTTTTAAGAATTTCAGATTGTAGTTCTTTTCTGTAGAATCCCTAAATACACCCCCATATATATGGAGTATTTAGCTGAATCGCTAAAACTGTACTTGGTTTATAAACCAACCACTGAAACTTTTTTTCTAGAACTTAGAAAATGTCAACATGGGATGTTAGGAAATCAGTCCATTATTGATTGGATAATAACTACTCCCCCCATCAAGAGAGCAGGCTCCTTCAACTACCTCCTTGCCATGATTTGTGCCCATGCTACCGTTGCTATCTTCCTGTATTTGTGGCATGCATTTTGTAAGAGAAACTACTAGGAACTTGATGTCTGAGGCCATAGGAGAAACATCAATAATTCAGGAAGAGAAAGAGTTTGATCTTATAAACTTAACCTCTTTAGTCAATCTAGCTGAGTTGTCATGCCACTTCTAGCTAGGGAGAGATGAAAAAGAAGATGTCTTAGAATGGGCTTTAATTCACGATTGACCTTGATCCCTGATATATGGTGAACATTGAAACATATGTGAGGGGCTGATCTGGTTTCCTCAAACTCACGGATTGCTGAGCTGAGAAAAGAGAGGAACAGGCATGGGAGAAGCACCAACAAAAGCAGAGGCCATTGGGCCCCTCTGTTCTTTCTTGAAGAACCAACATCTGGATTTCAGGTGGGTATTTGCAGCCAAAGGGCTTTTGATTAACTCTCAATGAATTGACGATGCTTATTAGGAGAGAACCAGAGGTTGAAAAAGATGAAAGATATTGAAAAGAGAAGCCTTTTATGGCACAGTAATTCTGTGCAGCTTTGGGAAGAATATTTTTCCTGAGAACTTTATGTCCTAGCCACAAAAGCTTCACAGGGTCAATCAGTCACACAGGAAGACTTTTGTCATTCTCTGGGACTGTGTGCAAGGCAAAGTTGAATGGAAACCCAAGAAGGAAGGTCTGTGTGTGGTTTTTGTGGGTGACAAGCGCACATGTGTGATAGGATGGAGAGGGGAGTGGTAGAAAAAAGGCATAAAATGGGAGATGGTAAGGTGTAACTGTGACTCACATTTTAGGGACAGTTGTATGTTTATTTCTATGGAGTTTTGTGTGGATGTGTGTTTGCCAAAAGCATTTGTTCTTCCAGACTCAGTGGCCTTTTTTTATTGTCAAGGTGAAGTACAGAGAGGTTACAGTTACATGTGTTAGGTGGTGAATACATTTCTTGTCCAACTTGTTGCCCCCTCCCTCGTTTTTTTCCCACCTTCCCTCCTCCCCAGTCCCCTCGCCCCCGAGTTGTACAGTTGGTTTACAACACATTGCCTTTTAAGCATTGCTGTTTCGTTGGTTTGCCTTTTACTCTTTGTCTCACCATTTTAATGTTCCCCTTCCATTCCCTAATTCAGACAGACATCTATAAAATACCCAGGGTACCAGAATCAAACACAGTGGCAATGGGATAAATCATAGGGAAGTTGAACAGAAGAAAAAAAGAAATAATTTCACATAGTACATTGAAAATAACAACATCAATGATAAACCACTTGTTTCCATATTTTGGAGATCATTTCTCTTAGTGTCATCTTATGTGATCATATGTACATAGCTACTGAGCTATTGTGATCTACTGCTATGACTATCCTAGACATACACTAATTATTACCAATAAGGGAGACCATAGAGTTTATGTTTCTTTGGGTCTGGCTCACTTCACTTCACTTAGCATATTTTTTTCTAAGTCTTTCCATTTTCTTACAAATGGGGCGATGTTATTCTTTCTGAAAGAAGCAAATAATCTCATTATGTATATATGCAACAATTTCTCAATCTATTCATCTACTGAAGGGCATCTGGGTTGGTTCCATATCTTAGCTATGGTCAGTAGTACCACTATAAGCATGGTTGTGCTGGTAGCTTTAGTATGGCCTTGTTTGTGATCCTTTGGGTAAATGCCCAGAAGTGGGATTGCTGGGTCATAGGGGAGCTTGATGTTTAGCCTTTTTGAGGAACCGCCGCACTGCTTTCCAGAGTGGCTGAACAACTTAACACTCCTACCAACAGTGTAATAGTGTTCCCTTTTGGCCACATCCCCAACAGCAACTGTTGAGTTTCCACCTCACCCCAGTAAGAAAGGCTATCATCAAGAAAACTCAGTGACCTCTTGCTGTGTTCCTAAAACTAATATAATCTGAATGTAATACCCAATACTACCTGGCAATTTTGATGTATACATGTACCCACACATCTTTTTTTTTTTTTTTTTTTTTTTTTTTTGGCCAGTCCTGGGCCTTGGACTCAGGGCCTAAGCACTGTCCCTGGCTTCTTCCCGCTCAAGGCTAGCACTCTGCCACTTGAGCCACAGCGCCGCTTCTGGCCGTTTTCTGTATATGTGGTGCTGGGGAATCGAACCTAGGGCCTCGTGTATCCGAGGCAGGCACTCTTGCCACTAGGCTATATCCCCAGCCCCATGAAGTATCTTTTTTTTTTTTCTTTTTTGGCCAGTCCTGGGCCTTGGACTCAGGGCCTGAGCACTGTCCCTGGCTTCTTCCCGCTCAAGGCTAGCACTCTGCCACTTGAGCCACAGCGCCGCTTCTGGCCGTTTTCTGTATATGTGGTGCTGGGGAATCGAACCTAGGGCCTCGGGTATACCGAGGCAGGCACTCTTGCCACTAGGCTATATCCCCAGCCCCCACACATCTTATTCATGAAAAAGTTAAATAATTAGAAAATACTGAGAACTGCAATGACACCACACATAGGAATGAGTAGAATTTTAGAGGCAACCAGAATTCTACAGAGTAACAGTTCTATTTCTGGCTGATATTGCGACAATAGAGGCTTGGCTGTAAACTTGCCTATCATTTGCCTATATCATATTTCTCAGCCTTGACATGTATGACATTTAGGACCAGATCACTCTTTGTTATAGGGGCTGTCCTGTGCATTGTAGGATGTTTAGCAGTGTCTAACATCTACCCAATAGATGCTAGTCATACCATCCTGTAATTGTTTAAAACCAAAAAGGTTCCCAAGTACCCTCTGGGAACACAGTTATCTTCTGACTGAGAACCTGGGACCTAGATAAGGCACTCATGGGTTCTACTGTCCAGCACCTATTGTACTGTCCTATGAAATTTGAAGGTTTCAAATAATAACCCTTTTAGACTTTCAGAGTCACGGCCACACAGTTCAATGTGTGTGGTGTGCGAGACAGAACTGGCATACTTGTCTTTCCAGGACACTTTTTTCTCTAATGGCTCTAAATCAGAGGGTTCTTTCTCAGCATGTATTAGGTTACAGTATGTAGCATTACCTCTTTTTTCAGCTTAAATGGTCAAATATCAGCAATTTCATACATTTAACCTAAACACATAGACTTTAAAAAGATATATCCTGAATACCCTCCAACGCTTCTCAAATTCTTGAATATGAAAATGTTTGTGTAGGCTCATGAATTATTTCAGTCACATTACTAAGGCAAGTCCAATGTTTTCTATGCCTAACCTCATACCACAAGCTAACCACATTGCAAAATTCCCCTTAAGATTTCTTTCTTATCCTGTGGTAATTTAAATAGAGCCACAAATTCTTTGCAGTAATTCCCATTAAGAGGTGGAGTCAGTTTCACTACCCCATTGGATCTAGACTGGCCTTGTGACTTACTTTGAACAACAAAATATGTTTAAAATATGTTCAAGTTCCAGAGCCTGGTTCTTCAAGAGGCCTTGCATGGTCTGCCTTGTCTCTTTTGGCCCCTATCCCGAGACCATTCTGTAAGGAAGCTAGTAGAACTTCCTGAAGGATGAATGACTGTATGGAGGAAAGCCAAGGCACCTCACTAATAACCAACATCACCAACCAGACTTTTTAGTAAGTCCACCTCAGACATTTCATTCTGCTGACCCTGTAGTCACACAAGTGAGCCCAGATGAAACCAGGCGAGGAACCGCCAGGAAATCAACATAATCATGAAAAAATAATAAATCATATGTCATTTTTAAGTCACTGGATTTGGGGATGCTTGTTACACAGCAATAGATCCTGATACACATTTGATGGCAGATTTACAGTTTTTAGCGATTTACTAGAGTGTGACTTCAAATAGGGAAGAGTAAAGTCATGCTCCTCTGGCTTGCTGTACAGGGAGCTAGCTTTCCTTACTTCCTGAGACTTATTTCCTCATACCAGCCTTATAATGGGGACTATTCAATCACATTTTTCAGAAAAACTTTTTTGACTTCTGCATTAGGAAGCCACAAGAAAGGGTAATAAAAACATGTGTAGAAACTACAAAGGCCAGGTTGGCTACTGTATTATATAAAATGATTCCCTACATAACATCCACATGAACAGATGTCTCATATGTTTTCATGTCCTATGTCCATATCCATTTCATCCTCACTTAACCACTTCTTCCAGGTATGGTTAACTCTACATTTCCTAATCATAGTTTGAAGTGGGATGGTTTAAAACCAGGAACCACCTCATAAATGGTGAGCATTAATTCATCTTAAAGGTTTCATTGAACATCTCTTCTGATCTATGGCAGGAGCTTTAAGAAGCCCTTTTTTTATTGTGTAAGGAAAACTGGACTGGAGTTACCACTCACAATTCTTTATGAGTTGCTTCTTTAATGTGGCATATACCAGCCCCTACTAGACTTTATCTACACAAGTAGCAAAATTCTGTCTGCTTCTTCGTTCATGGCATCTCTAGCACATAGCACAGAATTTGGTTCCTGGTTGCTTCTCATTAAATTTGTTATGAACAAGTGAATGAATGAATGAATGAGTGAACAAACTATGGAAGCTGAGAATCCATTGCCTTCCATCTCTTGCTCTGTTTGATAAATGAGAACACTGAGATTCAGAGAGCATTAGCATTTGTTTTTTATTCAGGGACTTATTTATTTTAAAAAGCCACTTGGTACACCTCATTATCTGATCTGTCACAGCTTGTGATTATGAGAGAGGAAATGTTAAGGGTTCCTTCTTGGGCTCAATGGGCTATACCATGAGCATCCCTGACATTGGCCTGGCCTCGTGCCATTGTGGCCAAGCTTCTGCCCACTTTGCTTGACCCTATGCCTCATTGTGGAGCTGCTAGGCCCACCCAAGCACTGGGTAGACACCAGATGTAGCTCTCAGAATTACATTATTATTCTTCTTCAGCTGCCTGTCAACCCAAGCCCTCTTTTGAGCTCCAGAATGTGAAAGCAAAATGGCCTTTTTCCCATAAGAAGCTAATAATAGTTCTCTTCTTGATTCTCTTTAACACTGAACTGAAGATTTGGCCTCTAGGGTGAAGCTCATAGTTAATTCATTTATTTTAAAAATAATTACAGAAGTTATAAAAGATCCATCCCAATTGGGACCCAAAGTGGTCTGATTCTGTAGTTTTTCAGTAACCAGTTGTGTGCTGGCTGCTTAAGAGCCCGCGGACAGTGTAGTAACTGAATGTGAAGCCATGAGCAGAAGGCAAATAGAAGGGAGTTACTCTGCAAGTCATCTCGCTGAGGAGCAGCCATGCCCACCCCACCGCCCCCACCCCCCACCACTCACAGCCTTCATTTTCTATGATGACCTAAATGAGAAAGACAGTTGATTTCCTTCCCCTTCAGCTCAGTTCCCCACGCAGACAAACAGGCTACATCTCTGGCAGACTGCACGGAGGTTATGTGCTGTCTCATCCACTCGAGAATGATCTATAGCTTCAAAGGAAAAAATAAATAAACAAGCAGTCGACCCTTGCCCTTTGTCTGAGAGGAAATGGATGGTTTCCTGGGCTTCCACCTCCTCTCTCCACCTCGGCCCATATCCCTGTGTTCTGGAGAAACAATGGGCAGTAGTGAATAAAAGGGAGAGGGAGAGAGAAAAAAGACTAGAGAGAGAAGAAAGAGGGGATGCAAGAGGGAAGAAAGGGAAAGGAAGAAGAAAAAAATTTAAAGGACAAGCTTTAAAGAAGATAAAAAAAGTGTTTCAAATGATTATTTCTCAGCATGAATGAAGCTATTAAGAATATCTTTGCCTTTCCTAATTTCTCTTCCTTCTCTTTCCATATATTACTGCGGCTACCTACACACAGCCTGCCAGGCCCTTACCTAAGTCAAAACTCTATGGAGGATGCTCCAGCACAGGCTTCAGATAATTGATCCTCAGAGACAGTCAATGATACAGGCCTTTCTCCGTGCATAGACTGCTGTAGAACAATCTGCCTGCTAACACCAAGACCAGCACTTGCCTTCCTTAGCAGCTTATTAGCTGGCTCACATATAAAGCCCAGACTTGTTGTCTGATCATATCAGAGAGAAGTCTCCATGTCCCAGCTTTTCCAATACCAGAATGTCATCAAGGTGAGCTGTCCCATAGAGAGTGACCTCAGAGGGGCCCTTTGATACCCCAAGAGCTAGATAGAATGTTCATAATAGGGCGTGATAGAGAACCCATATGGTTTGCCATATGTATTATTACATTCAGGATGAAAACTAAGGAAGATAATGTATACAATTGAGAAGTTTTTGAGCATATGGCTCATAGTAAACAATCAGGAAATAATAGTTACAGTCACCTGATGGCACAATAATAGCCATGGTTTTGTTTGTTTGTGTGTGTGTGTGTGTGTGTGTGTGTGTGTGTGTTGTTTTCTTTTTAGTACTATCTAAGTGCTAGGTGCTATTCTAAGCCAATCTTAAGCAATCTTATGGGATAGGTACTGTTATCATCTACCTTTCACAGATGGGAAAACTGAAGCACAGAATGGCTGTAGTTCCTAGGATCTGGACATGACATTCTGTTTTACTGTGGTGTACCTCCTTCAGAAAGAATGACAACGAAGGGAGAAAGACATTTCCTAATATCCCCCTCCTCTACCTTCTCTCAATCTCTAGTACCACCACCTCCTCCTGTCTGGACCACAGAAATTCCCTCCTTCCTAGTTTCCCCAGGTCCACTCATTGTTTGCTAGAGTCGGTTCTTGATTCTTAAGTTGTGGACCAGATAATGGTATGCCCTTCTACAAACACCAGATTCATGTTGTTCCATGCTCCCCACTGGCCCAACACTCTCCTCTTATGCTGCCGGTCCTTGTCCCCTAGAACATACATCATAAGTTTATTAAATTCTCAGAGCATCCATACATGCTATTTCCTCTACTCTTTTCACCATTACTTCATTCTTCTGTACTTGGTTTAATCTGATTTTGACATACTTTAGGGTCCCTCCTTCATTTTTCTGTATCTCAACATGCTCTTTGTAGTCTTCATTTAACTTCTTCCAATTGAGCAGTATTTTCATTTCTTTCATCAAGTCTTTGCATTCTCCTTACTCTCCCCTTTAATCTAGAAGCTCCATGAGAACAACAATTATATGTATATCATTTGCTGTTGTCTCCCTATCACTTCATACAGTGTCCAGTTCATGGTAGATGTGCAGTCTTTATTGCAAATCTTTTAATTTGCTGATTGATACACACGTGGCTGGTGTATCTGGAATGTCTGGGATGTGAATTTGGAGGCATGACAAGTTATGGGCTGGGAAATCAACTCATCTCACTTCCTTGGCTGCTCATAATTCTTATTAGGGTGCCCTCATTTGCCATTTGGGGCTTCAGACATGAGTTAAGTGTTAATCCTGAGAATTGTACCCTCATTGGAATTTCAACAGCAAGTAGCCACAGATCCATTGCACAGAAAGAAAGATGGCATCTATTGTAACTGGTTTTCTAGGCCTTTTGGCAGGGTGCAGAATGAAAAGGAGAAAGTTATTGCTTCAGTAGTTTTCATTGTCCAGAGAATTGAAAAATTAAATTACAGGATAATGAAAATATTAGGTGTATTATAAATGGCATCTTTAAAACACCTAATCCATTATTCCCTTGGTATCCTCAGCCATGCAAAACAGTTGAATATAAGGCTCACAGCATAGTCAATCACCTATTTTCACCTCCAAATGATTAGTATTGCAGACTATTAACCAATGGGCTAATTAAGTGTGCTTTTAAGAATTTAGCTTTTTATGGGAGTTAATTTTATCTTTATGTTACTAGAAACTTTTTCTGGCAACGGTAAAGAAGTAGATGGGTTTGGAGCTCTTTTTGCCTTCCTGGCATTTCTAGAATTTTTCTCAGAAGGCCTGGTAGATGGCAGACCTCATTTTTTCTCATCTCTTCCATATTTTTCCTGGCCAATGGATGAACTTTGGAAAGATCTCATAGGTAGTGCTCTAAACAACTTCCCCTTGATTAAATAACCCTTCTCCCAAAGGCTACTTGTGTGGTTTAAATGACTTAAAACCAAGCCAAACAAACAATGCAGAGTAAGAGAATTAATTTGAAAAAACAGGAGGGTAACCAACAGCCTTGCCCTGTGCAGCTGGGATAAATGTGAAAAGCTCAGGCTCCAAGCACCAAAGAGAATAAATAAACGTGTCGCAAGTGCCATTAAGAAAACACATCTGCACACTGTCAGCAGGGAGGATAAACATGCAATTGTTTTCCCTTTCACAAGGAGCAATGATGGGAGAGGCAAACTGATGGCCCCCATCCAGGTCTGCTGAATTTACAACATCTTAAGGTTGAGGGATGGGCACTTAGCCAGGCTTGATGCATTCCCCAAATCAGAAGCAAATCTTCAAAGAAAACAAATGGCATATTCATTCTCATCTCAACTCACAGATAGAACAAACAAGAAGAGAACGAAAATGCCCTACAGGTTATCTGATGGACCTCAGTTGCCCAAGATTGAGTTGTTGGGTCTGATATCTTTCTCTGGTTTTCTTCATCCTCTAGTGGGAAAAGCAAATGGGTCCGACATGAATATCTTTCCCTGCTTTATCCAATGCATCTTCCTTTCACAGTCTATGTACTGCAACCTTCCACAGTTTGCCAACTTCCTCAATGTTTCAGTGAATAATATTAGAACCTTTTATGAGATGAAATCAGAGATCATGAAAGATAACTAGGAACCTTAGGAGTTATATTGATCTATTGAAATACCCATGGATCTGATTTGAGAAAAGATTCAGATGCACAAGAAAATAAAGATGACCTAGAGATACCAGTTGTCCGGAACCTCTAGACATCATAGTCCTAGGGCAACTAGTAATTGACTATTTAAATCTTAAGTTAAAGCTTCTCCATTTTGATAGGGTTAAATGTGTCTTATATTGTGTGCCTGAATCGAAGAATGGAACATTTTGATATTCAAAGATGAATATCTTAAAGCAAGCTAAGATTTGAATATGTATACACACTTAGACGTGAGTTTCCAAACTTTGTCTAAAGCGATTTAAATGTATTCCAACCTCAATTTTTTATACTAGCAGAATATAGCCCCCAAATGGCCAACACATCCAAAATCATTCCCATTTGACTGTGGAAAATATTCTTCATTTATTAGCTAACATGCTGAATGTTGGCTTTAAATTTTAGTAATGGAGAAATATGAGAACAGAGTCAAGAAGAGCTAGAAATCTGTCCACATTTTCCTCATTCTTTTTCCTTTTCCTTCCTCTACTCCCTGCACTTAATAAATTATTTCTCTTTCCTCATCTCTAAAAAGGAATAGGAGTAAAGTTAGTTGAAAATATTTGTGAAGACTCTCCTGGTATGACAGTCCTGCATTCTAATGGAAAATATATGCCCTGATATAGCTTTATAGCTTTCAACTGTTCATTGATTCATCAATTCAGCAAAAGTATTGGGTATACTAGGTGCTATTATATTAACTATAAAAGATATTATCTTTTCTGTTCTCTAAATGATATAAAATATATCTGCAAAATATGCAATAAGTACTTCATAAATGCTGTCAAAGAAAAATAGAGGTTATGACAAAAAATATAGAGGTTATAACAACTCTTCTTCTTCTGAACAATCCTGTAGTTAATGATGTCCTTTATGCAAGTATTCCATATATCATGCTTTTAAATTTTAAAGTTTTCCAGCTGTTGCAAATGATCAGAGAAGTGTATGTATCTCATGAATGTAAAGAATATTGTTTCTGAATGTTAGTGGCTCATGCCTAGAATCCTAGCTACTCAATATTAGGAAAATGGAGGAGAATGGAAAAAGAATAGGTCAGACAGGTCAACAGGAGAGGACTGTTTATTGAGGAACAGTGAGGGGCAAAGACCTTCCTGTGGGTTTGGAGGGTGTGCAAGGGGGTGAATTTGGGACCAGGCTTATATGGAGCCTGAGCAAGGAGGCAGAGGTTAATGAAAGCACTACTAGGTCTAACAGGTTGGGGCTTTTCCTGTTTGGCCCACCAAGGGTTGTGTACAGCTGGGCCTAGGTGAGATGCCTGCCTGCATAGCAAAGCAGGTTCACAGTTGAGTTTCTGCCTGGTGTCTGTATGGGCCTGAGGCCATAGGGTGGAGGTCAACCTTCATATTCCATCTTTGGATACATAGAAAGAATGGGCCTAGAGGGGAGCAACAAGGAGAACAAAGCAGATTTTCATCATTTGAAACCCCGAAGGAGTATAAAAAGTTGAGGGATGTCATGGTCTCTTCTGGCTACTTCCTGCTGACATGGAGCCACTGGGGCTGGGGTCTTCAGGGTGCAGGTCCGTGCTGGGCAGGGAAGGGCAGTGTCCAGTTGCCTGCAGTGCCTTGAAGTGCTCCCAGGTAGTGTCCTGAGCGAGGGCTGTTATCCTGTTAAAGACAAACTTGAAAAAGGTGAGATCAGGCCAAAAGCTGACAAAGTGGCAGGACTAGTTGGTAAGAATGACAGGAAAACAAACCCCAGGCACATTTGGAGCATAATCCCAGTTTGGCCTATTGCCGGGAAGGAGGAATTTCCATATAACTGTACAATAGATATGTGGACTATACAATATGGATAGGAAACAGAACTATCAGGGAGCAAAGGCAGGAATATAAATTTCTGTCCAGTTAGAAGGTAGATAGGCGTGGATATTAGATGGGCAAGCCTCTTAACTTATTTCCCCTGATCTCCTGGCTCTGGTTAATTTTGAAAGGGCAAGCAGGGAGTGGCTCCCTTCAGGATGTGACACCAGGATGTGACCCTCTTACTCCTCTCCATGGCTCCTGATTATCTGGACTGGCCTGAAGGTCCAAGTGCTTGTGACTGGGATGGCTCAGTAGGCATTTCTTTGAAGTCAAGGCCTGGGCACTGTCCCTGAGCATTTCTGCTCAAGGCTAGCACTCTACCACTTGAGCCACAGTGCCACTTCCAGCGTTTGGCTGGTTAATTTTCTTGAGCCATGCTTCCAGCTTGGCTCTTTGCTGGTTAATTGGGAGACAGAGCTGTAGAGGGATTTTTCTGCCTGGGCTGGCTTTGAACTGCAGTCTTTGCCACAAAAAACCCTTTTATTTACAATTAAAGCAGCAAGGAGATCAAATAGAAATACAGTTATTCTTAATTGCATATGATACTTTAGGATACTAATTGGGGTTAAGATATTGTAGGTGTCACTAAACCTTTGTGATTACAACAAAGAATGTAGGAGCTGGTGTCCTTTTAGCTCTGTATTCAAATAAGCTTACATATTAAACAGGGACAAGGGGCATTGAGTTAAAAGGTGTTCATTTGAAGGACCCTGACATAAACAAACACTTTTATAGATGGGACATAAAGAATGAACTCAAGCTTTTATCCTTTAAGACATACTCATACCATCTGCCACATACTCAGACTTTCTGGAGTTTGTCATAATTTCCATGGAAGACAAGTGTTACTTTCCAAATCCTTTCTTATCCAGAGAAAACAATTTCTTGTTTCCTCAATTTCCCTTTCCAAGGCTTTTTTAAAACTAACTTTCCTTTTGGTTTACATTTCTCCTTACCAGCTCTTTTCATCACTGCTGTCTAGAAGAAGAGCTGTGTCTCATCCTGCTTTGGGGCAGTGGCTGCTTTGGGAGTCTGCAAGGTGGTTAAAGAGGGAAATGTAATCTTTCCCCTTTGGGTGTCCAGACAATGAATGATGGCTGCCTGCTCGGGGAGCAGTGCAGAATCCAGAAGGTCCTGGACAAGGGTGGCATTAACAATAGGGGATCCTTTTAGAGGTAAAAATCCTCTCTCCCTCCAAATTAGGATGAGGTGGTTTGGGGGTGTGTGTAAAGATTTAATGTGAAGGACTTGCCTCTCCCCTCTAGGTCCATTTTTTCTATGTATTCAAAGATGGATGAAGGTTGACCTGCACCCTATGGCCTCAGGCCCATACAGACACCAGGCAGAACCTCAACTGTGAACCTGCTTTGCTATCCCAGCAGGCATCTCACCTAGGCCCAGCTGTACACAACCCTTTGTGGGCCAAACAGGAAAAGCCCCAACTTGTTAGACCTTAGTGGCTCCTTCATTAACCTCTGCCTCCTTGCTCAGGCCCTATATAAGCCTGGTCCCGAATTCACCCCCTTGCACAACCTCCAAACCTGCCAGAAGGTCTGTGCCCCTTGCTGTTCCTCAATAAACAGTCCTCGCCTGTTGATGATCAAGTCCGGCCTATTCCTTTTCCATTCTCCTCCATTTTCCTAACACTCAGAAGGCTGTGTTCTGAGACTCATAGTTGAGAGCTAGTCTGAGAGACTCTTAACCTCCAAATAACAAGCAAAAAGCTGAAAGTGGAGGTGAGGCTCAGGTGGTAGAGCACCAGCCATGAGCAAGAATGGGAGACCCTGAATTCAAGCCCAGTACTTGAATAAATTACTCTGCGCTTTTAATTGCGTATACTGGAGACCAAAGGAGTAGCTACTTTTTAAGGGTTTATATGAGTAGAGGTAGATGGTGGAAGGTTTGTTGTACTCCATTGTTGAGTTTATCAATAGTTAAGAAAGTAGGTTCAAAGCTCAAGGGTCTGGGTTCAAAATCAGCGGATCTCTGCCATTAACAGGATAAATGACCTTGGGCAAGTTATTTGCTGTCTCTGGGTCCTAGTTCTCTCCTCTCTAAAATAGGACTGAAAAGTAACCAGTTGCATGAGATATATGGATTAAATAAGTCCCTGCCTATCAAAATCCTCACAGTTTACACCAAAGGGCCATGTATAATAACAGCATTAGCAGCTAGAAGTAAGACTGGAATATTTTCTCACTCATCAGAAAATCAATTGGCATTCTAAAATAGTCTAAACTGACCATATAGCCAGTTTTAGGTGTAGCTGTGCAAAAGATATCATGAACAGATTATATTACCATCAAAACCATTGTCTAGCTGCACTACTTCCACTTCCTGCAATGTTGGAGAGGGTGTTCTAAGAGCCAAAAGTAATGCTCCTGAAGGTAATGCAACCCGCCCCCCAGCTCTGTGCATGTATTTATGCGTGTATGTGTGTGCATGTGTATATATTTGTGTTCATGCCACTGGATAAGAGGATGTATCCTAAAGGAAAAATAAAATAACTCCCTCAATAAATTATCTCAGCCAAAAGTTCAGTTACAGGAAATCAAATTCAGATCTGTAAGCAGGGTGAAATTCAAATTCCCTTTATAAACATTTATTGCCATTTCGAGGCAAGACCCATTTCCCCTGATCAGATTGTTTTGGCCAGGAAGTCTTGCATTTTCAAAGCAAGTAAAAAGTGAAAACATAATTCTCAGTATATGTCACAATTTACAGTTAGCTTCTCAGAAATGTGTGTCATGTTTTAAACTTGAGTAGGTTGATGTTCTCCAAACATCCCTCATGCTTCGTATTTATAGAGTGCTTTATTTTAGTGTGTTAACAATGAATGAAAAAAAAAGCTGAGCTGTTCTGTAGGCATTTTTTGCTTATTTATTTTTTCTTGATGTTGTTTTGATTTCAAAATAGCCTTGCTTGGCTTTTTTAAGCACCATAGGATTTGAGTCGGTGGCGCTTCAATTGTTTTTATTGATGGAGAGAGAGAGAGAGAGAGAGAGAGAGAGAGAGAGAGAGAAAGAGGGGGGGAGGGAGGGAGGGGCTAAACATCAGGAAACATCAGGCAGCCAGGATAATGAAGGGCAGGCTGATGTGACAAGTAAGAAAGAGTAAAGCCAATTGCTCTTCTTCATACAAGTGTAGCAGGTCTGAGATGGGAAGTGGAGAACTTGCACTGCTGTGGGCTGCCAGCGCCCTGCTTGTCCTACCCAGAGGTCGCCTATAGACCTCAGCTACACCCCTATAGCTTCTCACCTCTGGTGCTGTAGTCTCTGAGGCTTTCTCTTGGCTCTTGAGGCATGCTCAACACATCCCCTCCTCCTTGTACCCCTTACTTATGGAGAGAGATCTGGTAGAATAGCCTAGATGACCTCTGTCTTAGGAAGGTCTATTCTATACTATCAGAGGGTCCCAGCCTGATTGAGCCTGAATTGTCCACAACAATTGAGTTTTACGTCCTTTCTTCTCTCACACATAGCTCTCTCGCAGGTCTTTCTAGAAATCACCTCTCGCATCTAAATCATCCCTTCAGGATCTGTTTTTGAAAACACAGAAAACTTCCAACTATGTACATCACTTTTGTCATTATTTTTGCTCCTTCACTACCCTCTCTGAATGCCAGAAACCAAAAGGGGAAAAGTTGTCTGTATGCTTACGCTTAAAACCTTTGAGCCAGGCACCAATAGTTCATGCCTGTAATGTTAGTTACTCGGGAGGCTGAGATCTGAAGACCACAGTTCAAAGCCAGCCCAAGCAGGAACGTTTATGAGACTCTTATCTTTAATTAGCTACCAAAAGTGGGACAGGGATCAATGGATCAAGTGGTAGAGTACTAGCCTTGAGTGAAAAGCCCAAAGGATAGTGCCCAGGCCCTGATTTCAAGCCCCAGTACTGGCTTTAAAAAACAAAACAAAACACTCTTTGGTTGAGTGTTTTAATGGCATACACTAACTTGAGATGTACAATTTCTTTCAGGTTCTTGAAGGTAAAATGTCTTCAGCCACTAGCTTCCATTAGATAGATCAATAAGCATCTCTTGAACAAGGCGGTACCAAGTACTCATGTGGGTGCTGGGGATGGATCAGTGAACAAAGCAGACAGAATCCCTGCCTCCGTGGTGATGGCAGTCTAGTGAGAGGAGGTAGACAATAAAAGACAAGTGTAGTAAATATATAAATAGGTACAGTGTGTCCTGAGTGCCGTGGGTTAAGGAAATCCAGCTGAGCAGGACAGCTTGGCAGTGGGTGTTGTGGCTCACAGTTTGCCATTTTAGCACACGTTGTCATTTGCTTTTCAGCAGAGTAGATAGAGTGGGGGTGTACTACTCCTGCCAGAAAACCCTTTCCCCCTCCTCAGCTCCCCCTTTGGTCTCCAAGCAGAAGCAACAGCTATTAATAGTCACTGAGGGCAGAAAACAAATGTCTCTTCCATCCGGATGGAATCCTTTGTTCACATGGGCTTCTTTACTCCTGACTGGAGTTTGGCTCATTGTGGACACCAAGAAGTAAATGTTCAATGAGTGAAGCGTGCATGCGTGGTAGAGACCACCTTGGGTTTGAAGTTCAGTTGAACTTTAATGAGCAACCTTGCTGGAACCAGGACCACTGAGGCGGGGAGGGCAGAGGGAAATTGGAGAGCATTCCCGGTTCCAGTTCCCCTGTAATTACAAATGGGGCTTAATCATTAGTTTCAAGGGCATGGGGAAAGCTCTCATGTACATGGAGAAATTTGAGTTTCACCTTGTTGTTCTCCCTCTTGTCTCCTGGGCCCATGAAGGCATGATACTGGGAGAAAGTGTTGGTCTCAAGGGCACAACTTCGGATGAGGTTACCAGGGAAACAGGGAGCAGGGGACAATTTTAATATCTCTCCCCACACAGCACCACCAGAGAGAGCACTTAAGGACAGAGCTCAGATTACTTCAGTCAATCCCATTCTTGCTATTGTTCCTGGGGAGAAGCGACTGTGTGGAAAGCAAACTGGGCCAAGTCAACTGTTGGGAAGGAAAGTGGAGAAGTGGTTAGGGAATGGGATGGAAAGCTGCCCCCAAAGGGTTGGCAGGTGAACCCCCCTCCTATCCCCAGAGATAGGAAGAAAGATGGCAGATTGGAGAGAGGGCCTTAAAGACAAGCTGAGAGCCTTTTAAGGAGCCACCTGGGAGTGTGTTCTAGACATTGGAACCACTAATTACTAAACTAAGTGAAGGAAGATTATATAAGACAAAGGTACATATTAGAATCATGCTGAAATTGGCAAAAAAATATCCCAACACTAGTCAATGAGGCTGTCCATAGGTGGCTTTATCTGTGTGTGTGTGTGTGTATGTATGTGTGTGTGTGCATGTGGATGGGTGTGCCTGAGTGCACACACATGTGTGCAAGAAGGGTACATGCACATGGTTCCTGTGTCTGGAACTCAGGGCCTGGGTGCTATTCCTGAGCTTTTTTAAATTTTATTTTTTGTTTTAGCAAGGCAGAATTTACTTTAGCACAGAAGGGCATACTATTGGCAAGCAAGCACTGTCCCTGAGCCTTTGTTTGCTTCAAGGCTTTTCCACTTGAGCCACAGCTCCACTTCTGGCTTTTTTGTGGTTCATTGGAGATACAAGTGTCATAGACTTTCCTGCTTGGGCTGGCTTTGAACTGTGATCCTCATGTCTTGGGCTCCTGAGTAGCTAGGATTACAGGCATGAGCCACCTGTGCCTGGTGGCTTTATCTTTTATTCTGTGTTTTCTGTGCAGTTGTTGAGGGAGTGGGCAGGGGCACACCAATCAGCATTGGGAATTAATGGATTCATTAGCAAGTTCAGATTTACTGCCTTCTAGGGTTGCCTCTCACATTCTCTCATGACTTGATGACTTGAGACTGAGGAAGGGAGAACCCCCCCCCCTTGTGAACATTTGGAATTTTACCCTGTCAGGAAAATAAATTTAACAGCTGCTTGACAGGGGACAATCATTAAATTTTCAAGAATATATGCCTTCTATTACTTAGTGATACTAATGTCCCTTCCAAGAAAAAGAAAAGTTAAGGTTCCAGAATTGCAGTGTAAGGAAATCATGAAGTCATGTCATTTGCTCTGCTGCAAGTTACCAAGGGCCCTGCTGTCCCCCATCGACCCTTTCTTCATTTTATTCCATTCTTCTGTGCCATTGCTGGAGCTTGCACTCAGGGTCTCATGCTCCCACTTGGCCTTTTTCTATCATTTGAGCCACAAGTGGTTAATTGGAGGTAAGAGTCTCATGGACTTTTCTGCCCAGACTGGCTTTGAACTGTGATCCTCAGATATCAGAATCTTGAGTAGCTAGGAACACAGATGTGAGCCACCAGTGCCCTGCTTATGCCTTTTCTCAATAGAGCTACTAACCTGGTCCAGTGACCCAGAAAGTATGAAGGTCCATAATTCAATGGGGTTTGAAGGATCAGACACACATATATGTATGTATGTATGTATGTATGTATGTATGTATGTATGTAAACAAATATTCATTGCTTACAGTTCTGGAGGCTAGGAATTCCAAGATCAAGATGCTGGCCAATCTGGAGATCTGGTATCTGGTAAGGCCTACCTCCTGGTTTGCAGGTACCCAAATTCTCATAATTTCTTCACGTGCCTGTGAGCAAAGAACTGGTATGTAGGCCTTACTCTCATTCTGTACCTGCCTTTGCTTCCTCTTTTCTCTTCCATGACCTTTTAGTTATTCTCTACTTTTTAAAGTTGGACCTGCCATGGTGGACATGGGATTGAAGAAATAAAACAAATCATTACTTTCTTTTTTGTCAGTCATGGGGCTTGAACTCTGGGCCTGGGCACTGTCCCTGAGCTCTTCAGCTCAAGGCTAATGCTCTACCACTTTGAGACACTGTGCCACTTCTGGTTTTCTGGTGGTTAATTGGAGATAAGAGTCCCACAGACTTTCCTGCACAGGCTGGCTTTGAACCACAGTCCTCAGATTTCAGCCTCCTGAGTAGCTAGGATTACAGGTGTGAGCCACCAGCACCCAGCTAACAAATAATTTCTTTTTCTGGGTGTTTGGGGTATTTCTAGGAGGAAGATTTAGTACAAAGGAGATTTTAGAAAATTCTGTGCCTAACCTTATATCCTATTACTTAGGAGGAATCATGAAGAATTGATATACTTCCTTCTTTTCCAAGAAACACTGAAACACCAAAGGAAATGAAAACACTATGCATCCATGTTCCCTCTGGACCCTATCCAAGCCTATGGCTTATATAGGATGTCCAGTTGGGAGTTTTCTGAAAAGAAGGAAGGGACCTTTCACTTTTCCTGGATGAGCCTGGCCTATTTGGATATGGAGAATATCATTCTCTCTAGCCTACCAGGCCACAATCTTTTTAAAAAATACATTCTTTCTTTGCCATTTAACAAAGTTTATGAATGCAATATATCTTAATCAGTGTCATTCCTTTCAATCTGAATGGAGACCACGTGGTCTTGGGATGATTGTGTCCCAGGTCTTCCTAATGAAGGATTAGAATTTAATTGCTCTGGGAAGAATTTGAACACATTTTATGGCCTTTGGATTAAAACATGTCATCATGCTCTTTCTACATGGCATTTGAAGCACTAGCCTCCCATGCTATCTCCTAGCTACGCGAGTCATAAATCATATGCAAGAAATATTTTCTAGGTGCAACAGATACAGCAGGCTGCAAATCCATATCTCAACACGCAATGCCTCCAAAGCCATTACTCCATTTATTCAGCAGCTACTAATGGAGCTTCTGGGAATGTGAAGAGCAACTCTTTCCCTTTCCTGTCTCAGAATTTAGACATTTACTTGTTGAGACCTGGAATTGTATGAGCCCTAAGGAGAGGAATTGCCTAAAAAGTAAGAGACTCCTAAGGCAAATGACAGTAGGTCTTCAAGCTACCCCATTTCACCATTTCATTTGCCCATTTCATGGCCAAAGGCCCCCCCCCATTATTGTTGGATTTCCCTGTATACTCTCCTTTGTTGGGTTGGACTGGAGCTAATATATCTGAAGTGATGAGTTCCTGCTATTGAATGGATTGTAAATTAATTCTTAATGAGTTTTCAGAACAATCTTCATGTAAAAGTATAGTCAGGCTATTTCCAAAAGGGAGATCATTGATCCAATTATGCAAATGAAGGTGGCACCCAGATGTCCCTGTCCCTTCTCTCCCTGCCCATCCCCCTGCTGTCTCTCCTCTCTCTTTTCTGACAGAGTTGAAGGTTCACACACAGGAAGCCCTGATCAAAACGGATAAGTTGGTCATCCAGACAAGCAGTACTGTGTCTCTGTAAAAGGACAAGAAGCTTCCCTTTGAGAGGAGGCATGATGGGCAGTGAAGAGGGGCGGAGCTGCAGAGTTTTCTAGATTCCCTGATTTGAAAATGAGGGACTCAAAGGAAGTCTATCCGTCCTGAATAATTGCATCCTGACACCATTGAACTTCCTCTAGGTTTCGACTTTCATCCTTTGGAGGCTCTGAGGAGGGAGGACAAAGGAGAGGCCATTTCTCCTGGCGGGGTGTGGGGGGGGGAGTAAGTAAATGCGCTGCTGAATGAGGGGGAGGGTACCCTAGCCTATAGTCTGCTTTCCAGGCTGCTGCTCCAGCTTCCTGGGCATAGAAGCTCAGTATCTCCTTTCTCCTTTTCCTCTTGCCAGATGCCTTTGTGGGCCTGTCGCTGGTCTCAGTGCACGAGCAGTGGCTACCAGGCAGCTAACACAGAATGTTCTGTTTGGGAAAGGAGGTGGCACTAGAGTCCAGCCTTGGGTTTAGAAGTAATTCATGCATTTTATTCAGCCACTTTGTCTTTGTCATATGAACAATATTTTTAGACAATCTTGGATGTTGATTGAGAAGAATCAGAGAAAGAAAAATGCAGGGAATGATAGGAAAAAAGAATTAAAGTGCTTCCGAAGATAGAATCCTTTCAGCATCTCTAGTCACTCAAAGGCCCCTAGTTTCAAGTATTTCTCACAAGCACACAGCCTAGGGAACATTCCAGGGATTCAACACTAAATATAGGAATGTATATTTCCCTTTTTCTTTTCTTTTCTTTCAAAATAATATTTTATATTATACCTTTGTCATTAATATAAGGGTTTAATTTTTCATCTAGTTTGAATTAGACTCTTTTAATTATAAAAATACACTCACTTTCTTGTATGAAGATATAATTAGGATAAACAGCCATGTCTGCCCTTTTTAAAAAGTAGAAAGTAGTTCCTCTTCAAATCATTCCTTGGAATTAATAATTGTTTGATATTGCCTTGGCTGCATGTCATTGAGCTGGTGGTTACTTAAGGTCTTGTGCCTCAGTTTCCTCACCTGAGAGGGTTGAGTTTCTGTATGTAAAAGAAAATGATATTAGCACTTACCTCATGAGGTCATTATAAGAATTCAGGGTATTATCTGATATATAGCTATATAGAGATATATAGTAGCTCTTGTTAGTAGTATATTCTGTCCCTCCCATCCTCCCTGTCTCCTTCCCTCTTTTTCTCTCTTTTTCTCTCTATCACCTGAGAGGTTCTCTGCCACCATCCCTAGTCCTTTTTGCTCTCGTTATTTTACAGGTAAGGTCTCATGTTTTTGTCAGAGCTGGCCTAGACTATAATCTTCCTACCTATGCATCACATTTTAGCTAATGTAACAGGTACAAACTACTACATGTGGCTTTTTTTTGTTGTTGAGATGGGATATCACTAACTTTTTGCACAAACCTAGAATACCTTATGTAACTTCTCTGGACCCCAGACAGCTAATCTATTTAATAGACGATGTTAGAAGTTCCTGCCTTCCAGGGGCTGGGACTATGGCCTAGTGGTAAGAGTGCTTGCCTCGTATACATGAAGCCCTGGGTTCGATTCCTCAGCACCACATGTATAGAAAACGGCCAGAAGTGGCGCTGTGGCTCAAGTGGCAGAGTGCTAGCCTTGAGCGGGAAGAAGCCAGGGACAGTGCTCAGGCCCTGAGTTCAAGGCCCAGGACTGGCAAAAAAAAAAATAAAGAAGTTCCTGCCTTCCAGAGCCCTTGGCTAGATGAGAACTGTGACCTGAGAATGGCTCCGATAGTATCAGAGGACAAGTCAGTGCCTTGGGAACCAAAAGGAACTCAGAGCACACGTGCAAAGATTACTTGAACATTCACTTTTTAAAAAAGATAAAGTTATAGTAACTCTAACAGCATTTACTAAGATAAAACATAGGAAAGAAGAAAAGGGGCAGCTGGGAACTGATACTGAAGTGACTGAGAGGACACCTTATCAGTTGCGTTGTCAGTAGAGGGGTCAGGTTCTCCATTTTAGCCACATGCCCCATAGCCTCCGCTGTAAATGAACAAACAGTCATTTGTGAGGTCTGACAGGACTACTAATGTTCTCTGGCCTCTGGTAGGACTGGAACCCAGAACCTCTCTAGTTCTTGCCTCACAGTACCTACCCCTGCCCATCCATGAGGTAGAAAGCTACGGTGTGATGCCATGGGCCAATGACTGCTGGCTGAAACACCAGTTGGAAACACGATCCTCCTGGGCCATGGCCAGGCAGACACAGCAGCCCAGAACATACTCTCTGGGCTACGTTATAGGTGTCACACTGCCTTAGTAATTCTCTGGCTGGAAAAGAAAGCACGAGTTCCTCTTCTTAAATGACTTGCTCACAGTCATTTCATGTAGCAATTTTCATCTGAGTTGTAAGGAGAAAGCTCTAGCTAAACAATCTACCTACTATGGATCTAAACAATCCATTATCTAAAACAGCCCAATATCTAAAACAGTGATGTTTGGCAAGTGTGGGGTTTCTAGAAGATCCATTGGCATCAATATATAGTAGCACTGAATAATTTGTGAAAGAACTCTGATTTCCATGAAAGAAGGTACATTTTGGGGCTGGGGATACGGCTCACTGGGGGAGTATGTGCCTCGCATAGGCAAGGCCCTCCCTGACTTTCATCTACGGCCTGACACACGTACAAACACACATACATACCCCTACACTCACCCACATACACAGGGTTTAAGAATATATTTACTGGGGCTGGGGATATAGCCTAGTGGCAAGAGTGCCTGCCTCGGATACACGAGGCCCTAGGTTCGATTCCCCAGCACCACATATACAGAAAACGGCCAGAAGTGGCGCTGTGGCTCAAGTGGCAGAGTGCTAGCCTTGAGCGGGAAGAAGCCAGGGACAGTGCTCAGGCCCTGAGTCCAAGGCCCAGGACTGGCCAAAAAAAAAAAAAAAAAAAAAGAATATATTTACTTATACCTAATAAAGATGAAATACCTTTTATACTGCTTCTTTCGCTTCTTCCAAAAACAAACTACCAAACTTGTAACCATCTAATTAGTTGGACTTCAGAGTAAATTGAACAGGTACCCTCAGTTAATTTTCAAACTGAATGGTCTACAAATCACATCACACCGCTGGGCACCTGTGCGCTCCTTCCACTCCTCACCAGTGCTCCTAAGGTCTCTTCCAGCAAGAATCAGCTCTGCAGCCATGTACTGGAAACCAGTCCTCCATGAAGTGCCTTTCACACTGATTGATGCCAACGGTCCACTAAATCTGCTTGGGAACTGATTTGTTAATTATTCTTTTCCTTTGCTTGTAACATTTTTCAAGATAAACTTACTTGAGCCAGCCTCCTAGAAAACCTTTTAAAATGCTAATTGTGCAATTGTGCGAATAATGTAAAAATGAATCCTGTGGTGCACTCAGCACTTGACTAATTAACAAGCAGTAAATGAATCCTTGCCTAGCAAATTCTGTACCAGGCTGTGTGAATATAGAAGGTTCCCTCTTCCTGGAGCCACAGCTGGAAGACTTTGGTTTTAAGGAAGTAGGTGTTTGCTGGAATTGGCCAGTAATATCAACAATTATTTGGTCAAAGCATGAACGTTTGCCAAAATTGTACATGATTAGTTCATTGGACTCAATCTTTGTGAAAGCCTTAGACAGCAATAGGCTTAAGGAATACACATTCATAGGTGAATTCCATCCGAAGGGACTCTTTGAAAGTTCATCTAGTGCAAAGGAAAACGAGTAATGAAAGGGAACAATGGGATGCTTTGGCGGGGGGGGGGGGGGGGGGAGTTTACTGGGCTTGAATTCAGAGCCCAGGCACTGTCCATTAGCTTTTTGGCTCAAGGCTAGCACTCTACCACTTGAGACACAGCTTCACTTCTGGCTTTTTGTGAAGTTAATTGGAGATAAAAGTCTCCTGGTGACCATAAGGACTGTACGCTGTAGTCATGATCACAATAATTATCTTAGAAAAGAGCCTGCCTAAAGGTTTTGGACTGATTCTTCCCATTCTTGTGCTTCCTGTCCTCATTTTTTGTCCTTACACTTACTTGTTGCCTCATGTTTGCAATACAGTTACTTTGCTCCAAGCGTATCATGTTCTCAGATGACAATAATTCCGAGGCAGTAAGCAAGACAGGGGATGGGAGAGAGTACGGTAGGAGATCACGTTCTCTGACACACCACTCCCTGAAGCAAGTCACATGGCCACACCTAATAGTAGGAGGCAAGAGGTGACACTGTGGCTGCAGATCCCATCTGGCCAGGCAACCCTCTTATGTCATCAGCTCAAGACGGGAAGGAATTTTTTTTTAATATGGGGACAACTAGACACCTATGCCACACAGTATAGTAAGTTGTCTGGTACAGAAAAAGAGAGACCATGAATTCTGTCCTGAAAATGATGGAAGATTTGCAAGAGAACCTGAGAGCTTAGTCAGTCACCAGGTAGATGGGAAGACAAATTCAAACCAGGAAGCCTGGTGTACAAAGATAGGAAGGAGCAAGTCAAATTATTGTGCTGTTTGTGTTTTCTGGCCCTTTCTCACCTCTTGGTGAATTCTCCATACCTAGCAAGTCTTCTCACTCCTTAGGATTTCAGGTTCATCATCTAGAGAAATGTGTAGTAATAAAATAAATTTCTTCAGTTCTCTCATCCTTTTTCTACCTTTAGGAGTTGGAGACATTACCTATCTTAGGGCTTTTTGTATGAATAGCAGGGCATAAAAATAACTCTCAAAATTATTTCTGGAAAGCAGAACATGGGATTGGAACTCACAGGTCAGAATTTGAAGCCAGAATTGTTCATTTCCTCACTGTACAAACTTGAAAACACACAGCATTCCTATACTTCAAATTCCTCTTATATGCAATTGAAATCGTGATATCTATGTAATGGGACTCATGAATGACTTAGCAATTGGAATTAAGCACATAACACAATGCTCGGTACTTATTAGACTGTGAATAATTAGCCAGAGAAGAAATACAAATGGCCAATACTTGAAGACTTAAATGTTCAATGAGAAATAGCTATATGTATGTTTGTGCACACACACACACACACACACACTTGTGTATCAAATGGGCAAAGAATTTTAAAATTGATCATCCCCCCCATGCACTAGTGGCTCACACCTGTCATTCCAACTGTGTGGGAAACTGAGATTAGGAGGATCCTGGTTCCAAGTCAGCCTGGACAAAATACAATTTTGAGACTCCGTCTCAATGAAAAATCTTAGTGTGGTGTCAGACGCCGGTCATATCAACTATGACAGAAAGCCCACAATAGACAGATCACAGATCAAATCATAGCCAGTGCAAAAAGGGACTAGAAATATAGCTCAGAGGTAAAATATCTGCCTAGCAAGCATGACATCCTAAGTTCATAGACAATATCATGATCCACCATGTGGGTGAAAGTATAATGAGACAGGGACTGATATGATATTTCATGTGGACAATGTGATGAGTTGAATCTGTCTTTTAAAAATGTTCAACCCATTTTCCTTAGTAACTCAAATTCTAAGAATCTGTGTTAGGTGGATAATCAATGATGCGTGTATGTGATATAATTAGTACATAGTTGTTTACCTTGGTATCAGTGAGAACAAAAAGAATTAGAATCAACACAAATGGTCAATAGTACATAATTTATTAGATGACCTAAGTATTAAACACTTATTCATTTTAATATTAACACAGTTTAGAATGATGTAGAGGAAATGAATGGTTGTGAATATTATGTAAAATAGTACTACCGTGTGGTTCCAGTCTTGTAAAATCAAATGAATACTTTGCATAGTAAAGTGACCGGAAAGTGAACCATCAAAATGTGAAAATGATTATCTCCAGGTTCCAAACAATGAAGGACTTTTTCTTTTCTTCTCTGATGCTCTGGATTCACTAAATTGTTCTACATTGCGTGTGCAATGACATGGAAGAAATGCTTAGAAAAATTAAGAGAACCTATCAGAGTAGAAAAAAAATTATCAAAAATGTCAGAATACGAATTGACTTGGAGTATGTAAGAACATGCACACATCTTAAAAGAAAAACAAGGCCAGAAATGAACTGTTTTCTCTGTGTGTGTGTGTGTGTGTGTGTGTGTGTGTGTGTGTGTGTGTGTGTTGCTGAAGACGGAATCCAGGGCCTCATGCATGCCAGCCAAGTGCTCTGTTATACAACCATAAGCCAAGTTTCCCCAAATCTTGTCTGTAATTTTCTGTGGTTGGTGGAATGCTGGATTATTATCATTTTCTTCTTTCCACTAGTTTGTACTTTCCAACTTTTCTGTGACTAGCTTATTTCTATGAACAGAAAAAGAAAATCAGCACCAACTGAGATGTGTAAAAAGAAATTGTCTTGAGTATGTTACTACATATAGTCACCAGCTCTTATAGTCCTACAAGCAGAACCCGTATGAGGGCTTCAGCTTCTCCTGCCCCACAGAAGGGGAGTCATTTGACCTGCGTGGATCTTGGTAACCAGGTTTATCTTCTATGCCTTGGTGACGCCAAGGAAGACATTGTGAAGGGAAGAGGGACAAGACCAGAGTTTCTACTGGTGGGGCAAATGAATGAATTTTAACAAGAGAACCTGTGCTCTGGGCTACTGGAGGGCAGCCTGCTCTTTGTAAACTTGGTGCTTGCTGGTCCCATAGGCTCTGCTGATTGGATGCATGGAGCTCTCTGGTGGCCAAGAGGTGTCAACGCAGCAAATTTTGCACTTTCAAAGCCACATAGAATTCTACCCAGCCTTGGTAAACATTCCTTTAAAGTAATTCCTTCTTCTGTTATTAATCAATATGCTAATTCTATTTAAAATACTAATAGAAAGCCTGGAACAGTGGTCTAGACTTGTAATCTCAGCACTTGGGAGGCTGAGACAAGAAGACTGTAAGTTCATGACCAGTCAAGGATATATTGGAAGACCCAGGCTCAAAAAAAAAAAAAAAACAAGTAAAAGAAAAATTCTAGTGGATTTTAGTGGGCCAACTGAGTGGATCATATCTTGGGAATGTCTGGGCCTTTGATCTTCAGGAAACTAGGAACCCCAATTAATAGAGAATGGATGGCTTGGGAGCATCCTCTTGTCTGCAGAAGTAACTTAATGGGGAAGATTTTTCATCCAATTCTAAGGAACACATAGTTGTTTCATTGGACAGAAATGCAAGAATTATTCATCCAGGAAGGACTAGACTCAAATGACTTGTTAGTGTACCACAGGACCTTTGTTTCCTGCTTCCTCTTCTATCTAGGCAATCCCAGATTCCCAGCAGAAGAGGCATGTGGCTTCCCCCAGCAATGAACTGTAAGCTTCTTCCATGGGGCCTCTGTCTCATTTAGAGGCAGAGGCTTTTTTGCATACATTGACAGATGGTTTGATAGATGAATGGATGCACGGATGGATGATGGATGGATGGATATACGGAGGATGGATGCATGCATACATGTGTGATAGATTGATGTGTACATGAAAGGTGGATGGATGGACAGATGAACAGATGGACAGATAGATGGACGATGGATAGATAGATAGAGAAAAACAGCCTGGGAAAGGATGACTTTGTGTCTCAGTATACTGAGTAATGCTTAATTTCCCAGTTTCTTTTAAAATCGTTTAAAAAAGAAATATCCACCAATGAGAAGAACTTACAGTTTACCAGATAGTTTTACATTTAAGCACCTATTGTGTACCAGGTTGGGCAAAAATAAGCATCTAGTTTTTATACTATTCAAGTGTCACAATATTTCCTTGAGCTAGGTCTTATTAACACCACTTTAAAGATGAAGATGAAGGACTTGCCCATGTTCAGACACTATGCAAGTCAGCCATTATCAGGAACAGGTTCCTTTAATGGCCATGACATTTAGAGTTTACCTTACATTCTGTTGCCAGGTTTTATTTTTCCTCTTAGTTCAGGTGTACCCCATATTGCACTTAAATTCAGGTCCAACCCTTTCTTCTCAAATCCTGTTAATACTTAACCATAGGGCAAGTTTTCCTTGAGTGAAAAAACAATGAAAATGCAATTCTCTAGCTGGCTGTGAGTGCTAAGGGAGTGAAAAGTGGTTATGTGTCTAATTTGAGACATTCCTAAGATTATGCCTTTCCTGTATGGCCAAGACCAAAAGAAACCAACAGATGTTGGCTTTTTTCTTGCCTTTAGACCTTAAGGATTAGTCATAAGATCATGTTCATGTTCAAATTATACAATCCAGGAAAAAAGATTAACATTTAACTTCTCTAATGGGCAATTACTCAACAGCTATGCCAGTGGGCAAATATTTGCTCATCATCTATTCCAAGGAGTGAATGTTAACTTCAGCCAAACAGTTACTTGTTTGTATTGGTTCTTTAATAATGGAAAAGTGAATTTATGGAGGTCTAAGAGCTCCAATTTCCCGCCATATACAAACTGACCGAAAGTTGCTCAGAGCCCCGAGTTGAGCTTAAATTACAGATAATTGACTAACCTACCCTTTCCTTCGAGAACAAAGCTAAAGATTGGTTGAACTCACCTCTAGCCATTACAATTTGGTGCCTCAAAACTCACAAAGTCAAATATAATAAACAAGTCAATTATTAGTTTTCTGCCAGCCTCTGCTTACCACAATTGCCTGATTTGGGGTCATTAAAGATGCAAGTCAGGGCAGAAGCAAAGCTAAGATGCTGAATGACTTGCTCTTTATGGTGTCATTGGGAATGCTCTGCTTTAGAAAGGGAAGAATGGCTTGGGGGAACTTGTCTAGCTTGTCCAGCAGCTGCAATCACTTTCATTGCTTGCCTCCACTATACTGAACAGGACTAAATCAAATATCCTAAACATGCTCATGGATACACCAAGATTAACCCTGAAGACTCAGAGGAGTAATGGGGACCATTCCTGAGCTCTGCAATTCAGTTCCAAGACATACAGTTTAATCAGCAGACAGGAAACATATTTGAATGTTGAAATATGAGCCAAAGGTTAGAGGTTAAGGGTCAGAATGTGAGACTTGGTTGGTAATACTCCAGGTGTGGCCTCCTATGCAGAGGTCAAAGATGCCCTCACAGTGAATCACTATGAAAGGGAATTCGTATATCTCAGCGTCGAGAAAGAAGTTTGACAGTCTAAAACATGGTAGACTAGTCAGAAGTAGGCTAACTGCCATACTAGATGCTGTACTAGAGTCTTAGATGTTTCACACAAATTAAGGTTTATTTCTTGCTCATATCACATTCCAAAGGCAGTATACCTTGGCATTAAGGAACCAAAACTCTTACTTTATGGCTTCTGTGTCCCTTAGGGCCTTTGCAGTTTTCCACCTGAGCTACTTCATCTGGACAGTAGATGAGGAAGAGAGAAAGCATGGAACTTAGAGTGGGAAGTTTTACAAGCCCATCCATCCATATTCTGGCCAGACCTGTCAGATGGCCTCATTACTCAGTGTACGTGTGTGTGTGTGTGTGTGTGTGTGTGTGTGTGTGTGTGTGTGTGTCCCTATGTGTGTCCAAGGTGGAGAAAGGAGATGGTTGGGTGTACAACTAGCCAGTCTCTGTCAAACACAGCTTCAAGAACTTGCGGCTTCTTCTGGGAAAACTAAGGCAGCAAAGGCATCTGGGAGGTGGATACTTTTCTTTAGCCAGCGATTGGAAGAGAGCTGAATACAGAGCAAAGAAAGAGAACAGGTAAGAAACAGCTCCAAAGTTAGTGAGTTGCCCCTGGAGAGTTGCCAAGTTCGAGAAGATTCACTTTCACTCATAATAGGAGAGAAAAAAAAATGTTTTCATTTGGATTTTTTTTCTGGTATAGGCTTTAGAGGGTGAGTTGTGCTTGCTAAAGCAAAGGCTTAGATAAGAGGGAAAATCATGCTTTGATTGGGGAGTAGCTGTGTCAGAAAGGAAGATGGAGAGGTAGAGGGTCAGCCCCACCACGGGGGCCCAATTGTGGTGGCCTCGGGGGGCTGGCTGTGAACAGACTCCTTAGGCTCCTCATCGACTAGGAGTGTGCTGGGCAGAACAAACTGGACTGAGAGAAGGTATCAGAAGGCTCACTGTCTCCTCCCTGGGAGGGGAAGGCACTTCTCTTCAATCATTTCTTTTTTTTCTTTTCTTTCCTTTTTCATTCTTTCTTGTGAATATAGCCCTGCCTTAGCTGTTTTCAGAAGAGACCTGCAATGGAAGGGAAGGCTCTGGCTAGGAGCTAGAAAGACAGTGAGGGCTGAGGGTCTGCCCCACCCAGCAGGTAGCATCAGGGGACTCTGGCCTGGCTTGGCTCCTGCTGGCTCACACTTGCCCTCCCTCCCCAGCAATTCTGACAGGCCCTCTGGGTGGACTCTTGTGGCAATTTCTGGCAGTCCTAAATGTGGCTCGTTGTCAAGCCTCTGGACCAGTGCCCAGGAGCCTGTTGGAAGTCCAGACTCCAAGTCAAGAAGAACAGAATTAACTGGCCAAGTGCCAAGATAATATTTTCCTTCCCAAGCAAGAATGCTGCCTAGGAAATACGTTGAACTCTTTTTCTCACTTTCTCATCTTGTCTTCTATCTCCTTGAGTAGTGATCATTATGAGACATTTTTTAAGTATACCTTCTCTTTACAAAGAAAGCATTTATGTAGTTTAACAAACATTTATAGGGCTGGGGATATAGCCTAGTGGCAAGAGTGCCTGCCTCGGATACACGAGGCCCTAGGTTCGATTCCCTAGCACCACATATACAGAAAACGGCCAGAAGCGGCGCTGTGGCTCAAGTGGCGGAGTGCTAGCCTTGAGTGGGAAGAAGCCAGGGACAGTGCTCAGGCCCTGAGTCCAAGGCCCAGGACTGGCCAAAAAAACAACAACAACAACAACAACAAAAAACATTTATAGTATGTTTACTGTGTGCCTTATACTACTCCATGTTGTCCAAATATTAACTCATTTGATTCTCACACCCTCCTGACATAGTTACAGTTTTGTTTTATTTTAGTTTTTACTTTATAGATCAGGTTGAGAGTTGAGAAAGGCTTAGTGGTGTACTCAAGGCCATGTAGCTTATAGCTGGTCAACCTGGAGTTCAAACCAAGATCTTCTAGGTTTACAGTCTGTGTTTACTATGATGATGCTTTCTACCTTCTTTTCCCAAAGAAATCATGGGCTGCTTTTACAATGAAAATCACACAGAGACAAAAAAATATGTACAAATCCTAAGCGTGTGCTTTGCTGAAGTTTTACAAACAGAACAAGTCCAAGTACCCAACATTACCTCCTCCTCTAAAAAAAATCCAGAACATCACCATTACCAGAAGATTCCCTATACCCCAAAGATAACCCTTATCTTTACTTTCTCAGCATGTGTTCATTTGAACTGGTTTTTATTTTATATAAACACAAGTATGCAGTATACATTCTGTTGGGCCTTACTTCCATTGCTGAATATAGTTCCAATTTATTTGCTTTTGTTATTGTACAGTATATCATTTTTCCAGCATGCCACAATTGGTTTATCAATTCTACTATTGATGAATATTTTACTAATATCCAGTTTGGGGCTATACACATAGTGCTGATATATAGAAGCTTGTTAAATACATTGATATATATCATTGAGATATAACTATGCATACAAGGCTTTAGTTGATACAGCTAAACAGATTTCCAAAGTGGGTGTAGCACACTGACAATCATAACAGCAGTGTCTGCACATGCCAGGAGCTTCACATTTTTGCTAGCTCCTGGAATTTCCTTTTCTTTTCTCTTTCTTCCCTTCTTTCTTTATTTCTCAATTCTCTGATTTGAACTCACGGCTTCACTCTTGGTCTACCACCTTAGCCATACTCCTCAGTCCTGGATCTCTCTTTCTCTCACGCACATATACAACACACATGCATGTGTACATGCACACACACACACACACACACACACACACACACACACACACACACACACACACACCTGTGATATTTTAAAGTCCAAGGGGTTTAGCGTTTTCAGGACTGGATAGAGAAGCCAATACCAAGACATTCATTTAGTTTTTTACTTTAATAAGAAAAAGTACATGGACCAGAAGAAATTCTGTCAATACTAGAGTCCTCCAGAGGATGACTCTTGAGTTAGATACATTTCCCAAGACCTTGATTTTTTTTTTAAAAAAAAAGGTTACACTGGAAAAGTTAAATGATACAGCTGGTCCCCAGAGGGCAAAAGAACTGGCCCTTTGGGATCTCCAGAGGAACTTTAATGTCAGACAGGGTGTGGAGGACAGCAGGAAGAGATCAGTGTGTAAAATATTCCAGTGGCAAATTCCAGAAAAGCAACAGACACAACAAAATGGGATAAGAAACAATGCACATTAATTTAAGACAAAGTCCAATTTAGTGGTGTGTTTGTTGAAATAACCCTTTGCATTCTAAAAAAAAAAAAAAAAGCACTGGATTATAGACGCCCGAATCTCTGGAGGAAACTACAAATTCCTAGGAGGGGACAGCAGGCCCAATTCTGACTTAAATAACAAAAGGCAATTATTTTTAGTATTTTCCAGTACATTTCAGCTGTCTGGTCTTGTCAGGCTCTATTCGTGGAGAATTGGAATTTAGAGAGAGTTAATTTGGTGGGCTTTGAGGGGAAAGGGAAGAAGAGAAGAAAGGAATAAAAGGAGAACAGAGAGATAGACAGACAGACAGACAGACAGAGTATGAATTAGAGTTTACAAGCTTTTCCACTCTGGTACTATTATCTGACATAATAGACCCCAAGGCAAGGTGCCAGTCACAGAGTAATAAATGCCAAGATCACATCCCCAGGAACAAATATAAAGGGACTCTAAAACAAGCAATTTGTCAAGCTGGTTTCAAAATGCAGGGAATCATAAACTAGGAAGAAAGTAGGTCACCGATAGGAAGCCATTATGGGTGCTAGTATTAAGAGCAATTAAGAAGTGGTAAAGCCATAGATGAAGGTGGCATTGGAAGGGATGATGGTAGAAGGTGAGAAAAGAGAGGAAGAATATGGAATTTAGTCTTTTAAATGTTGCTTGGAAAAGACAAACGTGTGGACTTAGCAGATCTATAGATGTATCTAGGTGAGGTAGAGGATTTGACACTATGCCGTGCCCATTCTGTTCTTAGGAATCATGGAGAAGCAGAAGGCAGACTGTACAAAGCATTTGTCTTTCTGAGGAGATAAAAGCACTATTCTGCCAATTAGAGACTATAAAAGGGAACATTAGTTCATTATCAAAGGTGTAAACACAGAAAAAGAATGCTCAAAGATTCTGGGCATAGGAGAATTGTTTATGGTGGGCAGTTTACACATCTTAAATAAGGATAAATGGATTTGACAATGGAAAGGAGTAATTGTCCTTTAAAAATTACATAATTATTGGATGAGAAAGGGGAACATTATGTCCAGAGCTTTAAGAGGTCTTTCTCTGATGTCTTAGGAAAACTTTCTTGAAAATTCATTCTGATGGGCTTGGATACTAGCAGTCTCCATAGATTTGGTAAGTGGCTGAAGGAGCACAGTTCCCAAATGATGATTTATGGAAAAATTTCAGCCTAGGAGGAAAGCAGCTAGTACTTATTTTTTTTAAGGCTGTGCTGTTAGCTGGTGCTTCCTTTGATCTCACCCTCAGTATTCTGGGAAGCACAGTGAGAGAGATCAGCCTCTTTTACATAAAAGGAGATTTAAACTCAGAGGTGTTAAGTCACTGTCTAAAGTCACAAAGCTTATTTTAAAACCGAGATCAAGTTCCCAACTACTGTTATTTAACTTTGAGAGTGGCTTTCCATCAGGTTTTCTTACAAACTGGACTTGAACATATAAATGTGATTTGTCAATGCGTGTGAGGAAGAAAAGAAGATCAGAACCAACATCTTCCTGTGGAACTGAGATAGAACTGTTGTCTAGAACAGCAGACAATTCTTCCTAAATAATGCAAGTTAAGATTCCTACAGAATAGCGTTGGTGAGGTCCTGGTGAGAACTGAGCTCACATGGTCATGTTTGTGTGTATGCGCATGCGCACATATTGCATGCGCATACATGCACACACACACAGAATCCAACCTACATGACACTCAAGGCATTCCTTGACACAGTAAGATATAATCTGAGAAATCACTTGGAAGCATTCACAATACTTACAGCTGGTAAAATGGGGAAGAAGTGGAAGTTCATACTTTCCTTCTACATGGGCTTCAACATCGCTGGTAGAAACTGAGAGTGCCTCTTGTCTCCAACTGAGGAAGGCTGGTTTCTGAGGAAGAAAAGGACAGACTGCACACCTGGAGAAGGCCTGCTCTCACTCTTAAGCAAAGAGGATCTGAAAGGTGCCAGGGAGACAGTGCTGGGGAAGGGCGGTGTGGTTGCCACACACTTCCATGGAAATAGCATGCAAGGTCACCTTTGCAAGGCAAACTGTATGGAATGCCCTAGCAAGGATGCTATAAGTTCCCTGTTGCTTGGCTAAGCAAGTCAACTTTGACCTTTCTTGCTCTGAGAACAGTGTATAGGGAAGGAAGAACAGAAAAGAGCTCAAGGACAGAGAGAAATTCTTTATAGTTCTTTAAGTGGAGTTTCTTCTCCATGGCGGTGGCTAGGGACGAGGCCTTAGAATATGAGGCTACTTGGCAACAACCCAACTACTGTTAACATGATAAATTTGTTAAGCTTTTAATTTCCATTTTTATATACATTTGCACCACACATTTACATTTCTTTCCTTTGAAATGTAGCAACAGTGATTTCAGGCTTGGGCATTGAAATCAAGATGAACTGCCTTCCTTCTTTCTGAACAGTAAAGTTCAAGAAATAGATGGGCCAAGAGCCAACTCAGTCTCAGACAAAACATACTGGCTTCATTTGGGGACACTGAATTGATACTTGTAACCATTTCAACGGTCTTTCCAAGGTATCTCTGGGCTTGGAAAATAGAACAAAAGGAATTTGCATTCTTTTCTCTCTTTCCAGAGTCTACAGTTTCCCACCAAATGCCTGCCAAACCTACTATATAGTTTGACATTTATTCAATCATTCCCATTCCATTATTAATGATTCAAACAAAGAGCGGGATCAACTATAAATACTAAAAGATGTTTCTGTGCCTTCACATAACAGCTTAACACCAGCCTAATGTTACCCTTCCCTGGCCAAGTCATTAAATCTCTTTCACCTTAACTCTGTTTTAACTAGAGTGACAGTAAAAAAAAAAAAAGGAACACATATTTTACTACTAGCTTTCTTTCCCCATGGTCTCTGGATTATATGCTCCAAGAAAAGCTGGCTTGATTTCTGTGACCTTTGGGTCATGGAAGAAAGGCTTGTGACTCCTTGAGGGCCAAAAGTTTACTTCTTCAAAATGACCTCCAATCTCCATATTATTCTACTCTAAGGCCTTAAGAATGCCATTTAGAAAATATACATGTCTTCATAATTAGTGTTTTTATTATTTTAATAATTGTTCAAACATATCAGCCAAGTAAACAAATACTACAAATGTAAAATGATTTATGTAGTACAAATACGTTAATAAATATATCTCTAGGGGCTGAGGATATGGCCTAGTGGCAAGAGTGCTTGCCTTGCATATATGAGGCCCTGGGTTCGATTCCCCAGCACCACATATACAGAAAATGGCCAGAAGTGGCGCTGTAGCTCAAGTGGCAGAGTGCTAGCCTTGAGCAAGAATAAGCCAGGGACAGTGCTCAGGCCCTGAGTCCAAGCCCCAGGACTGGCAAAAAAAAATTAAATAAATAAATAAATAAATATATCTCTAGATAAGGGTTACTTATATCAAGAGGGCAGTGAAAAGGTATACTGCTATAATAAAATTTTCTCAAACTGTATGAATTTCTTGGGATATTAATAGGTCCTATATATGCATGCACACTTACACATGTTTAAACTGGATGAAATTAATCAGGATTCTATGCCACATGACCTGTGTTTTGGGGTCCATGGATGGACAATGAGACACTCAGATTAGAAAATTTCAAAAGGAGATTTTATTGAGTGAGAAAATACTGGCACACCAAGACTGCAGGCGGGGATCTCAAGATGCAGTCCTGGGCCATCTCAGAAGGCTGCTTATACACCCCAAAACTACAGGAATTTTCCCTTTAGCTTAACAATAGGGGCTTGTTACTCCGGAGAGGTGTCGGTCACAACAAACAGGTCAGGGCTTCTTGATCTTCACTGGAAATCATCTAACAACCAGGTGGCCAAACAGGATGATACTGGAGGGAGGGGCGTTTACAGGTGTGATCAATACAGAACAAAACAAGTTCAAAGCAAGTTGGGTAAATACAACTACATAACTTTACATCAGGGGCCAGCTTTAGAAAAGTTTCATATTGAACAATACAGAACAGTAAAAGAAAAAGTTTTAGCAATATTTTGTTGTTGAAAGCTAGCATAGCAACAGATAATTCTCTTCACCACTTTATTTCACTTTACCTGTCAAAGCCATTGATATCCTGAAGTACATTAAAACTCCCTAAAAGATGATGAATGTGTGTGGTAGGGTGTTTATAAATCATGAGATATAATTGTTACATTTAGAACTTGGATTCCTGGAAGCACATTTTGGGAGATGCTGTTTTAGAAAGCAACTTCCTGCTTCTAAGAAAGAATTTCTGAGGCTGTTCAGTGGGAAGAAATAGTTGGTGACATTAAACCACAGGTATCTGGATAATCAAGGTCTTGAGTCCAGGAACTTTTGGGAGACCCTTTAAGGTCTCTCTCATCAGCATATCACATTGGTGTTTGATATTTGATTGCTGGTGAATGAATGAATGAACAGATGCTTTCCCTCAGCATAAGTCAAACACCAGCTGATCTTGATTACCCTTTACCCAAGGTCTTAGAGAATCGAAAATGCCTTTCTTGATTATTTGGGGGTCACAGCGAATAAATGATGAAATCAAGTGGATAAATATCAGAGGTGGCTCATCTTGGGTGCCTCAGAAATGTAATCTGAAAATAAGATTCTTAAGAGCAATGCAGGTTGAGGTAGTCAGTACCAGAATGGATCTGAGAAAGAAGAAGGTGTGTCTGGCTAGACTTTGAAGTGGGTTTTAATCACAGTACATGGAAAGTCTCTTCTACTCCTGTGCTGATATAAAGAGGCTTCAGTTCTGAGACTCAGCTCCTGACATATTGTGTCCATCATAAACTGTGCTAAGTACTTGATTATTAACCACAGATATTGGGAATTATTTACTTGTAAATATAGATTAGAGGAACACATTTATAGCTACAGATGACTTTGCTTTCCATCCTAATTTCATAGGGTTTCTGAAATGAGAGAAAAACAGTTTGTCAGGAATTGTACATGTTTGCACCACCAGACCTATCTAGCTTATTGGGATACAAACAATAAGGTGTTGTTGTAAAGAGTAAATGCATCTTCCATACAATTGCTAACAAGAAATTAAGTAAAAGGCAGGTACTAAGACACTTGATTGCAAGTGAGTGTCTCTTTCATTGGAGCTCATAGTGGTTTCCGTGGTGGTGGTATGCATCATGATCCTTTCTCACCAGGAGTCAGCCATCTTGGGCCCTCAAATACAGAGAAACCTTAAGATTTTACTTGAGGTCTTTTCCTCAGGGGAATAATCTTCATCCTAATTCTAAACCTTTATTGCCAAGGAAACACTATCCTTCCTAGTTTTCCTTGCTTGCCCTCAGGCCTAATTTGAGGTCCAGCTTCCCTTTATTCCATCCCACGCCAATTAGCAAAGACTGGCAGGCTTCTATCTATGGAAGAGTTTATCACTGTGGGGAAAGGGTTAACATAACCCTTTCCCCTTTCTCTGTGGAAATCTGTCTTTGTGTTAACTTTCCAGCTCTGTTGCCCTGGTAACGTAGTGAAGGTGGAATGTCAGCTGTGTTACCAGGCAATATTGCTTATAGTAAAAATGACCCAATTGTTAAATTGCTTCTGGTGTTGCAGGATTGTAAATGAATATAAATATCTGGCAGGAAGCCATAGCTTTGGGCCTCTCTGAGTGTGAAACTCTTGGTACTGGCATGGCCCTTTGGGGCCCCTAGAAACTGTAGTTGTTTACAAAAGCTATTCTATCCTATGGGGAATGGGGCTCCTAAGCCAAGATGAACTCTGTTCTCTTTCATGTGCATCTGGTCAGTTCACAACGGAGATGTTTCTTGGGATGCAGATGATCCCTTAGACAACATATGGGCTCCTGAAAAGATCTCTACAGAGAAGGGATCCCTGTAGCAATCTCTCTAACCATGGTGGTTTGGGGCCAGTTTCTATCCAAGAAGATTCACAGCAATGGCAGCTAGCCTATGGTAGTCTGGGGGTTGGCATGTTTTGTTGACCCTTAGCAGACCCATTACACAGTAGAGTTAGACAAGTATGGGCATGCCCTCCTCCCTCCCTGGGGCCTATATGACATGTGGACTCGCTGTCAAGTCTTCTAGCCCATGCTGGTCGAACTCTTCAAACAACAATCTGCAGTGAGTTTTTTTTCTCTGTCAGTAAAGATATTCAGGGCCCATTTCCATGAAAAATGACCTGGCTGCTTTATTGTTCTTGAACAAAAGTGACCAGTTGAAGAAGCTGCAAAGGATTCCCATTCCCAGTTTTGTTTTGCTTTTTAAAAAGTTTTATGTTTCCTATTTATGGGGTGGTTCATACTGCTTTTAAACCTCTCAAATAGCACTCTTCCCCAGAAACCTCCTATCATATGTGTTTCAGATGGCCAGAGCATCATATTTTCAGTGTTTCATTTTATTGAGTGTATTCAGCTCTGTTGTTATTTGTAGGCTCACTGGCAATAATTCATACTGAGACTCCTCATTTCACAGGCGGAGTTTGTCAGAAAGAGTCCAATAGTGACCATTTATTGAGTACTTATTATGAGTTTGGAACTGTACCAAATGCTCTATGTATATTAATATACAGGCAATAACCCTATGAACCTCTTATTTAGTATCCTCGTTTTAAACACGAGGTAACCAAAGAAGCACAGAGTAGGTTACATGACTTGCCCAAAGCCACATGCCTTGTAACTGACAGAGACAGTGCACTTGTTCATGGGGTCTTATTCCACAACCTGAGTTTGTAACTGCTAGGGCCAGTTGCCACTCTGCATTTCATAGTGAAAGCATGGCTTTGTCTAGTGTGAGGAAGTTGATCATTAAGGCTATTGGGGAGTATCCGTGGTGGTCACTGGAGTACTTGGTCCATCTAGAGAGCAGCTTCCCACCACCCAAGGCAGAAGTTGAGGATGCTTTAGTTTTTTGACTCTTAGAGGAAGTGGAGACCCACTGTCCCAGTTGGATTACTCATCCAACACAAGCTCTTTAGTGCTACCAAGGACATAGCAGTGAACCCAAGTGTGCCAAAGATAAACATGGAGAAATGTGCCAGACTTTTCCCTCTCCCTCAAGCATCTCTCTCAGGTAAGAAGTTTTCTATTTCCCAGCATGATGACTCTTTCTGTCCTCCTCTACCCTCATCCTACCCTTTAGCCAATCTAAGGTGAATCTCTGATGGCACTGTACGCTAGAATTTTCTGTGATGATGGAAACATTCTATATGCTTTCTGATAAGTTATCCAGTAGCCACAAGTAGCTATTGAGCACTTGAAATATGACTACTGTGAATAGGAAATTGAATTCTGGATATTGCTGCGTTTTAATTAATTAGAATTTAAATAAAATTTGCCACATAGGACCAAGCACTTCTATAATGGATAGAACGAATTTAGAAGGTTCCTTCCCTGAGGATAATATCAAACCCTTTCTTCCTAACTTGTTCCAGGTTATTCTAATTGTATTCTCAAATTTCACTGGGAAATTTTTGAATAGGTGACCAGCACATTAGTTTTTAAATGTGTATTATTGGGTTCAAACATTCCTTAAAACCACAAACATGGGCTACAAAACCCCAAATCCAGTCTTCCTCTTCAGAGTTGAATTTCTTCCCACTGCTACCTACTTTGAACGCATTTCCAGGTAGCTAAGAAAAACAGGAGATGCCTCAAAATCGTTTTTGAAAAGGCAAGTTGGAGGTAAGAGAAAGGGCAGGAGGGGAGTGAAAGAAAGGCTGATATTGTAGCATCCTACCAATCTTTATTTCTAAATCTCAGCAGCCTTGAAAGAGAACATTGAGATATCTTTTACTCCTAGGCCTGGCTTCCCAGAGAGAGGGAGCCACAAATGAAAGCCTGCTTTGTGTGGCTATACTGTGGCTGTAGAGACAATGAAAAGACTTTTAAAAAAAGTTTATGTATGTGTTGAAGCCCTTGTCACTACAATGCAATCTCACAATTAGCTATTGTTCACCTTCTTGGCTCCAATCTTTCTAAAAATAATTATGGTAGTAACCTTTTTAAAAAAAATCTGCTATCTCTATACTGTGCAATTTCTTGGATCTTGGAGGATTTAACAAACAGTACCCAAAGCCTCAGGCCATAGCTGACCTAATCAGCTTGAAACCTGAGCAATTTTTAAAGACTGAATCAGATATGGAAAACCCTCACTGAAATCCTGGTTGTTGGGATAAGGCCAAAGTTGAGTTGTGTTGTGACAAGCTAACACAGCCAAGGATCCATTTGGTTGGTCAGTGTCTGGGTCATAGTTGTTAAATTCTTTTTATTTTTTGATGGTCCTGGGGCTTGAACTCTGGGCCTGGGTGCTGTCCCTGTGATTCTTTTTTGTTATTTTTTTCCCTCAAGGCTAGCACACTACCACTTGAGCCACAACACCACTTCCAGTTTTTTGTTTGTTTGTTTGTTTTTAGATAAAAGTCTCATAGACTTTTCTTCCTGGGCTGGCTTCAAACTGTAATCCTCAAATCTTCGCCTCCTGGGTGCCTAGGATTACAGGCATGAGCCACCACCCAGCTTCAGTTGTTAAATGTCTTAAATATCAACCCTGGATATTGTGGCTGTGCCTAGCCTCTGAGATATGAAAGTATTTTAGCACTTAATCACCCATTAGAGATTTATTTAATACCAAGTCGAGTCAGACACTGAAGGAAATAGGAATGCAAAGAAATAATCACCTTATGGAAAAACTTGAACCAAGCCCAAAATGGAAATGTTTTGTAAAAGCTATGAAAAGCCAGAAGAGGGAGACATTCCTTTGACATGAGTGTCACAGAAGTTTGAAGGAAAAGTGAGATTTTGATCTTAGTCTTGTAGGATGAATAGGAGCTCACTAGGATACATAGCATTCTAAGCAGAGAGAACATTCCATGAAACACTGAAGAGAGGAATTAAAATTGTCATATGTTTGGGGAAGAGAGTTTAGGTGGAGATAGAGTAGAATAGGAGATAAACTAGGAGATACTAGTATCACATTCTGCAGTTCTTCAAATGTTGTAGCAGGAATCGATTGAATTGTATATATAACAGGGAGTCATTATAATTTGTTTTAGCCTGGTAGAAGACAGTTGGGCTTGATTTAGAAGGTGACAATTGTAGCTGTGTGACTGACCAGAGAGGACACAAGAAAGCAACCATTTACTCAAGAGTGGCACAGGCCATAGTCCTACATGGGAGACTGAGATGGAGAATCAATAGCAGTTGGCTACTGGATTTGCAGGATAGGGAGAAAATGAAGATGGTTCTGAAGATCCCAGCCTAGTAGGCCTGGTGGAAATGGGTATTTTTCCAGTGCTGTGGTTGAACCCGGGACTTGCACATAGTAAATATGTGATCTACCAATTAGGCTCCATCCCCAGTCCTTGGAAATGAACATTTTTCCACTAAGATTCCTGGAGCATAAATGGTATGTTCAGCCTTGGACAGAACACTCCAGATGCTTGCTCTAGAAAGTAGTTAGAAATCCACTATGTCAGCCTTATCGTTGGGCTTGTCACTCCATTCTTCCTGAGTCATCAATGATGTGTTTTGTTCCAATGGCTTTCCTTATTTATTACATGATTGAATATTTAAATGTTTGGTGGTAACTACAGAATCTTTGCCTAAGAAGAACTTGAGGAGATGACCAGCTAGCTAAAAAAGGATTCCTTTGAAATTGTTATTACCTGGAAAGCATGTTGTTTTGAACTGCATGGTGTGTTGTAGTTCTATAATAGAGGCAAAAGGAAAAAGAACAACCATCAAATTATTACCAACTAAGTATTAGCAAAACACAGTTCTTTATCTCATACATACATATGTATATATATATAAATATACATATATATGTATGTGCATGTATTCACTCCTATCAGTTTCCCAGGACTGATGAAGGCAAAATGAAACAAAACAAATATGATGATTGAAAGTATGCAAGTGCATGCTTTACTCATTAAAAAGATATGCTAATAAGTTTATAGAGGCAGAATAATTCTTTGGCCACTCATGTTGGCTTTTGATGGTAGTCTGGTGGAGATTCAGAGGTGTTAACTACCTCCAAGCAATCCTTTGGTGTCACCATTATTAAAATTTCATTCCATAGAATCATACTGACATCCAAATCAACTACCTTGTGACCACATTAGATTGCTTCTTTTTTTGCCAGTCCTGAGGCTTGAACTCAGAGCCTGGGCACTGTAGGGACAGCTCCTTTTGTTCAAGGCTAGCGCTACCACTTGAGCCACAGTGCCACTTTCGGCTTTTTCTGTTTATGTGATGCTAAGGAATCGAACCCAGGACTTCATGCATGGTAGGCACGCACTCTACCACTAAGCCACATTCCCAGCCCCAACCACATTGCTTCTTAAAGATCCTGTTTCAACTACAGAGATTTAGCTACAAGAGCTTTGCTTGTTTCTATTAGATTGGACTCTACATCTTTTGAACAGTTTCGCTCATGAATCCTTCACAGGATATAGCCACAGTAATGTAACTTTGTCACTCCTTTAGGAAGGCTTTTATTCTCCCTTGTCCAGCCAGAGATAAGGCCTGCCCCTCCAAGGGCTGTGAGAAGTTATTGTGTGCAATGAATTTAGATACCTTGGTGGGTCTGTGGTCTGTGATCTGCAAACTTCACTCTGTGTAATCACATTGATCTGTAACCACTACTCATGTATGAACTTCGGTGAAGTCTGCTAAAGATTACAGCAGATATGCCCATTTAGAAACTGTTACTGGCTACTGTTTTGTTTCAGGATGGCTGGCAGAACCACAAATTGAGCTTAAGATGTATCTTGAAACCATTTAGCCATGCCCCACATTTGATCAAAATCAGTCAACTCCTTTGAAAGTTATCATGAAACAAATAGGCAGATAAAAGCAAAATGCTGAGTGGCTGAGGTGAAACAGACCCTTGTTTTGGTTGGATATTTGATCTCCATCCATATCCTGTCATTAGGCACATTGTCAGATTTAAGAACTAATTCCAGACTTCCATTTATATGAGGGAAGCCAGTGAACACATTCTCGGGAGAGGGGAAAACCCACACGCTTCATTGCAATTATACCTACTTTCCATTTTTTCCTTTTTAATTAGTCTAAGGCACATTCAGGCCTAGGTCAATGGACAAAATGTCTATAAGATAGATAGACACAGGCTTGTAAACTCTGCTACTGAAACATGGCATGTGATTTCCTGGATTTTTTTTTAAAGGTTGAGACAAATGATCAAAGGGGAAAACATTTTTTGAATTTTTTTATATTTTCAAATAGAAACTTAACTGGCTGCTTCACAATAAAATTGCCTTAGCAATGTTAGTTTCATTTAAATTCTTATCTCCTAGGAGTTTAGGGATAACTTTGGAACAAAATCCTCAAGCTTTGTATATTTTCGGTCAACCAACAAGAACCAAATTAACCATACTCAGGTAAATAGAAAAAAAGGTGAGAGACTCTGTGTCAGCTCTTGTTATACTAGCCCAGAGCTCTTGACTTTGTTTCTGTCTGAGTGTGTAAAAACTGTGTGCTCCTAGCTACTCAGGAGGCTAAGGTCTGAAAATAGCTACCAGCCTGGGTAGGAAAGTCAGTGAGCCTCATATCTCCAATCACCAGAAAAGTGGAAGAGGAGCTGTGGCTCAAACTGGTAGAGTACTAGCCTTGAACGAAACAGCTCAGGGACAGTGCCCAGGACCTGAGTTCAAGCCCCATGACCACCAACAACAAAATTTAACATGAGAAGTATATTTATTCAATAAATGGGCAAACAGATCCTGAGCATCTGACTTCAAGCCAGGTGTAAAGCAGACTCCTCATCCACAGTTCATTCATTCACTTCACTTCCCCTTAAGTTGGAACTTTGAAATCTCTTCTACTTACTGTGGCAGTGGGATAAACATGAGGAACTTACACTTTGGATAATAACTGGCTAAATTCTGACCAGTGGTTCGATTAGACAGCTAAAATACTAGATAAAATAGAAAGAAGCTACGGATCTACCAGCTTCCCTGGAAATAGAATTAATTAATGGGTTTGTGGTTACTTTGCTAGTAAACCTTCTATTTTGCTCAAGGCAGACTTTCTTTTGAGAGTGGGAACAAGAGCATAGTGTTTGGTTTGTTCTTGTATGATTAAAAGAGACACCTGGTATCACTTAGTATTGATTGAGTTGGGGAGGTAGTATTAAAGTGCCAAGCTTCTTCCAGAAGAAGATCTGCATTTTGAGAGAGAGAGAGAGACACAGACAGAGAGAGAGAGAGAGGGAGACAGACAGACAGACAAACAGACAGAGACAGACAGACAGAGAGAGAGACAGAGACGGAGACAGAGAGAGACAGAGGGAGAGAGAGGCAGAAAGGCAGAGAGGCAGAGAGAGAGTAGAATGATAAGAGGAGGTGGTGTTAAAGTACCAAGCTTCTTCCAGAAGGTCTGCATTTTGAGAAAGAGAGAGAGAGAGACAGAGACAGAGAGACAGAGACAGAGAGAGAGATACAGGGGGCAGAGAGGCAGAGAGAGAGAGTAGAATGATAACTCTAAGCAGTGGTCCTTTTCGCTTCTTAGAGGCATGGAGCTGTTTACAGAACAAATAACCACACTGAAAAGACTTTGAAGCTCTGCACATGGTCAGCAGACAAGGTCCACAAGGCTCAGCCGTAAATGCTTGAATTTGTACAGAGAGCAAGAGGAAGGACTTGCCTCTGCTCAAAGCTCGAGCCAATCTGAAACCACAGAACCTCAGCCTGAGGGCTAGGGCTTAGCAGAGAGTTTGCTTTTGAAACTTGATCTTGGGTTGTTATGATGGGGGTGGGAGTGTTGATGTAGGTTCCACTTGTATAAGCAAACCCTCTGATAATTTTGACCCTGAAAAAAATTACAGTATCCTTTCATCACAGTGTGTTACATTTTCCAAGGGCACAGCTGATTATAGGTGTACTGTTAGGATTCCAGCGCCCACACTCAACATATGCTTGTTTCCTTTCCAGTATTACATGTATTGTCAACACTCTATACTTAGGCTACCTCATGTTTGAAAATTAACTCAGGAAATCCCAAAGTAAAGATTCACACAACCCCCCCCGCCCTTCCCTGATGGCAATTTTTCATCTTCATTGCATACTAAGGCTTTTGGAAACAGCCAAGTACCCTACTGGTCACACAATGGGTCATTAGGTCTGTGAGTCTGTTGTCAGTGTCTGTGTTAATTCACGTTTGCGTCCGAAAAAAAGCAGTGATTCTTTTCATACATTACATCTGTCAAGTCTGTACTAGATCCCAGTGCTCTGATTCCTGTTCAGTTTTAATAACAATATTATTAGTTCCTACCTCTCTTGTCTTACTGCCCTAGTAGCCTAACATTTGTCTGCTGTGACTTTTGTATTTGACCTCCTTTTTCATTTTCCCCTTGTTTCAGAGAAGTATCTCATCATTTCTTGAACATTACTATGGTCTCCATAAGTCCTTCATAAGCCCACAAGTCCAATTGATTCACATGATGGGCTTGCTCAGCATTCCCTGAATGTACTGTCCACGTGCACATATCCATTTCCTGCCTCAGTTGTTTCCATCTCCTGCAACATTCCTCTCCTTTCCCCACTGACAGTACCCTGAAGGTCTATGGTGATTCTTCTAATAGGCAGAATTCATCACTCCTTTTTGCTAGGCTCCCAGAACATTTTATTGTAAGCTCCATTTCAGCATGTATTTCATCCGTGCATTTGTATTATATGATATATCTTTAGTTAGTTATATTCTAGGAACAAGTAGATTCCAAACCCTTTGAGCTTAGGGGTGATCCCATTTACTTCTGTGCTACACTATAGTATCTAGCCAGCACCCTGGTCTGAACAAACAGCCTAATCATAAAGTGAGTGAATGAAAGATACCTTTGTGGTGGAGGTAAAAACAGATTACCATTTGCTGTTCTGAGGATAGGTAAAGGGATTCATTTCATCTAAGATCCTTCAAAGGACAAGGCAAGATAGAGACATTATCCAGTTTGCTAGTTAATACCATCTCTTCAGAGATCCTAGCTCAGTAGTGATGTGCTATTTTAGAAGTTGACTGGGTCTCCCCATATGTATGTCTGTAGCAAGGACTTGAGTGAAATGGTAGATGCTGTCTTGTTCTTCCCACTAACCCTCCATCTTCTTCTTTCTCCCTCTCTCCTTTTTTTGAATTTGGTGGTGCTAGGTATGGAACCCAGGACCTGCTGCATACAAGACAAGTACTCTACCACTGAGCTCTATCTCTAGCTTGGAGTTGTTTTCCTTCATTGTTTCATTGTAGTGCTGGGATAAAACCTTTTATGCTATTGTTTGATCACTGAGCTATGTGCTAAGCCTAGTCTCTATTCACTCTTTTATTATTATTATTATTATTCTTTTTAAAAATTTATTGTCAAAGTGATGTACGGAGAGGTTACAGTTTCATACATTAAGCCTTGGGTACATTTCTTGTATTGTTTGTTACCTCCTCCCTCATTACCCCCTCCCCCTCCCCCTTTCTCTCTCCCCCCATGAGTTGTACAGTTGGTTTACACCAAATGGTTTTGTAAGTATTGCTTTTGGAGTCGTTTGTCTTTTTATCCTTTGTCTCTCAATTTTGATATTCCCTTTCACTTCCCTAGTTCTAATACCAGTATATACAGTATCCAGTGTACTCAGATAAGATACAGTGATACTGCAGGTACAACTCTATTCACTCTTGACTACAGATGTCCCATATACATACAATATGAGCAGTATATAGGATTTAAAGTTTTCTAGTACTCAAGTTACAAAAGTAAAACGAAAGAGGTGATATTAATTTTAATCATGTATTTTATTTAGCTCAATATATACGAACTATTGCCATTTCAAAATGCAACCAATATTTAGAAATTATTAAGATAGTTCATATTCTTTTCTTTTGTATGGTTTTAAATATCCAATGTGCATTATAACATAGAATATGTCAATTCAAGTGCTAAATTTTCATTAAAAATGCTTGATCTGTAATTCCAATTTCCAGTCCTGGGGCTTGGACTCAGGGCCTGAGTACTGTCCCTGGCTTCTTTTTGCTCAAGGCTAGCTCTCTGCCACTTGAGCCACAGCGCCCCTTCTGGCTGTTTCCTGTATATGTGGTGCTGGGGAATTGAACCCAGGGCTTCATGTATATGAGGCAAGCACTCTTGCCACTAGGCCATATCCTTAGCCCTGTAATTCCAATTTCATAAGATTTACAGTTTAATAAATTATAACATTTAAAATTTTTGAACAACTGAATTCAATGTCAGCTTTTAAATTTAAATTTGACTTAATTAAAATTAAATAAAATATTATAATTTTGTCTGTCAGACCCTCAATTACCCACTAGCTAGTGGCTATTGGTTAGCTATTATATGTTAGCACACAGCTCTAGAATGAAAAAAAAATTTAAGAATCATTTAGCTAATTTTTCTGCCCCAGCAACTTTATTTTATTTTTAAAGTTTCTACAATAATTGAATTCTCAGAATGCAAAATAATTAAATATAAAAATTTATAAATGAAATATAATGCATCCAAAATAAGTCAGATACAATTGGTAATATTCAATATCTGTTTCCTGTGCATCAAATTTCAAAGCTTTATTATTAAGTAGATATACAAAGAGGTTACAATTCTATAGACAGGTTATAAGTACAATGCATTTGGATCAACATCACCCCTTCCATTATTCTGCACTAATTTTCCTCTCCCCTTTCTTACCTGCAAGTTATGTAATTAATTTTTTTTTCCTTTGGTGCTGGTTCTGGGGTTTGAATTCAGGGCCTGGGTGCTGTCCCTGAGCTCCTTTGCTCAAGGCTAGCCCTATACCGCTTGAGACACAGATCCACTTCCAGCTTTTTGATGATTAATTGGAGATAAGCACCTTACTGAGCTTCATGCCAAGGCTGGCTTTGAATCACGATTCTCAGATCTCAGCCTTCTCAGTAGCTAGGACTATAGGCATGAACCATCAGCACCCAACTCGTAGTTCAATTTTTACACAATGTTCATTGAGTGTAACAACTGTGTTAATGTTAAATCTTAACTAGAACTACTCTCTAGCCCATTAATGTAATTTAAGCCAATATATTCCCAAGCCGTATGAAACTTTTTGACTATAAAAAACAATGTTTACATGGCTTGGATATAGACTTTAGCTCCACAACTTAATTTTAAAAGAAAAGCAATGTGCTGGGTAGAGTTATTAGAAGACTCTAGTTAGCCAGCTGCCTTACTTCCCCCAATTTTGCACTAACTTCTTTATGTATCAGGGGCTTGCTACTGGCTTCCTGGGGCAGTAGTGAAAGATACTAAGGTTCTGTGAACAAAGCATGTTGAAATTCAGGGATGAAACAGTGTGTGTAATACACAGGCTTAGAGACCAAATTGGCCTGTTGCCTGGGGTCTCCATCTACACTGAAGCTGCCCCGGTACAAGCACACTGACTTGCGATGCACTTCCTTCTGCAGCAGAAAGCTACACCACTGTCCTACAGCATCTGAGTCAATGGCATGTTTTGCTGACCACAGCACCAGGATGCCATGTTTTTACATGCTCTTAGCTTTGATCTGATGAGAATACATTTGAAGTTTCAGTGCTTAACTATTGTTGAATGATCAAATATGTAGAAACCATTCTTGTCAGTCAAATGGCTAACTCTTCCAAACTCAAAATAGTTAAATACAATTTTTCTCCCTTTCCTTCAGGTGTCCCATTGAATGGCACCTAAGAGACCAATTTAAAGTTTTGAGAGGTTTAGGGCACAATGTTCTAGAACAAATAAATAAAAGAGAAGTATGCCACCTATTCTAGTAACCTTGTGTCTCATGTAAAACCTTAAACACACCCAGGCATTATTCATTTATAATAGGAAATCAACAATTTCCCCATAATGTTGTTGGGTACCGTATGGCCCCATGGCTGGCTCTGATGTTAGATTTGAGGCCAAAGGGGAAAACGAAATGACTAGACCCATAAGGGCTTTGAAACAGGTGCAGACTCTCGTCTTTTCCTCGGGGAAGCATGCTGTCCACAGTTGGATGAGTGCTTCCGCAGCGGTTCACTGAGCTCTTGGATGAAAATGGCAAATTTCTCCCCAAATGAGCTTATTATCTGCTGCTGTTGGGTGCAAGGCATCCCTCAGCTATGGCGGGAATTACGGCTTCCATCTGTTCCCTAATGTGAAAAATGTGTGCAGGCTGATGTGCTACCAAGCTACATGAACTTTAGACATTCAGATCTGCTGACACATTTGGGTCGAGGCCCTCGCAATGGCTTTTGTCAATTATTTCATTACATATCCAAATAACCATCCTGAGGGTGGTCTGGATTTGTGATCTGTGACCGTGTGGTGTTGACATATTTCTTGCCCTTAGAACTCTCTGGTTTTTTTGACTTTGTTTAGGGCTTGATGATATATAAGGACTCAGGATATTTAATCATTATTACTTTTGAAGTGAGTACAGTATCACCATTGTGAAACATTCTTGGGCACAGTTATAGCCAAAGCCACAGAATTAATTCTTGGCTTCTTCTCTGAGTCTCCAGTCTTTCACCTTGCTCCATTATTTTCTTCAGACAAATCAAACAATGCTTTGTGCTTATAGAGCAACTTTCATCAGAAAATTGCAAGGCCCTCTGCAGACTTTTATTTCTTGAAGTATAAATAAATATCATCAGAGCAGCATGCGTATTTAAGCATGTTTACTTGTGCTTTTTTTCCCATGGACAAAAATGATAGATTTCTATGTCTCTACTTTGGAATATAGACATGCCATGTGCAGCCATAAATTTTGCTTGACATACTTAATAAATATCCCTTGAGTAAGTGATTAGATGCAGTTATAAAGACTCTTGAGAATATGGCTAAGAATTAGATTCTTCCACTAATTTTTCTACTTGAACATTTTCCAAGTTATAGCTTGTGCATTAGATGGAAATTTTGTGGGGTTTTTTTTTGTTCATTGATAACTGCTTCTGATTGTTATCTGGAAGAAGTGTTTTTACTAAATAAGCAGGATTAGCTGACCAACTGAAAAATAAAAAGTTATTTAAGACTCAGTTTACGGTTTTTTAATTGTCACATGGTCTCTTGGTTGGTTGGATGGTTTATACTATGTCATCAATCTATTTATACAAAGCTAACTCGTTATGAACTTTATCACACTGCTTAGTGTCCTTGTGGAAAAGAAAATTCTAGTGCTTATGCAATCCCTTTTTCTTTTCATCCTGGCAACACAAATAGACTACATTTCCCGGCATTCTTTGTAGTCAGATGGAACTCTGTAACTGAGTTGTGACCAATGAGCTATGAGCAGCAGTAATGCATTTTTATCCCTAAGCATACTAGATGCAGAGAATTTTTGCAGAAGACCCTAGACTTCTGGTGGCTAGATGGCAGGGTCCCAAAATGGAAGATTCATTTCTTGAATGACTGCATTCAATAGAATATCTCAGCTGAACTTGGGTGTGACATCTGCAAGAAATTCATCTCTGTTGTCTAAACCCAGTGAGATTTGGGAGTTGTTTGTTACACCAGTTAGCCTACCCTAACTAATATTCTGTTAGATGTGGTAGAGAATCAGTACTTTCCTCATACACATTCTACAAGTTTCAGGGAGAGGGGGGAGTCACACAGAGGATGTTGCTGGTGTTGAACAGTAGGTTGTGAAAATGCGTAACAAATGAGCCATGTGGCTCTTTGATCACCATGTCCAATTAAGCCACATGGTTATGTGATTTTCTGGTTTGAGTCAGCCTTTTATCTGGGACAGATGCAACCATGGACAGTTTTGTGCAGTAAAAACTGATCATTTCTGGAAGTGTCTTCCCCAGAGCAGGGAAGGGAATGCACAAAAACCCTTATGAATCACTAAGGACTTCAGGCTTCGTCTAGCTTCAATTGTTTATACTCTGAGCAGCATTACCTATCCCTGAACCATATCTAGTTGTTTTCCTCCCATGCCTTCCATCCTGGGTTCCTGCCATTACCCATGCACCTACTTTGGACTTCCTACCTCACTAACTGGTAATGTGTAGCTCTTGATCTTGACTTGCTTCTTGTGTCAGACCATATATCTCTGAGGGCATAAACCATTTTAACTTGGCTCATTGATGTGTCCCTACCATTCTTCCAAGTGCCTCACACCTAGATGATGTTAACTGGATGATTAAGAAAAGGAAAAACAATGGGATTTTGTCAAGTATGGTAAATAGCCTTAGGATCATTCATGAACTGGTCCTCAAATCCCTTAAGTGAAATAAGCTGGATTTTATTTCCTAATTAAAATAAGAAAACTAAGGAGATAAACTGACTTGTTGGCTTTATCAAAGCTAAAACACAAATCACTATTAGAAAGAAGGGCAAGGTCCACTTTCAGGTTTTGTTTTAGTTGGACCTCATCTAATCAGTAGTGGTGGCACAAGTCCTTTAGTGAAAATATTTGAGAACTTGCAAATAGAAGTTAAAGCCAAGCTGAACTCCAGTGGTTTACACCTGTAATTCTAGCTACTCAGGAGGTTGAAATCTGAGGATTACAGTTTGAAGCTAGCCTGGATAGGGAGGTCAGTGAGACTCCTATCTCCAATTAAAAACCAACGAAAACCAGAAATAGAGCTGTGGTTCAAGTAGTAGAGTGCTAGCTTTGAACACACAAGCTCAGGGACAGCGCCCAGGCCGTGAGTTCAAGCCTTAGGACCAGCACAAAGAAAGAAAGGAAGAAAGGAAGGAAGGAAGGAAGGAAGGAAGGAAGGAAGGAAGGAAGGAAGGAAGGAAGGAAGGAAGGAAGGAAGGGCGAGCGAAAGAAAGAAAGAAAGAAAGAAAGAAAGAAAGAAAGAAAGAAAGAAAGAAAGAAAGAAAGAAAGAAAGAAAGAAAGAAAGAAAGAAAGAAGGAAGGAAAGAAAGAAAGAAACAAAGAAACAAAGAAAGAAACAAAGAAAGAAAGGAAAGGAAGGAAGGAAGGAAGGAAGGAAGGAAGGAAGGAAGGAAGAGAAGTTAAAGCCATATCACCTTGTTTATGGCTTAGGACTGGCATTTTATTTTTCTGTTTCATGCATTCCCTTTCCAGCATTTATGAGCCTTTTCTATGGTTCTTGGTGCTGTGACATAGAGGTACCAAGACATGAAATCACTCAATTCTCAAGGACATTATAGTTGAGCAAATATAGGCTTTCAATAAGCAATCAACACAATGTCAGATGTGGATGAGATAGCACAAAACATTCAAGTAGGTCGATGGATGAAAAGTGTAGGTGTCAGGAAGATCCCATAATCAGTAAATCCTCTGAGGAAGGAATATTCCCATAATATGTAAGCTGGAGCCTACGTGGCAATAGATTGCCAGCCACAAAAAAATAATTAGGAGAAGTATATCCTGGGCACCAGGACATGCTAAGGAATTTTCTGGCCCTGAGATGATGAAAGAAAGTTGCTTATCAAGGAATAGGACGGTGTCTGGAGTGGTAGGAGGAGAAGGTGTGTGGGATGGGGGAAGGACAGTAAGGTATTGGAAGGAGGAGTGTTAGCAAGTGTCAAGACACAAGGTGCTTTCAAGAAAACCTCCTTTGCTGTTTCAAGAGTCTAGGTTTAAGCCTAAGAGCAGTGAAGAGCTCAGAGAAATACATTAAGAAGATGAGAGAAATGAGGCAATATGTGCTTGTCCACTGTGTGGAGCAGTTGTCCCAACCCAAGTCTGCCATGGAAGCCTGATTAAAGAGCAGACCAGAGGATGTAAGAAGAGGTAAATAGAAGCAGTCACTTCTGGACTCCTTGGGTGGAAGGACTCAAGGCACTTGGAAGTAGATGGGGACTGGGACAATGACCAGGGTTCTAGCTTGGGTAGAAATGGGTGTACCCTCTTATGAAAGAGTATACTTTGTGGAAGAATAGGAGAAGACTGAGGAATTGGTTCTGCACATGGCCAACCTGAATCCCTCATGGATCTAGCGATAGGAAGTGTACAGGAGGAGACAGTAAAATAGTGGCTATAGGCCAAGTGAAACTAGGTAGGCCTCATAGATAAGCAATCAGGTGTTAAGCCAGAGTTGGGATGTAAGGAAAGGCAGACTAAGGGCCGATTCTGTGATAGCTTTTTCATTCTTCTTTGTCTATTTCCATTTCAAGATATTGAATAGTCATTTCTGCATCTTCAGCCTAGCCTGCCACACCCCTGGCTGCTCCTGGTTTGCTTTCTGTTCCTACAGATGACCTCTCATCTTCAGAGAGCCTCCTCTTCCTGTCACATGGTCTTGCTAAGTCCTTTCTATCTTCTCTGTGGCTCTTGGGGATGTGGCTTCCAAATGATGGCTTGATCCTTGAATGTGACTGATGAGGAGGGTGCTATTGATATCTGTGTGCAAGTGTGGCTTTCTGTCTTAGCTCTACACTTCTCTAGTTGTGTTGTCCAGGCTTCCTTTCCTTCATCCACAGAAAAATGAGAGGCTTGAACCATAGAGTGCTTGGAGTTTTAATATTTTCTGATTCTAATTCTCTCTGCCTTAAGGGTGAAGTGAGTGGCCTTTTCCTGAGTGTGAGTTTCGAGGGAATCGGGGTGTGTGTGTGTGTGTGTGTGTGTGTGTGTGTGTGTGTGTGTGTGTGTGTGTGTGTGTACTAGCCCTTTCTGCTTTCTTGTGGAGGCTGGGTGGGCTGCAGCTGTTCAGCTTCAATTATAAGCACACATAGACCGCCTGCTTTGTTTCAATTTCAAAACTTGATTAGTAAAGGAGTGTGTCTGAATTGCTAAGACTCCAGGAGAGGTGTGAGGAGGCATTGGTGCCTCAGCTTAATTCAACCCTTTTGCTTCCCAATTTTCCTCTCGGACTCTCCTAAGTGTCTTCTTGCTGTAGTTTCAGTGTATCACCGGAAAATGTCTACATTGGCCCCTTCATAACTCAATGCAGAGGTATTGTAAGGAAGGGCCTGGAGGAAAGAGCCTGAGCCACGGGATCACAGCCCTCACATACGGACTAGTGTTTTCCTCATAGGACTTGGTGAACTTCTGTGTAAGTTCACCACCCTTTTATCTCTTTCGCATATGCTTGCTTTATTCTCTGCTGCCTGCAGTAAGATGAAGCAGAACATGATCCTCACCAGAGGCCAAGAAGCTGTCAATACCATACACATGGATTTCCCAACATCCAGAACTAGAGCCAAAATTAATATGTTTTTCTTTATAGATAGTCTGTTATAGCAATAGGAAGTAGATTAAAACAGTTGCTCAGAAGGTCCTTCCAGCACCCAGTACAATGTGGTTTATCCTAATGCTCCATGCTACTCTCCTTCAGGTTCTCTCCTCTCCTCTCCTCTCCTCTCTCCTCTCCTCTCCTCCCCTCCCCTCCTCTCCCCTCCCCTCCTCTCCCCTCCCCCCTTCTCTTCTTCTTCTTCTTCTTCTTCTTCTTCTTCTTCTTCTTCTTCTTCTTCTTCTTCTTCTTCTTCTTCTTCCTCTCTCTCTCTCTCTCTCCCCCCATCCTTGACCATCATTGTCAGTATAATGAGCAAGATCTCTCTCTAGCACAATATCTCAGGTTACCTCTAGAACTATCATTTGAGTTGGAGGTCTCAAACACAAGTGCTTTTATTTATTTATTTATTTATTTATTGGTCTTTTCTTTTTGGTACTGGGGACCGAACCCAGGACATTGCACTTGCTAGGCAAGCACTTTGCCACTGAGCTACATCCCAGCCCACACAAGTGCTTTTAAAGCCAGGCATGTAGCTGAAATGTGAGACAATGGTAAATGAGAATCTGTTATTTTAAGTAAATAAAAGGACTCTGTCCATTTAAAAATAAGTCCTTGTGCTGTTCAAACAAAACAACCCATGTCAAACTGCCCTCTCCCAAATAAAATCTACTATGATTTATTTTTCATGAGGACTGATAAAAAAGCAAAAAACCATAGGCCATGTCTGAAGAATCTGTTTTGTCTTCTATGCCTAGCAATAATTAGTACAGCAATTATCGTGTAAGGATAATAACTAGTATTTGAACTTTTACTCTTTGAGTGATGTCTTCACATACATACAGAGAAGTTTCTAAATCATACAGCTCAATGAATTAGTATCAATTATTACACATCCCTGTACTAGCCTGCTAAATTGAGGCCTAAAATAGCATTAACTCACAGAGTCCCCTGTGGGTTCTTCTTCCTCACCAAAGGAAATTGCTATCTTCATTTCTAACAGCATATATTAAATTTACCTGAGTTTTAACTGGATAAAATTGGATTCATATAACATACTCTTTTGTGTCTGGCTTCTTTCACTCAATATTGTATCTGGAAGATTCACCCGTATTGTTGCATATAACAGAATTATTATTCTCATCACTGCATAGTATTCCAGTGGGAAAACACTACAATATGTCTATTGAGCCTATTGTTAATTAACATTTGGCTGCTTCTGATTTTTAAATCTAATAATCTTTTAGTATGAGAGAAAATCTTCAGACAGAACAACAAAAAGGCCTGGTAGTCTGAGCATGTTGGACAGAGGTAGAACACAGAGCTATCTGCTATACAAACCAGCTCCTACCATGTCTCTCCATAATAGCATTTCTCAAACTTTTGTGTCAGAGCCCCTCCCTCCTCTTAAAAAGTTATTGAAGGCCAGGAGCTAATGGCTCAGATCTATAAACTTAGCTACTCAGGAGGTTGGGATCTGAGGATCACAGTTCGAAGCCAGCCTAGGCAGGAAACCACCAGTTAACCACCAAAAACCAGAAGTGGAGCTTGATTCAAGTGGTCAAAGGGTAGCCTTGAGCACAAAAGCTCAGGGACAGCACTGGGGTGCTGAGTTCAAGCCTCAGGACAGGGACACTACAAAAGAAATTGCTGAAGACCCTAAAGAGCTTTTAATAGTACACGTTATATCAATTTTCTCATATTAGGTGTGAAAACAGAAATACAAATACTTCTAATAATTTATACATACTGTATTCTTTAAGTCATAAAATATTTTGAAGAAAAAAATCTATTTTCTCAGACCAAATATGTTGATGGGAAGAATGACATTTTTTTTTTTGCATTTTCATAAATCTCTTGATTAGGAGTCTGGCTTACTAAAAGACTACTACATTCACCTATCTACTTCTGCATTCTGTCTAGAATGGTATCTATCACACATGACTTAGGAGAGAATGGGAATGAAAAAAACAAGTAATGTATTAGTATCGTTATGAAAATGGTTTTGGCTTTGCAGACTAACTGAAAGGATTTCAGGGACTCCCCAAGGTTCCTTGAGCAAAACTTGCTCTAAAACACCAATGCCCAAGTGCCAACTAGCTTTGGAATGAAACCCTCCAGTGAACCCAAGGCTGTAAGTCATCCCACTTAATGAGGGGTTGCTTCTTACTCCCAAAGCACTGTAAGTTAATTCACTTCTTAACAGATTAAAAATCTATAATTTCTTCTTCATACTTTATAATCATTCAATTTGAAATGTTTTTATTTTATCACTGTAAGCCTGTAATACCAGTTGGAAATATAATGTATCTAATTTAGATCACTTTAAAACGGTAAGTAGCCAATTAAAAAATAAAAAATAAATAGGTGCAATTAAGTTCATTAACATATTTTATTTAGGCCAACACTTATTTCCAAGATATTATTTAGGCATATAACATCAGTATAAAAGTCATATCAAATCAAATTATATACAATCCATATAAAATACTAATAAGTTAATTACATTATGTTATCCATACAACATTCAAAATCCAACATGTATTTTCATTTATAGCATGTATCAACTCATAAGGCATATATTCATCAAACAAGCTTGATCTATATTAATATTCAAACACTACCATGAAATTAAATAATGTAGATTCACACCGCCAAGTTCTTCTAAACATATTTAAGTTACTAAAAACTGAATGGAGAAGCAGTATTCAAATTAATTAAAATTATATGAGAAAAAAATTCACTTCCTCATTCACACTAACCATATGTCAAGTTCTTAATGACCACAGATGGCTGGTGGCTTCGGTATTGGACAGTCTGTTTAAATGTTTAAAAACTAAGGCTAGGATAGGTGAGAAAAGTATCTTTTGCCAGTGCCTGAATGGAAAACTTACTCATTTTCATTATATTCTTAGAAAATTCGTACCATGGTTCATTTTTTCATAGGCAAGTGAAGACACTTGACAGAAAAAGTTGTGGGGTGGAGTAATTCTTTTGGAGCTACAGTTCACAATAGCAGACTTCCTTTCAGCTTGGCTTCCAGAACTTACTCAATTGATTTTTTCATGCACCTGAAAAAAGCCTCACATTGTTTCTGATGTAGCTGTGAGATATGCCATACTCTCTGCCAGCCATTGAATGGTCAGCTGTGATTGGACATGGCAGGAACCTCAATTGGATGAGACTGAAGCACAGACCATACTGCTCTGCTCATTTGGACTAAACACTAGAAATGTACGAAGTTCTTAGAGATGAACTCCACATCCGTGTTAGAGAGAGAAAGCACATTTACTCACCTTTGCCTCCCTGTTTTCCAAAGGTAAGGTTAAGCAGTGGAATCGAATTCCAGACCAGAATTACAGGGCAAAAATTGCAGTATTCAAGTTAGTATCGTGTACCTCAAAAGTAATTTAACAAGTTTTAAAGCAGACAATCAAAAGGAAGTCTGTACAGCATTAACAAGTGTGTTCTTTCTGTGAATAAAAAAGCTACCTCATTTTAGACATTGAGGGATCTCTTTCTTCCTACATGAAAAAAAAAGACTGAATTTTCAAATCAAACCATTTAATTCCTTTGCTGCAAGTTCTGTGGCTGGTCAATTGTTTGTTATCACATGAACAAGTGAGAAAAATAAGTTTTATCTCCTTCCAATAGTCCCACTTTCCCAAATGGGCTGATTAAGCTTGTAGCCTGTCTTATCACTCCACCATATCCATCCTTCTAATGCTGGACTCCCGTGAGACTCCTGAATGCGAGTGCATGATGTCACTTCAAATAAACCTAAAAGGAACTGGAAAGCTTCTAGAATTTCCTTATCTGAGGAAGCCAAATGAAATAAACTTAATTTTCATTCACCAGTAGCTCAGGAAGGGCTAGCACCATTCTGGCTGAAATGATTTTATGCTAATTGACATATCAAGAGTGAAGCTTGCCCCCTAACTTCTGTTTCTACTCCACAATGCAGAATGTCAGAGAGATCCACAGCCATATAATACCACTGGCTAGGCCCCAAATACACTTGACTCTTGAAGTCAGGAATTACATAAGTAAAACTTACAGCAATTGTACACAATCTTTTTTTTTTCTTTTTTGCCATTCCTGGGCTTGGACTCAGGGCCTGAGCACTGGCTTCTCTTTTGCTCAAGGCTAGCACTCTACCACTTGAGCCACAGCACCACTTCTGGCCTTTTCTATATATGTGGTGCTGAGGAATCGAACCCAGGGCTTCATGTATAGGAGGCAAGCACTCTTGCCACTAGGCCATATTCCCAGCCCCCACAATCTTTAATACATTTGGATTTGAGGAAGCCAAACCTTGTCTTCAACACTCATGATAAAGGTATCAGAGTCATCAAGATGCATAAAAATGAAGTCAGTGTGTCAGAATTATTGGAAGCTTTGGAGGTCCTCTAATGCTTAAGACCATTTAAATATCCTTTCTGGATAAAATGTAGTTTGCTTTTACCAGGACCCTCATGAGATCATAAGTAAAGTGTCAGCTGGCTTTAGAACTATGGAAAGCCCCATGGGTTTTCATCTTCAAGCCCAGATCATCTTCCACCTGCTATCTGATAACCTCCATTTCCACCATTCCAGATTTATCCTTATATACTAACTAATGTGCAAACCATAATCAGCTGTTTTCCAAAATTACTTGAGTGTGAAGGAAGGGCCAAAGTAAGGTGTTGTGATGTAAAAGTTTTGTATCAGGAAAGTCAGCAGTTGGAGAGAAGTGACAGCCAAAAAAGGGATCTTGGAACTCACTTGGTGGCTCAACAGACTGTCTCGCTTCTCCTCTCCAAATGTCTTCATTTGTATGAATTTGTCTTTGGCTTCCTGTGGTGATCTAACTACTGTGTAACTGCTCTTGCCAAACTGGTGCCCAGCCAGCTGGATGGTTTCAATACCCAGGGGCAGCTAAGGCCCAGAGTGAGAGTTCTGTCTTTCTAGAAGAGTTTGTAGGAACAACAAAGAGAGCCATGCAAGGTAGGGAGCAGAATCTTGTTTTCGACTTCACTATGAAGGAGAGAGCTCCTTATGCAGGCTCATGGGAGAGCATGGCAAGAGAGGGGAACTGTTTATGTATGCATATGCCTGTGTGTAACAATGGATCTACACACATACATGCATCCACAAAACTCTGTGTGCACATGAATGTTCCTCCTGGAAATCTCAGCAAAGTAAGTGGCAGACATTTTCTAGAGGTAGCTAAAACTTCAATCTTACTGTCTTATTTTCTTCGGATTGGGATGTAAGTGTGGGTAAACAGCGAGTCTGTGCTTTCTGAAGCAAGATAAAGGATTGCCTAACCTCTGGCATTGGGCTAACCCAGCATAGTGGTTAGAAGCACAGTCTCTGCTCCTACCAACTCCAATGCCTTTCTTTGATAAGTTATTTAGCTTCTCTACATCTCAGTTTCTTGATCTGTAAAATGGAACTAATGTTAGTATCTACCTCACAAAGTTGTTATGAGAATGAAATTAAATTGCATGTGTAAAGCACATTAAAGAATTTGGGGGCACATAATAGGTCCTCAATAAATACTCCATGAATGACTAAAATGTTAACCCTAGTCTCATCATTATATTATCCACATTAAGAAATTTCCGGTGCATGATAGCTTTAGATTTAACCAGAAAAGGGAAGAGAAGAGTTAAGAATATTGACTTCTGTTCTCATAATGGGACCAGATTGTCCGGCAGGCTCATCTGCAGATATTTCTCAGTGTATGAAGGAAAGGGAAAAGCAACAACTAAATGCCTCAAAACAAAACAAATGATGAAATCTGGAATGAGAGGCAGAGAGGGATTGACATCTTGCAACTACATAAAGGCATTGCTACAGAATGACTACTAGAGAAAGAGTCAAACCAGGTCTGAATTTTTCATATTAATAACTCTAGACTTTAGCTAATGTAAATGTTGAGCTTCCTCTTACATCTGAATAAACTGCAAAGGCAAAGCATATTTTTTTTCTTTTCAGCACTTTACATTCCTTATTCCCTTTGCTTCCTGTTCTGAGTCTCTGATATAAGAAAACAAAATGGCAGCACTTCCTTGGTGAGGACAAACTAAGTTCTATAGGTTTAAGGCTCTATAGAGGAATGGAGTGCTAGACATAAACTCTACTTGGCTCATCTCCTGATGAAAACCAGCGAATGAACTAAGGAACTGGGCTGTGTTTTATCATTAATGCTTCCTATTTAATGTTTTCTTCTGGTATTGGGGCTTGAACGCAGGGCTTTGTGCATGCTAGACAAATGCTTTACCACTGAACTACATTCCCAGCTAGTTCCCCATTTCTTGACTATCAGATGAGAACTGCTTCAACAGACAGTGGCATGGGGCCTGGTGGAGGCTGGAGCAGCTGTGGGGCAAGGCAGCTCCAGGCCATGGCCGGCTGGGCCTTTAATTTTCCATGCATATTCACATATGTACAGGAATCCAGCAGATGGACAGCAAGCAAGCTTGGGCAGCAATCCACTGACAAGTAGCCATAGCTCTGAATAAATCACATTGGCCTGGGCTGCAAATTTGGCTCCAGGGAATGGGGACTCTAGCAAACAGGAAGAAAAGGCATCCACCCAACTTTTTCCTGAAATGCCAGAAGAATAAAATCAGGTCAGTGGTGAATATGACATTCTCTTCTGGCTACCCTCCAATGTGATTTGACCTATTTAGGAGTCATCATGAATAAGGCAGAGGAAGTTCAGTGGTCTGCATCTTGATTTGTCAAAGTTCAGATTGCCAGGCAGTGAGTTCCTTGAGTCACTGGTTATGGATCATATGAGTGAGTATGGCTGGAACTCGGGAAAAAGACTCTGGGACATTTGCCCTGGGCCAACTCCTAGCACAACCTAGCATGCAAATAATAACCCAGGCAGATGCATTGGTTATCTTGTGTGCCAGCTTGGTGGCCCTGGTCATTGTATGGACTAAATCAGATCCTGTAAACTCTTTTCCACTTCTTTCATGAATGGGACTCTTGGGACCAGTATTGGAGCATTAAGGCCCCATGGAGTGCAAAGCACCAAATATTGGGGATTTCCCCATAATAGTCTAACAGGTTGGAGTTGGTAGAGGTTGCTTCAGGTATTCTGCCTATATCTCTTTTAGCAGCAGGTGCATCCTCCTTCAACTGCTGTGAATGTTGACTGCTAAAGGCTATATAGCTGCCTGTTCTCCAGAGAATTGCACTTGACCAAGTGCAAGCCCAAGCCTGGCCAGCACTCAGAGTCCAGGTGATCCCAGAGCTCCCTGCAGAGTTGAACCAAGGCAAATTTCAATTAGAAGCCACTTTCTTGCTTAATCCCTTCCCCCACTGACATCTTACTCCTGCTGAGAATATCCCATCCATCATAGATGTTGCTTCTAGATAACCCAAGCTAAGACAGATCTAGTGAAAGAGGAACATTTTAAATATGGAACTTAAAAGTATAAATTCCTTAGGCCCCCACTTCCAGAAAGTCAGATTCAATGAACTTGACATTCTGTATATATTTCCCAAGTGAGTCCTTGCTAATTTTAGTACAAACTGTCCTTCAGCCAGTGGGGACTGACTCCTATTTAAGCCCATTTATTTATTTTTCTAAGAAGAAGGAAAGGCCTATGGGAACTTACTTTTTAAATATTTTATTACATTATTTTCTTTATTTCTTAACATTTATTTATTTTATTTAAAGATGTAAACATTGAAATTAAGATGAAGCAAACCCTTTGCTGTAAAGTGTTGACCATGAATTGATCAAATGAAAATTTGTATTGAATTCAAGAACCTATGACACTTAATTCACCTCAAGATCATCTAGAAAGAACCATGCTCCAGGCCATTGCTTCTTATGATGACAATGATAATATCAACATTCAGTAATCTTACTGTGCCATAGCCAGGAGCTGGTGGCTTACATCTGTAATCCTGGCTATTCAGGAGGCTGAGATCTGAGGATCTCAGTTCAAAGCCAGCGTAGGCAGAAAAGTCCATGAGACTCTTATCTCCAATTAACCACCAGAAAACCAGAAGTGGCTCTGTGGCTCAAGTGGTAGAGCACTAGCCTTGAGCTGAAGAGCTCAGGGGCAGTGCCCAGGCCGAGTTCAAGCCACACAACTAACCAAAAAAGAAGAAAGAAATCTTACTGTACCAAGAACGCTAGCAAATCCTTTGTATGAATGATTTTTAAAATCAGTACAAACAGTTAATAGTTAATAGTTTTATTAAATGCCATATCTTCATGAAAACTAGAGTTTGATTATTTTGAAAGGTATTGTAAAATCCCACAGGTTCCTCTAACAAAGCCTGTGTATTCACTGTGTATCACCATACCAGTTGTTTTCTACAGGAAGTATGCATCCGTGCTAAGAAAGCCATACACTGAAAAATGTCACAGTTTGCCCATTAGTATTTCTACTGTTTGGGCTAAATTACTGTTTAAAAGGAAGTAATGGTTTATCCATTAAATTATTCATGACTAATTGTATGGGAACCTTTTATTGTCCACTTTAAGCTGTATATTTTGGTGGGTGCTGTCCTGAAGGAAAATAGGACTCATAATGATCTTTCTCATATTCTCCCAGAAGACCACAGACAGAAAGTAGAACCGTTTTCTTTCAGACACCCTTCTTTTCATATTCCTTGATAGAAAATCCAGAAAGTCTAGCAGGGTTCTTGTGTTTTCGGCTGCTCTTTTTTTCTTTTTCATCCTTTTGTGTTGCTCTCCTTGGTCTTTGGTCTTTACTACCTGTGGGAATAGTGTTAGTAGCCTCATGCCCTCAGGAAAAACATCTGGGAATCAAGGGGCATTGTGTATCTGGGATCCCAGGGTTGTTCCATTCTAATGCTACAGACAGCACCCCACCAAGAGCAGGCCAACAGTGCATCAAACTGCACTCCTTATTTGCTGGCTACCAGACTCCCTCCATTCTGCCATCTTGGCTCGGCTTTCCTCTTGGCCCTCTGCAAAGGTGAAAGGCAAGTTCACAGGATGCAGGGCCTTCTTTCTGCACTGACATCTGGTTTGACTCTGAGCAGCTAAATAGTGTCTTTGCCATGAACAACAAAAGCTAATTCACTGTGGTTTTTAAACATCAAGTGCAAATATTTTTCCTTTTCAGTTTGGGGTCACTGGAAGGGAAAAAAGAGGACTGAGAGGAAGATTAACCTTTCAGAACCTATTATGACTTCCCAGAGAAAATAAAACAATGGCAGCATTTCCTTTCATTCGTGGGAGTCTTTACATGATTGTTGTTCAAGGCAGGACTAAGAATCTACACGAGAGTTTTACATGCTATTTTGGCTTGGTTCTCAATGCACAAGACCACTCTACAAATGCTAGGAAGGTGTAAAGCCACCTCCTCAACTTTCTCTTTCCTCCACCTTCATCTCTGCCTGGCTTTCCTTTCCCACTTCCCAGCCACTCTGTTAACAGGAGGGGCTCCTCTCAGTGAGCACTAGTTGAGGCAATGGCCATGCCATCTGAAAGCATAGGTATCGGCCATCCCAGAGGACCATGCGGAGATAATCACAGACAGGAGAAGAAGGTTCATAAGGAGGTTTATTAGTGGGGCCACAGTTCCCACGGGAGAGGGAGCTACATGGCATCTGCACCTTATCCAGGGGGGGCAGCTTCTCTCTGGGGGTAAAGGGGAAGTAGGCAGGTAGTGAGTAGGAGTGGCCATTAGGTAGGGGTGGATCTGGGGGCTAGTGGGAGGAGCTGAGGACCTGAGGCTAGGGAAATGCTAACACCATCTGCTTATACCTTCCACCAAGAGAAACTGAGAAGGCTGCAGATTGCATCTGGGTCATTTTTCCAAGCTTCTTACCCAGACTTGCTGCTGATTTGGGCTGTCCTAATCCATCCCAGAGTCTCAGTACCCTTTGCTTTCTCTTCAGAAAAGAAGCCACCTATTCTGGTTCTTGTCACATGCAAATAAGGAGCAACTTGCAATGTTAGGGAGCCACAGCCAGCAGAATCATTCTGGCAAATAGTTGAGAGGAAAGCAAGTCCTTTTCCTTTACACTGGTTCTTCTAATGTTCCCTCTGGCCCACAAAACAGAAGCTTGCCTTTGACTTTCCATTCATTTCTCTCCTCTCAGCGTTGCACATAGATTTATTTTCTGGGCTCAGGTAGGAGGTGAAGCATGCACCATGGAACTAGGGCAAGACTATAGATGTGTTGAAACTCCCTTTATTGCCCAGGGGAAGACATAACAGGGTCCAGAATGGTGGATGTTCACAAAGTGGATTAAGAAGTCCTCCCTCGTACTAGTGGTATCATTCTCTGCATTTGAGAGTTGAACATATTGATACAGGTGGTATGTCTGTGGAAAGTAGGGGTGGGAGGGGATCCGAAATTCATTTACGACCTGCAAAGAGCAAACTCTATTTGTCTCCACCCTCCTTGTCCTTTCAGAGTGTGTGTGTGTATGTGTGCAAATATTTGCAGACCCATTGCTCACCCTCATACCACTCCCAAATTTCACAGCCAAGTCAGCCCACTCCATCCTGGTGAGAAGAATAAGCGACATTCGGAGACAGCTATGGGGTGATGGAATGGAATCTATCCTTTCCTGTGATTGGACATAGGAACTGGGCTATTGTGGTCGCTGGATTTTGTTCAGCTTCCTGTCTCAAGGAATGTGCTAATGGTTTCCTTAGCCACATGGTACTTGGCAGTGCTTATCAAACAGCTTAGGCCTGAGATTCTGCATTTCTAACCAGCTTCTGGGTCATGCTGGTACTACGGATGCTGCTGGACTTGGAGTTTCAAGACTGTAAAGAAGTACCAGTGCTCTAAACTCTTCCAAGTCTGGGAATGGAATTGTGCTAAGCTCCTCCTCTGGAGACAGGGTATGTCTGAGGCAGCTCAGGAGTCCTGATTTGCCATTCGAATGAACCCCAGAGGGATTAGCAGCTGGCCCAGCACTTGGGTGAGACCATCTCCCCCCCTGCAGGGGGGAGTCCCAGATGCAGTGTAAGGGTTGTGTGAAAATCTGCCATCCTCCTTACCGAAGGTTGCCCTCTCTCACCCTCCCAACCCCCCTGCCCTGTATGCTGACTTAAGCAGATCAGCTTTCAGCTTTCTGGCATTCAGAGAGGGCTTTGCATAAAAGCAAAGACCCTTCCTTAAGAAGCAGAGCAGGAATCCAAGCATGGCTCTTGCCTGCTGCATGCCCAAGAATGCAGGTATTTGGGGTTTGCAGCATTTCCTGGCAGGATAAGGAGGGAGGGAGCTATGGGAGGTCGGGCCTGATCCAGAGGGGTTTGCTTTAACCGCTTCCTATTCTGGCGGAAGGAACAGGCTGTTTCCTAAAGAAAGCGAGCTCTTTGGCAGAAACAGATGTGAGGAAGGAAAGCTGAGCCTGACCCTCACTCATAGCTCACCTTGACATTGAGGGTCAGACACTCCTATGCTTTGGGGATCTTGAGCCGTTCACACAGGCCAGACAAAGTTTTCCACTTTGGGCTCCTTCTAAGGCAGTGAACTGCCCATGACACGTGAATGTGGAGGGTACAGAAGGTGGCTGGAGTGGAAATCCCAGAGCATAATCTTGGGGCTCTAGCTCAGGGCTGCTGGGAAGGCTCTGCAGCCTGCCTGAGATCACATTGGGTCTGCTTGCCCCTTTCTTCTCAAGCAGCCCCTTTGCACCCATCCTGTCTTCCAGGAATTCTTTTGTATCTCACCTCCAACCTGAGGAGTGTGTGTGTGTGTGTGTGTGTGTGTGTGTGTGTGTGTGTGTTGTGTGTTGTGTATGTGTGTGTGAAAGAGAGAGAGAGAGAGAGAGAGAGAGAGAGAGAGAGAGAGAGAGAGAGAGAAGAAAAACTGATTTATCTATCCCAGGCTCCCAAACAGCCTTGAACTTGGAGTCCTCAGACCCAAATTCCCTCTTTTCCTTTCTTCCATCTTCAGTGGCCAATAAGATAGACGTCTTACAAATCACTTTGAAGCCTATCGACTTCTTTAGTCCTGTAAACCTTACTTTATTTCCTAAGATTGCCACACAATGGTACCCTATTCGGAGACTATTTACAGTGTTCTTCCTGTCTTGGGGTTAATCCTTCCATTTTTAACTCAGGCTCCTTCATGTCCAGGGTGTCACTTTCCTTCTACTTCTTCTCTAGAATCCATGGTTCTTAGTTGGGTTGTTCTGTAGGAGACAGGTGGTGTGCCTGAACTGAACTACCTCACTGAACCTTTGTTCCCATTGCCTCTGTGGAGACTGATGCAGCACTTCTGTTAGTGTAATGCCTACCAATAGTGGGGTATGCAGCCCTAGCCATCTGAGAATTGTCCCTCCAAATTGCTTTTATGGGAATGATAATGGGGAGGCAGTGGGTTGGACAGCTTTGTCACCTAAAGAGAGGAAAGAAGTATGTCTATGAACCAGGCATCTTCCCCTGGGTGCCACTGAGCCTGGGCACTTTATTCAAGATCGTGTGGTTTCCAAATGTTATTGTGGAGAAGTTTGCCCAATTTCACATCCCTAATATCATATATACGCTGTAATGACTAACCGTATCTGTTATGTATCCACCCTAGATGAGTTAAATGAGAATCTCTGAGGATGGGTCCTAGGCATTGGTATATTTTTGCTAAAGCTCTCCAGGGTAGATTCTAGTGTGCAAACAGGGTTCAGAATCACTGATTAATGCTCCATGTGGTGGTGCATGCTTGTAATCCCAGCACTCTGGAAGGTGAGACAGGAGGATCTCCAGTTCAAAACTAATCTGGGCTATATATTAAGACTTTATCTCAATAAGAATAAAAAAAAGTATCACTGACTTAAGAGGCAAAAACTCTGCTCTCCCTGGAGGAACTAGGTGGGACAAGAAAAAAGTATCTAACAGCCAGGTAGCCTTTCTACATTAGACTTGAGATACTAAGTCATAAGAGGAGGCAATACTAAGGCTAAAAGGTCCTTCCAGGTACCTACCAGAACTTTACAGTTTAAACTCAAGGGGAAAGATGGGCAGAAAACCTTTTTTTTTTCCTGCTGGTCCTTGGGCTTGAGCTCAGGGCCTGGGTTCTGTCCCTGAGCCTCTTTTTGTTCAAGGCTAGCACTCTACCAGTTGAGCTACAGCACTACTTCTGGTATTTTCTGAGTCGTTTATTAGAGATAAGAGTCTCACAGAGTTTCCTGCCGGGGCTGGCTTTGAACCATGAATGGTCCTTACACCTCAGCCTCAGTTTAGGATTACAGGTGCAAGCCACTGGCTCCTGGCTTAGAAGGCCTTTTGAGGTATATGATCCAGCTTACCTTCAAGAATCCATGGCATAGAGATAACTGACTAGCCAGAGGGATGGAGTGGGTTACAAACTACTTGGCAAGGAGGTCAGCTTTCTTGAAGCTGCTGACCTCTGATGATTTTTGTGATCTTTGGGCATTAGTCTGACTGACCCTGGGTGAGGACACCATATGAGGGAACACCAGCCCTTTAATCAAGGATGCCTCTGAGTAGAGTCCTGGCAGAAAAATGCATACAGCACAGTGAAAACTAAAAGGAAAATGACCGCTTTTTGCCTCCACACACATTTTATTACACCAGCTTTCATTATAAAAATGTTAGAGGTTTGGGGTATGTATTTATTACATAAACAATGTAGTTACTATGATCTTCAGCAGCTTTCAAACTCGAGTCTCAAAGGGAGTTTTATTTACTAGATTTAAAGCCTTGGAACAATTGTTTTGTATGATTGCCTTATAAGCATAGGAATAATTCAAAGAAATAAAACGCTCTGCTTCTTTTCTCTTCAACCACTGCTGAATTTCCCCAGTCGAGAGAAAGGCGTAGCCACGTGCAACAATGCCAGATCTTGTACTGATAGACTATATTTGGGCCAGGCTTAAAAGGGATAGCTAATCTGGCCTTCAGGGAAAGTAAAGGGTGTGACTAAAATTTCAGGCTACTATTGCATCTAATGGAAGAGTATGTCCTTGTGACTTGGACAGGTGTATGAGAATCACTTGGGCTGACCAGACAAGTTTGCTGTAACTTTGACTGCATATGCCAACCCATATTCAGCAGCCAGAGGGCCCCATAGCTACTGTTATTATTTGTGCCCAGACCTAGGCATTTCTCTTTTCTAGAAGCAAACCTTTCACATCAATATCAATGTCAGCTTAGGGCCCTTACTTCATTCCTAGGAATGAACCATCTTGCTGCAAAGATCATTTTGTAAATTGTATTAGTGTTTCTCATTTTCAATTAATTTGACTTTAAATTTGTCATTTTGGCCCTTTAAACATTTAACACTATTCCTTAAATTGAATACTTAGTAGAAAACATGAGATTTGAAACCTACAAATTTCTCACAGTTCTTCTGTGGTAACTTCTATTCATGTTACTATGTGGGTTTCTTGTTGGTCTTATCCTCTATATGGTTGGGTGTATTTTGGAGAGGCCACATGGTGTGGATGGACTTCAATGTCTGTTAGATCTGGATTATCATTTTTCCCATTGTTATTATTATTTTTTTGCTATTTACCAATTCAGTGATTTGAGTAAGTTATAAGGTCATGATTAACTTATTTTGAAATTGGACATAATATTTGCCTTGTGTATTGCAGAATAAGAATTCAATGAAAAAATGCAGAAAAGAACTTAGTGTGGTATGCCTAGTCTATGCTCAACCTACCAAAGTTGTGGATAATAATAATAATAATATTAAAAATAACACCCCATTGTCACAAGCAAAAGCTTTGTGTCTGGGAAGCTGCTCTCCATTTGCATAACTTAGGCAGAAGGCCAGCACAGTGGGTGTCCATTTTGCATCAACCCACTTATCCTAATGTTCTCCAGAGGCACTGGCAGATGGGACCTGAAAATACCAATGATGTGCCTAGGGGAGGGCACATAGCCAACTTTACTCTAGATGGAGCATGCCCAAGCAAACCAGGAAAACTCAGAAAACAGAAGTTCACTGTGCAGAAATTCCCCTGACCTCTTTTTGGTCCTCTGACAATCTCTCTCTCTCTCTGTCTCTGTCTCTCTCTCTCTCTCTCTCTCTCTCTCTTTTCTGTGTGTGTCTATGTGTGTCTGTCTGTCTCTCTTTCTTTCTTTCTCCTTTCTCCTCTCCTTTTGTTTCCCTCCTTCCCCACTCCAAATGTTCCTCAATATAATATATAACATTTGAGCTGCTCTAACCCAGATCTGGTTTCTTTCCTGGTTATCAAACTGGGTTTCTTTCTATTCTATAAAGTTTTATTTTTTAATATGTGTATTCTATTTTATTATTTTTTCCACATTTTATTAGCATCATTAGTTGTACGGAGGAGGGGTTCATTCTGACAGGTCTCTATATACATACAATGTACCTTGATCAAACTCATTCCCTCCCTCCCTCTTCTTCCTCTTTCCTTCTTCCTTCCCAAACTAATTTTAATAAACCTCATTGTTTCATTTTCACATATGTCCATCAAGTATTTTGAGTACATTCATCCTCCATTACCCTTTTCATTCACTCTTCCCTCTCCCACTAATACCCATTTCCCTAACAAGACCTGTTTTATATTGCTACCATTTTTTTTCATTGTCCATCATGGACAATGAAAACTTGAAGGAGGCAAGCATTTAGGAAGGAAACTTTATGCAGCAGCATCTCTGTGCTGGACACCAGGTTGGTTCTAGGTATCAAGCATGGCTCAGCTATACTTCTGTCCTAAGGACTTCCAAGGCAGAACAATAATGACCCATGACCACTAGAAAGGCTAAACACCAATGCCTTGTGACCCAGCCACAAGATGTAGGGAGAGGGAGAGCAGCTGTCTATAGTGAGGTGGCAGTGGAAACTAAATGAGGCTAAAAGAGGAGGGGACTTTTGGACTGACTGTACTAGGAAAAATAGGCTAAAATATATGAACTTTGAGATGCATTTATTCTTCTGAGTATTCAAAAATAAAAACGACACAACAATAGAGAGCTAAAATGTCCAATGTCTTCTTGAAATAGCAGGTTCTCAAACAGATCAAGATTGAGGATTTTTTTTATCGGTTGGATTTTAGTTGATTCTTGCCTTCTCTGAGTCTGAAAGTGTGGAAATGGAGAGGATGGTAAGAGTTAGGAAGGACAAGGATGCAGGAAGCGATAAGCAATTCTACTCTGCTGCTCACACTGCCTCCATCCTGCACAACTTCACTGTAGACAGAGATAAATGGAGGTGGAAGGTACTTGTCTATGTTCAAAGCAGTATCTTTTAATCTTCTCTGAAGCCCACCCAAGGCTTCTGAATACTTTATTGGGTAGTCTGGCTCCCTACCCTGTCCTAAATGCCTCTTTTTGGCTCAGCTGGAATAGTGAGAATGGGAAGGATACTGCTTCTCCTAGCTTTGCCTGACTGTAGCTACAACTACTGACCTCTGAAATGGCAAAAAGGAGATGCAGAAGGGAGCTCATCTCAGCCATATGCCCTCATGACTAAAATATAAGTCCGGTTCCCCAGCATTCAGAAGTCAAACCTCCAACTCCAGTAAGGAGAAAGATGCAAACATTTCCTGATTCAAAGAACTGAAGCCTCCCAGGAATGTTATCTTTGCTCATTCTTGTCTTTCTTTCTACAATTGAGTGGGGAGGAAGTTTTGATTTATTCATCAAGACAGAGTAAATCGTTCTTCTCTCACCACCTTGTCTCTGTGTTATGATTGCCATGAATGGCATTTGCCCTTAACAACTAGGGTACCTCTTCCATCTAAGTTGTTCTCCCTGGAAACCTTCCCCAGCAAGTTGGATGATTCATTTTAAAATAAAGATATGTTTGAAAATAGGCCAGGGCACTCACTGACAAAGCCTTTGGCTTAAATGAACAATAAATTTTTCCTCCCAACTAATGCAGGCCTGTGGCTTCTATTCTGAAAACCAGAGGTGTTGACAGAGGCCATGGGTTTCCAGTGCTTTCTATGATGAGCTCAGCAAACAAGCAAAATGGCCACCAAGGAGAATTAAGATAATTATGTGTTTTGGGTGTTTTTTTTCCTTAGATGTTGATTTGTAGTTTCTTTTGATTAGCCTTTTATTTTTCCCCTTCTTGCCCTCTCTTCTGGGTTTTTACTTGCTTCTTTTATTGTTTTTATTTTTCTTTTTACACAAAAGACACCGTGGGTAAGAAGAGGAGATTTTATTTTGAAGAACAATGATCACATTAACAAGGTGACAGCAGATAAGCTAAAAGTCACTCCATTTTCTGCCGGCGGAAAAATGTTCTTTGCCACCAAATTGCATTCTGTCCCTTTTTGTCTACTCTTCTTTTATAGGAGGGTGGCAGGCCCAGTCACTGATAGACTCTGAAGAAATATCTAAGAGATAAGTTATACCCTTCATTCATATAAGAAGGAAAGCTTTTGAATTCAATGATTAAAAAAAATGACTTCCTTTCCTGTTCCACAACATTCTTGTGGCTGGAGCTCTCTGTAGGACAATGACATTTCTCTGTCCTTGGTCCAACATATCAAGCAGAAAATAGCTATGAAATCTGAAACTTGGTAAAGGGCAAAAATCCAATTCATTGCAATTTAATAGACGTCTGGGCCTAGATAATAGTCTGTAGACACAAAATGTGCCCTATATCTTGCCCTGTATTTGGGGCAAAGCTGAGGATCTCCCCTTCTTCAATGTGTCACAGCAACGTCTAGAAACACAACCCATTTAGCACTAAAGGAAAGAAGGGTAGAATCAAACCAATATGTTGTTAGGTCTCCAAGTGTGCCTATAAAATTACAAAATGGAAAAAAAAAATTCTTCCAGCGCTGGTGGCTAACACCTATAATCCTAGTTACTCAGGGGGCTGAGATCTGAGGATTAGAAGGTGAAACCAGCCTAGGCACGAAAATCTGTGAGACTGTTCTCTCCAATTAACCAGCAAATAGTCAGAAGTGGATCTATGGTTCAAGTGCTAGACTGCCATTCTTTGGCAGAAAAACCTAACAGACAGTGCCCAGTCCCTGAGTTCAAGCCCCAGTACCCAGTACAAAAAGTCATTTAATGACCCCTTATTATATGCTCAGCAGGATTATACTAATTGCTGTCATAGTTGATCCTCATCACTATTCTCTAATGCAGGTGCAATTATTATTCTCATTTCATAGATGAGGAAAATTAGATTTAGAGTATTTACATAACTTACTCAAAATGACAGCTCAGATGTTGCAAAGCCAGAGCTTGGATTCAACCCTGATTCTAAAACCCATGCTTTTTACCACTTGGTTATACTTCCTGCAGGGACCCAAAAACAATGACCCAGGGGCTGGGAATATGGCCTAGTGGTAAAGTGCTCGCCTCATATACATGAAGCCCTGGGTTTGATTTCTCAGCACCACACATATAGAAAAAGCCAGAAGTGGTGCTGTGGCTCAAGTGGTAGAGTGCTAGCCTTGAGCTAAAAGAAGCCATGGACAGTGCTCAGGCCCTCCCTGAGTTCAAGCCCCAGGACTGGCAAAAAACAAAACAAAAACAATGACCCAAGCTAAATGTGGGGGTAGCATTTTTAGGTTGTAATACTGTGCCCTTGAGAACGTGGAGCAATTAATGGAATTAAGAGTTCAATGAGATGCTATGGCTTATGGTGCACTCCCCATGTAGGTCATTCAAAGTAGAAGAGAAGTTAGCTCTGATCTGAAGGAGTAAAAACTGGGTAGCACAGATGACCTTCGCCAAAAGATGAGATTTTAGCTGGGAAGAGGCATCACATAGATAAAGGTTTTTCCTGTGCTGTGTCTTATAAAGAGGGAAGGGGATAGATAAAGCCTGTTACTTTCTCTTTGAATTATTTTAAGGACCCCAGAACATTTGGGTAATTAACTAGACCACCTGTAACCTATATATTTATTACCCAGCATTGTTTATCAATGGTTTATTGTTCAAATATTCATTTCCTAGGAAAGGGTTGTAAATGTCTTCTGGGATCATAAAAGGTGATGGATTAACAGGTACTGGGGGTTGTAGCAGGTCAAGAAGTTACAATGCAGAATTTATCACACTGTTGCTTGGATGTATTGGAAGGACACTATGAAGAGATGGTGTTTTCAAGAAGAAAGGAAATTAGATTTTCCTCTAATTTCTTAACATTAGCTTATAAAGATGCTTGAAGACATTATACTTTATATCATTTAAAGTCTGTAAACAACACATGGAGTTGCAGTTATGGTTACAGCCTCTCTTAAATGTACTGATCCCTATTTGTAAATATCTCTTCATAATACCATCTGTTTTTCTAAATTTCCCAAGACCACTTGCTTCAGCTAGCCTCCAAACTGCCCTGGGACAACAGCACCACCTGTAGTCTGGATTAGAGAACTCAGACTTTACATCTTCTCTTCTATCTCCTTTCTTGCCCTTTGTAATGATAAGGCATACCGCTCTGAAATTCCTTGCAGTAGCTAGATGTTTTAGCCATGCAAAATTTTACCATCAGATCATACCTTCTCCAACTCTTTCCACCTGAGTGTAGGACGCCTCCCTCTCTGTACACTGTCACTTCTCCAGAAATGCTTCATCATGGGGCTGGGGATATAGCCTAGTGGCAAGAGTGCCTGCCTCGGATACATGAGGCCCTAGGTTCGATTCCCCAGCACCACATATATAGAAAAACGGCCAGAAGCGGCGCTGTGGCTCAAGTGGCAGAGTGTTAGCCTTGAGCAGGAAGAAGCCAGGGACAGTGCTCAGGCCCTGAGTCCAAGGCCCAGGACTGGCCAAAAAAAAAAAAAAAGAAATGCTTCATCATGCCAAATTCATTACCCTAATTGTAGTCAGTGAGAAAGCAAGTTCAGAGCTTGAACTAGAAAAGAATTCCAACACTGGTAGAGAGAAGTTTTTGAAAAGTCATGAAGTTTCTCAATAAACACCCTCTTGGAGGGAGGGATGTATAGTACATGCTGAACTGCAAATGTAGGAAATTTTTTCAGGTACGGATGTTTTCCCAGGGTTACAAAGATTTTTCCTCTCTCTTTTTCCTTTACCTGATCTTTATAAAACTTTGCCAGAGTCAAGCAAAAGGGACACCTTTTTCATTATATACCCTTTCTCCTGAGAAGTAGAACTAAATTGATTCTTCACTCAGAACTGTATATGTTAAATGAAAATGCTATACATGTCTAGATGTAAGTACTATCTGTATGGTTTCTTTGTGTTTATCTAACTAGAGAACATTAAGAAAAGAAAGAAGAAATTATTCCAAGTTCAAAGAGTCCCATATTTACTAAGAAAATTAGAAGCCCAAGCATCCACTTATTAAAGTAGACAGCAACTCAACAAATATCCAAGAGCATTCTCTTCCAAAGAAATGGCTTTTGTAAAAAACTGATAGGAACTCCAAATGCTCAACTTTTTTTCTCTTAATTTAGTAATTAATGGAGTAATTAAGAGTGTGAGCTCTGGAGTTGCTATGTTGAAATTCCAGCATACAGCTAAATCTAAGAACCACTGCTCAAGTTATTTAGTTGTCACTGTTATCCCTTCCTTTCTCAAATAGTTTAATTTGGCCCTAACTTACTTTATAATTATAATTTCTTTTGAGGATCTCCATCTGTAAATTTCTGAACTGTGTGGGAAGGAGAGGGTGAACATCTCTTGCCTTCTCCTCCATCTATGTCTTGAATACCTTACCTTCTTTAGGAGACAGCTATAACTATGGTTGTTGAATACGAAGCTGGTACCACATTCTAAAAATGTATAGTTCTTCTTATTGCATGGTATTATCCCCCTAGTTCCCTAAAGGATTTCTGGGGGATGCATTGGTATCTGTAGTATTTAAACAGATAATCTTCTCTCTTCATCTACTGATTGTTTCTTAAGGGTGACTCTGGGCTACTCTTCTTGGTGCTCTTTTGCCCCAAACCACATGATCCAGCATTAAGATTACAAGCCTAGGATCAAAGGAAGGAAATTATCTCCATAGGAGACCTTTTGGAACTGTCACTTTCACAGGGGCTATATTGAGATAACGTAAAGACTTTAACTTATGACCATATGTGTAGCCATCAGAAGGATTTACCTTTGTTTTTGAAAAAAAGCTTCAATTTATCAGCTACCTACTAGCAGCTTATGCCTATAATCATAAGTACTCAAAAAGCTGAGATCTGAGAATCAAAGTTTGAAGCCAGTTTGGGCAGAAAAGTTCATGAGGCTATCTCCAATTAACCAATAAAAAAGGTGGAATTGGAAGTATGGCTCAAGTGGTAGAGCTCTAGCCTTGAGCGAAAAAGCCAAAGGAGAGTGCAAGGCCATGAGTTTAAGTCCCAGTACATTCTCTCTCTCTCTTTTCTCTCTCTCTCTCTCTCTCTCTCTCTCTCTCTCTCACACACACACACACACACACACACACAGACACACTCAAGTTATTGCTGTGCTCTAAGCAATAATCTTCAACCCTTAGTATCTGTTTGGATATATGACCAGAAATTTACTTCTAAGGCCCATAACAGCCTCTTCTGCATAGGAAATCAACCCCAATACTTAGTGAGTAGTCTTTCTGGTATTGGATGGCTTTGTTAAGCTCTGTGGAGTTTGCCTGTGCATCTTCCATCTGTCAGCTGGGGCTGGATGGCCTGTGGTGGCTTTGCTCACATGTCTGGTGGTTAGCAAGCTATGGGACCAACATAAGAAGAGCAACTGAGCCATATCTGTCTTGTTACCCAATAAGGTAGACCAACTTTCCTTATAAACAGGCAGCAAGCATGAATAGATAGCAATATCAGCAGAAGTCCCAAGGCCTCTGAGATCCAGACCCAGAATATCTGCAGTGTCACTTGCACTGCATTTATTAGCCAGATGAAATGATAGTTCTGCTTAGATTCAAGGTGGAAGAAACAGACTTCCACCTCTTGATGGAAAGAGATAAAAATACTGGGTGAATTTTGAAATCCACTATAATAATCAAGCACCTTGTTTGCAAACTTTTAAATATTTAAATTAACGTAGATCAAAAGTCCTTCCAATAATAATGTATCTCCCATATGAATTCATACAGACTTTATTAGGTGAGAGAGGAAGACATAGAAATTGCCCACTGTCATGACAATGAGTAGTCCTTGGAATACCATCAGGCAAAGTTGTGGGAAGTTGTCCAAAGATGGGAAAAGCATGAACTTTGGAATCAGAGACCTGAATTTAACCTTCACTCCTCTATTTTATTTTCTTAATGTCCTCAGGTAAGTGACTTGACTTCTCTGAGCATGAACTTGCTCCACTATTAAACAGGAATAATAATACCTAAGGTATTGGGCTGTTATAAGGATTAAATAAGATTATAGTGTAATGCCAAGTATCTCATAAAGAGTCATTTTATGTTAATCATGTCATTTCATGCTCATTTCTTTCCTCATCCCCTTAGGTTTTTGAAATCGATGCATACTGGGCATAGTAACTGTCTTTTACTTAGAATCAAAGCATCTTTTTGTCCCTTTTCCTGCCAGACACCAGCTTGTCTTTTTCCACATATTGCATTTCTTTGCGAGATGACTTTGTTGCAGTATTTTTAACCTGGGATCTTGGCACTGTTTTCAAACATAACTTACAGTTAACAACTTGAAGGCAGTCTTAGATTTTTGTGCTATAAATTATTTCACGCTTTGAGTTGTTCATAGCTTGTTTCTTCTTTATGGTCTGAGTATACTGTGGAATTTTGGGAACCCACTATCATAAAACAAAGCTCTGAAATAATAGACGTTAGGCAGCAATCTGTGGGAAACTATGTTCTTTCAGAAAGGGTACATTTGCATTGGAAAAGGTTTTCAAACATAACTGGGAGTTCTAAGTAGTGGGGTTGGTCTTTGGGGACTGAAGAAGGCCAGGTTGGGCAAAACTTCTGCTTGCTTAACTCTTTTGCTCTGATAAATTCCATAGGGTTTCATTTTGGCTAAATCATCATAATTCTCACCAAGACAGCACAGAATGATAATGGTTTTATTTATTATTTTATATGCATTGCCAGTATATGCAAAGTTTTATAGCTCACTATAAATCGACAGGGATTATCACAGCTGTTACTTATTTTAACAGGTCACAATACAGTAGTTTATGCCAGATGGTTTGGAGAATTTGGAGAGGGAAAATTTATACATGCAGCCATATAGATATCAGCTTGGGTAGCTGGGCTCTGAAATTAATTTGCATTTGCTATAATATAGAATACATATGAGTAAACACATAGTTCCTTGTGAATGAGTGATGCATTTAACAACAGTGATTTTCCTCTGGAAGTCTTGGGGTTCTCTTGTAAGCAGTGGTGGTACAACCATAGGAACAAGATGCTGTTCCTAAAATGGGTGGGAAACAAAGTTTCACTCCATCCATCCATATGAAGGGGCTGCATTCTAGTGGGTCATGCCTGTAATCCTATAACTCGGGAGGCTGAGACCTGATGTTTACCTCTGTGAGACGTGATCTCCAATTAACCAGCAAAAAGCTGGAGGTGTGGCTCTAGTGGTAGAGCATTTTCATTTCTTTTTCCCAATCCCTTTCCACTTTGAGCAGAAAAAGCCAAGTGAGAGCATGAGTCCCTGAGTTCAAGCCCCGGTACACACACACACACACACACACACACACACACACACACACACACACACACACACACACACACACAGAGAGAGAGAGAGAGAGAGAGAGAGAGAGAGAGAGTTTAGTATAATTATACTTTCCCTGGAAGGAACTCTGTAGTTGTTCTTTAAACCACCTCCCTTCTTGAGGCTTGGGACATATAACAGATATAATCTCTGGAGATAATCAGGAAATAGCAGTATATCAAAAGTCAATGAGTGCCATGAATATCAAGTGATAAATGTCTAACCTGTCCTATGATCTCTCCCAAGATGGCTAATAGAAAAAAGTCAAAGCTTTGAAAATTTGGGCTGGACAATATAGAAATGCCCTACTATTTTCACAGCTGCCAAGTTTCCAATGACCTCAGTCTGGAACATTGCCCTAAGCCTGGAAGTAGGTGAATGCTTACTTGGAAGGAAGTTCTCCAAAGCCATAAATAGTTGTCAGCAATCCCATGTCCTGTGTCCTTTAGGTTCTTACTCAGACTATTAGTAACTCTTTTTTAATGGACAGGTGTCACTCAGCCACAGTGTCTGTTTTCCTCTCCCTCAATATGGGTTCAAATTATGGAGTAGGAGCTGGAAGGAGTGTGAGAGAAGAATGACAGCAGAGAACTAAATATTAAAGAAAGCTCAGAAATTCCTAAAAGAGTAAGAAATATGTTACCATAGAGACCAATAATAAGCCTTCTTAATAAAGACCCTAAGTAATCAGCAAGGCATTAAATTGTGTTTTGTACCATCTGATTTAAAGAGATAGGAGAGTGAATAACTTGAGGCAGGCTAATTCTGGGAACAAAATTCACATTTCAGTGGCTAACTTCTCAGTTTCTTTGCTATACAATACAGGTCAGTAGACAGTCATTGGGGTATCCAGGCCCTTTCCATCTTGGGATTCCACTACCCCCAAGAGCCTCTGTGGAAAGCAGGAAGGTGTGTGTAGGAGTAGGTAGGACTTTTTTGGTCCAGGTCTGGAGGTACTCATCACTTTGCTCACAGTCCGTGGGCGAGGTCTTAGTTATAGTTTTGTAGCTGTCTGCAAGGGATGCTAGGAAATATAGTCTAGCTCTAGGACAAAGAAGGACATAGTTAAGTTGTATATTTTGTAGCAATACCAGTTACAAGAAATAATTATGCGGAGCCACACTGGAAATCAAAGATTGACAAATTCCATCCATTCTGTGTTTTTGTAACTAACGTTTTATTGGAACACAGCCACCTCCTTTCGTTTATGCATTGTCTATGGCTGCTTTTGAGCCACACAGCAAAGAGGAATGGCCTACGAAACCTAAAACGTCTGTCTGAACCACTGGCGCAAACTACATGTTCTACAAAGCCTAAAATACTTTGTCTCTCCAGTCCTTTCAGAAGAGCTTGTTGACCTGCACTACTGATCAGCACTGTTGTAAGGGAGAACATATTTGCACTTCTTTCTCCTGAGACATGATATACTTGGCTTTCAATAAAACTGAGTTGGGCACCCACTTGGATGTAAACTGAGCCCTTAGAATGTCAGTTCCAGCAGGGCAAGGCTCTACTCTAACCCTACCAGGACCCAGCATGATATCTAGCATCTAAGAGATACTCAGTATAATGCTTCTGTTTGAATTCCTTGAGCCATGGGAAGGACCAGGTACCCTAACCACCACAAAGAGATGGAAATATCCAGAAAAATGCAACTGTGAGTTATATGTGAAGAAAGACCTCAGACACAGATAGGAAGGACCTACCTTTATTAAGCTTATGGAGCAGGTACCATCATGGTGCTTACTCTTCTGAGTGACCCTATAAAATGAGGTGCTCTTATTTTCCTTTTACAAACGAGGAAACCAAGATTCAGAAAAGTCACCTAATTTTCCAAGTGCCACCCTGCTCAGGGCTGGAAGAGTTAGGATTCAAACATGGGTCTTTCTGGGTTCAAAGTCTATGGGTTCTTCCATTATTCCAATGGGGCTTACTTAAAACTTTGTCTGTATTTAAACAGTCTGGTGATACTATGTCCATCACCATTGTTAACAACTACCTCATTACTGTAAAGTATCAATGTGAAAGGGGAAGAGGCTTGGCCATTTAAATCATGTTTTGGAGTTGTGCAGGCCTCGCTCACTGTCAACTCTCTCCCTTGATAGAGCTACTCTGAAAGCCCAGCGCAAGGCAGTTCATCTCCTAGCAATGTATGATTAGTGACTTAGCCACCAGAGCCTCTGGATCTTGCCAGGGATTGCAGTTGAGGGCAGCCATTTTCTTCATCCTCCCAGCAATTCTTATTTCAAGGCCTGTGAGGTTTCAGTGTACACAAGGTAGGGCCTCCCATTCCCCATGTGCACACACTGTGTGAGAGCTTGTTAACACAGAGATGGCTGCAGAGCCTCACCATGAGTGTGTTTCTGGAGGTCTGGGAGGGGCCTGAGAATGCATCTCAGATAAAGCCCCTGGTGCTGCTGCTGCAGCAGCGGCAGCAGTGGCGGCTGTTAATGCTACTGGTCCTTCTGGGAGCAAGGCTAAGGAAAAAGATTACCTTTTATTTCAGAAGCTACATGTAGCTTCCCACTTACCCTTTACCTCCTACCAGTAGGCGCTCCCGCAGACCTTCCTAAAGCCTCAGGGATCCAGGTCTGTCTGACCTTAGTATTGTCACTTAGTGGCTTAATGTCACTTAGTCCATGTCATTTACTGTTGTTGATCACACAGGCTTCCTGTAAGTCTTTTGTTTCTGGTTTCTGACATGGGGCCCATCCCCCCACCCATCCCCATCGTGATCTCCTGCTTCTCTGATTTGCTCTCTTCCTCTCTGGTGCCCACCCATCTTTCTTTGTATGTGCTGGCCCTAGGGCTTGAATTCAGTGATTGGGCAATGTCCCTGACCTTTTTTTTTCTCTACCACTTAAGCCACAGCTCCACTTCTGGCTTTTTTGGTAGTTAATTGGAAATAACCTCACCGACTTTGCTGCCTGAGCTGGCTTCGAACCTCAGATCTCAACCCTTGAGTAATTTGGATTACAAACATGAGCCATCTGCTCCTGGCTGCCAATCTTGTACACTTTGACATTCCTGGCTTTCTTCTCCCTTTCAGTATAACCGAAGCTGTGCCTCTTCTCATCTCATCCTTCCTCTCCTGGCCATACTGTCTTCTGGGGGATTTTAGCCAGATAGTCTGTCCTTGCTGGTATCTGGCAGCTTTCCAAAAAGATTGGCATGAGTGTGTGTGGGGGGGAGGTGTCAATGTGATACTTCATGTGACCACAATCATTAATTCATAGTAATGTCAATTAGAAAAATACTGTGGACCAGCCTTCACAAAGCCTTGTGATTTCTTGTGACCTTGGCAAACTGAGTGTTTCATCATAACTGTGAACCATGGAGGAGCCACAGGCCTTTTGGACACAGTACTACTCACACGTACGATTTTGCCCAGGGCATAAACCTCCCTATATGGAAATAGTCCGTCTCCTCAAAAAACACTCAAGTTTTCCCTAAATGGGTTTCAAAGGCCTCAAGGCAAATGACCAAATCCCCACATTCCACAAGGCATCTTTGGATAATTTCATTCACTGATTTTTTTCCCCTAGCTACCTATTAGGCAATAGCCCATAAATGTCGTGTTTTAAGTGTCCCTGCATGACTCTGCCTTCTGCATTGGGTTGTTATAGAGAGAATCTGCCAGCCTAAGGCACGGGCACACACTACCATGGTTTCTAATCCTGGTTCAACCTCAGAGCTGGTTTAGTAAATCCTTCCCTGGAGATTAATACATGGTTGCAAAGGCATTGTCCTTGCAGCAGGTTTTTAAAGCCTGGGCAGGGCGAGCTGTGTTTCGGATGAGGCTTTGGCATCTAGCGCTGAAAGGGGGGAGGGGACGCCGCGTTACATTTTTCCGGTGCTCTATTCCTGTTACATGCCGGCACATGCTCTAGCTAAGCCTCTGTCCACCCCAGGTGGGGGGCTTGGCAAGGTTGGAGGCTCTGATTTCCTCTGCCTTTGGCCAGAGGCTGGGGACGAGGGAGGTGAGAGGAGCCACGGGGGTGCGGTGTTGAGCAGCCGCGGTCGGTCCAGCCTGTTGGTGATGTACAGAGCCCACAGCCACTCCGGGTATGGGTAACGCGCAGCCCCGGCGCTCGCGCTATCACAGAAGAAAACGCACAGGTACAAGAAATCCGGAGCCAGGATCTTCCGCAGCCCCCAGCTTGTCACCGCGCACGGCCGAGGCTTTGTGGCGGGCTCCCGATCGCTTTGGCGCTCAGTGCTGGGGGCTGAGTCCTGCAGCTCACTGCGGCTGGTGGCAGGGGACAGATTCTTGCTAACCAGGTTCCCTTTGGCTCCGTGGAGGCGAGAGATGTTCCCGGAGCCCCGCGGCGGGGTGTGAAGCAGTGGAGCAGGCGTGCCTGCTGCCCGGGAGGTTTGGCTGCCGCAGTCCTCCCCATTCACCCGGCTGTAAATCGAAGCTGTCTACTGCGGCCAGGCGCTCGAGCCCGGCGTGGCCCTGGGGCTACGTCCCGCCCAGGTCTCCCAGCACCTGATTTCCCAGTGGTCAATTAGGTGGCTCAGCCTGCAGCATTGAAGCAGTGGAGGGGCCAATGCCCCTGCTTTGATGGAGCGCGCCGTGCGCAGAGACCTCCCCAGTCGACTTCCTCATCAGAAGGCAGCATCCATTCATAATTCTCTCTCCGCCTGTGGACTGAGTTAGGCTGGAGCTGGGCATGGAATCCTGCAATCTCGCTTTTTGCCTCTGAAGAAGAAACTAAGATAAAAGAAACAAGCAAAGGGGGAATGCGGTCCTAACGCAACAAGGCGCTGGAAAAGCCCCTGAGAGGCCTCTCCTTTGCGGAGAGAGGAAGAAGAGACAGATCGCAATCCCAGCGCCCCAAGCCAGCTGCTGCTTTGCTGCGGAGCCGGCACGCATGCCTACCTCACCAGACGGCCGCATTCCCGGGGAGCCGGCGCGGGGCCCGGCGGCGCGCCCAGGGCGCACGGGCAGTAGGATTTCGGTACCGGGGGAACGATGCGCGGGAGGCTTGCCCAGGGCCGAGCCCGAGCCCGAGCGGGCGCCCGGGGAGGCAAGCCTCAGTGCGGCGCCCCACCGCAACCCCCCGGGATGCTCCTCGACTCGCAGCCCAGGCCACGCGGGTGTGTGTGAGATGGGATCCGCTTGGGGAGGGGGAGGGGGATGGGCAAGTGACATCATTTTAAACTAATTTTTTGAACCCTTGGGTGGTGGGTGAACTTGGTGGTTGGGGGGGGGGGGGTGGCAGGCATCCGCCGCAGCCTCGCCACGCGCTAGCCTGAGAGGAAATCCCCGAGGCTGAGTGAGATCTGAGAAGCAGGTCCCCTCCGCAGAGCTGAGCGAGGGTGAGCGGGCTGTCAAGGTGGATCCCACAGAGCCCAGCAAGGCAAGGGGACACAGTGCTGGTGGTCAAGGGGCTTTGAAATGTTATCTATTCGTGTTTAATTTTTTTTGTTTTATTTCTTTTTTTAAAAAAGCATATTGCAGCAGCAGCTTTGAAGTTTGCCGCCTCCTCCCCACCCCCATCTTGGGTTGTGGGGCGGGGCAGCACTTTTCCACCCTGCTGCCCGGGCCTTTTCCAGCTTTGGAGGAGCGGGCTGCAGGGGCTGCAGTGTCTCCTGCTAGCTTGCCTGCTGGAGACCGGAGGCTTCAAGGGAGCTTCCAGTGGGAAGCCGCCCCCAGACTTGGCCTTTGAAGGGGGAAGGGCTCTGGGAGCTGGGGAGAAGTCTGGGATCCCTCTTGGCGCCCCCTTCTGTTTCCCTGCCCTGCCACTTAGTGTTGGGTGACATTTTGCCTGCGCGGGGGAGGGAGGTTTGACTGTCATGGAGCTGCGATGTGATGTGGCTACAAGGCAAAGGGACTGTTCAGATGAGCTGGAAGACAAGCGCAGAGAGCTGGAGCGCATCCGTTTGTGGCAGTATTAACCCCATCAACCCTGGTCTCTTGGCATACCTGTCCTCTGGGGTCACTGTCTGTGGTGGGCATGAGTGTGGACAAGTGTGCCTGGCCGAGGATCAAAGTTGAACCTGCTTGAGGGCATGCCAAGGCCAGGAATGTGTGTGCAAGAAAAAGAGCAAAGATCCACCTGGCCCCCACCGGGAAAGGCTGAGCAGGCCCAGCCATGATAGTACACAGTGTTTTGCCATATGCTGAGATATGATCTTGAGTTTGGCAGTTCGTATTTGATGGGGTTTTTATTTTGCAGTTTTATGCCTCTTGATCACTAGTTCATTTATTTTTTTTTTTACAGCTGCTTGTGAGCAAGGCAAAGATAACATCTAAAAATAGCCTTGCAGCTGGGGATGCAGCGTGGCCTGACCCCACTGGGACAAGGCTGGGGTCCCCCTTCCAGCTGCCTAGTGTGAATCAAACTTGGGTTTCAGATAGCTTGAGAGCAGGTCTGTGCATCCTTCAGAGCAGGCACAGGTCAGTACAGGGATGCTGGAGCGCTGGTGTATGTGAGACAAGCAGCAGCTCTCCGGAGCTTCGCCCCTTCCTGATGGAGACCTAGTGCAACTGGGCTGCAAGATTGGAGGATGGGAGCCTGGATAGGGATCCCTTCCTGGCATCCAGCCACCAGGCATTGGGGCTGTGTATCCCCTCTGAGTTACACCCAGCAATGTGTATGGGGCTTTCTTCTCTGCATTATCAGGAGCCAGAAGGCCACTTCTCCCCCTCCCACAGAATTTGGTTGAGAATCCAGAGGGCTCAACGGGTCCAGGTAGCTCTTGAATCATGCCAGCTCCTAGTGTATGGATAGTTACTGGGATAGTGTGTGTGTGTGTGTGTGTGTGTGTGTGTGTGTGTGTGTATACTGTGGCTTGCACTCAGGGCCTGAGTACTGTTTATTAGCCCTTTTTGCTCAAGGATAGCACTCTACTCCTTGAGCCACAGCTCCACTTGCAGATTTTTTTTTTTTTTTTGCCAGTCCTGGGGCTTGGACTCAGGGCCTGAGCACTGTCCCTGGCTTCATTTTGCTCAAGGCTAGCACTCTGCCACTTGAGCCACAGCACCACTTCTGGCTGTTTCTGTATATGTGGTGCTGAGGAATTGAATCTAGGGATTCATGTATGCTAGGCAAGAACTCTACCACTAGGCCATATTCCCAGCCCCCACACTTCCGGATTTTTTTTTTCTGGTTAATTGGAGATGAGAATTTCACAGCCTTTTCTGCCCAGGCTGGCCTTGAACCATGATCTTCAGATCTCAGCCTCCGGAGTAGCTAGGATTACAGGTATGAGCCACTGGTGCTTGGCCTTGAAATTTCTTTAATAATTCATCAGTGTGAATGTTTTAGAAAGTGGATTTGTCACCTTTTAAAAGATAGGACAAAGGGAACTTAGTTATCATAGAACAGTATTAGGGTAAATATCATTCCTATACTTCAATACATATGTATATAGTGAAAGCTGGCTTGCCAGAGTGTTTAGTGTCTGAAGAAACTGCACATGTTCAGTAGGTGACGAGACAGACGCATTTCCAGTATGGCTCAGCTTGAGCTACTGCTGCCTAGCACTTCTCCTTTCTTTCCAGATGGAAACCCCTGGACATTTGCATGAGGAGCTTCTTCCTAGTAAGGCAGAGCCTCCCAGCCTTTTGGAAGGGGGCTACCCTCAGCTAGTGGGACAGGTGCCACATAGAATGGCATTAGGAAGGAGTTGAAGAGTTTTGAGTGATCGCAGCAGATGGCAGGAAAGTCATCCTATGAACCTTTGGGGACCTTTCCCTTCATTTTGAAAGCCTCCATTTCTCTCATATTTGACTTTTCTTTGATGCCCATGGTGGCAAACTCCAGTACAAAAATAATCATGGTCCCTTGTGTTCCTAATTTGGCTGAGTGACAGACTTTGTTTTTGAAAGAATGTATTAGCAATTGTTGGAGGAAAAGTAAATGCCTATTTTTCTACAGTGAAAGAAAGAAAAGACCAAGGGTGTAAATGGTCACTCCCAGTTCTCTGTTGGAGTTTGACACTACCAGGTGATTTTCTCTTCACTTTCCATCTGAATTTTGACTTAAAAATTGTCATATAATTTTCTGTAGGTCATAACTGGAGTCACTGGAAAATATTAAGACAGGGATCTTGATTTAGGGGAAGAGATGTAGAAACAAAACACCCTTGAGAAATCCATCATTCTTCCCGTCTTCTAGTAGAGACTTGTTTATCTGTAAATTTTTTCCACATTTGTGTTCCCCAGGACAAATATGAGAAGAATGATGATTCAGTGTAGCCCAAAGGCCCCAGCAACAGTAGCCACCTTTGGTCAGCTTAGAAGAGTCTATGGGAAATCAACAAGTTGGAATTCAGATTTCAGGAGTATATCACTGGCTTGGCTCAGCCTGTAGCAAATAACATGTTTGTGATCTCAGGCTAGGTGTGATAGCAGCTCTTGTCTGTAATCCTACCTACTCCAGAAAGGGGAGATAAGGAGAATCACAGCTAGTGAAACCATGACTCAATCAGCCAGACTTGTTGGTATATGCCTGTGATCCTAGCTACACTGGAAGCCATAGATAGAAGGATCTCAGTCTGAGGTCGGCCCTGGGCAAAAACCAACCCCATCTTTAAAAACTAACTAAAAAGTAAAAAAGAATGAGAGCATAGCAGCTCAAGTGGTAGAATACCTGTCTAGCAAGAAGAAAACACTGATTTCAAGACCCTACTACCAGATATAGATTAGAGAGAGAGAGAGAGAGAGTGAGAGAGAGAGAGAGAGAGAGAGAGGTCCACGATCTCTGGAACTCAGGTAAAAAGGGTTGCTTCCTCTTGAGTATTAGAACCTGAATCAACAATTAACTAGAGACCTCTAGGGAGAGTAGTCATCAGGAAAGGAAACAAACCCTGAGCTACAGGAACATACCATGCACATACATTTTATTTCTTCTACTAGATCTAATCAACTCTGGTTTGCAATAAGGAGCCTAGTCTTTCTCCCTTGTGTGGCTTTCCCATTCCCTAGTACTATGGAGTCTTTGCTGGGGCCTCTGCATGGAGCCAGCAGAAGTAGAAAGTAAAAATGTGCCAGATTGTCTTGGAAGTAGCACTTCACAACCATTCCCATATTCCATAAGTTCCAGAGCTAGAACTCAATTGCATGGCCACATATATATTTGTCCACAGTACACAAAGGAAAGGTTTAGGAAGTGTCTGTGTACTGTCTGGACCATGGCCAATATACATTCTGGCACATATGAGCCATATGTGTGTATGTGTATATGCAGATATAGATAGCTAGATAGCTAGATGGATAAAAAGATATAAATATATCTGGATATACAAATGTATCTATCTATCTATATTTGAAATTTAAATTTGGACAAATATATATGTATATCATATTTATGACTTAAGTTTGGATATATATATATAAACATATATATGTATATATGAACATATATAGGGGTAGAAACAAAAGATTCCTGGAGGGTCCACCTAGTCCAGATTGTTTATAGTGTCACTGTCATTGCTTCTGTTAAGCAAATAACTTGCCCCACATCACACAGCTACTTCATAGAAAGGGCTAGAATAGGACCCTTGATCCTCTTTTCTTGACTCAGTGCTCCTTCCTCCATGCTATGCTTACCTTGTCCTCTTAAGAAAACAACCATAAGCTGGGCAAAGAGGCATGTGCCTATTATCCTAGCTTGTTGCAAGGCAGAGGTAGGAGGATGATGGGCTGCAACTGACTCCTGTGTGGCTCATCTAGCAAGCATTAGGCCCTGAATTCACAACCTATTACTGCAGAACAAAGAAACCTCAGCTATATAAGATGAAGTTTCTGAAAGCTGGCATCCTTTCCTAGTGGCTAGTCTGAAAATCATGTGCAATTGTCTTAGTTCTTGTATAATCCCTTATAGTCAAGTACAGAATACCCAGACATGAATCTATGTTCTATAAAATAATCCCAAAAGGTAGGAACAATTATTATCCCTATTTTACTGATAAAGAAACTGAGGCACAGAGAGATGAAATACTGTACCTACATTGTTATAGTGAATGAATGACGTCAGAGATTTGGTATTGAGCATTATGGCTTCAGAATGTAGCTGTGCATAATTTTACTACCCCATCTCTCTGATCTGATGGTTTCCTTGTCCAGCACTCTCTAGAGCATCCCATACCATAGATTCTGATACACAGAATTTAGCATTCTACGTTGCCTCTTTCAGTGAGCAATCTTGAAGGTCCATGACAGAGAGTCATTTGTAAATTTGCTGAGGCATGACTTTGAGCCCCAAGCATCTGAAATTAATACATAGGCTCGAGCTGCTTAACTAGTGAGAGAAGCCCAACCCCCACCCTCAGCTCTGACAGCCTAATGAGGCTTTGAAAAAATTTTGTTTTGCTTTCAAGATTTTTGATGTACTCATCATTGTGTAGGTAGTAGCTACTGTGAAATAATAGAACGTTTGCTTTTGTTAAAACGTGGACTTGTTGGGGATGGGTTGGGTGAGGTGAGCAGAGACATTATGTTTGGAGTTGTTCTATCTGCCATAGAATTGCATAAGCAACCACTCTCAACTCTTACTGAGTTAAGAAACAACAATTGACCTATTGGCTTAGAATCCTGCAATCTGGGAATGAGTTCTCCTGGGCTATTCTGGAGAGTTTTACAGGCAATTAATCAGATGGTCTGTCCCCTGAGGGCCAGGCCTATCTGGGATTCTGGGATGGCACTGTCTTCTTACCTGACAGCGCAGAGTCTCCAAGAATGTAAAGGCAGAACTTCCCAGGCTGCCTTATATTGAGCCTAGGATGTGTTTTACAAACTCAAGAAGGCAAGGCATAAGCCCATCACAGACCTCAGGAGAGGAAATCAAGCAAGGTCGTGGATAGCAGGAGGTTGTGCAAACAGTGCCACAGAGGTTGAGTCGGAGGCTTCTGTATCTATAAATTTGAGGATATCCAACTCCTCTCAGGAAGGGTTAGCTGTACACTACAACATAGGTTAAGTAAAAGCCATTCGTTTTATTCCAGTAGAATTTGATTATTGTATGTGCTTGGCTCTTTCTTGATCCCCAAGCTAGTCATTTCTACCCTGAAGTAGCTGTAACTGCCCAAAGAGAAAGGGAACTGGAACATGTGACTTTTGCTCTCTTACCCTCTCCATGAAGTGTCTCAAAGGTAGCTGTTTTAGAGGAGATGACAGTGCCCACACTCAAACATACATTAAGAATAGGTTCTGGGGGCTGGGAATATGGCCTAGTGGCAAGAGCGCTTGCCTCGTATACCTGAAGCCCTGGGTTCGATTCCCCAGCACCACATATATAGAAAATGGCCAGAAGTGGCGCTGTGGCTCAAGTGGCAGAGTGCTAGCCTTGAGCAAAAAGAAGCCAGGGACAGTGCTCAGGCCCTGAGTCCAAGGCCCAGGACTGGCAAAAAAAAAAAAAGAATAGGTTCTGGAATGCTGGGGACATATCAGGTAAGAAGGCAGGACAGCACACACACCAGGAGCCTTAGATGTGTACCCTCCTACAGAAATGGGCTAGTAAACCAGGAATGCTGACGCATGCTTGTAATCCAGTAGTTTGGAAAATGAGGCAGGAGGATCAAGTGTATGAGGCTAGCCTGAAAGACATAAAAAAATGGAAGAGAAAGCTGGGTGCTGGTAGCTCACACCTGTAATCCTAGCTACTCAGGATGCTGAGATCTGAGGATCATAGTTCAAAGATAGTCTGGGCAGGAAAGTCTATGAGGCTGGTACCTTCAACGAACCATCAAAAAGCTGGAAGTGGGGTTGTGGCCCAAGTGGTAAAGCACTCCCCATGACACAAACTCGGCGACAGCACCTAAGCCCTGAGTTTAAGCCCCAGGACTGGCACAGTAAAAGGAAGGACAAAAGAAATAAGCTGGTCACTTCAGTCCCTCCAAATCTAATTCAGATTGTTTTCCCTAGGAGCCTATGTCACTAAAATCAGTATGATATAGTTGGTACTTTGATGTATTCCTCCTTCCTCCTCCTCCTCAAGACTCAAGCATTTCTTTCCCAAGCACTCAGTCACCAGATCTGGGTGCTGGTGGCTGACAGCACAGAGTCAATTCCTTCTATGAGAATTATCCTTTACCAAAGGAAGCTGTCTCACACAAGTTCAAGCCCCTTCACCAACAAGGTAGCCTATATTTCTACCTTGACTCAGTTCAGAACAATTCTGCAGGACCATCCTAGCCCCAAAGCTAGGGACCAAGTGAGCCTTTATTGTGACAGTATCATCGCCCAACTTCTCTCTGCCCAGTCCTGCCGAAATTTTCTCCCCAGGTGAAGACACAGAGAACATTTTCAAATTAGCTTCATACATAGTAATGTCTATTTCCAGAAAACTTAACTATGGTAGATTGCTTGTGGGTTGGGCTACTTTCTGATCCAGATTGGGCCACTCTGAGCACACACAGAACCAGGACAAACAACTTGTCTCTTCCCCAGTCTCTTCCATTTAGGAAGAGATGACAGCTCTTGAGTGACAATATGAGAAGTAAGCAAATGTAACAGAGTCAAAGGTTAAATCTAGATTTTTCCTCTTCTCTATCCCTCACAACTTCCCCCAAAGTTGTATGTATGTGTGCATGTGTTGTATGTGTCTGTGTATCCATGTGAGTGTGTGTGTGTTTGTGTGTGTGTGTAAGGGATAGATGATTCATGCCATTGATTATATAGTTAACAATTGTGCCTAAGCACTCTCCCACCTGATTATTTCTTCCTTTGGGCATGGCACTGGCAATCAAAATTTATCTTTCAAATTAAGGCTATAATTATATTTTGATAAAGATCTAGCAATTCAATGAGAATGAAATTTTGAGGGTTGCCAGGATACGGATGACTCTGGGAAATAGAGAAGAGTTTGCATGCAGAATACTAATAGGTGGTTCAGCACTCTTATCTAGACCTTTCCAATTGCTTCTGATAATGCAGGCCCATCAAGCACTGTTTCTCTGCTATTATTCTAGAGGGATAAAAACGATGAAAGATATAAGCAGGGTTTTATGAATGAAAAGGTGATTCATCAGATGTCTTTTGGCCTGTCTCACTAGAGTTAAGAAATACAAGAATAATTATGTGGTGTTACCTTAAAATTTAGGAGACAAAAGCTTTCTCCTTATTTTCTGTCCTCCTCTTTATGGTAAATAAAAGCTAGATGGCTTAGACATCAGGTTGTTGTTTTTCATTGGGAATAGAGACCTGTATTTTCAATGGTGTTGACTCCCAGAAGAATAGAACAAGTGGAAATTTTTATGATGTTGTATACTCGCGTTTCTTTTTACTTTTCCTTTCCATTTGATTCTCTCCGATTATTACGCCACAAATCATCTGTCTGATTATCATTCAACAAATATTGGATCCTGAGTATTGTAAAGGTTCTACTTGAGGAATGAAAGAAAGACTAAAGTTGATAACCATATATGGAAATAACTGACAGTACAATGAATGCAGTCACACCTAACAGCATTTGGGGGGCAAAAGGAGGGGACTTTTTTGTCATTGAGATACAACTCGCATGCAGTAGAGCGATGCACAGGTCTTGTTGAGTCCATTGAGCTTGGACATCGGTATAGGTGGGAACTCCACCCCAAACAAGATTGTGTTCTTATGTTTTCCTCATCCTGAAATTTCCTCAGCATTCCTTTCCAGCCAATCTTCTGCCCTTCTGGGCAACTATTATTCTGGTCCCTAACACTTATATTTTCCTATTTAAGAGCTTCATATAAATTGAATTGTATAACTTTTAAAAATATCCTGGCTTCTTTCATTCAGAGTGGTATCTATAATTTGTGTTTTAGTACATCATTCATATGTATGTATGTATGTATGTATGTATGTATGTATGTATATGTATTTTTGTGCTACACCTCCACTTCCAGATTTTTGATGGTTATTGGAGATAAGAATTTCACAGACTTTTCTGTCCAGGCTGGTTTTGAACCATGATCCTCACTTGTCAGTCTCCTGAATAGCTAGGATTACAGGTGTGAGCCACCAGTACCTGGCTTCATTCTTTTATATATAATGGAATAAAATTGTAAGAATATGCTAGTCTATTTATTTAGGTATAACCTGTGCATTTCTAGCTAGCTCTAGTTGGGGATTACGGTGAATAAAATTGCTAAGAATGTTATTGCATATGTCTTTTGTGGCATTGCAGTTTTTTTCTTTGTGTAAACATCTAGAGTGAAATTGCTTAGTCATAGTCATTTTAGACCCTCACTAGCAATGGATCAAAATTCCAGTTGTTCTGTATTCTTACCAACATTTGGTATATTCAGAGCCATTTTAGTAGATGGGGCATGATATTTTATTTACTTTATAGTTAATTTGCATGATTCATTTTCATTTACATTTCTTTGATGAAAACAATATTGAATGTCATTTCATGGGCCTAGCAGACATTCATGTATCTTGTGATGTGTCCAATTCAGCATGTTTCCCACTTTTTATTAGATTCTTTGTCTTTTTATTGTTGCTTTTATTGAATGGTAGTAGCTCTTTATATATATATATATATATATATATATATACTGATAAAGATTTTCTATTGTATAATGAATTGGAAATATTCACTATTACTGTGTTATACTTATTTTTAATGAAATTCACTTGATGAGCAGAAATTTTTTAAAGTTTTTATTGTCAAACTGATGTACAGAGAGGTTACAGTTTCATATGTTAGGCACTGGATACATTTCTTTCTGCCCTCCCCCTTTTCCTTTCCCCCCCATAAGTTGTTCAGTTGATTTACACCAAACAGTTTTACAAGTATTGCTTTTGTAGTCGTTTGTCTTTTTACCCTGTGTTTCTCGATTTTGGTATTCCCTTTCAGTTTCCTAGTTCTAATACCGGTATACATGGTTTCCAATGTACTCAGATAAGATACAGAGATAGTGCAGGTACAACCACAGGAAGGGGATTCAAGAGGATCATCAATAATAGAAGCTATGGTTTCACATGGCATGTTGAAAGTAATTACAACAGTGATACAACAATCGTTTCCATAACATGGAGTTCATTTCACTTAGCATTAGCTTATGTGTTCATAAGGGTATAGCTATTGGGCTCTTGTGATCCTCTGCTGTGACTTGCCTAAACCTGTGCTAATTATTCCCTATGAGGGAGACCATAGAGTCCATGTTTCTTTAAAAATTTTTAATTTAACAAATCCTACTCACCAATATTTTCTTTGGTGTCTACTCTATTGAACCCTGTCAGAAAAATCTACTTCATTCAACTTCATGCGTTCTTTTTATGCATTTTCTTTCAGAAGTCTTATGGTTCTAACTTTTTTGTTTAGGTCCATGGTTCTTCTCTAATTCTTGTGCATGGATGAGGGAGAGCCCAAAATGTATTGTAAAATTTATTTCCTCCCACATGTGTGTTCAGCTGTTCCACAACTATTTGTTTTTTTTTTCCTTCTTTCTTTTTCTATTTATTTTATTATCTTCAAGTAAGTGTACAAAGGAGTTGTCATTCAACAAAGCAGTTTATGAATATAAGGCGTCTTGATCAATGTCACCCCTTTCTTCCCTTGCTAAATGGACTTAACGCCTTTTACAAAAACTTCAATTTAGCTGTAGATGTGTGGTTATATATCAGGACTCTTGGTGCTCTCCAATGGTCTGTATGGCTATTCTCTTGCCAGAACCACACTTTCTTAACCTCTGTGAATTTGTAGTAAGTCTTGAAATCCAGTAAAATAAATTCTCCAAATTTCTTCTTCTCTTTCAATACCGGTGTTGCATTCAAGAACCTATATATCTTCATATATATATTAGAGTCAGCTAGCTTGTCAATTTCTTCAAAACAATATGCTAGGACTTTGGATGGCATTGTTTTGAATCTATAGATGATTTTAAGATAAATGGGTATATTTAACACTGCTTTCCAACCTCTAAATATGGCATAGCTTTTTATCATGCAGATATTCCTTAATTTACCTTATTAATTTTTTGAAGATTTTAGTATAAAGAATGTATACCTCTTTTGTTAAATTATAGTTATATAGTAGATTGTTTTGATCATACTGTAATTGCGTTTATTTTACTTAATTCCTTCAAATATATACATAATTTCTTATTTTATATATTTGATTCTTATATGTTGGCCATGTATGCAGGGACTTTTATAAATTCGCTTTTTTTAGTGGTAGGAACATTTTGTAGAGTCTATCACGTCTTCTTAACTTCTATAATCGTGTTGTCTGAGTACTGACTGTATTCTTCCTCTCCTATCTTTGTATCTTATGCTGGTAAGAGTAGACGCTTTGAATTCTTCTCCATGTTAAGAGAAACACTCACTGTTTAATCACTAAGTATGCAATTAGCTGTAATTTAAAAAAAATTGCTATCAAGGTGATGTACAGAGGGGTTACAGTTACATTCGTAAAGTAATGAGTATATTTCTTGTTAAACTTGTTACCCCCTCCCTCATTTCTCTGCCACCCTCCCTCACCCCAATTCTCTGCCCCTCCCTAGAGTTGTACAGTTGGTTTACAACATATTGTCTTGTAAGTATTACTATTACAATAGTTCACCTTTTACCCTTTGTCTCACTAGCTGTAATTTTTTCATATGCTCTTCATCAGATTTTGCTATTATGATTATGCAGGCTTAATAACAATGAGTTAGGAAATATTTGTTCTACCTCTATTCTTTTTAAAGAATTTATGTAACTTGGTATTATTTCTTAAATATTGGATACAATTCATTGATGATAATGCCATATTGATCTGGAATTTTCTTTGTGGGAAAGGTTTTGATTAAGAATTCATTTTCTAGACTAGTGAGGTGCTGGTGGCTCATTCCTGTAATTCTAACTACTTGGGAGACTGAGAGGGGAAGGACTATGGTTCAAGGGCAGCTCAGGCAGAAAAGTTTGTAACTTTCTACCTTGAAAATAACCAACAATAAACAGATCTGGAGGTATAGTTAAATGGTAAAGTACCATGCTAGGAGGCATGAGGTCCTGAGTTCAAACTTCAGTACTATAAAAATATTGTATTTCTTTAAAAGATACAAGATTATTTATATTTTCTGTTTCTCTAGTGTCCTTTGCTCTGATTTTTCAAGAAATGATGGAATGCACTAGTACTATAGACTGGAGTAGACAGAAGGATCACAGTTGTCATTTGAAGTAGGGCTTTGAAGAGAAGAGATTTGTATAGATAAACGAGGTCTTTCCTGAGGAAAGACATAGAGTGAGATATCCAGTGGTATAAGTTGTAGAACCTAGATTGTGTTAATCTGATTGACGGTAAGCTTTGGGTAAAGGATTAAGTGCAAAATGATACTAGAAAGAGGGCTTGGAGCTAAATCCTTGCTAAAGTGAAGCATTTGGCTATTATGTTGGAAATGAAAAGGGCCCATATGCTTTTCCAACACAGGCATAACCTATACAAATGACCCTGATGGACATGATTTGGAATTATGGTCTGAGAGAAAGGAGAGAGTAGAGGCAATGCAATTCTTGCAGCACTGGTGCCATGTGCAATGGTCAGTATTGTCTTAATGAAAGAAGTCTGACAAAGAATGGAGCTAGGATGGAGTGTACAACTTGATATTTTCTAAAGGGAAAGCCTCTGAGTATTTACTTCTCTGCATACAACATGGCGTGGGTCTCTAATATGTACTTATCACACTCGTATTATTTTCTCTGCTCTCATATCCATCTCCTCACCTAGATAACCAAGTTTCTCCAGGATAAGAGCCTAATGGTTACTTTATGCTAAACCTGGCATGTAGTGGCGGCTAATAGCAAGTGAATGAGAGCTGAAAATATAGTGAACAAAATGAACAGACAGAATTTTCTTTTTAGAAAAAAGACTGGATTAGTGAGGCTAAGTGAGACTAAGCTGTGCACAGATAACTGGAGCTCAATGCTTTAGTGCAATGAAACTTCCACTCTTTTTTTCACATAAACCCTGCAGTAAGCCTGGAACATGTCACCCCCTCCCCAAAGCATAAAGAAAGCAAAATAATTAGGGCTGTTTTGTGTATATGTACCAGCACTGGAGTCTGAACTCATGGCCTTGCGCTTTCACTTGGCTTGTCTGCTCAATAGCTAATACCCTACCACTTGAGCCACAGTTCCACTTCCAAACCAAGGCTCTTGAGTGGTTTTGTAATGACCAAACCTTGAACTTGTATACATCTCTTCTTCCCACATCACGTTCACCAACAGACAGTCTTTTGGCCCCAATTGAACTGCAGAGGATGCTAAAAAATAGATAAACACCTGGGTACTTACTAAGCACTAAGAAGCACAATGACAAATGTTTAAAATACAGTCCTAAAAATTGTCATTAATTGCTCCCATTCTGGATGAAACCTAAGCTTGGAGGAACAAATGGAATAACTGAGGACCCTCCCCCCACCACATAATACAGACTACTTCTGCTAATAGAGCTTGGTCTTTCTGGCCTGCCTTTTGAGTCTTAATATTTAACACTCTGGACTCACTTATTGAGAACTAATTTTTTGAAGCCAACTCCTGCAGAAGAAACTGCAAGCTGAATGAAACACGAATAGACTCCACTGTCAGTTCCCCAGTAGCTCCAGCCAGAAGCACAAATGGAGAGAAGCACAATGTGGGTCAGGACAGGGAGTTTTGATGATGTACCTCCCAGGAGTCAGCAAAGCAGCCCTGCTCAGGGAGGCATCTGTGCTAAGCTCAAGCCAGCTGCCTAAAGAGAACTCCACATTCTCTGTGATCTCAAGTCTCCAGTTCAGGATCAAAGTCACTGCCTCGGCGGGGCCCACAATGCATGGTGAGGGCTGAGCAGCCTCAGAAAAATGCTGCGAGGGTGTCTCCTGTGTAGCCAAAGGTGTGGAGGAAAGTCCCTCACCCAGGCTGTCATTACCATTTGGTTTCAGAGATGATAAAGGCCCAGCAAATGCAATGAAGCTGGGAACATAGTGGCTTCTCAGAAGGTATCAAGGAGAAAACACAAAGTCTGCCATCTTGTTTCAATTTTGGAAAGAAATATAGAGAACCTGCTGCCTCTCCCCGTGGAGGGGTCACGGGCAACCTCCCAGAAATATGGCACCAATCAGTGCTTCCCTTTTGGATTTCCTGCTTTATATTTCCTTTGCAAGGTCCAGCTCAATAGCATAACATCAAGACTGTAAATAAAATGGCAGAACTCTCTGGAAATGAGCCATCAGAGGAATGTGAAGGGAACGAATTGGAGGATATCTTGAAATACAGGATTCAAGGAGATATGGTAGCTAGGAGTGAAGGCAAACAAGACTTACCCATTCCCTCTTTCACGGTGTTTCCCATAGTCTAGCTGTGTTGTCTTGATTGTCTTAAAACAATGACACTGGATCCTGCCTATGGACTTTGTCTTTGTGAGTCTCTTGCTGTGGAATTCTCTTACCCCCCATTTTTACCCAACTCACTCCTTCATTGGATCCGGTACCTACTCAAATATCATCTTGTCAGAGAAGTTTCCTCAGTAGTTTCTTTGCAAGATGAACCCAAGGAACCCAAGTAGGAGAATAAGGAAATGCAACAGATGGGAAAATTATCTACTGAAGAGGTTCTAGCCAGTTCTCACTGGTTGGGCAGCTAGAGTTCAGGCCGACTGGGAGCTCTGGGTTCACTGGATGGTGCAGATTAAACTTCAGAGTTATCTTAACTTCAGAAGAGGGTGTTACTACCTGATCAAGAGCTACTTCTGGGGGCAGTACATATCTACCACTTCTCACTTGCCATGCTTGTGGGCTAAGCATTCCCCCACTGCCAGAGAAAAATATTACCCTCATACAAAGGATCTCTGGAATTTACAGAAAACAGCCTTGGAGGCACTGAAGTGAATGTTGAGAATGTTAGCAAGGCACTGCTATCTGGCACACCACTCTCCAAAATAGAAGTCCTGTAATTCTTTGTTCCCCTCACCCTCACTTACTCACTTCCCTGGAGAATATCTACTACTTGCCATTGTCCTCTGTTGCTCCGGCTACACAGCCATCTCCAGGAGAACAGAGACTTCAGTGCCTCAGACAGGGATAATGGATGCTCAATAACTATTTGTTAAATGGATGAATCATCAGAGAATGATGGAAACTTGAGGTTGACATTAATACTATCCTCAATGTGTGAAAGTATAACGACCGGACCAAGTTGCAGAAACAAGGGTAAGCATTATACAATGCAGGGCTATGACCAGTGCTTGAACATGAGTGGATAAAGGGAGGATCAGGGAATGTGAGTCATTCCAGTTTCTTGGAGGACTCAAGGCTTTCATTCTTGCTGTGGAAATTAGAGATCTTGCTTTTATTCTATCTACCAAATAGAAACAACCACACAGCTGGAGTGACTTTGTAGATTTAGAAATGTTATCGTGTGTGTGTGTGTGTGTGTGTGTGTGTGTGTGTGTGTGTGTGTGTGTGTGTGACAGACTAGTCATGGTTCATCAGGCCAAATATGACAAGGAAAGAGAAGTGGAAGGGACAAAGAAAGAAAGTGGAAAAAGGTTGTGATGGCAAAATATAGTCCAAAAAGGTGGTGCTGGGAATGTGGCCCAGTAGTAGAGTGCTTGCCTAGCATGCATGAAGCCCTGGGTTTGATTCCTCAGCACCACATAAACAAAAAAAGCCGGAAATGGTGCTGTGGCTAAAGTGGTAGAGTGCTAGCCTTGAGCAAAAAGAAGCTGACGGACAGTGCTCCGGCCCTGAGTTCAAGCCCCAGGACTGGCAAAAAAAAAAAAAGAGGTGAATAATCTCTTTGAGTCCTCACGTAAAAATGAATATTCAGTTGAGATATTAATGTTTTTGGTGGTACCGGGTGTTGAACTCGAGGTATCATGCTTGCTAGGCATGATTTTCCCACCTGGAGTGAAGCCCCCAGCTCTTTTGCTTTCAGTTCATATTTAGATAGAATCTGCTGCTAACTTTGTCTGGGTCACCCTCTAACAGCGATACTTGTACCCGTGCCCCCAAGTAGTTTGGATTACAGGTGTGTATCACCATGCTCTGGCATTTCCATGTCCCCAGGCATTCCCTGAGCATTGTGCCTGAAGAGAAAAATTGAGCCCAGTATTTTGACTGACTAGGAGTTACTTCCAGCTTTCACTGGCTAGTCTAGACAGACTTACCTGAAGGTTTCTCCACCTACAGATTCCTAGAGATCATTTGGAAGTATAGTTTGAGAAGAAAAAGCAAAAGAGAGCAATAGGCTAGTCGCACTGGCAAAGCAGAGCCCTGTGTAGTGCGCTCTCCCCTCCCACACAGTCCTTATTTCTACAGATGCCCTGAAGCAACTCATAATTCGCGTGACTTCTATGCCTCTAGTTTTCAAGGAAAAGCTTTTGTTAATGCTGATTGTAAATTGAGGGGGTGGCTTTAGGGGTGTTTTCTAAAGAACAAAAACTTTGGCAGATTATTTCTATAGCACACTGGTGTATGTATTTAACAACACTAAATAGCCTTATTCATTCATTCAGCAAGTGTTTATTGATACTGTGCTTAGTGCTGAGACATGGAAAAGAAATACTCCTTGTCCTGGAAAAGCATATGGTCTGGCAGGAAAAGACGTAATTACAGCAGCATATGGGGCTGAATATGGTGACACATGCCAGTCAGCAATCTCAGCTACTCAGGAGGCGGAGGTACCTGCACACTCATATTCATTGTGGCGCTATTCACAATCAAGTCAGCCTAGGTAGCCATCAGTGAGTAAATGGATAAAGAAAGCATAGTATATAAGTGTAATGAGTATTAATTACTGAGCCATAAGTAGAACAAAAACATGTATTTGCAGGAAAGTGGATGAAAGTGGAGATCATCATGTTAGGAGAAATAAACTGAACTTACAAAGACAAGCACTTGTTTTCTCTTGTATGTGTAATCTAGAAGAAAATGACCTGAAAGTAAAAGGGGACTATTGGGGAAAAGGAAGGGGACCAAGGGAAGGGAAGGATAAGAAAAGGTGATGGTGGAGTGTTGGGATCAAACTATTCATATAAATATATGAAAATGTCACACAGTAAACTCCATTATTTGATACAATTAATGTATCCTGATTAAAAAACATTTAAAAGTATAGGTCACCTTATTTGATTACCACCATAAGATCAGGATATGTATTTTGAACTTCTAGAATCGATACCACGAAGTTAAGAAGCTTGGCCAAAGACACACAGATTATTAAGTGCTTGAACCAGGACAGGAAACAAATGCATATAATTCCAAATCTATGATATTTTCGCCTGCCCCCCCCCACTGCTCCTTTCTAGAATCAGGGAGTATTTCTCTCAAACCAGAGTGGAACTCAGTGTACACACTTGGTCCCACCTCAGATAATCATCTAATTTGTCTAGTCTGACTACTAGGAAATGAACTCACTATAACACTGATAGTGTCCCTTTCTCCTTAAAGTACCTCTGCATGGCCCATTGAACATAATAATAGGTGGCCTGTTTTCTTTCCTGGATTCCAGTGTGATTAGGTAGGGCATCTGGTACACTTGGAAGGATTGGGGCTAAGCTCTGCTGGTGAGCCTTTGAACCTTGCCTAGCTAGTACTGGAGCTTAAGGCCCCTTTTTTCATCTAAATCAGCCTTTCATGATCAGGTGCCTGCTAGAATGTTGTTTTCTCTCCTCACCTTGAGAAAAGTTATAGAAATGCCTTGAATTCAGGAGGACATATAGGATGTCATTTATCTATTTTGAAAGATGCTTGAGGTTTTGTATCTTCATTTTCTTTCTTTTTTGTGTACCAGTCCTGAGGCTTGAACTCAGGGCTTAAGCCTTGTCCCTGAACTTTTATGCTCAAGGCTAGCACTCTACCACTTGAACCACAGCTTCACTTGTGGCTTTTTTGCTGACTAGTTGGAGATAAGAGCCTCACGGACTTTGCTGTCTGGGCTGGCTCCAAATCATGATCCTCAGAGCTCAGCTTCCCTAGTAGCTAGGATTACAGGCATGAGCCATCAGAGCCTAGCTCCATTTTCTTACTTAAAAGTTGTAAATATGTGCCACATGATATTGCCAATTTCCAACTATTTTGACCTACAAAACTATCAATTTCATATTATTCAACCTTATTTCTTAGTATTTGGGCTCATTTAGAGTCAATGATGGGTAAAGGTGTCTGAACGGTCCACTCACCAAATCCTTGGTAGAGAAATCCCCATCAAGTCTCCTTGTAGCTTCTGATTGGCTTGTGGCCTTTGGTAGATTCTGCCTTTGCTATTGGAGTTTCCATCAGAGGCTCTGGATTCAAAAAAAGCTACTTCATTTCCCTTTTCCCTGCAGGTGCCAACATATGTATTTGATCTCTGGGATAAGTGCCAAGACCTCCAGGCGTGAGTCTGCAAAGTTTTCTGGAGATCAAAGGCTCTCCTCATCACCACGTGGGTTTCTCTGTGCTGATATTCAACAAAGCCATCCCAGCTCCTTTGAGGGCCAGTGGTCCAGTTCATAGTAGGCAAGGAAGGAAGAGGAAGAGCTCTCCAGTTCCCAAATATGACAGCATGTGGGGTAGATGAGTGTGAACAGCAAGAAGTCTTGTAGGTTTTTCTCCTATGAAATGTAAATGAAAAGTGTAAGAATTATCGATGGATTTGTAGTTATTTATGAGCTAGAACCACCTGAATGGATGGCTTAGGTTTTTCTTATAGATTTCTCATTATGTATAGCACAAGGAATACACAGGACCATGGTATCATCATGTTTAGTACTTTCAATCATTTCATATGACTTGTAAACAAAATGTCCTTACTTATACATTTCTAGTAGAAAATATCCTGAAGACAGAGAGAGAGAGAGAGAAAGAGAGAGAGGGGAAATCTAAAACTGAACTCAGTTATATTATTTCAGTTATTGTATAACTGTTCAAATAAGTAATTATAGCATTGCCATTAGGAACCAAGATTCTCAGAATAAAAGAAAAGAGATCAATTCTAAAACTTGTAACTGTAACCTTAGATTTGAATTGGAAGTAATAATTTAAACTGAAGATTTCTAAAGCTGACATGTTTTGGAGTTCTATCTATCAGAGAAGCCTAGACTCCATGACAGACCAGCAATGATGAAAACCCATACAGAATGCAGAGTCTAAGGCTGTCCTGTCGAGAGGTGTCAGGGCTTTTTAGAGAAGGGGAAAATTCTAGATCTGGGGCAGCAAATGTATAAGATGAATCTGGAATGGATCCCTTGGTATTTCTTTAGACTTAGGTAGATTCAGGATAATTGAGTCAGAAGAGAACTCTTTTTTTCTGATACCAGACTGAATACATACATGATGAGGGAAGTATTTCTCACTCCTCTGGCCATATCTTTTTTGAGCATAGACAGGACAGTACCTTCAAGATACCTGACTCTGTAAGGGAATAGAGGACAACTTTGGTTTCTATGGTTGGTTCATCCCAAGGTTTGCTCCCTAGGCTGAGGCACTTCTGAAATCGTCATCTAAAATATTTCACTTCCTAGGAACAGAAGAGAATTGTTTTTTTTTCCCAAAGGACAATTCTACAAATGTAATAGGTAGCAAATAATGGCTGAACAACCTGAAAGATACAGACACAAACCCCAACTAAGGAAGACCTAGGGTCAGGTGACCTGGACTTTGGTTTGGGCCTCTACCAAAATTCAGCCCTGAATAGATAGCAGAGATTGGGGACCTCAGACCTGTGCCAGAGGTCATAGACTTCCAGTTGTGAGCAGTCTTTCTTCCAGTTTTCAGAATACATGTAAGAGTGATCTCTAGTAACCTTGTCTTTTATATATGTCTATAACACCAACACAGAATAATGGAGATGTTTCTAAGAAGAGAACTTTGGAGAGCTCCAAGCACCCTTATTTTGAACTTGGATCCTGATTCTGGCCTCATGGTCTTACTTTGTTCTCAGTTCAAGGAAAGAAACTAATGACTTGGCCATGATATGCCAAGGATTTTTTTTTTATCATCTCCTCCAAGGCACTACTGTGAAGGCTCCACAATTCCCATTTCACAGAATAAGAACAGAGGCCAAAGGAGTTTAGTGACTTGCTCTGCATCTCACTGATCCTATGATCAAGTTTTATCTTTCCATCCCAGTGTCCAGGGCCATTCAACCTGCCATTGCTTTCACAGAGTCTGAGTGGCTATTGATGGCTAGAAGGAAGTAAGGGCATCAAAGAGAGTAAGACTAAAAACAACCAACTCCTCATTTCTCAATATGGAGATCTGGAGTAGTAGGGAATGTTCAGTGACTGTACAGGCTACGACTGTAGACGCTTAGTGCCCTTCCTCACAGGAGACATTAGAACAAACAAAACATTAACAGTAAAATGAAAGCTTTCCTATCATGAAGCATCATCTTGTTTTATAGGTTGAGAAAGAATTTCCATGAGAAAAATTATTCTAGATTCTTTTACAGTATATGAATTAATATACTCGTATGTTCTATTCTGTGGAAGGTGAAATGTTTTAAGAGGCTGGAAGATGATAGGAAACCTCAATTTTCCTCATGCTATGGGGTCTACATTAGATGCTTTGTTCAAAATAGGGAGCAAGTCTGAGTTAGTGGCTTGACAGCCAAGGAAGCCCAGCAGGAAAAGTGTTGATAAACCTGGCTCTGGTACTCGACGAGTGGCAGGAGACTTGGTGGTTCTTGCTGTCCCTGAACTCTGCCCTGCGCTTTGCTCAAGCCACCACGCAGAGTGGACAAAGGCTGGTTGCCAAGGAAGGGAGAGTAAGTGAGAATGAATGGTATCACTTGGTGAACTCCTTTCCTCATCCTCCCAGTGGCTCTGAGAACTCAGCCAGCAGCTACAGGCTGAGCAGATTTCTGTTTTGCTCACCATGCTGATGGCTGCTGAGAATTGCCTTCAGCATAGCAGGGAATCAGAGCAATCCAGCTATGGATCTGTGACACTGGCTGTTTCGGATGCTTCCTAATGTATTAATGTGTGATACTCCTCACTGCTTTCTATCACAGGCTGTCAGAATGGATGGTTCATGCAGGGATGTGTTCCTAGCCAAAAAGCTGTGTGATGAGAGTGGGAATGAGGAAAAGGGCAGAAGGAAGGTTAACAAAGGTGCAGTTAGGTAAATGTGTCCTATAGTCACTCTAAGAACATATTTCCAAATTCCTTCCCTTTCCTGAAGCGGTAAAAATTACATTTTGGAGTCACTTGGCACATTTTTCCTCCCTGAAATTCTCACCCTATGTGGCATTCAAACTTTAATTTCATCTGTCATCTGCCTGCTTTAAAATCTTCCTCTCCTCGCCTTCCCTCATCTCTCCTCTCCCCTCCTCTCCCCTTTCTTCCCCTTCTCTCCCCTCCTTTTCCCTCCCCTCCCCTTCCCTCTCCTCCTCTTCCCTTCCTTCCTCTCCCCTCTTTTCCTTTCCTCTCCTTCTATTCCCTCCCCTCCCATTTCCTCGTCCCTCCTGTTCTCTTCCCTCCTCTCTTCTCCCTTCCCTTTCCCTCCTCTTGCCTCCTCTTCATTCTCCTTGTCTTCCTTGCCCTGTCTCTGTCTCACTATCTCTCTGTCTCTGTCTGCTTCTGTCTGTCTGTCACTTTCTCTGTCTCTCTCCCTGTCTCTGTCTCTCCCTCTCTCTGTCTCTGCCTCTCTGTCTCTCTGTCACTCTCTGTCTTTCTGTGTCTCTGTCTCTCTGTCTGTCTCTCTCTCTCTCTCTCTCTCTTTTTATCCCTCTTGGTTCCCCTAGGGATTGAACTCAGAGCCTTGTATTTCTAATTTTTAGGCAAGCATTCTACTACATGAGCCTTTTACTTTGCTTCTATTTCCTTCTCAGGTAAGGTCTCATGTTTTTGCCTGGCTCTTGATCCTCCTCTCAAGTAGCTAGGATTATAGGTTTGTGCCACCAGGCCTCTGCCCCTCCTGAAATTAGAGCCTGGGGAAAGGAAACAGAAAAACTGTGAGAGAAAGTCAGTAGAGGGTCTGGGAACTTGAGGTAGAGGGGCTATCTAAGAAGGAAGACCAAAAATAAGCACTTTGGACTCTTTCCAGTGGTAATTATAACTTTCAGGCAGCAAGAAGTTCCCAAGGCCAGGAAACGTGAAATCAAATAAGTACCAGTTATATCAGGGCAGAGAGTTACTGGGCACCAGGAAGGTCTGGGCAAGATTGTATTTGTCCCGGATTCTTCCCCCTCCTTTCAATAGTTCCTTAAAACAAGCCTCCTCCTTCTGCCTTAGAAATGGACCAGGACTTTCCAAGGCAATAGTACCCACTAGTTTTCCTCAGTGTGTCAGTCAGCTAACTTCCCAGGAATCCAATGACCATTTTCATGCTTATGGTACATCACTATGAATCAAGATCTAGACAATTCCATTATCTCCAGGGTTTGGCAGAGTAATGAACTTACCAAAGATTAGGCTATAAAGGCTTTTCACTGCCTTATGAACATTGCATAGGATGGCCTTTTCTTTTAGCACTTTGATTTTTGTGGGGCTGTTTATTTTACTGGATTGTAACACATCTTCCTGCCTCCTGCTAAGTAATTTCTGGAAGATTCATTCAGTTCTTGGCTACCCCTATTGCTCTGAGTGGTACAGAGAATGGCACTTCCAAATCATTTACTAGTACATATCACATGGCAGCTAACCCATTCTTCCTTGCCTCACCCGAATCACCCTTGGCCTACACAAATGGATTTTCTTTGGTTTGAGAAAGTAAAGCATTTTGGAAGCCAGAAATGATTTCTTGTTTCAAATATTCTACTTACCTGGTATATGACATTGTAGATAGACTTATTCTCTCTCAGCTTCCATTTTCTTATCTATAAAGTAGGACAATACATTTCTTCACATTGTATGAGGGTATCATGGTTTTTATGAATAAACTGAACCTAGCTTAGAGCTTAGCATCTGGTTAGAACTCCTCTTGAGAGATTAGTCTTAGATAGAAAAAATACAAATGGTCTTTTTCCTGTTATGGAGGATACAAATAGAAAACACAGCTCTCTATTTCCCATTGTAATCCTTCTATTATCTGCCCCTTCCTTGGGGAGCAGTAATAGAGGGGAAGAGATGGCAAGACAAAGCAAATGACTAACTCTAGAGACATGGATAAAATAGTAGGGAGGTGTATTCATTCCCTATTTTTTTATCTTAGTACTGTTTCTATTATTTCATAACAAATTACTTAGAACATTACACAATAATTATTCTCATGTAACATCAGTGCCTTGAGACTTTGAGTATGAGTTAACAATGTCTCTATTTGTATTTCTACTGGGCTGAAATCAAGGTATCATCGGGGGCCATGTTCTCACCTGAGATTTGTCTTTCAAGCTCTTCAGTTGTTGCCAATATTCAGTTCCTTGAGGTTGTATGACTGAGGCTCTCAGTGGCTAGAGGCTTCCCACCATTGCCTACCACAAGGTCTTCTCCACAATATCATTTGTTTCTTTCAGGCCAATACGAGAGGGTCTCTGTTGCTTCTTGTCTCTTAAGGAATCTGTCTGATGATTAGGCTAGACCCACTCAGGATAATACTTTCCATCTTTAAAAAACCTAAGTCCTCTTTGCAATGTAATGTATGCTTTGCCCATACTTAAGTTTATACCGGTTATATACACACTTTGAGAGGGCAGAAATCTGGGGGCCATCCTAAAATTCTACTTATCACAGAGAGGCCTCTAAATGTATCCAAGTAGGCATAGTAAAGACTTTCTTGATTCTCTTTATTCCATTTTTATGTGAACAAAGATTACTAAGGGTACCGGGCTTGCTACATTGTATGGTTTGGCCCAATGAAATCATTAAAAATGTAGAAAAAGTCAGATGAACCTGAAGGTATGGGACAGCCTCGCAATGGCAGTGATGCTTATGAATGAATAGATTCAGCTTTGGCTGAACTATTACTTAGGTGGAAGAATAGACATTTTTTTTTCCGGTCATGAGGCTTGAACTCTGCACCTGGGTGCTGTCCCTGAGCTCCTCAGCTCAAGGCTAGTGCTCTACCCCTTTGAGCTACAGTGCCACTTCTGGTTTTCTGGTAGTTAATTGGAGATATGAGCCACAAGGACTTTCTTGCCTGAGCTGGCTTTGAGCTGCAATCCACAAATCTGAGCCTCCTGAGCAGCTAGGATTACAGGTGTGACCCACCAGCGCCCGGCAAGAATGGAGCTTTCCAAAAGAAGGAACATGGCATAGTTTCCTTGAAAGAGTTCTATTAGTGATTGTCTACCTTCAGTAGACACATCATACTAATTAGTATTCTGTGATCGAACAGCATAACTGAAAACAAAGACATGAAAAGGATTTCCTTCCCTATCTCAGAGATAGACATCACTGTGGCAAGTAATGAGTGAAATGCTCACCTGCTAATGCATGGCAGAAATCCATTATAGCTTCTCAATGAGAGATGGAAAGGGTTTGTATAGAGAAAGGTAAGGGTCTCTAGCCATGAAAGCTGTGGTTGTGAGGGATGCCCGTAGTTAGACTTTATGCTTGCCTTTGTACCCATGAATCTAGTCTTGAGAAGCAGGCAGGGTTCCACAGCCTAGAAACTCAGTACTGGCTTGCCCCAGTGGGCACAATAGGAATGTGTTGATGATATCAGCAAAGGAGGAACGCCAAAAATACTTTCTTTCAAGTGATTTGGTATTATATAGTAATAAGGAAACATCTTTGCTGACTCTCTTGTGCATATTATAGGAGATGCAAGCTGGGTGCTGGAAACTCATGCATGTAATCCTAACTACCCAGGTGGCTGAGACTTGAGGATCCAGTTCAGAGTTAGCCCTGGCAGGAAATTCTGTGAGACTCTTCAATTAATCATCAGAAAACTAGAAGCAGAGCTGTAATTCCAAATGATAGAACACTAGTGTTGAGCAAAAAAGCTTAGGGGCAGTACCCAGGCTCTGAGTTCAAGCTCTGCAACTGACAGAGAGAGAGAGAGAGAGAGAGAGAGAGAGAGGCAATTATTTTTTGAAATTTGGGATTACCCACTGCAGAAAGGTAGAGGTGAATTAGTGGGGACTGCAATTGTTTGGAAGTTTAATGTTTCTACAATCGGGAAGGCTTTGACATCATCCCTAAGGAATTGTACAACATGACAGCAGGATGGGTATAGTAAAAGCCATTTTTTTCTAACCTAGAACTTACAGGTAGAATCACATCTACAGCAGTTTTTTTTCACATATTCAGAGAACATAAGCCCCAAGAGAGAAGAGATTCTGTATGTTTTGTTTTATGCCTCATTTCAGCACCTAGTACTGTGTCTGACACTAATAGCTGGCTGGAAATTATTCCATGGGTAGATAGATATTTGCATTGTCAGTAGTCTCTCTCCTCCCAATGTCTTTTGCTTTCCAAGGTGACACAAGAAAATATTTGTGTTTCTCAAACTTGACTGATGATAAAAATAACTTTAGGGTACTTTTTAAAGATAAAGATGATTAGGTCTTTGTTGGAAATTCTGGTTCAAGGAATCTAGGTAGGAGAGCAGGATTTTGCATTTTTAAGGCACATCTGGCAAGTCATTTCTTCAGAGTAACAGGGAATTCAATTCTTCCTCATCTAAAGATTGGGCAGCATTAGACACTTGACTTGGTTTCTGAGAGGTATCAAAATCCCTGAGGTTCTGGTTCGTAACACTGAGGGAGTGAGGGACTTTTAAGATTTTTTTGCTTTATTTCCAGTCACCTGGGCCTAGCCCCAACCCTTGGCTCCTATTTTGTGAATAGATGAATCCCAGAGAAGGCTTCTTAGAATCCCTTCTATTTGTGGGACTGACCATTGAACTTCTTGTCCTTTTTTCCCACAATCAGATGTTCTATTCGGTCTCCTTTCCCAGCTGTCATCAGCACAGGAATTCACAGCCACTCCTATTGGATTTGGCTGTGACCTCTGTCTGCTCTATTGGGTGGGAAATGACCTCTGTGTCCAGAGAGAGGTTAATCTTTAAAAAAAAAGTCTCAGTTGCTGAATGGGAGCATTCTTCTGAAAGGGTTAAATAAAGTCTCTGACATGAAAACTCCCCAATTAACCAGGTACTAGTGACTCACGCCTGTAATCCTATCTACTCAAGAAGCTGAGATCTGAGGATCATGATTCAAAGCTAGCCTGGGCAGGAATGTTCTTGAGACTCTTATCTCCAATTAACCACCACAGAACTGGAAGTGGCACTGTGGCTCAAAGTGGTAGAGTGATGGAAGGTCTTATTCCATATAAGTCTTCTCAAAGTAAAATGGTAGCTTGGAGTTAAAAAAAAAAAGGATCAGAGAGAAAGCCTCTATCATGAACTGGGTAAAAAAAAAAGCAGAAAGGGGATGAGACTTGGAGGAGCAGATGCTCCCAGGCCAGGAATCTAGGTCCAGACAGTGAGTCTGAAGGGTGAAGCAAACTGATTCAGGTCTCATGAGTCCTGTGGTTCCCTATTATTGTTCTGGGGTTCCTCTGGGAAGCCATTTTCCAACCAGAACTCCCTGGTTCCAGTAAGATCTATCTTCCACTCTTGCATACTTCCATCTCAGATGCCTCATGTAATGAAGACACTAATGAATCAAACATTATGTTTGAAGGAGTTAACAGAACTTTATTGTCTTCAGTTTCCCTCCCTTTATATATATCACCCCTGTCATAGCATTCTTTAATGCTTGTTCTCATCCTGGGCAGTGAGAAGCACATTGAAAAATGGTGAGCAATGGAGTAGGGGGTGAAGGGCAAGATCAGGAAGCCATGTAGTTAGGGGCCACAAGGGACAGGAAACAATGTAAGATATGAACCAAAGCTCAGGTGGACAACAAGAGCACCATTCTGAGCTACAATTCCAAGGCCCAGTGGCTAGAAGGCAACAGCTCAGTTCATCTCTGAAACTTTCCTCTGCATTCTTGGAAGACAGGATTACATCCCTACCCTTCTTTCAAAGTAGTCTGGATAGAAACTGTTGGGGTTGATGAACCACTGTGCGAGAGGGTGAGGAGTGAAGAGTTGAGACAAAATGAGCTGGCCACAGGCAGATGATTGGAGTCCTGGGGTCTCTCACTCCTCAGGAACTTCAACTTTCTCCAGCCTTGACTTCATTTGTCTTGGGAACATAACACTGTGTACTTCCACTCGATCCAGATTCCATTCCTGTCTACCTTCCCACCCCAGAATCCAGCAAAGACATCACTTAAAGTCACTGATGGCCAATGCTCTGTTGCTTCTCTGTCTTACAGCTGTCTCCAACCTTGACATCGAGAGTAAGCTGAGTGTGTATTACCGTGCACCCTGGCACCAACAGCGAAACATCTTCCTCCCAGCCACAAGACCACCCTGTGTGGAAGAGCTGCATCGCCATGCCCGCCAAAGCCTGCAGGCCCTGCGCAGAGGTAACTGCTTCCAGACTTAGGTTTTTTCTGGGAGAGACTCAGAGATTGTTCCATCCAGCTAATCTATCGCCTATCAGACCCAACACCTTGCTTAGTCATAGCAAATACTTTGAATTGCTCCCTTCTCTGTACTGAATGAAATCCATATGTAATACAATCTACTTATACATGTTAAAAGTACTATTATAGGGCTGGGAATATGGCCTAGTGGCAAGAGTGCTTGCCTCATGTATGTGAAGCCCTAGGTTCGATTCCTCAGCACCATATATATAGAAAACGGCCAGAAGGGGCGCTGTGGCTCAAGTGGCAGAGTGCTAGCCTTGAGCAAAAAGAAGCCAGGGATAGTGCTCAGGCCCTGAGTCCAAGGCCCAGGACTGGCAAAAAAAAAAAAAAAAGTATCATTATAGTCTATGATAATAAAGAGAAACGAAAAGAAAAAATTTTAGAATAATGTATTTCAGTATACAAATGCTCAGTCACAATTACATTACATCATAAAAAGCAGCTAGATGTTTGCACCTATGGAAAGGAAATTTGGCGGCCTGGCACTTGTGGCTCATGCCTATAATCCTAGCTACCTATGAAGAGGAGATTAGAGGATCACAGTTTGAGGCCAGCAGGGACAGAAAAGTTCAGCAAAGTCTGTCTCCAAAATAAGCAGCCTAACTCAGGTCTGGTGGTATAGCTCGAGTGGCAGAACACCAGCCTCGAGAGTGTGAGGCCCTGCATTAAAAGTGATTACTGCCAAAATAATAATCATAATAACTAGCAGAATACAGAGCTGGAGGCAGAGCCCTGCTGTAAGAATGCCTGCCTCATAAATACAAGTCACTGAATTCAAACCCTACTGTTGTAAAAAAGAAGATGCAAATTTGTGCTAAGTAATTTAGACAATCAGAAGTCACTCACTCCAAACAAACAACAACAAAAAAGCTGGGCACTGATGGCTCATGCCTACAATCCTAGCTATTCAGGAGGCTGAGATCTGAGGATAGTGGTTTGAAGCCCACCCAAGTAGAAAAGTCCCCAAGAGACTCTTACCTCTAATTAGCCACTCAAAAACTCCCCCCAAAACAGAAGTAATGCGTTGGCTCAAGTGGTAGAGTGCTAGCCTTGAGCACAAAGAGGCTCAGAAACAGTGCCCAGGCCCTGAACTCAAGCCCCACAACTGACAAAAAAATAAAATAGAGAAATGAAGGGTCTCTGAGGATCAAAAGAACACAGTCATAAAAACGTCACATTTTGCATAATTATAAGTAAAAGATACTTTGGATTATAATTCAAAGGGATTTGAATTTGAATCAGATATAAGTTCTAGGCTCTTTTTCCTGCAAAATATTTGAGTACATTGCAGAGTTACCCTGCTTGGCTCGCATCCAAAAATTCTGACCACCAGAATAAGCCTTTAGGAAGCTTCTATTTCTGTTGAGCTGAGAACCTTTGAGCTGACCCAATGGCCTGCATTCTACTGGGAGGCACATAGAGTCCTAAAGAGGTGAAGAAACTTGCTCAAGGTCCCATACAGCAGGATAGAGCCAATGCCAGGACCTGGATCTGAGCCTCTAAATTCTAGCCAGAGCTATTTTCTACCTCGCTATATACACTGCGTTCCATGGAAATAAATGATAGTTAGGTTTCCCTTAGTCTTCAGAGAACCAGAGATAGGCTTATAGCTGTCCAGGTAATACACAGATTTTTCCTTCCTCTGATTATTTTTGGATTCCTTGAAATCACGATAATTAGAGTAAAGAGATGAAAAATGAGCATCATCTTTTCAGAGCACCCTAAATGGAATAGCAAACGTTGGCATGCCAACTTTTTAGGGCCCTTAGATTCTTGCTATAGAGACAGATGGTGTCTATGCATTCATTGTAGTTGTTCCAAATTCCTTTTACTCTATTAAGGAATCTTTTTATAAAAACATTACAATGAAAATAAAGTATCATCCATGCCATTATTGTGAAGGAGATGATAAAGAAATAGTGTTATTTTTATCCTATTTCCTTCCACCTTTGTGTGATTTCTCCCCTTTCTCCATCCTCATTATTTCCTCCTTTTAATGAAACTTACTATTGTCCCTAAAGCAACTGTGCTAAAAAAATCTTTGGGTTATTGGTGATAATACATAGTCATACTTTTAATGAAGATTGAGGGTAGTTACCATTGGCTTCAAATTTATTGTTGCTAAAAGGAAATCCTTCAACATATATTTAAAGGAAGCTACCCTGTGGAAATCTTCCCACTCCTGCCATTCCCGTTTGGATTATGCACTTTTGCCCTACTATCCTGTGATTCTTTGTCCAACCACTGGCCACTATCATAACCGCGATGGGTCTGCCTTCTACCATTTATCCAGAAGCAAGGGAATATTCTTTCTTTAAATGAAGTGTATAGCCCAGGGGGCCTGGAACTTGAAATCTTCCCACCTCAGCTTCCCAAGTATTGGGATTACAGGTGTGAACCACCACACTCGGCTCTTTTTCTAATCAGAGCACTTAGTATGAAACCAACATGCAGTGTGACTTCAATGAACTGGTTGATCGTCGAAGGCATGTGAGGAATCTGATCATTTTTCACTAAATACTTTCTCTGTTTTCATCATTACTGACTTTGAGTCCCATCAGCCCCTTAGATGTAATTCTTTGTATCCCTTTATTCTTATCAGTCAGTCCTCAATCATTGGATTTGCACTGATTCACCCAGATAATACTGAGCTGCTCATAAGTGATCACATTTCACTGCTTTCTCAAGTTTGGATTTAATGGCAGAACTGAAGAATAGCAAGTACCGATATCAATTTTCTCTGACCTTCCTCCTGAGGGCTGAGAGAGGGAGGTGGCGCCTCCTGGCGTTTCAATGGAAGACTATGGAGCTGCATTTGCCCTCCACAGACTGCCTTGGTTGGTGATTGGCTCAATAGCAAATCTTGGGTGTAGTAGTTTTAATAGCACTGCAGAGAGCCATAAACAGGAATTATAGGCATCATAGAATTAAAAACATGCAGTGTAGAATTAAAATTAGAAAGTGACTTTTTTTTTTTAACCTTGTCCAAGGAGCAGATTAGCAGTGTCCTCATCAGTATAATCCACTTCCGCCATCTGGTGGTGGTGAATAGTACTGACCTCCCAGACAGAGACCTAGCTCATGTCACTGAGGGCTTCTATTTGGACAGCTGGCTTCCAACAGGAGGGGAGGGGGCACAGTGAAGAACAAACAAGCGAAGCTGTGTAGCTGCAGGTCTCTGCTCATTTTGGACATGAGGCCATAAGAAGTGAGCTGGTGGATGGGGATTAAAACCTAGAAACTAGCTGTCTTTGAGATGTAAATAGCAAAACCCTCCACAAACTGCATTGAAAGCCAGACATCATGTAAGAGCCTAGAATTTAAAGCACAATAAAGTATAGTCTCTACCCTCAAGGAATGCTTGGTGTGATGAAGGAAATAGACAAGTAAGCAGGGATGTTCAATACAATAGTGTGGACCCGACAAGAATGGTGCATGGGACTTAGAGGGAAGGCACCCCCATTTCAAGTTGTTGAATCCAATTACTTTTTCCCTTTTGTTTAAAAACAAATCCTTGATCAGAAGCCGGTGGATCACACCTGTAATCCTAGCTACTCAGGAGAATGAGATCTTAGGGTCAAAGTTCAAAGCCAGCCAGATGGCAAAAATGTCCATGATACTCTTATCTCCAATTTTCTACCAAAAAGCCAAATTTTAGGGCTGTGGCTCAAGTGGTAGAATGCTAGACTTGAGCATAAAAAGCTAAGGAACAGTGCTCAGGCCCTGAGTTCAAGCCCCAGCACCAACACACACACACACACACACACACACACACACACACACACACACACCCCTTTAATGCTCAGAGATAGTAATAACTTTAATTGATGCAGTCTGTTATTCTTGTAAAATCAGGAGAGGTTAACACAGGACTATAAAGAGAAAATGCTATATTATATTTCTTTCCCTTTCAAGTTTCCGGCTGGTGTAGTTTCATTGGTCTATAAGGGAAGAAGGACCAGAATTCAACTGCAGTTTCAGGCTGTTGTCGACCAATGCTTTCCCTTTCTCACCACAAGCAAAAAGTATTCCTAGGGAATCATTCATCTAGCCTGCCTACTCAGCCTGGGGCTAAGAAAGAGATACATTTAAGATAGTGTGGGAGACAAACAATTGAAAGGGAAATTTGGTCCATGCCTGTCTTCTTACTCCTCCCCCTTTTCTTCTTCTTCCTCACCAGCAATGCCTATATTCTGCTCTGCTTAGTGAATTTAGGAGGGTAAAAATGTCAGCCAGACGCCAAGTGGCTCATGCCTATAATCCTAGCTACACAGGAGGCTGGAATCTGAGGATCATGGTTTGAAGCCATCCCAGGCAGGAAGGCCCATGAAACTCTTACCTCCAATGAACTGCCAAAAAAATGAGAAGTGAAGCTGTGGTTCAAGTAGTAGAACACTAACCTTAAGCACAAAAGCTCAGGGACAGCGGCCAGACCCAGAGTTCAAGCCCCATAACTGGCACAAAAAAAGTGTTAGCTTGTGCTACTTTTTCTCAGAAAAGCCCCCTGATTGCTTTCAGAGAAAAAAAATGAAGGTGGCACCAGAGGGGGGGCACTTTACCAAGGAAGGTATTTAATCTCAGAATGTCATCTTGATAAACGTTGATTATAGCGAAGACCACCTATGTGGTATTGAGGATTTTTCTCTGGTTGCAACATGAGTCGACATTTTTTTAAGGAATTCAAGCAAAGAAAAGTCAGAACACCATGGCATTTCCTGAACATAAATACTGCATGTGATATTGATGGTGAGACTGGGCAGGAAGAACCCCAAATAGTCAAATCACATATGGATAGTAATAAAAAAGCTCAATAGTGCTCACCTCAGTTCCTAGTCTAGGGAGCAGCACATTGTGTGTGTGTGTGTGTGTGTGTGTGTGTGTGTGTGTGTGTGTGTGCAAGTTTGTGTGTGTGTATGTTTGTGTGCGTGCCAGTACTGGGGCTTGAACTCAGGGCTTGGGCACTGTCCCTCACCCTTTTTTTTTCTCAAGGCTGGCATTCTACCATTTGAGCTACATTTCCACTTCTGGCTTTTTTGTTGGCTAACTAGAGATGAGAATCGCAAGGACTTTTCTATCAGGGCTGGCTTTGATTCTTGATCTTCATACCTCAGCCTTCTGTGTAGCTAAGATTACAGGAAGGAGCCGCCACCAGTACCTGTCTAGAAGCAGCAAATTAAAGCAAAGAATGGGCCCAGCCCTGGGGAGGCCCCTTAAAACAAGCAATGGCATCCAGAGAAGCACGCAGACATGAAGACACCCAACAATGTTACCATTATCAGTAGAGAAGAAATCTAAAATATGGAACACATTCTGATCTTTTAAAAAAATCTAGCCATTACAGAAAACATTCATTTGTACTTTCAGTAACTCAACATTCTTTGAAAATCTATCATGTCACAGGTACTTCAGACCCTGTGATCAAAAGATGAATACACCTCTATCCTTCAGAAGGCAACTTACCGTGGAAGAGGCTGACAGATTGATGGTATTATTGTAAATGCAAACATCCAAGTAGGTATTATAGGCTTTCAGAAAAAAAGGCATTGATGTCCCTTAAGAAGATCAGCATAGTTAGCGCTGTGTTATAGCACAAATTGAAAGAGTAATGTCTTAGATGTTACCCAATACTCTATATTCTATGCTATCAATATGCAAAGAATCTGAGAAAACCTAATTAAAAACAAATTCTGATAACTTCAAGAAGTCTTGTTTCAATGAGTGAGGTTTGCTAGACCCTCAAGAGCAAAGACATCAGAGCCACATGTTTATCACTGACAACTCCAAGGTAACTCACCCTGCTTGCATCTGTTTGGGCATCTGTAAGGAAGGGAAGCATTGATGTCCCCTCTGTGGAGTTGTTGATGTGGGGTACATACAAACTTTAGCAAAATATCTCTGGCATGTGGCAAAGTGCCCAATAAACATTGAACGTTATGTATCATTGTGTATGTGCTGGATAATACTGTTTTTAAAGAATGGAAGGACATAATGGAAGTTGGCTGCACTAATTTGTCCTTTGGTTTGATAGAGTTTCTAGAAACTTCATATTCTGGGCATGCGTGTAAAATGGATTCTGGTAGATGGCCAACTTTAGCATAGGCAAAGTGTGTTTGAATTCTCAGAGACAGCAGCAAGCTAAATTGTGGTGTTGATATCTCATTGATTCGTTTGTCTGCATGTGTCGCTGGGGATTGTTGTGTGAAAATAGAGAAGTCACGTTTTGGAGGATTGAATTTTAAGAGTCTTTAGTAGAGCCTTAGCAGTCTGCAGGCAGCCAGTTGTTACAAAGGCTGGTGGCCCGCAAATCTCCTGAACACTGTTAGGAAACAGACCAGAGAGGAAAGAAAGAACAAAATTAATACCAACAATCCAATATAGCTCTAATGGAGAGCTGAAGTGGGACACCATGGTGACCAGAGATGAGACACAGACAGGAATACAAAAACACGTGGTGTGGCGTAATGGCGCCTATGCTCATCTGACCCTAACTAGGGTCAGGGCAGGGGGACAGGGTCACAGGACTGGACTGACAGGCGCCTCTGGGGATTCAAGCATGCCCATAGTGGCGATGGGGGAGGCTTCACCTTCCTCCACCATGAAGACAAGAGGCCAGACCCTACCATTCACCATGTGGCCAACATGGCACCAACCAGACCTGACCTCCTTACTAGATTCCTCACGGCTCTACAGTACATAAAATCAAATCATTAATTTTTCTGTAAGAGAGCTTAATTTTTGCCCTGAAGCACCAAAAGCCTTGTCTCCAGGTAGGTTCACTTCTTTCCACATATAGATAATTCCTAGCTTTCCCTAGAAACAGCTTTCTTCCTGAATTGGAAAAAAAATAGTTATTGAGATGATCTTTGGTTTCCCAGGACATGTTTTTCTAAGTTTTCTGAGAGTCTGGATAGAGACCTGCAATCATGTGCTGGTCGCTGCGGTTTGGGGGGGGGGGGGGGGAAACGGGACTATAGTGTTATAAATAAAAGCACCAATATGCAACACTTGCCAATTTTCTGTGACATAAATATTTCCACTATGAACTGTTTCTAGGTACTGACAGTTGAAAAACTGGCTCCCACGAGTTTATGACTGTAACACTCAGCTCAGGCCACTGTGCTGCATTGGCATCTACTTTCCACCTCAGCATCCATCAGGGGGAAAACAAAGCTTCTACTCTATTCTCAACTTTTAAATGTTGTACTTAACTTTCTGTTTGTGTAGTATTGGGCTTTGAACTCAGGTAACTGCTTTGAAGACTTAAGCCCCGCCCTGCCCCTGGGCGGCCTTTTTGTTTCAACTTGTTTTCCCAGAAGATCTCGCGATAATCAATTTTTTTTTCCCAGCAGGCCACAGGATGTGATCGTAAGATCACCAGGCATGCGCCAGCACGCTTGCTTTCTCTGAAGAGAAGCACGCGGAGCCATCTTGTACAAATAGTATGAACTGGATTCAGAAATGGCTAACTCCATATTAATAGCAAGTAAATGTTCAGTTAGAAACTGTTCTGAAAACCTGATTTGGCATACAAATTAGCTAGTTAATTACTCTTACTTTTGTTTTGGTCGCTTGTGGGGCTTGAACTCAGGGCCTGAGCACTGTCCCGGAGCCTCTTTGTGCTCACGGCTAGCACTCTATCACGTGAGCCACGGCGCCACCTCTGGCTTTTTCTGAGTAATGAATTGAAGATTAAGAGTCTCACAAACTTTCCTGCCCGGGCTGGCTTCGACCCCATGATCCTCAAATCTCAGCCTCCTCAGTAGCTAAGCCCGACAAGCCTACTTTTTAAAACATAGCTTTTGGCTCATAATTTCTAGGGAGGGGGAAGAAAAGTTGCAAATATCAAATGTATTTCACTAGAATTTTTTTCTGTCTCCTCAGAACACCGGAGCCGGAGTGATCGCCGGGAGCAGAGATCTGCTGCTCCCCTATCCATAGCTGCCCCTCCATTGCCAGCCTATCCTCCCGCTCACAGCCAGAGGAGGCGCGAGGTAAAGGACCGCCACTTCCTCACGGTAAGTGGGGCAGCCAGCGGCACCCCTGAACTTGCCCATAACCGACGTGAGTTTCTGGTGGGACTCAATCTCAGTTTCCCCTTGTCCATGATGAGATAAAGGCTATGCTGACAGAAAATTGCACACATTTGGAAACTAACGTATTTCCCCTTTTTCATTCCCTAAAGGAATTTTTAAATAAAGATATTGGTGTATTTCTAGTAAGCTGCTTGAAAAAATGTAGTAAAACAATAATAAAGTTTCTAAAATCAGAAAACAAGCTCATTGCAAATCGTAGTTCTCTTTAGAAGCTAAAAGTTTAGACTCTCACTGTCTTTAGCCTCAGTACCCTTACTGGACTGAAAGATTACATGAGATACAGCATAGTAACTGACATAGAACAAGATGTCCAGAAATATTAACCCCAACCAGTACTGCTGTCATTAGTAGTGAGCAAATGGCATAGCTGCCTCATTGGGCTACTCTGAGAGGAATCACATCATCGTGCACACATTACCATTTATAAGGAGGCTGGCTCCCTAAGGTGACCTATCACCTCAGTGACATGATCAGTGTACTGGTGATTTTCAGCCTTGTCCATGTGGATACCACTTTAGCTCAGCCTGAGCCCTCAATGTAGATCACAGATGATCAAATGAGCCCAACTCAGAGCACCCACAAGCATAATCAGCAGCCACAGAAAAACGTGTCCCATTAGGTCTGCCTTCTGGGGCCTCAGTGGGGATAAGTGAACATTTGTGCCTTTGGGTAGGATGTCATTGAAGTCCAGGACTATGAACATCAGTGATTTGGTTTTGTGGCCAAAGCAGCCTAGATTTCCTGATCTATATTCTTGCTCTCTCAGGTTTAAGGCCCAAAGTCTATAAAGAATTATATCAGTGTGGGTATGAAGTTGTTTAAGTAGTTGTACAAAGGAGTTTCAATTCAACATGTCAGTTTGCGAGTACAATGCATCTTGATCCATAGCACCCCATTCACCATTCTCTCCCATTTCTCCTAACCCCACCCATCCCCTCAATTTACCTGATTCCACTTTCACATATGAACATTGGACATTATGACTATATTCACACACCTTTCCTCTCGCCATTTATTTCCCCCCTTCCCATTGACCTCACTCCCCTCTATTGTTGTTTGAAATGAAATGTGTACATATGACTATCAACCCTGAACCCTTATGCCTTGTACAATATGCACAATAGTCAGGTCTCATGATGTCAAGCATCCACATGGAAACACCCTTCACCTAAAAGAATGTTCATGAAATCATATCCAGATAAGACCTTGAGTGACAGTAGGTGATGGGTAGGTTTTTTCCTATTTGCAGCTGGACAGTGGATACTGTGTCTTTCAGTGCTCAGTAAGGGCATATCCAGTACCATGATGCACTGTCACATTGCTGTGACATAGCCCGAGGAAAGGGGTGGGAGGACAGAGCCTCTTAGGGGTTTCTGGTTCCCCAGCTAGAGCACTGACTCATGACATAGCCTGAGGATGGGGAGGGGGCCAGAGCCTCTTAAGTTTTTCCAGTTTTGGAGCTACAGCAGTGACTCATGCTACTGATTTGTCATGGAGGCACCCTAGTTGACAGAAATTCTTATTAAACTCAAATCTGCTTGCTGATGCACTGGCTTTTAATGAGGCATTTTCTGCGTAAAAATGCCAAAAATCTTCTTCCCATTTATTATAGTATGTTCTATGTCTCATTAGGTTGGTTTTGTTGGGAGGTTGGTAATAGAAAAAATATTGACTGTTTACGGAAATGATATGAAAGATAACCTTTTCTCATAATATTGACTGTTTATAGAAATGATATGAAAAATAACCCTTTCAAAATCTAATCTTTAATAAGGTCTATATACCAAAGTAAGACTAGGGGAAAAGGCTTAAAATAATGAATAGTAATAAGAATGTTTCATTTATCCAACAGAATCAATCCATGAGTACATTAGATTATATTTAAACTTCAGGAAGTTCTCCTATCTCGAGTGATAAAACATCATTTCTAAGTAATTTGGGAAATTTTTGTTTCCCGTGTTCCATCAAGTTTATTTACAGAATTAACCCATATTTTTCCTCCTCTTAAAGACATTTGTAAAAAGATATAGTTCTCTACAACTCTGTAAGCTACTATACTATATTTGTGTCATTACTGGCATAGTCTCTAAATTCAAACTGCCTGGCTATGAATACTAGCTCCTACCACTTCCTAGCTGTGCAATCCTAGACAAGTGTATCATGTCAGTGTCTCGGGGGTAAGAGTAGATAGCACCTAATTTGTCTGATACTGTGTGTTAGAAATATAGTTCTACTTGATATATAATAAGTACTTCATAAATATTAGACCATAGCTATGGTGATATTGGTAATGATCTGCCATTCAAGTTCCTGAGGTTCTGTAATTCTGTGATAAGATAGTAGATATAACTGAGTTTAAATCCTTTCTGTGAAATGTTTTGGTGGTCTGGTTCAGAAAAAAGTTAATATATTTCAGTTTCTTTGTCTATAAAATGAAGATAATAATTTCAGCTTTACAAGGTGGCTAAGAAGAACTAATATGTGCCAGGTACTAGGATCACACCTGTAATCCTAGATACTCAGGAAGCTAAGATCTGAAGATTCCGGTTTGAAGCCAGCCTAAGGCAGAAAAGTTCAAGAAACTATCTCCAATAACCAGCAAAATGCTAGACAGGAGGCATGGCTTGAGTACTACAGTGCCAGCAGTGAACAAAAAAGCCACGTGAGAACTACAAAGCCAATGTGAGGCCCTGAGTTCTAGCCCCATGCCAACATACACACACACACACACACACACACACACACACACACAATATTATTCTATATATATGTTTAAATCATATATATGAAAGCACCCACCACAGTGCCTAAAATACCTTAGAATATGAATTTATATTTACAGTAATTTGTGATAAAATGATTACTATCAACTGAAAAGCATGTACATGTAGTCATTCATAGGAAAGAAGGAAGTGTAAATTGCTATACCCTTTCCAGAAAGCAAAACTCTAAATATTCCTGCTTTGTTCCAGTAATTCTACAGCTAGTATTTTATTCCAAGAAAGTAATCATTGTATTTGAAGATTTGTTCAGTAGTATGTTCATCAAAACACTTTTAATAAGCAAACATACATAGATGCTAAGTATTGCACCCTGCATATCCTATATACAGGGTAGAATACAATATTAAAAATAGTATTATAAGCCAGATGCTGGTGGCTCATGCCTATAATCCTAGCTACTCAGTAAGGCTGAGATCAGAGGATTGCGGTTCAAAGCCTGGGCTCGAAAAGTCCATGAGACTCTTATTTCCAATAAACTACTCAAAAAAAAAGCCAGAAACGGCACTGTGGTTCAAGTGGTAGAGTGGTAGCCCTGAGCACAAAGAGCCTCGGACAACACCAGGCCCTGAGTTCAAGCCCCAGGACCCAGCAAAAAAAAAAAATAGTATTATAGAAGAATGCATTTTGACAATATTGAAGTTGGAACTCAGGGCCTCATGCTTGCTAACACATGAACCAGATTCCCAGCCCTTTTTTGCTTTAGTTATTAATTTTTTGTGCCTCTCTTAAGGCTTGAACTTAGGGCCTCGGCACTGTCCCTGAGCTTTTTTGTTTTTCCTCCAGGCTAGCATTCTCCCACTTGAACCATAGCTTCACGTCTAGCCTTTTGGTGGTTAACTAGAGATAAAGAATGTCATGAAATTGCCTGTGCTGGATGGCTTTGAACCGTGGTCATCAGATCTTAGCCTCCTGAATAGCCAAGATTCCAAATGTGAGCCACCAGCATCTGACTACTTTACTTATTTTTCAGATAAGATCTCATACTTTTTTTTTTCCTGGGCTGGTCGGAGATCACAAGACTCCTACCTATGCCTCCTGCATAACTGGGATTACAGATACAAACCATCTTATCCAATTTCTTTGTTGAGATGAAGATTTTGCTAACTTTTTCCTTGGGCTGGCCTCAAACCAGAATTCCCCTCATCTCTACTTGCTGAGTAGTTGGGATTATAGGCATGAGCCCCTTATCCATCCCAAAGAATGTTTTTTTATATATATATTATTATTTTATTATTATAAAACTGATGTACAGAGAGGTTACAGTTTCACACGTTAGGCATTGGATACATTTCTTGTACTGTTTGTTACCTTGTCCCTCATATCCCCCTCCCCCCCAAAGAATGTTTAATAACATGAAAGACGTGAATTTCATCAGGGATTTTTCAAAAGCTTTGAAATTGTATCTAGTGTAGTGTCAGAAAACATCTGTATGTACACCCCCACACCCTCCTATAAATAAATATCAACTAGAATGTGAGAACTGTAAGAGAAAACAGTAACAAATTTGCCTAACAATATTACAAATGAATATCATAACCACTGTGAGGGAAGGGTGGGAAAATAGCTGTTGTTATTAAGTTTGGAAAACAGTAGTTGTTTTGTTTTATTTTGAACCAGACCACAAATATTTATTGATGGATCCATAGTATAATTTTAAATGAAACAATAAGGGACAACTGTGCTTAAAAATGTTTTACTATAGAAATGAAAGGGGAAGAGCCCTAGGAATTTTAATTATGCAAGCCAAAGGTCCTCAGGCAGCTAACAGATGATGATCAGACAATTCTTCCAAAATATATTTTTCCCTCTATTGCATCACTTTATTACAAAGTCCAAATAATAGTTTAAAACATCCCTTATTGATTTCAGTCATTTTGCTTGGCCATCCCCAGTTCCTGACACATTTCCCACCTTTTTGCAGTGGATTCTTTTAGTTGTCTGGGGTTATTTTGGGGGGAGAAGTGATGGATTGTTTTGTGGTGGTCGTGCTAGGTTTGAACTCTGGGCTTTGCACTTGTTAAGCAGGCACTCTACTACCAGAGCCATACCTCGAGCCCCCTGTATTAGTATTCATTATCCATTCTCTGAAAGAATTATGTATACATTAAGCCAGATGCTGATGACTCATGCTGTAAACCTAGCTCCTCAGGAAGCTGAGATCTGACGATTGCAGCTCCAAGTCAGCCTGGGAAGAAAAGTCCATGAGATTCTTATTTCCACTTCACCACCAAAAACCTGAAAGTGGAGTTATGGATCAAGTGGTAGAGTGCCAGCCTTTAGCAAAAAAGATAAGAGAGAGTACCCAGGCCCTGAGTTCGAGTCCCATTATGAACACACACACACACACACACACACACACACACACAGAATTATGTATCCATTATCCTTTATACACAAGCAAGCAAATGATGAGTCAGAAAAGGACTGCCGAGGGAAAATTCATGAATGAAGAGACTATTCCGACTTTATGATGCCAGCAGCTTGATTCAGTGAGGTCCAAACTTAGCTGACTTTGGCAAAGAAGCTGCTTTGGCTTGCTCAAATGCCTGTCATTCACCTCAGGTTGTTCCACCAGTGCCAGAGTCCATGTTTCTAAGGGATTAGCTGTGGTATGCACAAGGAACTAGGAAGTCAGCATAACCAAGCAACTAGTGATCCAATGCATAGCATGCTTTGAAACTTTTATTGGGAGCTGAAGAAAGTATCCATCACTGACACTTGCCAAGTGAAAAATATGCCTTCAAGACAGAGAACAATCATTAAATGTCAAACAGATTAAATTAGGCACTTTCTTAGCAATATTCTCTCTATTTGGAACTCTGAACTAAAAAGCATTCCAGTTCACTTAACACTGGGACAAAAATGATGCTTTAGTGGAGGGATGAATGCAGGAGGTTCTGTAAAGTACACATTCTCCTTGCTCTAAAGCACATAAGAAAGTTCCAAAGTATATTGCCAGAACAGTCATTTCTGGCCGCGATGATACTCTGAAACCAAGCAAGTCTTCAGGCTCATGGCTGCTTTCTGATGAATCAGCAGGATGATAACTTACCTGTGACAAAACCTGATTAAGGTCCAGAGGAGCACTGAGGCTTCATCATTAGAATCAACATATTGTCTTATATTTACATTCTTTTCCTGGCTTAATAAAATTATCCAGGAAAGAATCTCAGGAATTCTTTGTAGTTTCACGGCAGTGTAATAACACTATTCATCTTATCACACAGTTACCACACAGAGATGCACAGAATTCTAGCCAAGTCTATTTTACTTTTTACTTTTAGAAGATATTTTCATAGTTTTGCGTCCTGTGTTTTATGAATGAATCTCTGTTTAAAAATGGTTTTGTGCATCCACATTAAGTCTCTCTTGGTTTTGTTGTCATTGTTGTTGATTTGGTCAATAGTGAGCCTCTTGATTGCTCAACTTACTTGCCTGACTGGTGCTTTGCCATTTGTTCCCACTTCTAGACTTTTTGCTAGTTATATTGGAGATGATACCTTGTGGACTTTTCAGCCCAGGCTGGCTTTGAACTCCAATCCTCTGGATTCCCAAGCAGCTATGATTACATGGTCACAAGCCAGATTAATTTTCTCTTGTTCTTTCATCTTGGGTATTTCCCTTTATCTCAGATATTTTACTCCTTTAAACTAATGAAGAAAAATCCTAACCTTGCTATCCTAACCTTGCCTAACCTCTGCCATAAAAATTCATCCCTAATTCCAAACCTTCCATTCTTCTATCCTGCATAAAAAAGTTCAAACTCGGGGCTGGGAATATGCCCTAGTGGCAAGAGTGCTCGTCTCGTATACATGAAGCCCTGGGTTCAATTCCTCAGCACCACATATATTAAAAAGGCCAGAAGTGGTGCTGTGGCTCAAGTGGCAGAGTGCTAGCCTTGAGCAAAAACAAACCAGGGACAGTGCTCAGGCCCTGAGTCCAAGGCCCAGGACTGGCAAAAAAAGAAAGTTCAAACTCTCCAGATTTTCTACACTCTCAAACATTTATCTCCACTTGGGCTATCTTGTCTTTCAATATGTTCTCTCTTTTATTCATCTATTTCTTCATTTGCAAAATGAATTTCTGATATTTATAAGTGGTAAAAGTGATACCAAAATAAGAAAGAAATATTCTTTAAAGTAATACTTTACATTGGCTGATGCCTGGGGGTGCTAGAAGAGAAGGTACCAGGCATAATGCTTCAATTGACCACGTCTTCAATATCAGATCAAAAAGTTGTAATTTATTCCACTACTCAACAAATTACTGGTAAGTTTGATCTCAGGAATAATAACAATCAGAAGAAGTTGTACTTTGTGAAAATAGGGTAACTGTGACTTGTACATGATAATCACGCTCAGTCTTTAGAGGCTCCTTTTTGGTTTAGTAAGAAGTTATAGTTAATCTTGAGGGTCAACATGACTTAGTTGAGCATTGCCCAGGAGATTACTAAAGCACATTTCTGAGTGTGAATATGATGGCTTTTCTAGAGATAATTAAATACTAAGGAGGAAAGACTACCCTGAATAAGCTGGAGGCCCACTAAGCTGGATGCCTTTGTGGGATATAGGGAGGAAGAGAAAAAGCTCTCTTGGGAAGATATTCTCTTTCTCTCTGCTTCCTTTTCACCATGAGGTGAGCTGCTCTGCTCCATTCCAGTCTCCTCACCATGATGGACTGAAACCTTTGAAATCAGGAACCAAAATAAAAATTTTCTTCCCTTATTTTACTTTGTTATTTTGTCACAGTGACAAAAATCTGACTAATACATAGGGAGAGAAGATTTGATAGTAGTTTCAAATATAATATTTCAAGAGTGATGATTCTTATTACATCTCCTATCTTAGTAACCTATGGTCTTTGTAAAAGGCAGACTAATCTTTGAAACTGACTATAAATCACTGGTGACTGAAACTTACTTGTTATTATGATACACTATTTCTTTTGGAGGAATCAGAACACCACCTGACTTATGAAATAATAGGGCTATTAACCCCAGAACATTCTTTTCCTTCTATACTCATTGTTGTGGACCAAGAAGTTGGTTGCACTGATGTTTGAACTCAGGGCCTTGTACTTGCTACACAGATGTTCTACCACTTGAGTTACATCCCCTGTCCAGGTTTGTATATTTTGTTTTGCAAAGTGTCTCTTAGAAGAACTGAAGAAGTAGTGGTGACTGTCTTTGCTAGGGCAAGGTAATAAAGGTATGATTTAGGAAAGCAAATTTATTAATGATAAAAATATTTTCCTAGGCTTAAATAAATATGCTCTTTGATGTTTGAAAATATATATCAATCTATAAAATAGTTCAAAGAAGAACGCAGAGCTGAACATGGTAGCTCCTACCTTTATATAATACTAGAACTGTGGGAGGTAGACATAGGAGGATCACAAGTTCCAGGCCAGCCTGGGCTATGGTAGTGAGACCCTGTATCAAATAAGAAAACACAGAAGAAAACAAACAGTACAACACAGTAGGCATCCATTGCCAAATATCTCCTCCCTAGTCAAAACTATCACCTAGTATTGCTTCGGTGACTTCATCTCTGAGGTTATTTGAATGGAGTTCTTAGCGCATTAGTAAAGGTGCATTTGTGAGCTTCCTCCAAGCTAGCTGGGAGTTTAGTTGAAGTTTTAGTTGAAGCCTTTTGGATTAGGAGGGCATCCCAGGTGGGAGTGTGGCCTTTTGGCCCTTTAGGGAAGGTGAAGGCCCCAACTGCCTGGGGGAGAGTCATGACAAAGAGCAAACTTGGAAAGGGGAGGAAAGCTCAAGCAGCAAGAGCAGAAGGTACCTTTGTAATCTTTTGCCTGCCTCCTCCTTTTGTGTTCCCATGGATGTTCACCTTGGTGAATATGGTAACTGGAGAGAGGAGAAGAAAGAAGCCCCAGATGAGTTCAAAACAATGTTTCTAAACACGTTGGCAAGTAATAACCTAGTGCTGGCCAGCAGGAGGCTTTGAGATAGTGGAATCTATGGTAGCAAGAAGAATCCTGGGTGAAGAAGACACCGATGGGCTTCTTTAAGCCTTTGAGAAAGGTCAAGGCAACTCATATTTGTATCCAACACATGCCCATACATTGCTGCATGGAAGAATTATACTCAGGCAGATAGGAGGTCCTCTGTAAATGCAGGGATTGGTCTAAAGACAAACAAGCCCTGTGGTAGTGACAGTGAGAGCCCATCACCTCAGTGTGGCTTATAGTAGGCATCTACCCTCTCAGGTTTTACTGGTATATTCATTGAAATACACTGAAATACCTGGTCTCTAGTGTACTTTCCCCAGGTTTAAGATAGAATGATAGTAATGAATCAACTCTGAAAGTCAACTGCTATAGTTGCTAGGCGGGATCAGTTAGATCACAAACCAAAGCCAATTTTTCAAAACATTTCCTGCTGGAATACCCACAGCATTTTTGTGTGTGTATGTGTTGGTCCTGGGGCTTAAACGCAGGGCCTCAGTGCTGTCCCTGAGCTTTTATGCTCAAGGCATTAGCCTTGAGCCACAGCTCCACTTCTGGCTGTTTGGTAGAGACAAGAGATTCACAAACTTTCCTGCCCAGACTGGCTTTGAATGGTGATCCTCAGATCTCAACGTCCTGAGTAGCTAGGGTTACAGGTATGAGCCATCAGTGCCTGGCTACTCACAACATTTTAACAGATGTCTTTTAGAAAGCTTGGGAGCAAAATAAGCCTCCATTAGCACATAAAATTAAATCCAAAGAAAGCAAAATGTACACTGAAGGGATTGGGATTTTTTTCCTTGTGACACTAAGAGAAAGATTGGGGAAAACCTTGAAACTTTTGGAGAAATACTTATAGTCACAAAAGTGAAAAACTCAGCTTTTCTCATACACATACTCTAAGATCGGGTCCCAAAAGTATTTTTTCAGTATTCACTGAAACAATTTCTGTGGCTACTTTTCAGTATAATGTTTGTTATTCCTCATTCTGAACCTTGGTTGTTTGTGTAACTTCTGCCTTTGGTGAAGTAATATCATGAGAAATTCGAGAAAGGACTGAAGGACCTGGTAGAGCCAGTGAGGACAGACAATAAAGAAATAGCATCAAAGAAGCATCCTTTGTTGTAGACAAAATCAACATGACTGGTCCTGTCTTACTGGAAAACATTGCTATTTCAAGTCAAAGGCCTCTCAAAATCAGTGCAGGCGGGCCAGAATGGGAACCCAAGAAAGAAAGGAAATTATTTTGATTTCTTTACTATTTTCCTTTAACATTTTATTATAAAAAATAAATAGTACAGAAAAGTTCAAAGAATTGTACAAGGGCCAGCAACATGGTTCAAGTGGTAGGTCTTGGATTTAATCCCAAATACCACAAGAAATTCTTTAAACAATAACATAAGAATTACACAGTAGTGTGTGTGTGTGTGTGTGTGTATGTGCGCACATTCATCTCCATACACATGAGGGAAGATTTGTTTTAATTTCATATCTGACAGTTTGTTTCCAGTGAGACTGAGTTTGACTTAAATCAAAGAAATGCACTTGAACCAACAAGTGGTTTCTAAACACTCTTCCTAAAATTTATTCTGGGAAAATCACAGTGGTTTACTGTCATTCTTACATAAAATGATAATTCCAAATCAGGGGTTTCTGTAGGCCTTCTTCTATTATCTGTTGTTTGAGATGTTTTACTTGCTGGTTAATTTGAGATAAGAGTCTCCTGGACTTTGCTTCCTAAGCTAGTTTCTAACTAACAGCAATCCTCAGATCTCAGCTTCCTGAGTAGCTAGGATTGCAGTTATGAGTCACCAGTGCCTGGCTGGAGGTGGGATAAAATCAAAAGACACTTTTACCCTGTACTCCTGGAAAAGATTACCCAACAGGAGAGCTAACTTAGGACACATGATGAAGTACCAAAATTCATATATTCATATTAATATCATTCAGATGTTTTCTGACCTGCAGTTCCCTGCTGTGTAATTTTTTTTAAATCCTTTCATGAAACACCAAAGGTTTGGATTCCTTTGAAGCAAGTTCTTTCTCTGTGGAAACTTTACTTTGCAACCTTCTCTTTGCCTACTTTGGTGAACTTTCTCTCTGGTTTATGTACTGTACCTCTGATGGAAGCAAGAGTTGCTGGTATTTTCTTTTTTTTTTAGATCTATTAACACTAAGACAGAGGGTCTCTTGATTTCTGTAGTATCTGCTTCCTCTTGAGATCCATGCCTCTTATTTTATTTCACATCTCATCACTGATAAAATACACAAAGCTGGTATCATTCAAGTGAAAAAAAAACTTGGTGAATCTTGAGGGGAAAACTGCCCATGTCATTGAAGAAGGGAATGTAAAAAATATGTCTGTTAACATCTAGGAATTCAGTCTACTAACCAGGGCAGTTCATGTTACATGAAAGGCCTGCTCTAGACGAAATGCTATGAAATGCTATAATAGATGCCTACCTGAATCCAAAATAGTAGTTTAGAGTTTAAAGGGGTTTCTAGCCAGGCATAGTAGTGCATGGTTGTAATCCCAGCACTCAGGAGGCAGCAACAGATTTGCAAGTTCAAGGCCAGCCAGGGCTACATAGTAAGACTTTCTCACAAACACATAAGTACACAAACAAAAAGAGACTTTCAGTGCTCTTCTTGGTAAATCTTTTTTTAAATAATATAACTTGTAAACAAACTTTATTTTTAATAGATTTTATGATCTTTAAATAGTTGTCCAAAGGAGTTGCCACTTAAAAGCAGTTTATGAATATAGTTTATGCATCTTAATCAATGTGACTTCTTCCAACATTCTCCCCCATCCCTCCCAACCCACCTATTTCCTCAATTATCTTAATTTTAAAGGATATGCTTTGGGGCTGGGGATATGGCCTAGTGGCAAGAGTGCCTGCCTCATATACATGAAGCCCTGGGTTCGATTCCCCAGCACCACATATACAGAAAATGGCCAGAAGTGGCACTGTGGCTCAAGTGGCAGAGTGCTAGCCTTGAGCAAAAAGAAGCCAGGGACAGTGCTCAGGCCCTGAGTCCAAGCCCCAGGACTGGCCAAAAAAAAAAAAAAAAGATATGCTTTGAATTCTTCATCTCTTTATTCCTCTATACCATCCCCTCCTTGGCCCCCCTCCTCCCTTTCAATCTGTTTCCTGCTATTCATTTTGTTGGACTGTGAGTTGGCCTTTCTAACAAATCACCCCATTTGAGTTCTTCCTTGAATCTACCCTATTTCAGTTAATACATTTGTATATACTTGCATACCACCCAGAAGTGTTTACTTATCTTGGTAAATCTTGAAAAAGGAATACTGGCTACTAATTATTCTCCGAATAGCAGTGAGTACATAATTTTAAAAGCCCAATACAAAATGAAAATCTGGGGTCTCTGCAAACATTCAGTAGTTGAAACAGGAGCAGCACAGCATTCAACCACATATGGGAACTTGTGAATGTGGGGTCCTGCAGGACTGCACAGGAGACACTCTTGTGAAACCAAATGGTCTCGAAATATAAGGGACAATTGTACTGTCTGGAGGAGATCATACATGGCAAAATTCCTCCCAGGTTATTTCCCAGGAAAAGAAAATCAGTCAAAGTAAAGAAAATAATTTAGTCTTTTTCCAAATCAGCAAGAAGGATTGGGATTTAAAAGTTATAGAAGTCAGGATTTTTCAGACATTTTCACAGTACAAGGTAAAGGTAATAATAACATTAATAGTTGCCGAACATTAGATCCTAACCATATAGAACATACTAAGTGCCAAGATTCCTCTAAGCATAGTACATACATTTACCTCATTTAGTTCTCAGAAATACTCTGTGGTGAGGGGAGGTGTACATGCTATTATTTACTTTTTTTCTGCAGATGAAGAAACTGATTTAGAGGCATGGACTGATTGTATTTGGTCATATGGAAAATGCACCAGCTAGCCAGAATTTGAACTCAAAGTCTGGGTCCAGAGTCTATGCTCTTCACCGCTGGTTTATCTACTCCTCAAAAAAAAAAATTAGAGACTCATTTATAAGAAAGAAAGGAATTATTCCAGTATTTTTACTCATTCATGTTTAGATTTGACCTTACTAAGTTATACTGTGTATGCATTTTTAATTTCTTTTTTTTTTTTTTGCATTTTATGTTCCTAGTTTAACAGCACCCGTTCGCCCTCCCCCACTGAGTGTTGCCACATGGCCCCATGGAGTAGAAAGGTATTGGTTCTGAGAACATTCCTTTGTAAGCCCTATCCTGCTCTGCTCAGACACTCTCCCTTTATTCTATCCTTTAACTTTATTGCAAACTCTCTTGTTTCCAACTAACAGGTGTTCTTTTAAATCCATTTGAAGGGTGGTATTTTCCTCACTTGAATTAAATAAAACACTATTTAGGTAACTACCATTAGCAGTTTTCCCCATAGACTGCCCATTTTACAATTTGCAACTCTGTTCCATATGGATATCACATATTCCTGCTCTTGAACCTTGTTTGGAGAAAAGAAATTCCAGTTTGCCCTATATTTATAACAACTGTAAAAGTTCAGGCTGGAGAGAGAAAGAGAAAGAAAAGAACCAAAGGATTCTCTGACAGCCAGTTCATTGTCCCTATTACCGCTAAATAAAAAGTGTTTTTGGCTGCTAGTCAGAGCCTGTAAGTCAGGTCACTATCTTTTACTCCTTTCCCAGTCCATTGTTATTCAAGGAAGGAATCGCCTCTCAGAAATGAGGTCTCTGGTGGTGGCCATTTCTCTGTAGTTCTGCCTGCTCCAGTGTGTGTCAGTGTGTGTGCGCGCCTCCTTTCTCTCTCTCTCTCTCTCTCTCTCTCTCTCTCTCTCTCTCTCTCTCTCTCTCTCTCTCTCTCTCTCTCTCTCTCTCTCTCTCTCTCTCTCTCTCTCTTTCTCTGCATGCACACCAAACTTTTTTTTTCCTTTTTGGAAGTTACCTAGGAAACAAAGTCTTTTTGTGCTTGAACTTTATTTGAGCTATATTCACTTCGCTGAATATAGCTGAAGAAAGCTGAATAAAGCTGAAGAAAGAAGGTTGCAGTATTTTACTAAAACGTTTATGACGAGCACATTTTTTCCAAAGGGGGGAGTCATATGCTGTTGGGTCTGTTGGGGGGCTTTGCAGAAACATCTGATAAGGTAAGTAAATGCTGGGAGTTCTTTTAAACAATTGGCTCTGCTGCTTTTTCAAGGAGACTTGAGGACAGTTTATTTGACAGTACATGAAATACTCTTAATCAACAGGGCATGTTTCTAAATGCGAGGACTGAAAAAAAAAAAAGACCCTGAGTTTAGAGCTGAGTATTTTAAAACCTTACTGGCATAAGCAGAAAAAAATACTTATTTTCACTGATGCTCACTTCCTCCAAGTTGTATAAAAAATAAAACTAGGTTCAGTGGTAAAAAGTGGGTCTTTTATTAATCTGGTTTAGCCCAGATATCAAAACTGGAGTGGGGCTGATTTTTTAATAATCTGGGCTAGGAGCCTAACCCTGAAATAAAAGTTAAACAATATTAATATTTACGAAGGTTTAGATGGAGAAATTTCAAATGTCATATAGAAATTAAAGCCTATACATGCACAGCTTGAAGAAAAGTTTTGCACTGTCAAGCTGAAGGAAAATAAATGAATACTGTTTTACCTTTTAAAATTTGAAAAAGCAACCTAGTTGAATCTTTCCAGCAGCATATTTGTATTTTACTCTGCAGCTGGGGGGGGGAGATCCCTCCACTTTTGCCTTTCTAGGTGTATATAGTTTTGATTGAAGTAAGTTTTTTAAATGTGATTCACAGAAGCCATTCTCCTGCAGTGACATGAATTTCCATGTGTTTTAATGGCCTCCCAGATTAGGTTGGCTTGCCCTTCAGGCTATGTATTCTGGAATGTCTCCAGACTCCTTTTTTTTCTGGCACATTTTTTAGCCTTTTTATAAGCATTTAACTCATCTGCTTCCTTTGATTGTAGTCATGGACAGCTCTTGAGGTGTGTGTGTGTGTGTGTGTGTGTGTGTGTGTGTGTGTGTGTGTCTGTCTGTCTGTCTGTCTGTCTGTCTGTCTTTGAATTCAGGATTTGGGAGCTGTCTCTGAGCTTTTTTGCTCAAAGCTATTGCTCTACCACTTGAGCCACAGTCTCACACTGGCTTTTTGCTGATTTATTGGAGGTCTCACAGACTTTGCTACCTGTGTTGGCTTAGAACCACAATCCTCAGTTCTCAGCCTCCTGAGTAGCTGTGATTACAGGTGTGAGCCCCCTGTGTCTGGCTTCTCAAGATTTGTTTTTATAGGAATTTATGGTGAAAAAGAGAGCCAGGAAATGGACCTAACTTTCACTGGATTGGAGATGGGCAGTTTTCTTTAGTTTGAAGTTGACGAATTTCTGACCACCATGTCTTTCTCCTTCATTCCATTTCATCCAAGCAGCATGTTTAACTTGCCTAGTTTTCTTTTTGTGTCACCTCACTGTTGAAATAATATTTTCAAGTAGTTGTGTTTACTATTTCTAGGAATTCTTCCTTTTTCATTTTAAAAGCTTATTTGTGACTTCATTTTTTCTTGTATCTAAAAACTATGAATTTTCTTATACGTGTGCTTACATAAAAATTACTATGGCTCAATCTGAATATACTTTGTTTACAGTCCCACCCTCCAGAGGATGAAAATGCCGATGTTATGTTAGGGCAGAGGCCAAAAAACCCAATACACAATATCCCTTCTACACTGGACAAGCAGACCAACTGGAGCCAAGCGCTGCCTCTCCCAACGCCAGAGGAGAAGATGAAACAAGATGCCCAAGTGATTTCTTCTTGCATTATTCCCATCAATGTCACTGGTATCATTATTTCTTTCCTTAGGGGTACTTGGGTCCAAATATTCTGTGTGTTTCATATGTTAAAACCCAGTACTGTTGGTTGGGTCCATCAACTAAAAGTCTCATTTTTATAAATAGATAATACCTTTTTATCAAAACACAACCCAGGAGACATTAAATATACTTTTGTCATTTTGAACATCAATTTGCACATATGCTGCTTGTTGTGTTAATGATGAACAGTTTATTTTTGAGGGGAGAAAACATCAAATAGCTCTGTGCTCATAGCTTACCGAAATAATGGAAAAACGAATCACATGATAATGAATTTAGGCCACTGCAAGAAAGAACAGAACGAACAGTATGTTTATAAAACCTTGTGTAAGGTTTTTCTTACCAACTAGAAAATACATTTTTATGTTTCCCTGGATGAAGGTAGGCTTTTTGGATAAAAAGATTATTTAGACTTAATGATTTCAAGAAATTTTTACCTTAAGAATATGAATATATAGACCATAGCTGGATTCTACTTTTAAAACCAACAAATCTTTCACTCTCTGCTTTTCTCCTTTTGTGTATTGAGAAGTTGAATATTAGTCTAGGCAGGAGCCTAGCTGGACTTTTCTTTAAAGTATATTTGCAGCAATTAGGAATTGCAAAATTAGCTCTGGTAATCTTAGCTGCAAGTTAGATAATATTTTAAGGTATTCTAACTTTAAAGATAGAAATTTAATGACCTAATTTCTTTAAATACCTCACCATATTTGTGTATAGGAAACATCAAAACACGAAAACAAGATGAGAGGCTGGGAGAGAGTGGGGGAAGGGATGAAGAGAAAGAAAACACCAAAACAACCATGTTGAGACTGATTTTTGAATGTTGGTGCCACATGACTAAAGATTACATGTCCCTGAGGAGATATTATTATTAACCCTACTCAGATTTCTCTTACATAGATTGGGGAACAAATGGACCAGGTATCTGAGATAGATATTAGTTCCTTTATGCAAAAGCATTCTTAATTGATTGGTTAGTTGTGAGCTCAGGCAAAACTTTCCCGATGACCTAGTCAATGTGTAGAATAAATTATTCTAAAGATGTGCACTTCTCTGATCTTTGTAATCTAACTGGGATGTATTAGTGGAGTTCAGCTGCCAAGATAGATCATTTTGGCACCCTCTTAAACTAATTTTCAGTTCTGGGAATATCTGGTTATTAGAAGCACCTGCTTCCTTCCTGGAACTGTAAGTAAAATCTTGTTTTTAAATTTAGTACTATGATTATGGGTCATCGACTTGTGATTAGAATAAAGGGAAGGGTTTTCTTTCTGCTTTATTTCAGGAACTCTCAGACTTCAACCTAGCTTAGATGTTGATTTCAAGAGCTCTAAGGATAACATTATTAACTATGTTGACATTTTTTTTTCGCCAGTCCTGGGGCCTCGACTCAAGGCCTGAGCACTGTCCCTGGCTTGTTTTTGCTCAAGGCCAGCACTCTACCACTTGAGCCACAGCGCCACTTCTGGCCATTTTCTGTATACGTAGTGCTGAAGAATCGAACCCAGGGCTTCATGTATACAAGGGAAGCACTCTTGCCACTAGGCCATATTCCCAGCCCTAACATTATTAATTATGTCTGTATAACACACTATACCTGTGTCTTGATACATGCAAGATTACAGTGAAGGCTTTTAACATTCAGATGGAACCAAGAAAGGAAAACCCCATTAGTATGAATTCTGTGGTAATACTGTAATTATTCATGATGTGAAATGCATTTCAAAGTGAATTCTAGGGCTGGGAATATAGCCTAGTGGCAAGAGTGCTTGCCTCATATACATGAAGCCCCTGGGTTCAATTCCCCAGCACCACATATATAGAAAATGCCCAGAAGTGGTGCTGTGGCTCAAGTGGCAGAGTGCTAGCCTTGAGCAAAAAGAAGCCAGGGACAGTGCCAGGACTGGCAAAGAAAAAAAATATATCAAAGTGAATTCTAGAAATTGTTGGCACTATGATGCCAAGCCAGTCTCAACTATTTCATTCTATAGCTGAACCAAAATTTAACTTGCCATTGGTGGCCCTATGCTCAACAGTTAAGATACACAATGAGGCAAGCCATTCCAAAGCACAACATTGTGGCTTCCTGAGGTGTAGCTCACTCTGAAAAGTCCACAGTGAGTGGGTAGGCCAGACAGAATTTGAGCTCTTCATCATTCTATTTTGATAGAAATGTTGATAATATTCAGAGCTACTAATAAGCATCATGGTTGGGCCCCTGTACATATAAAAATGCTAAGTGGCTTAAAGACTGGGGATTCTACCTTTTATGGTTGGTACAGAAAGTAGACACATTAATTGCAGGAAGTAGAGACTCCCTGGTATACTTATTTCCCATTGGTAGGACAGCTAATGCTAAACCCAAAAAGCATCCAATGTAATCAGTCAGCAGAAGAAAGTAAGAGTTACACCATGGTTCAAAAACAATCCCCATGCTGTTGTTTCTTCACAGCAGTGTGTGTGTTTGTGTGTACATGATGCGGGGAGGGGCGGGCAGAGAAGATTTTGGCATTAAAGGGGAAGGAGAAAATTTTCACAAAGAAGCTTTTAATGAAGAAATGGGTCAGGGTATGTTAGCCGAACTAATTCAGGTTAACATCTTGGCTTCAAATCTACTATGCAAAGGTATCAGTTTCACAGAGCCCAGAAATAGACCAGTAAGTAGTAGTGACCAAATGTTATAAATCCTGAAGGATCCATTACTCTTTGAGTGCTTTTTTATGTGTTTTTTCTCTTCCCTTTGTTTTTTTCCCCTCTTTTTTTGGTGACTTTTGACAGTGCAAGCTGCTGTGGAGAGCTACATTTAGCAGTAAAGCTTAATGTAGTACAGCATCATTTAAATAAGAGCTGAATAAGGGCTCCCTTCTATTTGGTCACAGGTTTACTGCAAAGTCTTCCCTTATTTCCAACCAATAAATCTGTGTTTCAAGCAAGTAAACATTTTGTTTTCCATTTCTAAAAGCTAATGAGTCCTATTTGTGGTTTGTAGGAGTTGGTTTTGACAGAGAGGCTGGTATACGCTGCTCTCTTGTTCATTCACAATCTGTCCTACAGCGGAGACGGAAATTGAGGAGAAGGAAAACGATCTCGGGTATCCCCAGAAGAGTTCAACAAGAAATAGGTGTGGTATAATAAAAAAGCTCGTGGTTTCTTTCTAGTGCATATTATCAGGAAGTTAAAATAGGAGCCAGCTTTCAACTGGCTTCCTTTACAAAGTAATAAATATTTTGAACTGGTAGAGATTTGGAAATAATGTGTATTTCTTTTGTATTCAACAAGCCAGGTGTAATTTTTTTTTACAAACTTGTGTGAATTCTTATTTTTGTTTCTCTTTTCTTTTTGAATTTGTAATATATAAGGTTATTGGTGTTTAAAATTATATTTTTGTCTTTAGATAGTTGTACAAAGGATTTACCATTCAACAAATTGCTTTATAAGTACAATGTATCTTGATCGATGTCACCTTTGGAATTTTTTCAAGCTTTCTGTTCTTGACTATAAAGGGTTAATATTAGAGACTGAGACATAGGCATTCAAGTCTTCAGGCTGAAATGAAATCTTTTGCCAGTTTTAAAATGTAACAAGGTTCCATGCAAGTCCTTCTTTCATTGAAAATTGGAATTTCATTTAAGAAAGATAGAATTGTATGGCATCATTTTAAAATGTAAATTTTGAGCATTCTAGAATATTGAAAATACAATGCCCTTGAGTGATATTTCCAATTTTTTCCTGCTCATTATATTGAGAACATCTCTATTTTGAAAACATTATTACTATTATGGTAGCATCTCCTGTAAATAGGATTTTTATTTCTTGTAATGAACTCTGTAATTTTTCTTTCAACATGTTAATATTATAAACACAAAGGATAAATAGCAGCCAAGAGGATAAAATGTACTTTAGTAAAAAGTAAAAGCAGTTGTCTGGGGGACAAATGAATGTGAGGATGAAGAGAGATAAGTCATAAAAGATATAAAGAAAACCAAGTACTAATGGCTCACGCTTACAATCCCAGCTACTCGGGAAGCTGAGATCTGAGGATTGCAGTTTGAAGCCAGCCCCGGCAGGAAAAGTCCTTGAGACTCTTATCTCTAGTCACTATCAAAAAGCCAGAAACAGATCTGTGGCTCAAGTGAAAAGGCTAAGGAAAAAAGCAGTTAAGGGACCGTGCCCACACCCTGAATTCAAGCCCAGAGAGTCACACACACACACACACACACACACACACACACACACACACACACACACGACAGAACATATCTTCTCTTTGTATGGATATATGTATGAATGAAGCAGAGACAGAGCCAAAGATAGAAAGTACTTTAACGTTCTCCTAATATATATTCACTGCTATTTTTTTCTTTCACTTTACCTGGACCTTAAACTCAGGGCCTGGGCACTGTCCTTGAGCTTTTTTGCTCAAGGCTAGTGCTTTACCACTTGAGCCATAGCTCTGCTTCTGGCTTTTTAATGATTAATTGGAGATAAGAGTCTGAAGGACTTTCCTACCCAGGCTAGCTTCAAACTCAGATATCAGCCTTTTGGGTAGCTAGGATTATAGTCATGAGCCACTGGTGCCTGGCTACTGTTTGTTTGTTTGTCTATCTGTCTGAAAAGAGAAAGCTCTAACATGCCAGCATTTAGCTAGGTAGACATCTCTGAAAAATGCGCTGTATTCTGTTGACCCATGAAATATCTCATTGTGTTTTCTGTGTGCCCTAGATTCTGATGAGTCCCCAGTGGCCAGGGAAAGGAACGTGATTGTGCACACAAACCCAGACCCCTCCAATATTGTCAATCGGAGGTCTGGAACCAGGGATTCAGAGTGCCAAACTGAAGATATTCTGATCGCTGCCCCATCCAGAAGAAGAATCAGAGCTCAAAGGGGTCAAAGCATTGCCGCTTCCCTTTCTCATTCAGCTGGCAACATTTCTGCCCTGGCAGACAAAGGTGACACCATGTTTACTCCTGTAGTGAGCAGCCGCACAAGATCTCGGAGCCTTCCTCGGGAGGGTAATAGAAGTGGAGATGCTGAGCCCAAAGTTGGTGCTAAACCTTCAACCTATGAAGAGGGAGAACCTTTTGTGGGAGACCATGAAAGATCCCCTAATGACTGTAACGAGGCTCCGATCATCTCAAGTGCACAGGAACACCAACCTGCATTGGGACTGGCCTGTTCTCAGCATCTTCACAGCCCCCAGCACAAGCTAAGTGAGAGAGGGAGGTCACGTCTGTCGCGAATGACTGCAGACTCTGGCAGCTGCGATATCTCCTCCAACTCAGACACCTTTGGGAGCCCCATCCACTGCATCTCCACTGCTGGCGTCCTTCTTGGCAGCCACATGGATCAGAAAGATGACCATCAGTCATCCAGTGGCAACTGGAGTGGAAGCAGCTCCACATGTCCCTCGCAGACCTCAGAAACAATTCCTCCTGCAGCTTCACCTCCCCTCACTGGCTCTTCACACTGTGACTCGGAGTTGTCTCTCAACGCAGCTCCTCATGCTAATGAAGACACCAATGTCTTTGTGGCAGAGCAGTACAATGACCACTTGGAGAAAGTGAGAGGCCACCGGGCCAACTCCTTTACCTCCACTGTTGCTGATCTTTTGGATGACACCAACAACAGCAACACAAGTGACAGTGAGTGGAATTACCTACACCACCATCACGATGCATCCTGCCGCCAAGATTTCAGTCCTGAGCGTCCTAAGGCAGATAGTCTGGGCTGCGCAAGCTTCACAAGCATGGCCACTTATGATAGCTTTCTGGAAAAGTCTCCCTCAGACAAAGCAGATACTAGCTCCCACTTCTCAGTCGACACCGAAGGATACTATACCTCCATGCACTTTGACTGTGGTCTGAAAGGTAATAAAGGTTATGCCTGTCACTATGCAGCCCTGGGTCCAGAGAATGGCCAAGGTGTTGGGGTTCCTCCTGGTCTTCCAGACTGTGGCTGGCAGGACTACTTAGATCACAGGAGGCAGGGACGACCAAGTATCTCTTTCAGGAAACCAAAGGCAAAGCCAACCCCACCTAAACGTAGCTCATCATTGAGGAAGTCTGAAGGAAACACAGATGTTTCTGAGAAGAAAGAACCAAAGATCAGCAGTGGTCAGCACCTGCCTCACAGTTCCAGGGAAATGAAGCTGCCTCTTGATTTTTCCAACACGCCTTCTCGAGTGGAAAATGCCAATGTCCCTACCAAACAGGAGCCTTGGATGAACCAGAGTGAACATGGTGTTAAGGAACCTCAGTTAGATACCACAGATATCCCATCATTCAAAGATGAAGGTGCTGAATCAACTCACTATGCAGACCTCTGGCTTCTAAATGACTTGAAAACAAACGATCCTTATAGATCTTTATCTAATTCAAGCACAGCTACAGGTACTACAGTTATCGAATGCATCAAATCTCCAGAGAGCTCTGAATCCCAAACATCGCAATCAGAATCAAGGGCCACCACTCCATCTCTTCCTTCAGTTGACAATGAATTCAAATTGGCATCACCAGAAAAGCTGGCTGGCTTGGCCTCTCCATCAAGCGGCTACTCGAGCCAGTCTGAAACACCAACATCTTCTTTCCCAACAGCTTTCTTTTCAGGTCCATTGTCTCCTGGAGGTAGCAAAAGAAAACCAAAAGTTCCAGAAAGGAAATCCTCCCTACAGCAACCTTCTTTAAAAGATGGAACTCTATCACTGAATAAAGATCTTGAACTCCCGATTATACCTCCTACCCATCTTGACCTAAGTGCTCTTCATAATGTCTTGAATAAACCATTCCATCACCGTCATCCGTTGCATGTTTTTACTTATAAGCAAAACCCAGTAGGAGAAACACTGAGGTCAAATCCTCCACCATCCCTTGCTATTACGCCAACAGTCTTGAAATCTGTTAACCTTAGGTCCATCGGTAAATCTGAAGAAGTTAAGCAAAGAGAAGGCAACAATACAGATATGCCCCACTTGGAGGACAATGCTCTCACAATGGCTGCCTTGTCTCCCGGCAAGACTAGGTCACATACAACAAAGAAACCAATATCCCGCCAGTATTCTGCTGAAGACACCCTACTGACCTTTTTAGATTCCTCTGCAGTGGAGATGGGACCAGATAAACTACATTTGGAAAAGAACCCTACTTTTGATGGGAAGAATCACTGCCATCCAGAAAGTGTAACCTCAAAAGACCAACTACAGATGGGAAGTGACCCTGTGCCAGAAAATGCATCAAGTAAAAGCTGTGGGGTTTCCACTGAAGGATTTCAGAGGGTGTCTGTTGCCCGCCAAAATGAGTTGGATGGTAAAATAATGCTGTGTGGATCTGGTTCAGATGGAGCCCTAGCGCAGGTACTGAAATCATCCTCTGTAGATCAAGAAGATGGTGCCCAATCTGAATCTGTGGATGTAATCACATTTCAGTCCACTTCACCAACTAGATCAACAGATATAAGCAATCAGCGCAAACATCAACTTGCTATGAGCCGCCACCATGACAAAGTGCCTGGGAATATCCGCTATGAACCTGAGACATCAACTGTAAATTCATTCCCTGAAAAATGTTCCGAGCAGGAAAATATTGCTTCAGGTATTTCACCCCAAAGTGCCTCTGATAACAGCAGAGCAGAGGAGACCCAAGGAAATGTGGATGAGGCTTCATTGAAAGGTCAGTCATCTCTCTCTCTGTCATGATAGAAATATGTCTTCAGACATTTCCTGTAGCTTTGCTTTCTTGCATTCCATACATCCCTGGGGGTTGGTTTCCTTCCACTATTTCTTTTTGCTTACTAAAATGATTGAGATAAAAGCTTTTGTAGCAGATAGATCTCTCTGTGTCATTTTTTTGCCAGTCCTGGGGCTTGAACTCAGGGCCTGAGCACTGTCCCTGGCTTCTTTTTGCTCAAGGCTAGCACTCTGCCACTTGAGCCACAGCGCCACTTCTGGCTGTTTTCTGTATATGTGGTGCTGGGGAATTGAACCCAGGGCTTCATGTATACAAGGGAAGCACTCTTGCCACTAGGCCATATCCCCAGCTCCTCTGTGTCATATTTTTAAAAACTCAGGAGTCTTTATTTAACTGTACACCATGTCTGTCCCTCACCTTCGGGCTGGTGAAGAACAGCACTGGGTCTCAGTAGGGCTGGGTTTTGAAAGGCAAAAATCACATGTACCAGAGGCAGGTGGCCACGTACAGCACGCAGGTGGTCAGGCAAAGTTAGGCAAAGCAAGCATGCAGACATACAAAAGCAGAATTTGTGGTCAGTGATCTCTCTCTGTCATTTAAAAAATGATGGTCTGTGTAACTCCTATTTGAGTGTTGAAACTGTAGCGCAGTACTGTGCTAAGAAACTTCTCTTAAGGATATTTCTGTTCTTACTTTAAGAATCATCACCAAGTGATGACTCCATCGTCTCTCCCCTTGGTGAAGACTCCCAAGCTGAAGCAGAAGGTGTGTTTGTGTCTCCAAACAAACCTCGGACAACTGAGGATTTATTTGCCGTCATTCACAGGTGAGGAAATATCATCCAGGTCCCCCTACAGGCCCTCCCTCAAAAGGCAGAGCAGAAAGAGTTTGCTTCTCACCAAATATAAACATGGGAAAGCCTTTCCTACCTGTAATATATCCAGCAAAACCACAGGCAAGCAAGGAAGAATGACATTTCCACATCAGATGGGTAGGCTTAAATGCAAGATGGGACAAAATGAACCTCAGGTACCTTGATGGAATTCTCAAAGGACAGAACTTGGGGATTTTCTTTTCTACTTCACAGATGATTTTTGAAGCAAGCAGCTTGGCTTGGCTTCTGATTTTTATTGTTGTTGTTGGTGGTGGTAGTGGTGGTCATGGGGCTTGAACTCAAGGCCTGGGTGCTGTCCCTGAGCTCTTTCGCACAAGGCTAGCACTCTACCATTTTGAACCATAGCTCTACTTCTAGTTTTTCAATGGTTAATTAGAGATAAGAGTCTCACTGGGACTTTTCTGCCCTGCTTTTTTTCTGCTGAACCGTATCCTCAGATCTCAGCCTCCTGAGTAGCTAAGAATACAGGCGTGAGCCACCAGCAGCCAGCTGCTTTGTAAAAGAACTTCTATCTTCTGATTGTTTGATTGAGTTCCTTCTTGAAAGAAGAACACTGCTTTTTAAGAATGGTGGGATTATTTGGGATATTTTTATTTGTTTGTTTTAGGGATTCAATTGCATATATGTTAGCAGGCATACTTCTCTACTCAGTGGACAAATAACCATTGGCTTATTTTGATCCACCCCAATGTCTAGTCTAAGCCCCAGTTATATTCCCCTCACCCTCCATATATTTTACAAGTTAAAGAGCCAAATACCCACAAAGAATTATCTACTGTGTCTGGAATAGTGAATAAGGCATTAGTAGCAGAATTAAAACGACCTGAATTTGAATCCCATGTCTGACACTTTCGATGTAGCATTGAGTAAGTTAAAACCCCTGAGCCTATCTATCTTCCTACTGTAAGTAGAACTATCTATCCATATATAGCTCATATATTTGATACTGATGATAAGGTAACATTTTGTGTCTATAATATGGTATCTGCAGAAAGCTAATATTATTTGAAAACTCTATTGGGGTGTCCAGGCACTGGTATTTCCAAATTATAACCACAGAGATTTTAATGAACCAAATTAGGCTACTGTAAAATCACAAGGCTCCCATTTTTTCATCCTGCAGATTTTAAGTTAGTGAAAGGTCATGTTGTAAATTCATTTCATGTTATCAATGAAATGAGTGCTACTGATGATTCATGGTATCTAAATACTATCTGCTTAATTAGCAAGATAAAATCAATAATATGTTGAGTTTGGAGGTTCAGTAGACTTAAGGAATTTGGTTCGCTTAGATTAGTATTTGTGTAGGTTTTGCTTATTTAAGTGATGCGTTATTTTTCTTTCTTTCTTCGGTGCTTGTGTTAAATTCAGGGCCAGGCATGTGTTCTACCACTTTAGCCCTTTCTGCTTTTATTAATTTTTGAGTGGGATTTCTTATTTTTGCCTGAGTTGGCCTGGGTAGCAGTTTTTCTTTTTACATTTCCCATGTAGGTGGCATAACTAGAGCATACCCCCATGCCTAGCTTTTTATTGGTAGAGCTGGGGGTCTCATAAACCCTTTGCCCAGGCAGCCTTTCTAGTAGCTAGGATTACACGCTCGAGCCACCGTTCTAGCCCACCGTACTAGCCTTAAGAGAGCCAGACATGGGAGGGGAGTATGAGGGACAAGGTAACAAACAGTACAAGAAATGTATCCAGTGACTAACGTATGAAACTGTAACCTCTCTGTACATCAGTTTGATAATAAAAATTTGAAAAAAAACAAAGAGAGCCAGACATGGTCTAAGTTTTCCATTCTCCATCAAGAGCTAGCTTACTGATAAATACACTGTTGAGGTTACTAGGAAGCTACAGGAAATGGGATTTACAGCCAAGAACAGATCTGTTTACTGAAAAAGTCTTTTTTATCTAACTCTATAAGCAGGAAATTTAAAAGTACACAGCTTAGTCTTAATACAAACTCATATATCCATTCTCCGAAGCTCATCATCAAAGCAGGGCCAATCCGATCCCATCCATAGCTCTATACACTTGTGCTATCATTTGGAGGTAAATTCTGGAGCATTTAATCTCCATTTTAAAGACAGATTTACTAACCAAAAAAAAAAAAAAAAGAACAGCAGTCTCTGACCACATTGTAAGTTGAGAGTCGGTTAGACAGCAGTTCTTTCTTAACCTGTTGCAAAATACCTCAGTAAGTCTTCTTCTGGAATGTCCAATGTCCACAGTAGCCATTATCTAAAAATGTCATCTCTGGAATGTAGCCAATGTCCACTGGTTCTCAGAGAATTTCTCTAGGGCTGCGAGTACCACAAGGGGAAAGAATGTATCTTCCTCTTTATCTCTGTGGTCATAAGGCTGAGTAACCTCCCATACAGGAAGCTTCCTAAACAGATGCAGGAATGGCATCCACTACTTTTGATTTCATAAGTCGTCCTAGGCGGACTCTACATTTTACTCATTTTCTCTTTTCTTCAAAGATCCAAGCGGAAAGTACTTGGAAGAAAAGATTCTGGTGACATGTCTGTCCGAAGCAAATCCAGAGCTCCCCTCAGCAGCAGCAGCGGTGGCAGCAGCAGCAGCAGCGGTGGTGGCAGTAGCAGTTCTGTCGCCTCATCTAGCAGCAGCGGGACAACCGCCACCAGCCAGAGATCTCCCGGTCTCATCTACCGAAATGCGAAAAAATCCAACACGTCCAACGAAGAGTTTAAGCTGCTGCTCCTCAAGAAAGGCAGTCGCTCTGATTCCAGTTACCGCATGTCTGCCACAGAGATTCTCAAGAGTCCCATCCTGCCTAAGCCTCCTGGGGAGCTCCCAGGGGAGTCCCCCCAAAGCTCCGATGATGCCCACCAGCCGTCACCTGGGGCTGAGGCACTGTCCCCACTCTGCCCATGCTCCCCACGAGTCAGTGTAGAAGGGTTCTCCTCAAAGAACTTTGCCACCTCAGCATCAGCCAGGGTGGGCCGATCCAGGGCACCTCCCGTGGCCAGCAGCAGCCGCTATAGTGTGCGCTGCAGGCTGTACAATACACCCATGCAGGCCATCTCTGAGGGAGAGACAGAAAACTCGGATGGGAGCCCACATGATGACCGCTCCTCCCAGAGCTCCACATAGGCTTCCGGACCAGGCTCCCTCCAAACGCCCACACCCTTCCTAATGACAGACCATAGGGATACCACAGCGGTCTTGAGAGAAGTCCCCATAGGACGGGCTAACATCACTGCTAAGTAGTACGGTTTTAAATGTCTGCTGGGGAAATGGGATGTTGACGTAGTCATTCTGGACTGGTTTTCATGTTTTAAGTAGCTGCACTGTTTTTCATGGTTTTCTTTAGATTAGTTTGATTTATCTGATTTCATTCCCTGTGATAATAGGAAATACAAAAGAGATAATAATATCTACTTTTCATGAAACCTACACAAGGTTTTCCCAGAGCTGCCTATTCCGAAAATAAAGCCCTCACTGTCATGATTCTTTAAGAAGATGAAATTATTCCGGAGGTTTGGTATTTTTTTACATTAAAATGAACTAAAGCAAAATTTAGAAGAAAGAACTACACATATGTAAATACCATATTTTTGATAAAAGTGTGTAAATAGATTTATCAACAATGAGTGGACATGTGGCCAATTATCTACCGCACACCAACTGTTTATAGAACATACAAGAATAAAGTGTAATAACTGTATTCTGTGAATACCATTTGCATATCAAATACCATATTTAAATGTCCACCAATATGATTTGAAAGTGATGAACCTCAATTATGAACTAAAAACTGGCAAATTAAAAGAAATCTTGAGGTCATATGCTGAAATGTGAATAATCAAAAGTAATGAACTGAGACCTCGTCATTTATGTAAACAAGCTAATAGAAACTCATGGCTTTGATTTGCCAGATGGAAATCTGGACAGAATGAAAAGCATGCTTTTGATTGATATCTTTTATCAATGAAAGAAATCATCATTCTCAACACAAAGCCCTGAAAAACAGCATTTGACAGTGTCCTTTAGATTTTAATTTTTTCAGTGGATTGCTTTCAAGAGAATGAGTAGGAAAAACCAGTAGTTCATTTTAGGTTATGATGAAACATATTAGGCTACTGGGGTCATAAATGGTCATAATCTAATGACTAGAATCTTTTAAAGTCCTTAAACAGTTTAGCAATTAGCTCCGGGTTCTTAAAACTAACAAAGATAAAACCTAAGCATGTTACAGAGCTATTGAAACCTGCAATGAGTTTTCAGCAAAGCTTTCTCTCTGTACTGATGAGATTCATGCTACCTAAAAAGTGAACAGAAATGACACTGTGAACAATGTAGTTGGGAAATAGGTAGGTGTATATGCATTATTTATATTCACTGGTAAACTGGGAATGGGACGCAGTTCTGGTTCACAATGCTACATACAGCTGAGTTTTTGTCTGGCTTTGCTATATCTGCCTGATGGCAAAGGGGAGGGTGGTGGGTGGGAAGGAAATGTCAGGGCAAAGGCTCTGATAACATGAAGGCAGGGAAATACGCTGAATTACTTGAAATTACTTGAATTTTCTTGTCTTAAAAAAAAAAACGGTAGTTAGAAGTTGAAATCTACAAGTGGCTTTTGCACTTCCTGATTTTAACGTGAACTGTTACTAGTGTTTGGAATCCTCTGTCAGAAATATAAGCAGCTATGTACTTAGATTTTGAATGGGAGAGGTACAACGTAGAGAGATTTAAGAAGGGACATGATCTTTGTCAAAGACTAGAATGTGATTAAAATGATAGACTACACCAGGGTTACCAAAAAAAAATTGATAAGCAGCCGGCTTTATGCCTATGCAAGTGCTACTTGGGAAAGTAGGAGGTATGAAAGGTTGATTGCAGATTGTGATTCATTCATACACAACATGAGAAAGCCTGATGGAAGAAGATACTGTCTTTCAATAGAGATGTGTTTTAAGAGTTACAGATTAAGAATTAGAGATTCTGATTGCTGTTGGTGTTTTGTTTGTTTGGAAAGAAAATAAAAATGTCTGGCTTTTAATATTTGTTTTTAGTACCAAATCGTGTCACTTAATTTCTTGTCATTCTTGTAGGTAAAATGGGTGCTGGGGGTGGAGGGGTAGAGGAAGAGAGAGAGGGAGAGAGGGAGAGAGAGCGTGTGCAAGTGAGTGAGAGAGAACTTCGTGTGTACTGGGGATAGATAAGCTACCTGGTAAAGGGTTTGAACATTTATGAAGTGTTATACTTTTTATTACTAAAACTGTGTTGGGGTTTGAAAACAAATGGACCATCCATTTCTCATTGGAACACATGAATTAAGAAAAACAGCATGGGAACATGAACAAATCTGTTTCATGCTTTGAAAAGTACACTTGGCAAAATTTTAGAAATAAAAGATTTTAGATAAATGTGATAAGAAACCATTCTTTCCGGTCACAATAGGTGATTGTAATTTTCATAAAAGCAGTTCGTTTGCAGTATGGCTTTTGCATAGCTAGGGGTTTTTTAAGTGTGAAGAAAGGTATGTGGGCTTTAAAAATGATTCTAAATCTTGACTAGAAAACCCATGGATTGGCTTTAATAAAAAATGTCACCTCTTTATTATTGACATTGATTTAAGTAATGGTACCATATATATATTTTAAAATACATATTGACTTGAATTATGAGGCAATAAGATACCTTCTATATGTAATGATCACAGAACTAACCCTTATAATATAGTTTTACTTATTTTGTTTACTCAAAAAATCTATAGCAGAGTTTCTCTATTTTATATTTCATATATTTAAAAAAACCCAAATAAAGATGGATTTAAAATTCACTGTGGAAAAAAAGAGTATTGAGTAACAAACTGAGTAAAAAAAAATAAGCAAGCAATTCCTTAGTAATCTGGAATATTCTACATGGCTTTATTTTATAACAAACAAAAGCAAGGTTTAGGGCTGTCTTAACATCACTGCCAGCTTGAAGCAGGGTACACACATTAGGTATTATAAAGAACATCATTCCAAACTTTTCTTCTGTTGTTTGCACTGATGCTATTTTTTCTTTATGTTTATACAATCTGTCTATGTCACATGGGGCAAATTTTCTCTTTTTAAAAAAATTTCTGCTCTGATTTTTAGTTTTGCTTGTTTTGCTTTGTTTTTGGCTAAGCAGAGGACATGGGCTAGTTGTACCGAGAAAATATGCTATTTGCTCTTTGCCAAAGGTCAGTAAGTCTTTGCCACAGTGGTGGCATTTTGAGAACGAGATCCTGACACAGAGATCTAAAATGCTGAAGAAGGTACTAGAACCAGTTCATGCTGGCCCCAAAGACAATGGTTTATGGACTTGCATCCATTTTGTATTTTTGTAATATTTGTAAATATGAACTTTTTTAATTGTTGCCAAGATGGTTTCTTTTGTAAGATGTTTTCAACGTTTACATTCAATCCAAGCCTTTGTATATTTTAGAGCTGTGCAACACTTTAAGTCTTGTATTTATTTTTAGTAAAAACGGTGACAGTTTCATTGTGAACCCCTCTCAAAAAAATGTATCAGAAAAGTTTGATTACCTAGAAAGTGTGTATAGAAACTGCAAATAAACGTGACTGCAATTAAACAACTGGTTTTATTCTCTTCATTGTTATGTAATTGTATTTTTCAGGAACATAATGTTATATAGGCAAGTGGACATCAAAGAACACCTAAGGCAAAAAGTTGAAGCAAAAATAGGTGATATCACAAAAATAGGTGATATCTATAATGGACATTCATCTAGTTTCATTTTGAGAAGGAAAGCTGTACTTTGAACATCCAGCTCCTTTCTGGACCAGGGAAAGAGTTATAGCTTTACTTTTTTTGGGTGGGGGGGAGTGTAAAGAGAATGAGAGTTCGACATAGGTTTATTACAATTGTAGTTAAGTGTGAAGCAATGGACATATAGCAAAATACATAAATCGTCCTTAAAATTATAAAAAGTTCTTTGGAATTATTCTGTTTCAAAATATGCCTATTTTATGGAAGGGAAAAATGGAGCAGCACCAGACAATATGTGGCCTTGCCTAAACCACAGAGCAACTACAGATTGGCAGTGGGGTTCAAACCAAGCAAACATGGCTCTAGGATTTGTGCTGATTCTCCACTCCAGCCTGTTTCAGCTTGGGAGACTGGAAAGAGCTTTCATTATGTTCATATGGCTACAGCCTGGCCTCTTTCCCCATCCAGATTTAAGCACTGACTCATACTCCTGGAAGCCAGTTAAAGTGGACATCTCTGGTGTGTTTCAGAGGAAGGGGGAAATGTTACTGGAGAGTCAGCACATCTATCAGGCTTAGTCCTTGTGTCCAGCAATACAGATTCAAGAAAGCCTTGAAACTTAGTGAAAGGAATGCATCAGACCCAGCCACTCATGCCAAATAAGAGATGCCAAAGAAATCACCAGCAAAAAGCAGTTTGAGGCCCTGAGTTCAAATTCTAGTACCAACACAGAAAAAGACATGATGAAGGGTAGAGAGATTTTATTACAAGGTATAGGCATACCACAGGAAAATGGCACTTCAGTTCATCTTCGGTCATTTTAGGGGTACAGACATGAGCTTAGGTTAGTGGAAAATTTCAGGGTAGGAGCCAAAAAGCATGCCTAAAGAGTTTTATTTATGCTGGTGGCTGGTGGCTTATGTCTATATCCCTAGCTAATCAGGCTGAAATCAGAGAATGATGATTCAAAGCCAGCCAGAACATATAAATCCAAGAGGCTTAAATTTCCAAGCATTGAGCCAAAAGCCAGAAGTAAAGGTGTGGTTCAAGTGGTAGCACACCAGCCATTGGTAGAAAAAAGCTAAGCAAAAGCACTTCAAGGGGGCTGGGGATATAGCCTAGTGGCAAGAGTGCCTGCCTCGGATACACGAGGCCCTAGGTTCGATTCCCCAGCACCACATATACAGAAAACGGCCAGAAGCGGCGCTGTGGCTCAAGTGGCGGAGTGCTAGCCTTGAGCGGGAAGAAGCCAGGGACAGTGCTCAGGCCCGGAGTCCAAGGCCCAGGACTGGCCAAAAAAAAAAAAAGCACTTCAAGCTCCAGTACCAGCATTAAAAAAAACAAACCAAAAAAAAAAACAAAAAAAAAAAACAAAAAACAACCCCTCCAGTTACAGGTGAGGCCTGGTTGGTCATTATCTTGGATCTGGTTCTCCCAGGTTTGGGATAAGTGTCCATCACAGTCATTACTTGAGGGGAGCAATCTGTTCTCCATAGGATGATTCCTCCTGTTCCACGGTGAAGCCTTATCATACTAGGGGACTGCCCTCATTTGGGAATGCTCTGACCTACAAGGCTTTATTTCCTAGGGGGCATATAGGTCCCGTGTAAGAAAAATGGTACCCATCAATCCTGTCTTTCCTGGAGCCCAAGGTGATTGCAAAGTGACAATGGAGAAGCCAGCTTAAAGCAAAGATTAAATACAAATTGTAGGCAGGAATGCCAAAGTTTTTCCTGTTTTTAGTTAATTTGTGGATCCAAGTAAGGAGTTAGTGCTTTTCAGCAAAAAAAATGAAAGAGAGAAGAAAGGAAGGAGAGAAGGAGAGGCGAGAGAGAGAGAGAGAGAGAGAGAGAGAGAGACAGAGAGAGACAGAGAGAGAGAGAGACAGAGAGAGAGAGAGAGAGATTGAAAGATTGATTGTGAAACAGGGCGAGAATGGCTGTCTTGGTGTCTCTTCCCCCCCCCCCCCCTTGCCTGTCAGAATTTCCTATCACTAGATCCAGCCTACGGGGCTGTTACCTGTGAGTCCAGAAATTTTAATTATTGTACAGTGTTTTCTGTCAGAGATCTTAGTCACTGTTTGCTTTTCTGCTAATATTTTCCCCTTGAAAAGCTGGAATTCTTCCGGGGAATGGAAATAAGAGGGTTTGTTGTTGTTCTTCTTTTCTTTTTGCGTTGTTTCTTTATCTGTGTCTGGGAGGGTAAGGGAAGGAACCAGCAATGCAGGGACTACAAGTGAACAAATACAGCGTTTGTACTTAGTAGACACTATGTTGAAAATTAACGATAAAACTTGTGAGTGGGAACGGGAGGGAAAACCTGGAAGTGAGGAAAGGGGTGCCATCGTCCCCAAAGAAATGTACTCAGTCCCTGACTTATGAAACTGTGACCCCTCTCTATGTATATCACCTTTATAACAATTAAAAATATTTTAAAAAGAGATTTTTTAAAAGTAGAAATGGTGCTAATAACAGTAAATGTGGCAATAGTTACTTGTAAAAAAAAAAAAATACCTGCAATCCTTGCCAGGCGGCGAGAGCTCCCTCTCGCAATCACATGTACTCGACCGGAGGCTGAGGCCTGAGGATCCCGGTTCAAAGCCAGTCCAGCCAGGAAAGTCTGTGAGATTCTGAATGATCTCCATTGAGCCAGCAAAATGCCAGAAGTGGAGGTTGGCTCCAGGGGTGGAGTGCTAGCCTTGCACCCCGAAGCTGAGCCACATGACCCAGGCCCTAAGTTCAAGTCCCAGGTCCAGGGCAAAAAAAAAAAATGACTGGAGTTCTTTGAGTGCTTTGCATAGTGCGTGTGCTCGGCTCGCGGTCACCCCATAGGTGGGATTACACACATGCAGTATGATTCAGCAAGAACGCACAGCACACGCGACCGAAGCACTTGAGACGTGCGGGGAAGGGATCGCGCAGGCACCAAAGCAATGGTCCTTTCCACGTGAGAAATTCCCTTGCCCCCCATCCCCCCCCTTCCAGCCCAGGTCTGGACTTGCCCCAGAGACGGCCCTGAAGCTCCTCCCCCTGCTGTCTCCCTAGCAACAACCCTTCCCTCCACAGCTCTTAGCCCAGAGGTAGAGCTAACAACCCCGCCCCTTAAAAAGATGGCTCACAGGATTGGCTAGTCCAGGGCGAGGGAATGTTCATAGACGGCCGTTGATTGGTCAGGACAATCGCCCTCCTCCAGCTGTGCACGTGGATGGGTGAATATTTGCCCGCGCTCACCAGCTCTTCTCCGCTCGCTGCTTGCCGACTCGACAGCAGCTAGCTCGCCCGCCGCCCCCTGATCCCGCTCGCCACTGGACATCGGCCAACTGCCCGCCACTCGCCCGCCGCCCGCCGCTCGACAGCCGCCCGCCGCTCGACAGCCGCCCGCCACTCGACAGCCGCTAGCCTCCCGCCGCCCGCGGTAAGCAGCAGTGGTCGCAAAGGTGGGAAGCTGGGGCGTGGACCGGCCGCTTGGCCCCCGGACGCCCTGCGGAGGCTGGGCTCGGGTGCAATCAGAGTAGCCCTGTCCGTCCAGTCGGACTTTCTTGTGCTCCGGAACTTTTTCTGGTCTCGGCTGGGGTGTGCAGGGCTTTAGCCTAGAAGCTGGGACTCTCGGGGGGTGGGGGGTGGGGTTGGGGGTGCGGGGTGTTCGTTATCAGAACCGGGGCGTCTACTACACCTTGAAATTTCAACTTTCCAAAGCGCCCGGTTTGGGGCGGTTCCCACGGGCCGTAGAGCCCTTATTCTTGGTGCTAACTTTTCTGGACCGCGTGGAACCTTTCTAGCTTTGCTCTTCCTGGGTGGAGGGGGACGGAGGGGATGTTGAAAGTGGGGCGGGCGGAGGCGCGGGGACTGAGCGAGGTCGGCGGTGCCGGTGGCGATGCCGGTGGCGGCGTGGGAAGTGGAGGTGGGCGGGGGGGGGGCGAGGGAGGCGTGGTCGGCCTTTGGCAGGATCGCAGGAGCTGGGAAGCACGGACTCGGCCGCTCTTCCGATTTAGTCAAGTCGCGATTTGACGATTTTGATTCCAGTGCCACCTTTTGAGATTCCCGCGGAGATGTTAAGGTATCCCCGTTTGGGCAAAGACGGCCTCTCCATTCCCCCAGTTTCGTTGTTGATTAAAGACGGAAAACAACGAAAGACGTCGATCGGAGGGTGCAGTAGATGCTCTCTCAATAGTGTGCTTTGCTTCGACAGGGCGGCTGCTGGAGACAGTACAAACTGCAAAATCTGGGGATCCCTGGAAAGCGGGGAGCCTTGACTGCGTGCTCAGGGTTGAGCCCGCTCCCTGTTTGGGTATTTACTAGAAAAATCTCTATTTTAACTATGTTGGGAATTGTTGCTGTCCCTCTTTCATCTGACTTTATGCGGGCTCGGGGCGCTTTTATGGTTTTGTAACAGGTATGTGGTTTTGTAACAGGCATCGCGGAGGTTCGGCTGTGGTAATTTTCTTCTTTCTTGCTAAGGTCCAGGGTGAAGTGCCCTGTTCAGCCCCCAACCTTGTGATCCTGTCTTGTTGGAGAAGTGAAAGATTGCCTTGCTGGAGTATGGAAACATCAAGGACTTAGAGGAAAATAAATGAACACCATGAGTTTAGATTTAGTTTAGGTTTTTATCATAATATAGAAATATGCTTCCTTTTAAGTAAATCCGGTTTTGCAGGGTTTTGAGCTTAAAGAATGAAAATTATTTTGCATTATCTAGTCCTTTGAGCTCTCTTAACACTATAGTAGAAGCTGTAATCATTACTTTGTGGGAAGCAGTGAGACAGAATTAAAATGTATGGTCCACTTTACTACCATTTAGTATTATACATTGGAAGACTAAATTTTGCCCATTAGAAAATTGGGCACACATACTTGACAATAGTGCAGTTTATCAAGCAAGAATTGTATTTATCTGTGGGGAAAAAGTAGGACACACAGAGATGTTAAAAATCCATCCAAAGTGAAATGCCAAATGTTGCAATTTCTTTCGAAGTGTTTCTAAAGAAAAGCTAGGGTTTTTTTGGTCTGTTTGCAGCATGCCCTAGTACTTAAAAGATGAAACAGTTCTTTTATTAAAACTTATTATCTATAATGTACAATATGATTGCAGATTGAATATTATGACAGTGAAAATTCTTATGTATTCCATGATATTTTATTGGAAATAGTTTTATGTAAATAGGTAAAAAGAGAATAGTAGAAAATAGCCAAGTAAGACAATAGCATTGTGGCACACACTTGTTATTATTTGATTTAATCCCTGTACCTCCATGAGACTTAGACAGTTATTATTTTATAGCCTCAAAGTAGGAAATGGAGAATTTAAGTACACATAAGTTGTCCACAAGTTATTTATACTTACTTAGCTAGTAAGTGAGGTTGTCGCTAATCTAATTTATTCTAGTCAGGAGCCCAAAGCATTTACATTCTTTGATGTTGTTCATATATGTCCTTGCCTTATTGTTAAAATATGAGTGTTATTGGAGAAAGCACTGTTGTAACCAGATGGGGTAGTTTTGAACATAGCATCTTTGCTTTTCAGAGGTAGAACTTGAGTTAAGACCTTAATGAAAAGAAGTATGTTATGTCAATAAATCAAAGGAAATAATCATTTGATCATCTCATGCTAAAGCGCCACTTGGTACTGTTATTTGTTCAACTTTAAAAACTACATGCAGGGGACGAGGTAACAAACAGTACAAGTAATGTATCCAATGCCTAACGTATGAAGCTGTAACCTCTCTGTACATCAGTTTGAGAATAAAAATTTGGGAAAAAAAACTACATACAGGACTAGCAGGGTACTTAGTATGCTGTGAAACTTACTGGGGAAGAAGTAATGGGGAATTTTCATATGTGGAAATAATTTGATCTATTGTTTCTGCTTCTAGAAATGTATACCCCAGAACTACTTGCATCAGTGCAAGACTGCTCTAGAGTGTTCTTTATAAAAGCAAAACAAGTAACTTGAATATCCATGAATTGTGAACTGGTTAAATAATTCACAGCGCATAGGCCCTGAGTTAAAGCCACAAGACTAGTACTTGTGTACACACACATGCGTGTGTGTGTGCACGCACACACATACGTGGGCACACCAATCAAGACTCTGACTTGCGATGGTATTCCAAACGCGAATCAATGTTATTTAGGGAATGTGTAGAGTAACTTTTTGTGCATTCCTTTTCAGGATCACTTAAACAGACTCAGGAAGAGTCTCTCCTGTTGCACAAGACAAGATGTCTTCTATCAGCCATGAAGCCCATATGGTGTGTCTTTTAAATCCCGAATCTTTGTTCTTTTCTAAATTATGTTTATTATCTTTTTGAAATCTATTTACTCTTTTAAAATTAGGGTACAAATGGGGTTCGTTTTAGTAATTTCATACATACATTTAAAATACTTCAATGAAGCTTCCCTTCTCTTACTTTTTCTCGCACTTATCCTTCCCTGGCACTTTCTTATCCTTCCCTCTCCCCATTTTAAAACAATTTTAACTGTTTCATAGTTCTTTTCTCATAAATGCATAGGAAGTACTCATATTATCTTTATACAATCTCACTCTCTCCTTTCACCCTTTATCTAGTCCCCACTCCTACCCCTCTCCCTAGATTCAGACTCATGCCATTCATCTTTTTAAAGACCATATTCCACATATGACAAGGAACACAGGATAATTAGCTTTTTCAATCTGCCTTTTTTTGGAAAACATCAGACATGTTTTTATAAGTAGTGATCTATCGCTCAATTCCATATTTCCATTTTGAAAATAAAAAGATATGTAACTACCAAGTGTGCTTATTTCAAAATAGTTGTTGATTTCCTAAGTTACTTGTAGAAGAAGCAGTTAGGTTAACCAAAAACAATGCTTATCTATGATTTACTTATTTATACCTAAGAAGGTTTTTACTGTGTGTGTATGTGCTGATACTGGGGTTTGAACTCAGGGCCTCTTGCTCTCAATTGGCTTTTTCGTCGAGGCCAGTGCACTAACACTTGGATCACACATCTACTTCAAGCTTTTGCTGGTTAATTAGAGATCAGAGTCTCTCAGATTTACCATTAGGTAGGCTTCAAGCCTAAATTCTGAAATCTCAAGCTCCTGAGTAGCTAAGATTACAGGTGTGAGCCACCAGCACTAGTTTTAAGGTTAATTGGTCAGAAAATTTAAGTGCTTAAAAAGTGTCAGAAAATTTAAGTGCTTAAGTGTTTCCCATTTTGTCCACAGGGTGGCACTGTTGGATTATTCAAAAAAAAACACAGTCATGTTACATTGTTTTGGCCATGCAACAGTTTGCTTTTAGACAGCTTTAAGCCAGTTGCTAGTGCCATCCTTCCTGTAATCTTAATGATTTAGGAGGCTGAGACCTGAGGATCACAGGAACTAAACTATGCCCAAAAGCAAGAAGTGGAGCTATGGCTCAAGTGGTAGAGTATGAGCCTTGAGCACAAAGCAGCTCAGGGACAGCACTCAGGCCCTGAGATCTAAATAAGGTACTAAATAAGTAAGAAGACGAGAGAGAGAGAGAGAGATTGAGAGAGAAAGAAAGAGACAGAAGAGCATTAGCATTCATAGAAAAAGGCATTTTAGGCAGTCCAGTTTATACAATGGGCAAAGGTCATTTGATAGTAGAAATAGATCTTTGGGCTGGACATGGTGTACATCTGTAATTCTACCTGTTCAGAAGATGGAGAGTGGAGGATCCATAGTTTAAAGCTAGCCTAGACAAAGGTAAGAGTGAGACCCAGTCTCAGAAACAAAAGGACTGGGGTGAGGTGCATGGCAGGACTCAATGGTAGAGCACCTGCTTACTATGAACAAGGCCCTGGTGTCAATCTCCAGTGCCACAAAACAGAGCAGCAGCAACAAAAACTAGACAAATAAGCCTTTGGAGCTTCTTAAAAGTAAAATGGAAATCACATTTTATTCTCAACTTTCCTAGTTCCTTCACTTTTCATTTTTAATAAATCTTTTGCAGATAACCCAAATATCTATTTATAATGATGATACTATAATAGTGTTCTTTATATATATCAACAAGAACTACATATATCACTGACATAAGTAGTTTTAGTTGATAGCTGCCTAATGTGTTAAAACTTTACCATTTTAAATAGAAAGGAGGTATAAATTGTGAATATATGGAAGTTCTCGATAAAGTCATACATAAGGAAATACTTTCTTTTATCCTGATTTTTCTTTTTTTTTTCAATGCAAAATGAGCTCTTAATTATTCCTCTACTCCCACCCAATTCCTTCCCTGTTTTTCCTAAAGCAGGGCATTTTTTTTTACTGGAAATGTAAGTCTAAATTCTTCTGATGAAAATGCATTCCTTCTTTCCTTAATTGGCAATCATCATTTCCATACCTGAAGTATGGTGATTTTTAAAATTTATATCTTTAGATTAAGACTTTTAAAAGGTTGATATAAAAAGGTAAACAAAGTGGTTTATCTTTTCTGGTATAAAACATAGCTCTTACCAAAATACAACATTAACTGCTTTTCAAAAAAAAATTTTTAAGCAAAATGTTGCTCCAGTCACCATATTCACTAGACAAGATGAAGAGGCCTCTATGCTGGATGTTCTTACCCATTGTGAGGTAAGAACGTTCTCTTCCCTCCCCTCCCTTCTCCTTCCTCTCCTCCCCTCTCCTCTCCCTTCTTTCCTCTCCCCTCCTTGCTTGCCTCTTCCCCCTCTCTTCCACCCTTTTCTTCCCTTTCATCTTCGCTCTCTTCTTCTTCATCCCTCTCCATTCCTCTGTCCTCTCCTTTTTCTCTCCTGTGCTCTTCTCTTTCTATACTCCTCCTATCCTGGAGCTTGAACTCCGGGCCTGGGTGCTGTTCTGGAGCTTTATTATTATTTTTTTTTTGTTCAAAGCTAGCACTACTACTTCTGGCTGTGTGTGTGTGTGTGTGTGTGTGTGTGTGTGTGTGTGTGTGTGTGTGTGTGTGTGTGTGTGTGTGTTTTGGTTCGGGTGTGCGGCACTGTCACCGAGCCTGGTTGTGCTCAATGCTAGTGCTTTGAACTGCAACCCTCAGGTCGCAGCCTCATGAGTAGTTAGGATTATAGGTGTGAACCACCCACCCAGCATGTGAGATATTTATTTTATTTTAAATTTTGTTAAATTTTATTTTATTGTAAAGGGGTTACAGTTACATAAGTAAGGTAATGAGTACATTTCTTTTTGAACACTATGACCCCCTCCATTTTCTCCCACTTTTCCTTCCCTCCCAACCAACTCCCCTTTCCCCCAAGTTGTATCATTGCCAAGTACGTTGACTTGTTAGTCAAGATTGATCTAAGAATTATGTCATTATTAGGGATGTTGTGATCTGCCTCTCCATAGGTAAATCAAAGTTTATTTCACAAAAAAATAAGTCTTTTATCCTAGAGAAAACACTTAATTAGAATGAGCTAAGTAAAAGACTAAGCTCATCGTTCATTCCAAGGAGTGAGGACACCTGAGAGCTTTTGTCATGTGGGCAAGTACAAAAGCTCCTGAGGACTGGGCTGTGTAGGGAAGCAGGGGGACCAGGCCTGCAACCCGATATGCAATGCAGGGACCCCCACTGAGTATGCGTAGGAAGTGGCGTCTTGATTGCCAAGTACAGAAGTAGTCCTTTTGAGCCGCCACATCCTCCCATTTCCCCAGCAAGCTTCTTTCTCCCTTGTACGTTGTTGGGTGTTGGCTCTTGGCTTCCTCCACCAGCTGTTGACTCCCTACTCCAGACTACAGCACACAGCTCTTCACTCCTTTTTCTTGCCAGACAGCCTTTTTTCCACCCAGCCAAGTACAGAGTGGAAACTGGGAGCAGAGAAGAGGCCTAGGGTTGGACTGTTCCCTGCCAGCTCCCTGTCCCTTGAGCTCCAGAGTCCCATCTCTTCTCTCCCAGAACCCAGGGGTACACACACACACACACACACCCCTAGGTTACATCCTCATTCTTGTCCCTACAGCCAGAAAGCCTGCCCAGGGCCATGCTTGAGACCCCTCCTAATCATTGGAGATAGCCATAGGAAACTGCCCAAGGCAGGCACCTAGTTTCTATGCCTTCCCTCACTCTCCTGGGTTCAGAGATCTCCCTATATTGAGCATCCTCTCCTGTCTCCAGCCTCTCTCCTTGTCATTTGAGCCCACACTCCCTCCTCTGGAGTTGCCCAATCCTGCTTTGATAATGCTGTCTTGAGTATGACTTTTTGCTCTCTGGCTGTTTTGAACATGCTGTCCTTTGTATTCTGTAAAGCCTTTCCACGTGTCCTCACCTTGTAAACACCTTCCACCTTCTGGGGTCAGACTCTCTGTTCTGAACATGGCTTAGCTTCCCCTTCTAACTTGTGTTAAGGTAACCAGAGGTGATAATAGAGATTCCAGTAGAGTGCTGAGCAGTATCAGACCAGCCACCATACAGTATATCCTTAAACTGTATGAACATAATGCTACCACAAGCTTTATGGCCTCAGGAAAACCCAAGAAGAGACATTTTCATTCCAATTCTGTCCAGAAGGACAGAGAATCACCTAAGTGGCGCTGCCTAGTAATCACAAGGCACTGTAGAGAGGGGTGACCTTTTACCCCTTTGTACATTGGAACAGTTTCCTTCCAAGAGAGCTTTTTCCATGATGGGAGTGGCTGTAGCCCGTCACAGCAGCACCTTCTGATGTGAGCAGGGGTCAGAGAAGTGTAGGAGGATGTTGAGGCTTTGTGTCTTAACCCAGGTGGACTCTGGATCACCTCCAGCCAGACCTCACGTAACAGCCACCATGTTTCTAACGACTTGAGCACTTTCATTGTGTCTGGCAGTGGAAATGTGGCTTTGTGTCACTTTTCTTTTCAAGCACAGCTACTAATACCTTGTATCCTAATAGGTTATTCATGATGCTCTTCAGAACCTGGATAAGAAGTGCGATGTCATTCATAAAAAAATAATGAAAATCCAGCGCTTGCGCAAACAAGCCCTTTGGTATTATCGTGTAAGTGTTTAAAAATAAGCTCAGAACGCTGGGTCTTTTACCAATTTTTTTTTCCAGAGCTGAGGACCGAACTCGAGGCCTTGCACTCATCAGGCAGGCGCTCTTCCGCTGCGCTAAATCCCCAGCCCCTAAGCTCAGAACTCTGATACATTTCTGGTTTTAAAGAGGCCAGTCAGCTGGAAGTTATTTCTTTGTAAAAGTAGTAAGTTCAAGCTTAGGCTGGTCAAATCCCTGCTATAGTAGTAGATGGTAAGGGTGGGGGGGAGGATAAAATAAAAAATGCTAAAGTCTAGGTTTAATAACTATATAGCTATGAGTATTTTATGTTGTATACCACATGAAATATAGGATTGAAGAAGAATCTAATCATATAACCAAAAGGAAATTGAGTCTTCTAATTTTCTTTTTTATACACTGTTGATTTATGCTTGGTTTGTGTCATTTCAGAATACTGTGAGATTTTCATGCAGGAACAGCTACGTGTTTTCGAGAAGAGCTAGAGTTATGAAAAATAGAAGTAAACGCTATAACACCAACTTGTTCTCCTCTTCTGAAAGCTGTCTTGACTCCAGCATACCCGTTTGTAGGGAGGAAAATGATAACGAGGGTAGTGCTATGGACACCCCTGAATATTTTGATGAATCCCAGTCAGCTCTGCAGGAGCCTGAATTGAGGGAGCTGGAGTCACCACCCCTGGGAGAGAATTCTCAGATTCCTACTTCTTCTGGAGGTGAGTACCAGTCATATTTCAGACCTGATGACTCTACTGCCTCAATCTGCTTTGTCACTTCTGAGATTTCCAGAATCCTTCTCTTCTGAATCTTCTACAGCAATTTCTCCAACTTCACTGGACCAGCCAATGACCAGCTCGGTGTACAATGGACTCCCCATAGTGGAGTGCAAGCACTCCGAGGCATCTGCATGCATCTCTGCTGATTTTGGTGAGTTTGGAATGAAGTGTATGTGTTACAAATGACGTGCTTTAACCTGTGTTTGTTAATGTCCTCTGGGCCAGCCTAGTGGAAGCTATTTTAAGGGCTGGTTTGGGTGAGGTTTATAATGATGACTAATGTTTATTGAGTGTGTATTGTGATTTGAGTAAGGTACTGTGCTAACCTACTATCACGGCTCTTCTCCTCTGAGACCCATAATGGCCCTATTATGGGTTTTTTAATCTTCTATTTTTCTTTACCTTTTGTCCTAGATAAAGTAACTCAAAGCATGCCCAGGTGATAGGCAGGAAAGGTTTTACCTTTGGCTAATGCACACACAGAAAAGATCAAGTTCGTATTGACTATCCTTGGCTAGAAAAACAAATCTAGCAAAGTACAAAACACACTAACTTTAGGTTGCAGTGCTCTGCTTGAGTTAATGAATACTTGTCCAAATACAAAGAAATTTCCCAACAGCTAAGTGACCAGTTCAGCAAAACCTGTTGACCTCTTAACACCTGAAGTATTTCATGTCCCAGTTATTTTTTTGATTAAACATGTAACCTTTCCATTGGTTTCTACTACTGTGCAATTAAACATGCAAGAGGAATTAAATAAAATGTTAAAGTTACTTCTTACCTAGCTCAGAAGAATGTAATTATGTTTTGTTTAAAATTCAGATTAACATTTCAGCCACAAGAGATAGTAATCTAAAGAGTAAAAGTGGTTCTAAAAATATCCACATTAAAATCAGAGGAGAGATTTGGCAAAAGAACTAATAAGTTGCTTCTCGAAGATAATGGAGTTCCTGAAAGTGTTTGATTAAAGGGAAGAGTTTCAGGGCCGGGGATAGTTTAGTTGCACAGTGCTTGTCCCACAGGCACGCAACCCTGGGTTTCATCCCCAGCAAGCAACCACAGAAATGTTATCATGTTTAGGCAATTAGAAACCTGTAAATTTGGGGCATTTCCCTATATTTAGTAAAATCCAATTTAGATAGAGAAAGATTAAAAGAGATATCAGAAGACATCCAGTACATTTAAAGTAGGAGACGTGCTGGATTAGGTTAGATGAACCTAATTTAATCCAAGTAATGGATCTTTAGCTGTTCTTGCTTGTTGCCCAGGAAACCTTGGGTCTGTGATCTTTTGAAGCTGCTCCTGTTTGGGAGAAGTCATATGGAATATAGTTAGGTAGCTGTGCTCAGATCATCTTTGTTCAGGCTTTCACTACTAGATTTTGACGTTGGAGTCTGAAGTTCTTGCTTGAATGCTTAAGAGAAGATTCTAGGAGTGAGACCACTACTCCCTTACCTTAACATCTCTTCTTTCGGAATAGGGGTCAAGTCAAATGTGATTTGTGTTTGTCTCCCTGTTGAAGTTGAAGGATTTGACACTGTTGTGCTGAAACAAGAAACCCTTGACGATCCTTCAACTTGGTCTGTGGATGAGGTGGTCCTGTTTCTGAAGCGTGCAGATCCTCAGATGGCTTGCTTCCTCTCTGGTCTCATCCAACAACATGTAATATATCTTTTGATCTGTTCTTTTTTTCTTCTCAGCTGTCCTAAAGCTATGGAATGACCTCTGTGCAGACCTTTCAGTTAATGACTTTTCTTTATATTAGCATATATTAATTATAGAAAGAGGTTTTAATGTGCTATTTCCATAAAGTATATTATGTACTTTGGTTGAATTCACTCCCTCTGTTATTTTTTCCTGTTCTCCTTTACCCCCATCAGTTAATGTTGCCATGCTTTTATATTCCTAGTCCTTGTCATAAAGCTAAAGAAATAACTGCTGGTCAGATATGACAGCATTAATTCTTATGAATTCCTTTTGTCTATAGGAAATCGACGGAAAGGCCCTGTTACTTCTTACTACTGACATGATGATGAAATATATGGGGTTGAAGCTGGGATCAGCTCTGAAACTATGCCACCTTATTGAGAAGCTCAAGAAGGAAAGACGCTTCCCAAATTAGAAGAAAAGCCATTTGCAGAAATTTAGATGGGGTATAGATTAGGCAAAGGCAGTTTTCTGCCCTTAGTTTTGCTTTATAGGAAGTTCCTCTAAAAGTATGCTATATCTAGAATTTGATAAGTACAATATTATAGTCAAATCTACTTTTTTGAAATCTCTATAACATGTTCTTAAGATCATATTGAAGTTAAAAGCTTATTCTTTATGTCTTTTTGGTATTCTTCCATAATTTACAAATAGCCTTCCTTGCTGGAAACAACAAAAACCACTTGGCGTATGTGGAATCAGAACAGTTAGCACACAAACACACACACATATCCAAGGTTGACAACTCCTATAACCTGAGAGAAATGTTTCCTCATATGGGAATAGAAAGATGAAGGTAATAAACATCTCAGATATTTTAGCTCTGATACTATTTTTGGTCTACCAGCTTCCAGAAAAGCAATATTGTATTATAATCTCCTCATTTCATTACAGCTTCACGTCTTTCATTGGTTGATTAATCAGGTTTAGAGGGAAATGCAACTTTGTAGATTTTTGGATCTCAGCGGGTTTTAGGATAACTACAGTGATCACTCTGTGTCAGATATTGCTCTTAAAAGAGTGTTTTGAATAGAGTCTTACTATATTTTGTTCAAATTGCTGTTGCCATAAAGCTTTCCTGTTTTAGCTAACAGACATTTAGCTAAGAATTTGTTGTTTCTATAACTCTGTAAAGCCTCTTATATCCAAGATTTTTAGATACATATTTTATTGTATGTATTTATCCTCACAAGTATAGCATAGATTCAGGTTTAAATTCCATCCTATATCTGAACTTTGCACTGCTACAAAAGTAATGCTGAGCTTCATATTAGTTCCAGGCTTTTCTCCTATGAAATACATCTGCATCATTTGCCATGACTAGTAGCTCTTCACGTGCTCTTCAGGGAAATCAGAAATGGTAGATTGGTTTTCATACAGCGGAGTCCTATGCCATGTGTGCTGCTAAGATTTGCAAGAAAAACATGCACCATATTATTTTGTTATTCCTGGTTCTTACATCATATACCTTTTAGTATAACATACCTAATAAGAATTGGTGCTAATAATATTAGCCCTTCATTATTAACATCAGTATGTTCGTTCACCAGGGGTATGAATTTACATCCTTTTTAAAAAAAGAACACTAAAGAACACTTTATATACAAATATATAAAAGAACACTTTATATACAAATGTCAGATGCAAATGAGTGCACATTGTGTAAACAGTTCCTTCATCCATATTGTTCCTTGTGCACCATAAAACCTAATTCTGGAGCTTGATCTTCTTTCAAATTGTTAGTATGAAGATCCTGTGCCCAGTTTAAAAGCCATCATGTGTTTAAAAAGTACTGTGTTCCACCCCTTTCGGATTTTAAAATGTAATAAAGTTAAATGACTGCATTAAATACCAAAGCCTCTGACTTTATTTCACTTTTCACCCTATTACATTAATGCATAATTTATTAAAGTTTAAAAACAGCTACTCCCATAGATTTTGTAGCTTCTTATATCTAGCTACTTGAGTTTTAGAGCATTCCTTGATTTCTTTTGGTAAACAGGTACCCAGGAGCTAAGGGCAATAGTATTAAAGAGACCTTGTAAGCCCCTGAAGAAAAAAAATCAGCAAGCTTTATTTGTGCTCAAAACATTAGTTGCTGACAGTATTCTGGGACTATGAGTATACTAGGAAATACCAGTCTTCTCCCTGTCCCAAGATAACCTCCTTCTCATAGGTGTATTTGACAACACTGGCTGTATTTGACCACACCTTGATACACCTGGCGTTGTCCCTTCTGCCTTCTGATTCCTGACAGGATCCCTTGGTAAATCTTTATGAGGGCTAAGTAGCCTTAATTTTCTGGCACCCACTCTACCTCATTTTGTTTATATTTGCTTTCTGGTTTCTCTAAAATATATTGCTTTTATAATAATTGTTCAAATACAAAAACACTGATTTATCATGTCCAAACCACTGAGGAAGACAAAAAGGAAACAAAGCATGGCCATTTGGCCGGTGACAGCACCTGCAAAAACATAATAGATAAAGCACAAATCAATCTCGTTTAATGGTATCTATATAAATAGGTTAAATGCCCACATAGAGAAGATTCAAAGGTTGAGTTTTAAAAGCGATTATATGCTTTTACCTACTTTGTCATATGTCTTGGACATTAAAAAAGAACTCAAAATCTGATCAGCAAGCAAACCAAAAGTAGGTCAATATCCAGACAAAGGACAATTACAGGCAAAAGCAGTCAGCACATCAGGACTAGTTACATGGTTGTAAGAGGTTCAAATACAGGTATAAACTTGTGTATGATCAATTACGTAGACTCAGAACGTGGAAAACAAAACCAAAAAGACCACATGGATGCTTCCATAGAAATATGAGATATAAACAACTTGGAAAAAAGGCTCTGAAAAAATTAAATGACATTGATATAATTGAAAAGTACACCTTAGATTCAACAAAAGGTGCAGTAGTATACACTAGTAATCCCAGGATGCTGGGGAAGAAGGATCAAGAAGAGTTCAAGGCTAGCCTAGGTTCTGTACTGGGTACCAGACCAACCTGGGTTACAAAACAAGACCCCTCACCAAAAAGGGCCCTTTTTAGGAATCCATAGCAACCACATCACAAAGAATAGTCTGGAAACAGTACTGCCTACAGTCTAGGAGTTAGAGTTAGCGGTTAGATTCTTCTGAGGGACTAGTAAATCCACACCACCTGTGATTTTTTTTTTTTTATAACCACAGCCCTCTTCCTGAACTTACTCCTTTAGTTCCAGGCCTGTGTATTCTGTTAGATATCTGTATGCTTTTGTGCTCAGGTATCTCCTACAACTGACTCTTCTCCTGTCCTCTTTGCTATTGCATTCTTGCCTGGTTCCTGCGTGTTCAATACTAGCACCCTGACCTACTCATCTGGTCCAGGTTCCCCAAAGAGTGGCTGCCAGTGTAAGCTCCTAATGGCCCCTCCCCTGCAGTCCTGAGGTCACCAGGCCTCAGGCATTCCACCTCTCATGGCTTCCTCCAGTTGCACGTCCCTCTGGTCCCTTCCTGGGCCTTGCAGCCATATAGACACTTTAGAAATAAATTCGTTCTCTATGAACACTTTAGTGCTGACATCTTTATTTCTCCAGTAGAAGAAAGATTAGCCTTTATCTTTACTTTTTTGTGTACCGGTCCTCAGGTGCTTTTTGTTCCTTCATGGCTAGTGCTTTACTACTTAAGCCACAGCTCCACTTTGGGCTTTTTTTTTTTTCTTTTAGTGCTTAATTGGAGATAGGAATCAGGGACTTTCTTGCCTGGGCTGGCTTCAAACTGCAATCTTCAGATCTCAGCCTCCTGTGTAGCTAGGATTACAGGCGTGAGCCACGGTGCCCATCTGTCTTTACTTTTTATTTCTCAAATGGTTAGATTTGAGATCCCAGGAAAGAGGGATATTTGTTGGTGTCCTCTTGAAAATTTAAGTAGGCAGCATGACATAGATATGGAATCTCATTCTCCCTTTTCCTTTTCTCCTCCCTCTTCCCTCCCCCTCCTCCCAATAATGAACCAATGGATTCTAGTTTCATAACCACTGAGCTATAGAGAGCCTCATAGCCTCGGGATGTGTATGGGGTTTTGGGGGTCTTTCCCTACCTTTAGAGAAAAAAAGCATGCACATGTTCAGTTTTCTCCCTCCAGCTTGCCCTGCCCCTCCCCAGTCCCTGTGAAGACCTTCCTGAGTCCCTAAGAGCCCCAAATCCCTACTTTGAACCTGGGTTCTGCTGCAATGCAGCAAGCACACGCGGCTTTGTGTGACTAGGGTTCAGTCCGAGCCCCATGTGCTGCCCTGCCACCGCAGCTGAGCCCTGTCGAGGGGTCACGCCCCACGTGGTCACCCTTGGTGCCTTGTACAGTGGCCGTCAGTGTTGTGGATGGAGTGGAGCAGAAGTGATGAGAGCACAGTCCCCAGGGCCCCCTGGCTGTCCTGTGGGCGCAGCGGCTCACAAGGCTGCAGGTGGACTCTCAGAAGTCCCTTCCCCCTCGCGTCTTGGGGGCTCACAGGGCTCAGCCTGTTTCACTCCGCGGCCTCCCGGGGAAAGCAGGTGGATGAGAAGGAGCTGCCGGGCTGTCTGGGGAGGTGACTGTCGCGCTCTGGGGACGGGATGCGTGAGCAGCCATGAGCAGTGGGCCTGGGCTGGAGGCCTGCGGGGGTCCCCCAAAGCTCCGCAGCTCCTGCGTCCACGGCGCCGCCTGCGTCGCGGGAGTCTGCACTGAGCTGGCCCCCCGGGGGTCTTGAGAGTTCCCCCGGGGTCGCGGGGGCAGCCGGGGGGAGGAGCAGGCACAGAGCCGAGCCACCCATGCCAGGGGTCCCTTCCTTCCCTCTGCTGATCCCAAGGCCCACGCCCCCCTTTCCGACCACGTTTCCTTGCCCCAAGGCGCGCTGAGGTGGTGCTGGCCCGGGGCGCCCTGCTCGGAGCGCTGCCCTCTGCCTTTGCTTGCAGCCTGGGAGGCGGCGCAGACGCGAGCCGCGGGGCTCCTCTCGCCTGGGCTAGGCTGCAACCGCAAGACTTCCTGTGAACCAAGGGTGAGGCGCCCCCTTCTGAGCCCTCAGGGATTCGCCATCGGGATCATTATCCTCAAACACAGACTGGCTTTCTTCAGGAAAGGAATTTCCCAGTGTTCTGACAGCAGGGGATGCTGTGTCCCAACGCACACGACGTGGGAAGAGGCTGGTCTTGCTTCAGCAGGTGGGCCTAGAAGCAATGGTTCTTTTGAGTTTTTGAAAATGCCTTTACTACAAAGGATCCTCTTCCAGTGGTGGAGAGGTCAGCACTCTTAAACACAGTGTGTAAGGAATTCCCTTTCTACATTGATCCCAGAAATCCTTTTCTGTAGTTAGTTATTTCAAAGTCCCCAGTTTATATAGAAGACATGTTCCCCTGTGGTCACCCATATATAATTCAGAGTATAGGTATATAAAGCACATTCTAGAAAGATCACTCATTTTCAAAAGCTGCTACTGCATCTTGTGAGGTAAATTGTAGATTTCTACTACAAATAACAGTTTTCCCACTCTAAGACATCAGAATCTTAAGACTTGGTAAAAGGGAGTTCAGGCTGGGCTCTGGTGGCTCACACCTGTTATCCTAGCTACTCAGGAGGCTGAGATCAGAAGCTCATGGTTAGAAGCCAGCCAAGGCAGGAAAGTCTCTGGATACCAGAAGTGGTGCTATGGCTCAGTGTGGTAGAGTGCTAGCCTTGAGCACAAAAGCTCAGGGACATCATCCAGGCCCTAAGTTCAAGCCCCAGGACCGACAACAAAGGGACAGGAGGTTCAGTTCTGTACTTTTGAGTCAGCCCCAAGCCTCTTTGATCATCGGGCTGCTGGCTACTTTGCCTGCAGAGCCTCTCGGGATCCCAATAGTTCTGCACTAAAGGGCGCTGAAACCGATCCTGGCACTGTCCTGGTAGGTGTGTGGCGGGGGGGGGGGGGAGAAGAATGCCTGAAAGATTCATCCATTATTTGGGGCCTATCTACTGCAAACAAGGTGCTCAAAGCACCTCCTACATACAGGCCCAGGGAGTTATCTGGTCAGTGTGTCTCCATCAGAAAGGCCACAGTGTGTGGTTTTACAGCTACAGAATCTAAGGCAGATGGGGGTTTATGAACATGAGCCACTATCATTCCGCAGCCAGCCTTCGTCTGGGCTTCATTCTCCCAGCCCATGTTTATTTTCCTCTTTTTTCCAACTAGTCCATTTTATTGCTTGACAGCCAAAGGATCAACCTCTTCCTCAGGCCAAAAGGCAGGAAAATAAAATGACATTTATGTTGGTTCAATTATTAGTACTCTGAGAGAAAGCATGAAAGTACCTGGTTAGAAGCCCACCTTTGTGAAATCTAAACATAATACTAACTAGAATGAAAGGCTTTTTCTAAAAAAAAAAATAGTGAATTCTGATGCCCACGATTGCTGTCTATAAATGAAGTGTCACATGAACAAATACATTGAGTAGTTTCTGAGTGCTTTCTTTTTCTTCAAATATACTAACTCGTGTACCCAAAGACATTTTAATTCCATTGCAGATGAGGAGATGGAGGCTGAGATGGTAAATGACTGGTGCAAAGTCACATAGCTAGGAAGGGGCAAAGATAGTAATTGAATGCAGATCCTGTGGCTATAAAGTCAGTCCCCCTAACTGCTATGCAGAGTCTCCAGCCATCTCCTTGTTCAGGTGCAGTGACACAAATGGCTTCTAGTTCTGATGCAGAAACATTTTGTGCTTAAGTGTTTCCCATATTTTACAACCGAGAGATGCCTGGATTTATAGAAGGATTTGAAGGTTCACTCAGCCAGTTGAAAGATTTAGAATATTCTCATTTCATTATAACCCAGTGAGACACATAAAATGATGAATTGGGATGCAGAAAGAAAATATTGAACCCATTTATATTGGTTTCATTCCTTCAAAATCTTGATTTTTGCACATATTTTATAATGTACATATTTGTTCAGTAGTCCATGCATGTAATTTATTTTAAAAATCCACAGACCCTGGGGATGCAAATGTTCATTTTTTTTTGCATGGCAGCGATGATATTTTGACTATCATTGGCTTTATGGTCTATGTATATTTCTATGAAAATGCAGATACCACTTTTGCATAATATACTTTGTTTTGAAAGCATAGTGAAACATTTGATCTAAAAGAACCAAGCAGTGCATCTTTTTTGCAACATGAATTATGGATTCCAGGTATTTATCCTTTGTGTATCTGGGTTTCCATGTGCTATAATGCTTGGGCTATGAAGGACATTACTTTTACTTTCCCCGTGGGTTCCGTTCAATCCACATACATTCATTGAGGGTCCCCCAAATGATTAGCATGACCTAGGCCCTAGAGGAATTTATAGTCTAATGGGATAGAAAAGCCATACTTCCCAAGGAAAGAGATGGACAAGATGATAGTGTGTGTGTGTGTGTGTGTGTGTGTGTGTGTGTGTGTGTGTGTGTGTGTTGCTATGGGAGGGCAGCTTATGCTGGAGAAGTCATGGAAAGTTTTCTGGTGGAGGAGTTGTTTTGAACTAGACCATGAAGGGTTAGCCAGGCTAAGGGGATACCAAAGGAGTCCTAAGGAGAAGAGCCCTTAAGGAGAGTACATAGAGACAAGGACTGGGAAATGCTAACTCTTCTGGATTCCTGAAGCTTACCCCTAAGGGAGGAGGATAGTTCTAGACTGGGGCCTAACCTTGGAAGGCCAGCGCATATGGAGGTCACAGTGTAGGAGATAGCCAACACCACAGCTTGCTAATTACCAAAACCACTCTGGTGTGTGTATGGAGGGCTAAGAAGAGAGACATTGCCCATGTCCAGTTCTGAAGCCATTTTAAGGTTCTAGGTGAAAGACTATGTGGGCTGGGTGAAAAATAGGAAGTACAGATGAAAGGAATGATGAATTTGAGGAAGACTGAGGAGGTAACGACTGGAAGATGGTACATGGATGGTGCAGGTGAGGGAGAAGACATGGAGAACACATCCACCTTTTGTAGTTGGGTAATAGGAATTGGTTAGTGGTAGAAAACGAGAAAGTACAGTTGGAGCTGGGGAAGGGGGGAGGATGGGAGAGGCTAGATTTGGTTATAGGGTTAGTGAGTATGGGTTCTCACCCTGTGAAGCTAGCAGGTTGGAATGGGGGTGGGACAGTCATCAGGTCTGAAGATACAAAGGAATAAACATGATAAAGATGTTGGAAAACCCAAGAACATGTGATGTCAGCAGAGGAGCATGTGGGCAGCACGAGAAGGGCTGCGGGCCTGGGACAACAGAGCCCATGATAAAGAGACAAAGAAGAGAAGAAGGACAGGTAGATTGGCAGCATTGTCATCTGGAGGGGCGAGGGCCAAAAGGAAGATTGAGGGCTTGGAATATGGCTTAGTGGTAGAGTGCTTGCCTCACATACATAAAGCCCTGGGTTCGAGTCCTCAATTCCACATATATAGAAAAAGCCAGAAATGGCACTGTGGCTCAAGTGGTAGAGTGCTAGCCTTGAACAAAAAGAAGCCAGGGACAGTGCTCAGGCCCTGAGTTCAAGCCCCAGGAAGACTGAGAAGGGGGAGGTAAGTTTTAGTAAGAAGCTGATTAGAACTTTAACAATCTGGAATTTGTGTTGCTCAAATGGGCTCTGATAGATTTTATCCTTCATAATCTCAACAAGAAGAATAGGGAGGCTCTAAGTGAAATACCCAAAATATAGCTTCTTTTTCATCTGGTACTTGTATAAGTCACCATTGCCCAGATTCAGAAGAGGCCTAGTAGAGCCAGAGCCTAGGACAGGGACCAAGAAAACCAAGATGCATAGGAAAACGTAGAGAAGGTGCTGTATGTTACAATTCCATAAGCAACTCATGAGGCTTGACTAGCTCTTGTATGCTGTGGACCAAAAGTTGAGGACTCAATGCTTTCCTACTCCCTAAGCCTGACCTCAGTGAGCCTACTATCCAAGGGACAGACACCAGTACACAAAACCAAATAGGAGAAACCTTCCTTTGCCATGCCCCTCTTCTCATAGAAAAGCATGGGGAAAAGAAGGAGCTGGGCGGAAGGAGCCAAGAGCAGCTCTGGGCTGAGCCTGGCAGGGTAGATAGTGAGCACTAGCCAAGGCAACCAGGATCACTTCGGGTTGTGGGTTAGTTGACACATGAGAGCCAGTGGGCTGGTTAACGATGGCTTTCCAGGCATACTCTGCTGTCACAAAAGCAGAGAAGGGACAGGGCTGGAGGAGATTTTCAAAACAAACACAAACCACATACCCAACAAATATAAGAACAAAACAGAAAAAGAAAGAGAGCAGCACTGGTGGGGAGTGGCCACTGGAGTCAGGGGAGCCAACACTGGCTAGAGACAAATAGCACCCCCCACCCCTGCTTTCCTGGACAGCCTGGAGGGCATCTTGTCATCCCAGCCTAGGCCAGTTGCCAGCGCTCCTAACAATGAGAAGTCAAGGAAAGGCTTCCTATGCCAAGATGGTTAATGCGTTTTTGAAAAGATTCTCATTGAAAACAGTTGCAATAAAAGGTTAGGGAGCTTAAAGAATTAGCCCTCCATTATATGGTTCTTCCATTGCCTGCTGAGTTGCATTCCCTAGCCACACAAAGAAAATAGACTGCTCTCAACCCCTCTCAAGTACCTCAGGAGCACCCATTCACTGGTGAATAGTTGATACCCTCTTGCCAAATAATGTTATCCATGTGTTAACATGATTTCCCCCAAGGACTTCTGCCGGGCAAGACCTTGTTCCCTAGTTTTCATCAGTAGTTGCGATCATAAAGCTACATTTAAAAAAAACAACAACTTGCTAACAAAAACCTGCTAACCCCATATGAGGGACCTCACCCCCCGCCACCCTAAACACTGAATTCATGAGTACATTTCAAATCATTTCAATGGCCTGCATTGAGATATCACCTTCAAAACTGATGTCTGCTGATCCCTGGTGATTGGCAGGCTAAGTCTCTGATGGGGGCAATGCTAAGACAGTTAACTGTTATGTTGGGTTCCATGCTCCCCATTTAAGGAGAGGAAATGAAGAATGGGAACCTGATCTCCTAATTCTGAGACTATATATGCCCTGAATGTTCCTTGTACCCCTGAATGCAATATAAAACAAAATAGGGCAGGCACATTGCCCTGTGTTCAGAGCCCCTGATGAAGGAGGTGGTAAGGGGAGAGCATGAAGCTGTACTATGGATTCAACTACAATGTGACCATCGTGTAGTTGCTCTTCTCCACCATGTGCACAGGCCCTTCAAAGCAAAGAGAAGGACAGATGAGACCCCAGGTCAGAGTGACTGCTATTTCTTTTTTAATAACTAAGAGCTCTTTGTGAGATTTTTCTCTGAATTAGGAGGCTGTGGCCACCCATAGTTTCAATCCCAAAAGACAAATGGTGAAGAACAGCTACAGGCCTGGGCAGGATTGCAGATTCCCCTCCTCGCCCTCCCACATCCCAAAATGAGATATGGTTAATAATTGGCCTAGCAAAATTCTGACACTAAGAAAAAACCTGGAAATATCAAATATGTGGTACTCAATGAAAAGTTATGTGGTATTGAATTAAGAGGCATAAAATTAATCAAAGATGGTGGGCCCCAGGGATATATTAACAGGGTTATAACTGATCAAAGGTAGAAATTAACTGTTCAATCCCAGGAAGTTTTGCTGGAATTCATAATCAGTTTCTGATTTCTACCTGGGCTTATTTTATTCTTTTTCAAAAGGTAACTTTATTGAGATAAAATTCACATACTATACAATTCATTCATTTGAAAGTGCACAAATCAATGTTTTTTAAAGTAGATTCAGAGTTGCACATGATTACCATAATTAGCTTCAGAACATTTTCATTTGCCTACCTGGAGTTCTTGACACTAAAAAGTAGATGGCTAAACCGAGGAAAGAGTAACCATGATAAGGAAAGGATTAGACAGTAGGAATCCCAAGAAAGTGAGAAGAGATGGGACTTTCGAGTTTGTGAGAAGGAAGCTGCAGAAAGATCTGGTGCTTCAATTGAGAGCTTCTCAAAGAGGACAGTTAGCTTTTGTTTCCATTAAAGACAAAACACTGGGATCAATTATAGCAAAGGACTTAGGTAAAACATAAGGGAAAAACATATGCTCCCTGTTTGAAAATCCTTGGATTATGCTTCCTTGAAAATGAGATGGATGAATAGTGATCACAGGGTGAGTTTTGAGTAGTGGGTTCTCCCAGTTGCAGGGTACTAGCCAAATAATCAGTATTGCAGCAGGACTGGTAGAGTACACGGTCTTTCTGTGAGGTGGAGTCACCCCCCACTGGATCTCGTCTTTTACAGGAGAAAAGCTTCCTTCACAAGATGACTGAGGAATGGAGCAGCCCCTTAGATAGGTGAACATGGGTATCGAATACTAGTGTCTCAATTAGAGAAGTCTCATAGTAACAAATCTGAAAATATGGATGGGGCAGAAAGCACAGTTGAAAATCCCTCTTGCTGACTGGCCTGGTTTACCACATTCATTCAGGAAGGAGGCTTTATCTACTGTAAGGCAGGATTTATTCTACCATTGGCCAGGTGGCAGGTCCTAAGGCAGTGGCTCTGGACTGAGGTGACTTCACCACCATCCCGAAGGACACTGGCAGTGTCCTTCCACTGGCAGTGGAGAAATTTTTGTCATCTTATGGGAAGAGGCTAAGGATACTGCTGAACAATTTGCAATGCATAAGACAGCACCCTACAATAGAGAATCACCCAACATTAAGTGTCAATAGTGCCCAGGCTCCGCAACCTAGAGTAAATAACATTCTGTTCCTACTCTCCTAAACATTGGTTTGTTCATTGTAGTAATTCTTTTTTTCCCAATCCTGGGGTTTTGACCCAGGGTCTGAGCACTGTCCCTGGCTTCTTTTTGCTCAAGGCTAGCACTCTACCACTTGAGCCACAGCGCCACTTCCAGCTTTTTCTGTTTATATGGTGCTGAGGAATCGAACCCAGGGCTTCCTGCATGCTAGCGAAGCACTCTACCACTAAGCCACATTCCCAGCCCTCATTTTAGTAATTCTTATTATCACCTGAAATATGCCTAGTGAAAATGTCTTCATTGAAGAAAAATATCAAGTTCATGATTTGAAGTGACAATAAATAAAACCACAGCCTCAATACCATTTCAGACTGATGGCATGGCACTATTGATATAATAATAATGGTTCACTGCCTTCTTATTAATTGCCTAGATGAATAAATCTTAAATTTAAAACATTATTTAGTACTGGAGGGACTGTGTCTAGGTAGCCATTATGATCTTTATCAGTGGAATGAACCTACAGTTTTATCTGGGAGTATCCATAGACTACAATTGGATGAAAACTAACCCATAAGGCGAGTTAATACAATAAACCTTAGCAGCTTACCTCTCTCTTTTTTTTTAAATTTTTATTGTCAAACTGATGTACACAGAGGTTGCAGTTTCATATGTTAGGCACTGGATATATTTCTTGTACTGTTACCTCCTCCCTCATTCCCCCCTGCCCTCTAAGCTTACCTCTCTTAAAACTGGGGTTCGTTCATAATCTCAGCAGAGAATAGCTTAAAAAAACTCACTTTGCCTAGAAGTTCTCTAGTCTAATAACACTTGCAGGTAGATTATTTGCAATGTTTTGAAAGTAATTCTTTCAAACACTCACATGTATCAAGTCAACCCATGTTAATTAAAATAAATGATTGATTTAATAAGATGGCACCCCAGGGGCCTCAAATATACCCTATTTTGTGTCACTGATGTGGGAGGTGAGTTATTTGACCTGGTGGAATTGAGCTGTTGTGGAAAACTGCCTTTTTTATTTCATGAGGAGTAAAGTCTGCCTGAATGACCTCTAACACTTTTTTCCCCTGCTGTTAAGGTTTTCAGCTTAGCAGCTTTTAAGTGTGGCTTTAAAGAGACTTGGTATCACCACCTTTCAACTTGAAATCACCCCTTTTCCATTGTGCCAAGTACTCTGGGCATTCCAGTTGACTGGGATGGTCTTCAAAATAATTTTCAAAGAATCTATAATTCTGAATTGTCACTAACTCATACTGGATTTTTCTCCTAAAGGACCCACATTCCTGTGGGTTCATTGGGTTTCAGACCCAATAGTTAAGAATATCACAAAGTACATATTTCTGAGTTGTTGATGCTTAAAAACTAAAAGCAGAAATTCTTCTGAGCATCAATTTCCTCCCTTGTAAAACGGAATCTAAACCCTTTCCTGCTCTGTTTTATTAATTGTGCTGTTTATGAAGATAATGAGCATGTGGGCATATTTTCTCAGTAATTGGCTCTCTCCCTTCCTTCCTTCTTCCATCTTTCCTTTTCCTTCCCTTCTTTCTTTTTGCTTGGCTTTCACTATTACAGACTTTTGCATGCTAAAGTTTCATGCTTTTGACTTTGCATGCTAACAAATATTTTGCCTTACTTTAGAATTCTAGAATTTTCTTCTTATTGGCAAGAACTTCCTTGGTTAAGATACTAAATTTTTCTTTTTTATCCTTTAAATCAACTAGATTTTGCTCTTCCAGAGGATTATTAACCCCTAATATGAGTCTTTATAATTTGTTCTAATTTTTATTTTTTACCAGTTCAGCACGAAAGCCATGTTGACAAGTTATTTAAGCATGTATCTACATTCCTAGGGATTGCTCATGTTTCCTTTAAACACACACACACACACACACACACACACACACACACACACACACACAAAACTTGAAAAGTTGATCTTTAGATAGGTTGAACCAAAATATTCCATCTCTTCAATGAAGTTAAACCAGGAGAAAAAGGCCTTATGGAAATCCTATGTGTCTGAAGCCTAAAAAGCAGGCTACCTGTAGACAGTTGTGAGGGATGAGGACATATTAGTGATCACCACTGGCTGAATCAAACCAAACAATGACAGGGTTTGGGAAATTGCTCCTGATCCAGTTCGTGAGCCCTTTGGTAATCATATTCTTCACTCCAGAAGCAGGGTTCCTGGCTCGTAGCTCTAAAGGTTGATGCAAATGACTGCAAACCTCTGGCTTGGGAAGGACAATGCAATTAAATTATGATGAATCCCAGGCTTACTCGAGCCACAGCAAGTGGCCCACAAGTTACTAAGTGGATAGGATTCCTGTTTCCACTGCGAGACTGGGAAAGTGGCAAGCAGAGAGTAGCTGCCTCGATAGCATAACCCTGCCCCCAACACAATATATACTGTATGTAGCTTTTACCTATTTCCATGGGTGTCTCCCAGTAGGACCACCAGTGACCACAAGAGCCTCTTTCCACCAATCCTTCAGTGATAAATGGCTAGGACCAAATGTGGGCGTGGCTGGGTGTGATGGGTAAGCCTATTCCAGGAAGCAATCTGGGGCTCCCGCTGCCTCAATACCCAATGCTGGCTATGGGGCCTAGTCTTTCTCATTCACCTGAAGACAGAAGGGCATCCCCAATACAACAAAGGGAAATTTCTGGTTTGATGATTATAAGATAATTGCAGGCTACACGTGCTTTCTTTTCTTCTTGTATGCCTCTGGATCTTAAGCTTTGCTTCTAAGGGAAGATTGCAAGCTTTTTCTCCACATCCAGTGAAGTAGTTTCAATCCGTTGTGAAGACATGGGCCCTCCTGGCTGGGCTAGAAAGGCTGTCCAGTGCAGCATGGCAGCAAATTCTATCACAATCCTGGGGAGAAAAGACAGCAGGCAAGTGGAATACACTAGTCCCTGGGCACATTTGTATTTCATTTGAAAATAGAATGCAGGTGCCATATTCAGGAAACACAGCCAGAAATCCACAGTGGAAACAAAATGGGGAAAAAAAAGACTTACACCAGGCAGAAACTGAAAAGATGAAGTCCAGCTGATACTATTGAAAGAGACCAGTTAGACGAGAAATGGCTATTTGGTTATATTTTGAAAAGAAAAACGCCAGGCTTTGAAAAAGAAATTCTTAACAAGACAAAAACAAGAAAAAGAGCAGGAGAGAAAAAGTCCACTCTGGTTGTATGATACAGGACGGCTAAAACTGGAACACGCTACACAGAGAACTGGTAATAAAAGAACAGTCTTGAAACTGCGTTTCCTCCTGTTCATGTTCACAGGAACAGCTGGATACATACTAATTGCAAGAAGTGAAAGAAAGAGCTTTAAGTTTAAAAGCAGGCGTGCACTAATCAGTCTCTCACCAGTACAGTTTCAGACACAAGTGTGATATGCCACCTCGCAGGTCTATTTTAAACGCCAGCTCACAGTTCCTCATTTGTGTGGGTGGCTTTATGTTGTCAGGGGAAAACACACACACACACACACACACACACAAAGTCCTCTCCTTCCAAGTGCATTGCTTCCATCCATCAAGAAATGGTTTTTACCAGCGCTTCTCAGCCTCAGCACCACAGATCATTCTTTGTTGTGGGGGTTTGTCTTGGGCATTATAGGATGTTAGCCAAACTCTAGATGCCAGCAGGACACACTCCCTCGGTATGACAACCCAACAGGTCTCCAAACATTTCTATCCCCCACCCCCCGCCCTCAGGAAGGACATTCGAGATCCACTGGCCTAACTTCACAAAGAATTACTTTCTCTTCCTTCCCTGGCTCCTACCTCTAAAAAAATCTCTAATAAAAGCTGAGGAAACTTATATCTAAATCTACCAGCAGCCCAGATTTCCTTTTTATTCTGAATGGAATCAACAATACTTTTGACTTGCAAGATCTACAACCATTATTATCTATGTAGTCTAGGTTGGCCTTGATCTTAAAATTCTCCTACCACATCCTCTTAAGTGCTGGAGTTACAGAACATACAACTATACCTGCCTAAGTGGCTTTTGCTTTTAGAGACTGGTTTTAGGACATATAAGGTCCATTCAGAGAATTCAAAACACTCAAGGGCTGTGTGAACCAGAAGGGGTCTCTAGGAACTGGAACTTGCCTCCATGCCATACAAATGAAACAAACCTCAAGGCCTGGAAGGGAGGCGACTTTGTCGAGGCCATACATATTCCTAATGATCCTTTCATAAGGCATAGGACAATAACTCCCAATTTGCCTGAAGAGCTTAGGTCTTTCACCACAGATAACTTATAGTCCCATAAGAAAGACTTTGGGCTAATCATGCAAGTTAAGGAATGCAAATTTTATAAATCACAGAATACAGCAACCAATTAGTGCAAACAAACATTTATTGTGAAATATTCATCCTACCCTTTATTAGGTATTACATCATCAAAGCACTTTGTGGCAAGGAAAATAGCTTTTTATCCCCCTCTGATTCACCCAATATTCCATTAAAGCTGCAAAAAATGTGCAATCTGCTTGAAAAATAGGTTGCTCTTATTTACTCATTTGTGAAAAGTCAAAAATTAAAAAAAGAAAATGATACTAGCTTACAGGGCCTCTAGAGCCAATTCACCTTTCTGCTTCCACCTACTCCCCCAAATAATTAACAAAGATAATTTGTTCTAAATGCCTTAAAAAAAAAACCAATGCACCTTCCCCATGTGATCATCATAAAAAAATTTCAAAACCATTATTCATTTTCTCGGAAAAAAGGTTGCCAGCCGTTGTTTTTTGATTGGGAGCATATGTATTTCCTGGGAGTTCACTTTCTTTAACTTTATGCCCCGGTTTTTGATGGGTTTCCTATGGGGCTCCACATTTCCTAGGGATTCTTCTCCTTGGCTGTTGATGTCGTAGCCCTGAAGCACAGAGTCTTCTCTTTTGAAGGAGAAGTTTTTGGTGGACACCCCTGAGAGGCCTTTGATCTTGCCACAGAAGATGGTAGGCACAGTGTCTTCAACCGAGACAATGACCTTGGCCGCCTGGGATTCACTTACAATCTCAATGCTATTTTCAGCTTTGACATCGCTGCTGGGGTAGCTGGGCTGGCTGACCATCTCCACAGCATTGCTGTTGCTGCTGCTGCTGTGGCTATCCATCATGGCTGAAGCCTCATGGGGCATGGCAGGGGCAAAGGGCATATCCATGCCACTGGGCAGTTTCTCCATCACAGGGTGACCTTGGCTACTGTCTGTTGGCCCACTGCTATCATACAGTGTCTCAGGGGGAGGCTCAGACTTCCGGTGGGCTGCCAGTGACAGGTCTAGAGCCGCATCCTCTTGGAAGATTGGAGGACTGGCTTCACCAGTCTTGAGCCAGGGCACTGACTTCATGGAGAGGTCCAGGGCCTCGTTCTCACTCCCCATCTTGATGACGGTGTGGCGGCTGAGTTGGTAGTACTCCTTTGGCTGGAGGATGTCTAGAGGTTTCAGTTCATCCTTTTCCAGAGAGGTCTGAGTGCCTTTAAATGAGTGCAGGCTGAAGGAAGATGGTGGCTTGGGGAAACTGGAACTGAACTTGGATTCTGAATTCTGGGGCACTGGGATGGGGATGGGAATAGGGACTGGTACTGGCAATGGGACGATCACAGGGTAGGGCACCAAGAGGGTCGCTGGTGGGACCAAGGGAGACAAGGGGGAGTTAAATGGTTGTGGGGGCACTGGGGCATAGCCAGGAGGAGGCTGACAGGGTGGGGGACCAAGAGAGCCCTGGGAAGGGAATAAATTCTGAAGCACAGTTTCAAATGGCAATGTAGGCTCCTGTGGCTGGCTGGGGATCCTCAGGTCCAGGAGCTGGGGCTGGGTCTCAGGGTCCTCAGCCCCCTGGAAGAGGTTGTTGTGGATAGCACTGGAGGAGCATGGGGCCTCCTGTGGTAGGACCAGAGGGGAGTTGAGGTGCTGGAAAACGTGCTGCTCTAGCACGACAGGCAGCTGCACAGGGCCCTGCGTGGTCATGACATAGGTGGCGTTGCCATTGGGGTTGAGCTCTGGTGCTGAGCTGCCCTCTACCTGCATATGGATGGGCATCACCACTGGGCTCTCCCCAAGGCACAGGGGCTGCAACACGGTGGCTGCTACCTTCAGAGCCATGCCACTCTGGGACTCAGCAGGGGGGTTCAGGATGGATGGGGCTGGCACAGTCACCAAGGCCTTCTTTACCAGATCAGTAGAGTTGATGTTCCAGGCCTCTGTGGTGATCAGCTGGGCCATGCCATTCTCCAGTCTGTTATTGGCCAAGGTTGGAGGGGAGTCGGTCATGTCCATGGAGAGGTTCTGAGACTGCAGGTCATCCATCACTCAGCTCTGATGACGCTTGGCCTGCAACACAGTACATACAACATGAACCTTCCTGAAGAGGTGTCATTACTACCAGAGCTCTCTCCCCTCAAAAGAGTTTCCATATCTTAGTTAACTTGAGAGCACAACCCAGCTTGCTATGTATACATAGGCATTCTAGAGATTCCCTAATATATACGAATACAATCCATATGGTCTGCTGTGCTTAGAGAGACCCAGTTTAATAGATGGCCAAGCTATAGTTGTCTCTAAATAGCTAAGCACTGTTAAATGGGATATTTTAAAGTCTAATACTCACTCAGCTTACATGTTTAGCCCTCAACAAAAACAAATTTAAATCCACATTGCTATGTCAGGCTCTTAAGATATGCAAAGATTTGATTCACTCAAATTCTAATAAGCAGTAAAGACTTATTTTCCCTTAAGGAAAAATGAAGCCTTGTCACATTTAAATATTCTATGAATATGGAATGGGCCATCAAAAAGCTCTTTGTAGCAATAATTATGGAATTCTTTTTAAATTATGGAAAATTTCAGGAAGCATTTCAAAAACTCTTTGTAGAAATAATTCTCACAAAAGAGATTTGCTGAGTGGAACAACGGTGCATTAACACACTATCTCCCACTGACCAATGACATCCTCTTTCCTTCTGAAAATCCATTCCCCAGTACATGGTGAAGGTGGGATGACTTGCATGAATGATTACTGGCTCCAGTGTCACTTTCCCAGTCAGCACCTCTGTCTGAACTGTGGCCTATCCCAATATCAACAGGCCAGTGGAAGGGATGTTGATGGGTCTAAGACTGGGGAAATGGAATAGTTACCAGAAACCAAAAGTTCTCTGAGATGTGAGGCATTTTCTGGATATCGGAGGCACCTCCTGTGAGGCCAAAGGAGCCCAGCAAGTGTGCTTCCTGGAGGAAGCAAGGCTGCAGCTGTGATATGGCTCTCCATGGAAACGCGTCCATATTTAGCCTTGTTGCCATGGAGAAGGCAGGCACCATGTCTAACTCAGGGATCTGTGCAGCCCTGGAGTCTGGTTGGGCTCAATAACAATTCAATAATCCTCTGTTTCACTAGGTAAGCCTGGGGCAACTCAGATTCTTGACCTCCCTGTCTTGCTTGTGTAGACTGGAGTCCTGTGGTCATCTTGTCCTCCTTTCCTCGCCTCCAGATTGTCAACACAACCTCTCACACAAGAAAGAGAGGTGGATCAGCACCCCATAGGGCTAGTCATCTTGCTACAGAAAGGCAGCTTTAACAAATGAACAACTCTGTCATATCGCCAGACAATCAAAACCTGTCAAATGCACAGAACAGGGGGAGTTTCTCTGAGGCAGGAGTGAGGACGGGAAGGATGCTGTGTGAACAACTTTGTGGAGAGCACCTGATGGGCCATGACCTTGGCAGAGTGCACTGGAATGCCTCCAGAGCCTGTCTTCGTATGGGCAGCATGCTCTCTGGAAACCACGAGGTGAGCCAGCATGCCACCCAATAATCTCCTCAGAGAAGAGTTGGGAAGCAGTTTACTTCCAAAAAGGCTGAAGTTCAAGGGTACTCCTTTCTTTTTAGGGTATAATCATTGCATACAATTTTAAAAGAAAACAAAACAGAGAACAGGTATCATGCTTCTATTGAAGCTAGGTGATTTGCTCAGCCCAAGATGAGTGCTTCTTGATTCTGCCCAGAAAATACCATGCTTCCAACAAATCATTAACACATTCATGCAAGCATGCGTACTTCATCTACTAAATGCCCACCGCATGCTAGTACTTTTCCGAGGTCTATAGTTGAAACTGTGAGTGAGAGAGACAAAGGTCCCTGCTTTCATGAAGATTATACTCTAGTGAAGGCATGCGTCTTTGATCACATTTGTCAGTATGAGGGAGCATGCCAAGAGAAGCAGAAAAAACAGCAGGACAGTTATTTTTGGTACTGACACCCAGCTCTTAAAAGCCTTGTGAACCTCAGGTTTCTTCCAGAAGGGTTTAACCTGTCCCTCACAGTAGCTAGAACCCTCAGGGAGGGATTAAAAAAAGCTGAATGGTCCAGGTTGCATTGGCTCACACCTGTAATCCTAGCTACTCAGGAGGCAGAGATCTGAAGATCACGGTTCAAAGCCAGCCCAGGCAGGAAAGTCTGTGAGATTCTTGTCTCCAATTAACCACCAGAAAACCACAAGTGATGCTGTGGCTCAACTGGTAGAACACTAGCTTTGAGCTGAAGAGCTCATGGACAGTGCCCAGGCCCAGAGTTCAAGTCCTGTAACTGACAAAAAAAAAAAGCTGAATGGAAGGTAGGGTAGAAATAATGAGGGCAAGAAGAGCAATGGCCAGAGAAGTCACCTATGGCCATGCATGCAAGACAAACTCTGATGGTGAGAGGCAACTCAGCAGAAATTAAGACAGCAGAAGCCAGGAACCAGTATTTCTCATCTGCAATCCAGTCTAATCAGGAGGCTGAGATTTGAAGATCACGGTTCAAAGCCATCCTGGCAGAAAACTTCATGGACTCTGATCTCTAATTAACCAGGAAAAAAAAGCTGGAAGTGAAGCTGTGGTTCAAGTGATTGAGTACTAGCATTGAATGGAAAAAATAAAAATGCCTAAGTCCTGAGTTCAAGCACACACACATACACACACAGATTATATATATACATATATATGTATGTATATACATATATATGTATATATGTTCTGTGCCACATTTGGGTTTCCTGTGAGGCTAGGATTATTCAGTGGTGAGATTTCTTTTCCATGATGACTGCTCTCTCTTTTTTTTTTTACTTTAAAATTATATTTTTTATTATCATTACATAGTTGCACAAAGGGATTACCATTCAACATGTCAGTTTATGTGTATAATGCTTCTTGATTACTATCACTTCTTTCATCTTTCTTTCCCATTCCCCCAAATTTAGATTTAAAAATACTTTTAGGTTGTCCAATAAAGTTTCCCAGTCATATTCCTTTCCCAAATACATTTCAAGTATATCATTGTTAACAATATCCTTCTTGAGGCCTATTGGCTAAAAATTTGGTATTAAGTTGTTTTATTCTGAGACACTTATATGCAAACCTACAATTTGAAAAATACATCCTAATCTATCCTTTATCTTGATAACTATCAGGTCTAAAAAAGGAAAATAACTGCTTCTTGTCTTTGATGACTGCTCTCTATCCTTCTAGAAGTGAAAGCCTTCCTCTCTGCCTGCTTCTGAGGGCAAACTTCTGGAGGGCTCCTATCTGCATTGTTTCCTAGGAAACCTCCCTCTCTGCCTGCCTGATCCAGATGTAGGCCTTCTAACTGCTCTAGAACCCTCCTACACAGAGGTGAGGAAAGGACATTACTAGGGCAGGGTGTCTCCTACAAGCGTCTGTTTTTCTCATAGAAGGCAGGTGCTAAAATACAGTAAGCAGAGGTGCTGAGAACTTGCTATGCATTACCTCACTCAAGCCTTAGAATAATCCTTTCCTCCCCAGGACCTCCTCTGTCCTTCTCCTCACTGGAGTTCTTGTCCTTCAGGAATGCAGCCTCATGTGGTTAGGGCTGTATTTCTGGAGGCCTGGTAGAGCATCCTCTTAACCTACTTCTAGGTTATAAGATGGCCACAAGGCCCCTGGTCTGAAGTAGCAAAGGTTTTGCGTGGAGGGCGTGTGCAGAGGGCTTTACCTCATAGCAACTCAATCTGAGGGCATTGCTTCTCAAAGGCCCTGTGGCGCTCTTGGCATTACTGGAGTGAGGTCACTTGGAGGAAGGCACAGTTCCTGATCTAGATTAGGAGATTCCAGTACAGGCTTCACATCTTCCATAGGTCTCTGAAAACTGAGGCGTTAGGAGAAGTCAGGGCCCCAGCCCTGTTCCTGGGGATGATTTCCTACCCAGTAGGCTCTAGATGTGACCCAACTTTGCTCTTCTAGCCTCATCTAGAATTTTCCTTTTTTTGCGTTTTGTTTTTTAAATTTTTATTATCTCAGGCATACAAAGGAGTTGCCACTTAACAAAGCAGTTTATGAGTACAATGCATCTTGATCAAGGTCACCTTCCCCTACCCACTCCTTCCCTCACTCTTCTTAATTTTGGCTTCTTCCCTTAAAATATTAATTCCTTAAATAATTTTCCGTGTCCAGCTTGATGACAATGACACATTCTGAGAACCAGTGTTGACCAATTTCCTCATTGTGTGAACACCACAGAGCATGCATTCACAAAGCAAGGTGATTGTCACATTACCTGGTGATGAAAAAAAAATCAAACAGGACTACCATGCTATTGTGGTTTGCCATTGTCTATAGCATTGTTGTGTGGCCCATGCATGAATCCCCGCTGACTTGCCATAAACCTCTGCTAAGAATCCTGTCCCTTTCCATCCACACTATCCTAGTCTACATTTTATCCAGTACTTACACCCTCAATGAATGACCTAATTCTATATAAAATTCACTAGCTACTTGCTGGGAGCCAAACAAGAGACACATAATTTTTGTCCTTTAATACAATACACACATGGTTTCACCATTCAGGATCTCGGATACATTTAATGTCTAAGAAGTAATTCCAACTGGGTAAAAAATGGTTTTCTCTCCCCATAGGTTGCAATAATTGTCAATTACTTGCCCCAGTGATTAAATTTTCTGAGCTTTAAACACCAGCACAGGGCCTTCTTTCAACAGTGCTGTGAACATAATTACCACATGAATGTATTCCCAAATTGGTTAAAATATGAAGAATACACAAAATAGTCACTGGCCTTATGGTTGATTGCCTTTAACATCTAGCTATCTATGCATTCTCCCAAAAAGAATATGACTATTCACGTTAACTTTGGAAACAAGTTCCCCCAAATAGTAATTCATTAAAACTGTAGTGGTCACAGGGAGATCCACAGAGACCACTATTTTTGAGGATGGGAAACAGCTATGAGAAAGTCCTAGTGGAGAGAACAGAGCACAGTATTAAGCCTGATCTGATATTGGTGAAACATGGAAGAAGAAAGGCCCAGTATCATCACCTGGCTATTGACACCAAGGGCTTCAAGATCTTCCTGAGGAAAGGAGGAAAGGCCATACCTTAAGGTGCCATAAAAGTTGTTTATGTTTATTTTATCATCTCATCCTTCTAGTTCTCATTTTTCTATTTTTATGATATAAGAAATATATCTTTTTGTACGTGTGTGCCAGTCTTGGGGCTTAAATTCAAGGTCTGGGCACTGTCACTGAGCTTTTTTTTGCTCAAGGACAGCACTCTACCACTGAGCCACAGATTCACTTCCACTTTTTTTGGTAGTCATTTGGAGATCAGAGTCTCACAGACTTTCCTGCCCAGCCTGGCTTTGAAATGTGAGCCTCAGATCTCAGCCTCTTGAGTAGCTGTGATTATAGATGCGAGCCACCAGCATTTAGAAAGAAATCAATCTTAAGGAAACATATACTATACAAGAATATTTGTGTGTATGAATGTGTATGTTGAAGGCTGTTGTATTTGTTTCTGATAGGAGTGAAAGAATAAAAAGATTGACATCTGACAAAAGAGAAGAAGCTATCATAGTTCAGTGAGAATTCCAGTCTACTCTTCTTGTTTTGCAGAGCACAAAGCTGAGGCTCAGAGGTCAAGTGGCTTGCTCATTTAGCATAGTGAAGACTGAATTGCAGATGTGTGATCCTTTCCCCAAAGCTCATGACCTGATCCATCACCTTCATTCCAAATATCAAAGGCTGTTGAGGAGCCCTTGAGTCCAACCCACTGGCCAGAGTCACACTGGAATTCGAGCATTTCTATTGTAACCACTCCCTAACAACAAAGGATATGAGATAGTTTAGTTCAATCACCAAAATGTCAAAGGGTTTTATGAGTGAGGATCTTGATAAATATTCTTTAGTCAGACTTATCTAATACCATATTAGACAAAGTACTGAAGTAGAAAGAGATTTAAGGCACACATGAACTTTCCATGATTGGACAAAAGCCATCTTAGACCTTTAGTCCTGGGCTCTTCCTCCGTAACATGGCCATTGCCATTATCCTGAATGAAAACTCAGAGTCTTTTTCCAGGAGCAAGTGGTGCTTATAAGGGAAAGAGTCAGATCTAGCGTTCCCAGAACTGTCAGAGGAAAAATTTCTGTGGACTCTGAAGGGTAGGCACGAGTGTGAAGGCAGAAGAGAACTGGAGAGAGAAAGGCAATGACTCCCCAGTCTGATTTCCCTAGATTTTGATGGATTCTATCACCGCTCAAGAGAAATCTGGGAAACTGGCTGAGGAAGGCACTGTGCCTCATTTCTCTGTTAGATGTCTCTGTGATTTTGGTCTTATTTCCTCTCCAGACTATCTTTAGCCTGCTTCCAAAGGACCTGTGATGGCCATTGGGGTCACACTGACCTGATTGTAGGGCAGAAACATGTCCATGTACTTGTTCATTCTTTTGGAAACCATCTGGGTACCTCCTGGGTGCCAGAGATGTGCTTCCTACTCTCCCATCTGGCCTTACTTCTCTGAAGGAGGCAGGTTGCCTTCCCCCCTAGGCTGGGTTCTCAAGGTATTAAGCAGATTCATATTCTTCCAGCAACATGTACTTGTATTAGAGCTACTTCAAGGCCCATCTTTCATGCAGAGATTAAAGACTAAGCCTCTACAGGAGGAAAGTCAGTCCTTGGACTTCTCAAAGGTACCAAACAAGAAGTGTTCGTTTCTATGAAGGGCTGCTCCTGACACAGAGAGACAAGAATGTCTTTTCTCTTTCTTTTGCTGTGATGGAAGGCAAGTGGCATGGCCACAGTGCCATGGGTGATATTAAGAAGAGCTGCTACTGCTGGAAGGGGATGCTTGCCTCCACCTGGACAGTGGACTATGCAAGTCACCAAGTGCTGGTCTCTGAATTCACCAGAGGCCCTACCATTTTCTGCCAGAGACATCCAGCCCTCAAACAGCCTCAGGAGCTGGAGCCAGAGGGGCCATTCCCACAGAAGCACAGGTAAGGCAGAGGTCAGGGACTATCATTTTGAAGGGTTATGGTTTGGGGAAGTTTTTCTGGCAACAAAGAAACCTCTTCAGTCTGTAACCATGGGGAGGACAAACCTGCCTGTGGAAGAGAAAATATTTCTAATTAGATTGAGATACAAATGTTACATTTTTGTTCTGAGAAAAAGGACTATTTACAATCCTGTGTCATTAGGAGGACATTTTTCAGAAATATGTGCCAGAAACAGGGCCTCAGAGGGGTTCACTGGAAGGAAGGGGTACAGAATTCTAAAGAACAAAACACTGAAGTTCAGATTTCCCCCTTCTCCTGATGCTTGTGAAAAGCACTTGGCATGCCCACTAACCCCTGGCACAGGCGCAGTGCCAGCTCCCCCTGGGTGCTGTGTCCCTAGTGAGAGTGGTGACGAGTGAAGGTTTTGAACCCACACAGACTTCAATTCAAACTTGAGCTCTGCTTCACTTTGCTGGCTGTGTGACCCTCGGATTCCCTCTGTGTAAGATGAATATTAAAAAAGGAAGGCCCATCACATAGGTAATTATAATGACTGGAAGGGAGCTAATTGAAGTACGGTATTTGGCATAGTGCCTAGCAGAGGGAAAGTTCCTCCTCATCACTGGCTCCAACATCACTGTTAGCATTGTCACTGCCACGATCACGATCACTGTCTTTATTTTCACAGTTCTCATTGTCATTATTTTCCTTGTCACCTTATCATTAGCATCATCTTCCCCATCAGATTCGTAGTCCACATTTGCTCCTAGCATCTTGAGGAGCTTCAGAAACACTCCCTTTGCATGTGAATAGGTTTGCACATTTGTAAATACGTGTTCAAAGGTTCATTTGAAAATGAATTGCTAGGAAATGGAAAGCCATAGACCATAGAATCAGTGTTACAGTTCATGGCGGGGTTTCCAGTCTTTCAAACTCACTTAACCCCAACAGAGCTGAAACATGAAACATGTCTAATGAAAAAGGAAGGTATTCATAATATTAAAAACTACAGGTGGAAGGAAGACAATGAAATAAATAAAAGATTTCCCCTGTTACTGGAAGTTAGGAGGAGAAAGAAGAGAACAAGAGCCCTATGTATCTGGCATATGAACCCGAGCACTTTCAAGGGTCCTGAATTTGCTGCTCTTTGGTTGCACATGATTTAGTTTTAGGATCCTTCAGTTTTCCTTCTCCTCTGACCAAGGATATATATGCGCATATATAGGCATATATATGTATATGCATATATATGTATACATATGTATGTATATATTTAGCTCTCCTTCCCTATTGTGATTATTATTGTTGTTTCCTCATAAAACAAGTGAGGGCTAGAGAAGAAGAAGAGGGGAAAAAATGAGAAGAGGAAAGACAGTGATTTTCTGAGATAAATACACCTAAGGAGGAGAGAAGATTTTACAAATATGTATAGATCCAAATGAGAGAGATGGCTCAAAGGCACCCTGGAGTGAGAGTTCTTAAGTTGCCCACCAGGGATGTCTGTGAAGATACAATAACAGCTCAGTTGTGGCGTGGTGTATGGAGGAAAAAGTAGGACTGGAGCTTCTCAACATATTGAGGACATGTTGAAAAACAACATTGTTCACAAATACAAGTAATACAGGTGAATACGGAGGCTGTGCTAGATTTTGGCACAATTTATCTCACGCTTTGAAAAGTCACCGAACACATTCATCTGTGACTTGGCTATGCTGTCAGTTCTAGGGAAAAGAAAACTATATAAATTGGTCTCCTTTTGGTGCCTGATATCCATTTATTTGTCTGTCTCTTGCCCTTTCTCTGCCTGGGGCAGTCAGAATTGGGCTTCCTCAATCAAACTGGATCTTCCATAAAGAATGGGAGAAACTCCTCCTCAATGTATGACTTTCTCAATGAGGCATATGACTGATAAATCTCAAGTATCATACTTCCTTTATTGGTATAATAAATGCAATTCAGGAGGGATAAATCCATGCACAAAGAAATGAAACTCTAATTGAGGAATTTCAACACCAATCATGGAGAATGACCTTCCTAATCACCTTGATGTCTCTCCATAAAGACAGAGATTTACAATTATGACCACATTTGCTGGCTCCATTTAAAAAAAAAAAACAACACAAAACCCTTAGTGATACATAGCCTGAAGCCACAAGAGCTAGTAAAGAACATGAGTATGGGTCAGTTATTCACTCCAGCACAGAATCAATTAGCAAACATTTGTTTTTCACTCTAATGAGTTTCCTCCCCAGTGCAGAGCTTTTAGCAGGGTCCTGAGTTATCTTCACATCACAATACAGGACCCTATGAACTAAACTGGCTACCTCCTGAAACTGGGGCTGCTTCCATGCAGAAATTATAGGCTCTCAAAGGGTTACATCTCTAAGTACAGCATTGCTACTGCTGTGCTTGCTACTACAAGCTCCAATAGGAAGTCGATGACCATTGCCAATGGTGAGGGCTATGATGAGGACCATGATAAGGAAGGCAAAAAGTGATTCCGTTGATTATGGATGAATACAACTGACAAAAATATCTAAGCTAGGATTCCTCCATAGAAAGACTCTATGGTTGGAAGACTGTATGGTGGAAACACTATGAAACAGAAAGAAAAGAAAGGAAGGAAGGAAGCCAATTTACTAAGCAAGTTATTACTGCAGCAACTAGAGTTCAATTCTACTAGCAGACAGTATGGGACATATTCCTCAGAGCTATGTCAACTGAGAGGCTAGGAAGTTGGGGTATTTAGTCACCAACTGCCATCCATCTCTGGTCAAGGGCCGCTCTTGGAGGATATGTTCATTCCTTGGAACTTCTAGCTATCTAGGCATGCAGTCCAGGCCTTGGGTACTCCTGAAACAAAAACCCCAAACCAAATCCTCAAGGAGAGTTGCAGTAAGAAAGTACTTGCAATAAGCAGCCTTTGCTGTGCAGAGGTTAAGTCTGAGGTGGCCTGGCAGAGGACCCACAGTGTCTGCTACATCAGCCATGGCCTGAAAAGTCCCAGTGATTATTATGCAAACACCTAAATGCTACTAATTTAAGACACCAGAACCAGGTGTTTCCTGGTGGCCCATTCTATGAGCCATATGAAGAAGACACCGTGTTATAATACCCACAGCAGAATTCTCTCATGAGGACTATGACAGGAGATCTCCTGAAGTACAAGGCACACAAGGAGGCCAAAGATGACTATCTTTCAAAAGCATGATGTTCAAGAGATGGTCAGTTTGGCAGATGTGCTCCTTTGCTGCAATATATCTGAGACCCTCCAGAAAGTTCTTTTAATCATATTTGTGTTGGCTGGAATGCAAGATGCTCTTAGGATGAGTCACAGAGGGAGTTTCTTTGTTAGTGATCTTATGTTCCAACTCAGGGACCAAGAAATAATAAATAAACATTGCCTTACTTCATCAGCTGCATACTACCTAATAATAATAATAAAATAATAACCTTGACCTGAGAAATACCACAAACCATGCAGGGAGGGGGTAAAGAGTGCTCTTAAAAAAAAAAAAAAACAGGATGACTTTTTTCTGGAATTCTGTTTTCTCAAAAGCTCTCCTTTGCCTCAAGGCAGTTTTCTCAAGAGTAGAACAACACAGTTGGCAGAATCTTAGGGCTGGTGAGTCTTTTGAAGTTCCTAAAACTTCACTGTATTTACCTTAATACAAGTATTATGGTTGTAATTAATACAGCATAAGTAATACAAAGTTGGGTGGGAGCAAAAAGATTGAGTGCATAACATCTGGCTAGTTGGAAGTGAAGAGTATAGGTGTTATTTCCTATTTCCTTTAGGGGAATATTTTCTCTGGAATGCATGTGTTACACACACACACACACACACACACACACACACACACACACACACTGGCCAAATAGGAACAATGCCACCTATTTCCTTCTAATAGTCAAAGGTGGGTCTTAAACTAGGATCCATGACAATTCCCAATTCCTTTTCCTCCTCACTGGCTTCAGCTCTAGTATAGCTATTTTCCCTCTGAATTCTCATCATCAAATCTCTATTGAACAGGTAACATGTACAACAGACCTTGTGCACACTGGCAGGATTTTAGTGGAGGAGATGGCAAAATGGAGGAGGAGCTTCCAGAAGTACAAGGAGTCAAGGAAAGACACAAGAAGATAAGTGTGTCCAGGAGAGGCCAGCAGGCTGGGCAGCTGGAGGCCAGGGATTGTGAGAAATTTGAGAAGAGATGATGATGATTTGATGCATTCACAAATCCCAATGAGCAAGAAGCTTCAATTCATTAGGGCGGGAGATCATCAGCGAGGGAAGAAAGGAAGAAGTATTTTCATTTGCAGGACGTCCTTGCCTTCATATTCCTTCTTCCTCACTGCCTCTCTCACATTCACTCACAGGATGGTAATAATAACTCATTTACTAAACATTGACTGCTCTTGTGTCAGGACCCTGCTAGAGACTATACATGTTCTCATCTCAGTTTCTCAACAACCCAGGGAAGATTGCTACCACCTTAGGTGATTTGATCTGTTGGATTGCTACGTCCCATCTTTCCTCTACTCCGTGCAACTGAGAATTGAATTCCTAGGAAATAGTTGTTTTGATGGCAGGGAGGGACATAGCTTTGCAGAGCATGAACAACATTTGCTGCAGGAAAGGCAGGTCTGCGGGACATGGAAGACAGGAGGAGCAAAGGTTTCTGATAACATGCATGGGGTAGGGAAGGGAATAAAGTAGGGAGTTTCTTCTATCATTAATAAAGTGAAATTCTTCTGCCTTTTTCTGTGTCTTCAACAGGCCTGCCTAGCTTTGCTTTCTTGTCCTCACAAAACTGGACTTCCTTTTTAGCAACTGATGGTTCTTAGGCTCTGAAGAACACAGCCTTAATCACATTGTCTCCTTTCTTTGCAGAGGTCAACTCTTCCGTCTTTGTGCTGTAGTTTAGATTACCCCCAAAGGCCCATGAATTAAAGGCTTAGTCTCCTGCTTGGTGAGACCCAATGGGAAGTCTTCCAAGCCATTGAAGAGGCTAACAGAATCCTAGGACCTCTTCTTCATTTCCTTTTCATTTCCCAGCCATACAGTAAATCCAGAGATTCCATGCCCCAATCTTACCATGAGCACCAAAGCAAAGGCTGAGATCTCCAAAAATAAACCTATTCTCTTTATCAGTTGATTTTTCTCAAGCATTTGTAACAATAACAAGGCTATGCCTCACAACCACCCTGTATCACAGGTAGAGGTTCATTCTTACTCTTCCCAGGAATATTTCATCTGTAATTGACTGAATCAAATTCCCCTTCTTCCTGAACGGTAGTTCGTGCCCCTTGTAGTTAGTTGTGGTCACATGCCTCGTGCTAGACAATAGACAGGTGGAGATGATGTGTGCTACTTCTAGACCTGGTTCCTACAATCCTTCCTTCTAGATGTAATATTCCAATCCCTTTCTCCTTGTTCCCTGCATGGGGACCTTTTGGAAATTACCTGATGAAGACAGATGCACAAAATGTGAGAGCCTGGATGCCTGAATCATGGCTTCAGGGTGTGCTAGCTTTCATCAGGAACACCCATTTAGGGTTTTGTGTGAGTGAGAATCAATTTTGATTGTGTTTGAGCTTCAGTTTCCATTCACTTCATTAGTAGCAACAGCTAACTACCTTACTTAGCACAGAACTTCCTAGGATCCTCCCTATGTAGCAGGCAGGAGCAGGCAGACTGTGGGAGCTTCTACTAGCCTCTCAAGTCCACTGGCCAAAAACCAGAACTACAAAAGAAGCCTTAGTGCCCAAAGCCCATTTTCAAGCCTTCACCTCCTAACTTTCCTGCCATCAAGTCACCAGATATCCGTGACTATTCTTCCTGATTTGAGTCAATTTATTAATGCGGTTTCAGGTCTATTTTTTGGTAGTGAACTACATACATATCCCCTTAAAGTATGTGTACCATTGGAATTCAAGGTTGGTAGAAGGGAAGGAACTTGGGACAGACAATCTTGCAGGTGGTCTTGCCCATGTCAATGGGTTGTGGCCAGGGCCCGGGGAGAGTGAAGAAGCACTACCATAAAAACAACATAGACAAACAGATGCAGAAAACATGCGTTCTGGGCTTCTCGCTAGAGAAAACTGCTAGATTCACAACATCCCCATCTCTCCTTGTACTTGTGCTAGTTTCCTGGGAAGCCTGTGTTTTCTGTCCTTTTCTCCACACCAGACCCAGAGCAGGAAAGTTTCCTCTTGGTTGCCTTTGAGGGAATTCACCATCTATGGCTTTGGTGTATAGGAAGGTTTTCCCTTGGTGCCTTACCCAATTGATATTCTCTCTTTCATTTCTTCCCCATACATCACTTTTATTTTTTGTAGTACTGGGGATTGAACTCAAAGCGCTACCACTTGAGCTATGCCTCTACTCTTAAAAAAATTGTTTTTCTGTTTTTCAGATAGGATCTCATGCTTTTGCCCAGACCAGCCCTGGACCATGATTTTTTTTACCTTCTCCTTCCAAGTAGCTGTAATTACAGGCATGTGATACAACATTCAGCCCCAGGAATTGATTTTCTAGGCAGAGATTGCCTAACAAGACATATATAAACTTAAGCTCCTTGGGTCCAGAAAGACTTGACTGGGGGATATGATGTCTGTAATACCTTAAGAAGGACCTGCAACTCCAAAGGGCCATTTCCTGTCTGATCTAGGTAAAACTGGGTCAGCCATTGCTTTAATCAAATACCACAACAGCCCTCATCACATGCCACATGCTGAGACTGCTCCAGAGGCTCCCACTTATCTCTTCATTGCCATCAATATTTGAGAGTTGGCTAAACAGCACCAGGAATGTTCACAAAGTTTTCCTTAGTGATAAAATTGATGGCTAGCTAATTGGGATGATAGTGACTGTAAGAAAAGGGTAAAATTACTATAGATTGGATGAAATATTTAACAGGCAGGCCCCATTCTTGTCAAGACAGGACTGGAGATGTCAGGAAGGCCAGGAACTAGTACCCCTAGGTCTGCTTCCAATTCTTGCTACCTAAGTGTTTTGTGACTAGCAACTGGATTTAGAGATTTTCCTATGCAAAGTAGAAGGTAACCAAATTCCACTTTGGAAATATTATCATATCTACCTTAAGTAGTTCCAGAAGCTGGAAGGATAGCCTACTGGGACTCCCTAAATAGCCTTATGAACTGATTGTTCATCTTTCTTGCTAGATTATCAGTGTCTGCATTTGTGTGGTACCAGTGAGACTTGTCCTGAGGCTGTTTTAGTATGATTTTTAGCTCCCAAAGAAGGGGCACCTCTGCCTCAACTCAGTTTCCAATGAGCCTACTTCCCTTTTCTAAGGTCCCTCCTCAGGGCTTTGGCCTTGAGCTTGCCCTGAAGCAGCCTACACACAGCCCTTAGGGCTGGAAAGATTGCTTTAGGGAAATGGAAGATGAATGGAAATCTCTTGTTCATGAAAATGTAATACCTGTTTTCTCTCCAAAAGACCAAAGTATCTTAGCTGACATTGATGAACATGCTTGAAATTTCTTTAGAGCACTCTTCAAAATAAACAAAACCTATCTAGCCATATCACATACATCAGAATGACTACCATTAACAGATATAATAAACATAGGCAAAACTATTTCTGCTGTGGTGCTAGACATCAAGAAATGGTTATTACGGACAGAGAGAAGGGGAAAAGGATTAGACACAAATCTAAAAAACCTTTTTGGGGTGACAAGTGTTTTCCTGACTCTTCTAAGTGGTAGTCACATAGATGCATACAATTTTCCAATGATTCATTTGATCATTTATGAATCATTTAATTTTCTTCTCAGTTTAGAAGACAAAATAAGAAAAGGGGGAAATCCCTGAGTAATTCTGTGAACACACACTGTGGATTCTGACCACTCTGAGCCCAATGTGAGGAAGGGAACAGCAAAGAAGTGAAACAGAGAATGCCAGTGACTAGGGGCAAGGACAAAGGTCCCGGCCAGGCACAAAGGAAGTAACATCAACTCAAGGTACCAGCCAGGCATAAAACAAGTAGCATCAGCTCCCAAACACAAACAAAATGCAGTAACAGAGGGAAGCTGGCCTGAGAGTATGGGATAGAGATTAGGCTTTAAGCCAAAATTGCTTTCCAAGAAATGCCAACATGTTTGTACTTGGGATGAAAAAGGGAGTATTAAAGCAAACAAAATCCAAAATGTGTTTGTCCTTGGACAACAATCGCTGTTATCTACTGTGCAATGGGCTTCAGAGTGATGCAGTGTACAGAAAAGTTGTTACTTGAGAGAGAGAACATAATTTTCTTAAAAGAAAAGGTCTTGTCTGGTGCTAGTGGCTCACACCTGTAATAGTAGCTACTCAGGAGGATGAGATCTGAGGATCATGGTTTGAAGCTAGCCCAGGCAGCCAAGCTTGTGAAACTCTTATTTCCAATTAACTACTGAAAAAGCCAGAATTAGAGCTGCGACTCAAGTGGTAGAATGCCAGTCTTTGGCAAAGATAATTCCCTAGGCCTGAGTTCAAGTCCCAGCACACACACACACACACACACACACACACACACACACACACACACACCCTTTCTCCTTTATGGTACATGGAGAACCAGAATGCCACAGTCTCAAACATCCTCCATTCTCCATATTAAGCCCCAAACTAGCAAATGGAACTAGCACAGGCATAAACTTGTGAGTCAGGGATACACAGAAATCCTGGACTTGCCTCCATGAGAAGTGGGTGGTCTTAGGAAAGTGACTGGTTTCTCTAAGTGGCAGTTTCCTTGCCCTAATAAAACTAATACTTGTTGAAATCAGGCAGTAGAAATTGCCTGATGTCTTGTGAATATGCATCAGAGTTATGCCTGACCTCCAAAGGTAGTTCCAGATTGTGTATACACCTCTTAGCAGGAGAAGAAAACTCTTTCAGCAGATGATCTTTCTATGTTTTCTATGTTTGTTCCTCTTGTGCATAGTTTGTGCAATCATAATCCATGGTATAGGAAACTTTGTTATTCTTGACCCATTTTATCTAAAATAGGGTGTGTGTGTGTGTGTGTGTGTGTGTGTGTGTGTACATATGCATGCACATGCACATGCGCACCAGTACTTGGGCTTAAACTCAGGACGTTGGCTCTGTCTCAGCTTTTTTGCTCAGTGCCCTACCACTTGGGCCACAGCTTCACTTCTGGCTTTTTTGGTGGTTAATTGGAGAAGACAATCTCATGGGCTTTTCTTCCCAGGCTGACTTCAAACTGAAATCTTCAGGTTTTAGTCTTCTATGTCCGTAGGACTATAGTCATGAGCCACCAACACCAAGCTGTTTCACTTTTGATATTACAAAGTTTAAAATAATCAAATCAATATTAGTGAAGTCATCTCCCTACTGAACAATATGTTGGTCTTTCTCTGGGTTCTCTATTACATTTATTTAGCTTTTTCCCCCAACTTATTACAATTTCAATAGTCCTAAGCACTAAGAAAGAAATGTAAATTTGGGTCAGTGGACTGAAATTGGCAGGGAGTGGAGCCAGAGAAGGGACTACTTATGTGAGAGTGATTAGGAAAGGTCTAGCTGGAGTGGAATCATTCGAGCAAAAACCCTTAAGAAGAAGAGGCATGATAGCATTCTGGTACTCCAAATACCATAAAAGAGAAAAGTGTGTGTGTGTGTGTGTGTGTGTGTGTGTGTGTGTGTGTGTGTGTACATGTGTATGTTTGTGTGGAGGAGAAAGAAGAGGAAAAATTTCCGAGTAGTAAGAAAGAAAAGTAGAAGAGACTAGATAATATATAGACTTCTAATCTCATCTTATAAAGTCTACCTGATATGACTCATTCTTTTTTTTTGCCAGTCCTGGGGCTTGAACTCAGGGCCTGAGCACTGTCCCTGGCTTCTTTTTGCTCAAGGCTAGCACTCTACCAGTTGAGCCACAGCACCACTTCTGGCTTTTTCTCTATATATGTGGTGCTGAGGAACTGAACCCAGGGCTTCATGTATGCAAGGCGAGCACTCTACCTCTAGGCCATATTCCCAGCCCCATGACTCATTCTTATATGTGAAAAAATAAAGGCGCAGAAGAGGTGAGCTTCCCTAAGCCAAGTATTTTGTTAGGGGCAGGATTATATTTAGAATTCTATGTACCTTCAAATGATTTGAATTCCATAAACTGCCTCCAGGCAGCTTCCAGGCAACGAGGTGACAAATAATATAGTGAAATGGTGTACCTCCAAGCGTAAGTTCTTTTCCACAAAAATGATTTGAAAGCTAATTAGAATTCTGACATCCTTTAATGACTAACTCCTTAGGGCCATGTCAAAATCCATGTGACTATTTCCAAATTATTTTTCTTTTCACAGGTAATATTTATTCTCAAGAGAAAAATAAAAGATATACTAGTGACATTCTTTGAAATTTGAGTTGAATGTTATGATTTCATAAGAAGCAGCAAGAATATGTCTTAATAACCTTCATAGAACTGAGTAATAGGTTAATGATTCTGCATGTATTTTAATAGCATCCCTTCAGTTCAACAGATGACAAGTTCTTATTCTTAATGATGTAGATTAGTAAGGTCACGGGTATAGAGGCTCCCTTTCTCTCTTTCTTCTGAAATTATGAGCTGGGTACAAGATAAAAACAAGTGAGTGCCTGTGACTAATGATGTTTAAGTGAGCCTGACCTGCTTTCCCTATTAAAACTTCAGGATAAGTGGATTTCTCAAATCTGCTTTCCCTTTTGGCTAGTTAATCTCTTCCTTTCTTCACTCACTAGCTCAAGAGATGGCAATTACTGACTTCCTAGAATCTGACTTTTCCTCGGAAAATAAGCAAATGAGAAGTTCAATTTATTTTCAAAGACAAATCAAATGAGGCTGCTTCTGAGTCACACCTAGATATTTCTTTGCCCTTATTTTTTTCTGAGGACAGGTCTGAGAGGATGTAGATATGTCAGTGCTAGTGGTAAAGGAGTGTCATATCCTTTGCCCAAAGTAAGGACTACGTGCTTTTAGTGCTTTTAGTTACGTAAGCTGAGTCTCTGCAAGACAGACAACTCAGTCCAGTGACTGCAACTGCTGGCTGATAAGCAGTCAGATGATTCTTTTCCTAAGCAATCTGTCTTAAGTAATTCTGCCACTGGCCATTGTGAAAGCTAGTAGGTCTCACATGTGTACACTCATTTATTTCCACTTCTGTTTGGGGAAAGAAGACAATATGAAAGCATAACACTGAGACAAACACTCTCAATTTGTAGAGAAAAGACCTTCCTTAATGAAATGAGATAAAAGTACCCAGCTCATCTGCTGACTGACTTAGGGAGTATAAGCAAGGCCCTTATCTTTTGAATGCTTCTGTTTCCTCATCTGTACAGTGGAAAGGAATAACAACCATACAAAGATGCTGCAGGGTTGTTAATGTGACTGAGATAAAACACATAAACCACTTACAACTGTTTGGGGCACATGTCAAGCAATCCATAGGGCTAGATATTGTTATAACAATAAAAGATAGGCAGCCAAAGGGCACTTATCTTGAAATGTTGAGTCCCAAGGTTTTGCCTACGCCAGCCTAGAATGGTTATAATTCTCCTACCTGTGGCTTCCATGTAGCTGGGATGACATACACGTTCCACCACACCCAGCTTTTTTGCTCAGATAGCATCACACTAACTTTTTACCTGTGTTGGCTTAAAACCTCATCCATCCATATCTTATCTTCTGCTTCCTAAGTAGCTAATGTTGTAAGCCTGTGCCACCATGCTCAACCCTTGATGGAAAAGTTTCACTAACTCAAATTTCCCAAGGAAAAGAATGTAGATGGATAGTCAATCCTGCCTGGACAAGAGATTGAACTGGGAAGTTTTGAAAGACCTGTATATCCAAGTCACATCCCAGACTAGTGAAAACAGAATCATCCACAGTTAAGCCCAGGCCTTGGGGTTTGTTAGAGCTCCATAGGTGATACCTGCATGCAGATGAGGCTCCTCCTCTCGAGTCTGAATCCCTTTTCTCCACTATATAATAGAGATCGTATCCTGCTTTGTCAGGCCCCTGGAGGCTTAGACAATCTTCATGTTCTTCACAGAGCCAAAGAGAATATCTACCATGTCCCATCAACGGTGGGGTTTATTAACAATTTTTATTAGTCCACTGTGTTATACAGTCTTGGTTTGAATCACTAAGTGCATGATAATGGATGGATGGAAGGATGGAAGAATGAATGAATATGGCACCATAACAAATGTCTTCTGATAAGGAAGTAAATTGGTTAAAAACTTTCTGGAGGGCAATTTGAAAGCATTCATATTTACTGACCCAGAAAATCTGCCTCTTGGAATCACCCCAAGGAAATACAGTCCCCAGCTGGCTTTCTTCCCAAATGCCTGAAGTTCTGATTAAAGAGAGATCTGCTGGCCACAGGAAGATAACATGGATACTCTAGGATGACTATGCTCTTGCAATCACAATTCTTTGGGGAAATAAGAGAATGACACCCTCAGGCAAGGCCCATATCATACTTCTTTCATTGGGATTTGAAATCCATACAGAGTTTCTGATAAAAAAAATCACTGTAGACCAAGAGTTTGATACCCTAAGATGAAAGGCACTCTTCAGAGTAGGAGAAAATTTATAGTCTTTAAGAAATAAATTCAGGTAGGGCCTGGTGTCTGATTTTGAGCAGAGCAGTCCTTTATCAGCAGCCCCAGGATGATCTGACAGAAAAATGTGCTCCTGTGTGGTTAATGATGTGTGTGACCCAGTCTAGCCAAGTGCTAAGAACAAAGGTGTCAGCACTTTGAAGCCTTGTTTAAACACATTGAAGATAAGTATTTAACTTAGGGAAGTTAAATAAAAACCTTCGTTTGCCAAAACTGGGTACATTTTCCTGCCATTTAGTACATCTTGAAGACACAATTAGGGTAAATCCATTTATCATTTGTCAAGAATCAAGGATTAGTTGGGAACTGAGGCTCGTGACTATAATCCTAGTTGATTGCAAGGCTGAAATCAGGAGGATCATGGTTTAAAACCAGTGTGGTCAAAAGGTTAGAAAGATCTCATCTCAGCTAATGACAAGTTGGTGGGATTTAGATGTCATCTAAGGTACACAGAAAATGTAAATAGGAGGAACAAGGTCCAGCATGGCCTGGACAAAAAGTGTGACTCTATGTGAAAAATAACTAAGGCAAACAAGAGCAGAGAGCATGACTTAAGTGTGGTGGAGTGTCTTCCTAGTAATTGCAAACTTCCCGAGTTCAAACCCCAGTACCACTACCAAACTCCTCCCCACACAAAGAAGAACAAAACAAGAAGCAAAATTTGTCCCTTAAGATAGGATCTCCCACCACCATGCAGGTGGATTGAAGATCTCCTTCCCCATTGGATGTGACATAACATTAGTATGATTGGGTTCTGAATTAGGGGCTGATATCAAGAAGAACAAAATTTCAAGATATGCATATAAAAGGGCTAACTATCCCACCCAAACCTGTTAGCTGTTTTGTATGTGTATGTATTTCTTGGTACTTAAGAGAAAATAGAATCATCTTTAAATTTAAAAATATTATCTGGGTAAGACCACTTAAAAGAAGTTTATTCCAGAACAAATATTATTCTTGTGTTACAAAATCAAATCCAAGGAAGAAAAAAAATCAAAGGGAAGAATCAGTCAGGGAAAAATGTCTAGGTTCCAAAATGCTGAAGGAGACTGCATAAAAATCACGGTAATATTTAAGCTTGTGCTAAACATACTTTTTTTCCTACAGTCACTTTTCACCAAGTGAGCATTTATGTATGCTTTGTCAAATGCCTTTTTAAGAATTTATGCTGAAAGATTTCCTACCACCCTTGAGCTTAAAAGTTCAAGCAAAGTTAAGGGTCTGGGTGGGCTTTCAAAAATGAAAGGCCACTCAGTGAATAGCCACTGGAACACGGACTCAAGGAGGCTGAGATTGCCTCTCTCTGACCTGGATGGCCTCTTTATTGTAAGAGACTTGGGGAGTTGTGCTGAGTCTCACGCACGCACCCTGACCTGCCATTCTGCAATGAACAAAGGTCACAGATAGAAGGAGGCCAAGAGTGTGTAGATGTGTGTGTGTGTGTGTGTGTGTGTATGTGTGTGTGAGTGTGTGAGACTGGGCTGATATTAACCTACATAAGCAAATCACCAAAGGAGTGGGTGGTAGGTAAATGTAAACATCTTGGGTATCAAGAATGACATCACCACGATCAATGTGACCATTCCAATGTCTTTTACTGAAGAGGAACTAAAACCAAAGAATTCCATGAAAACTGCCTAAACAAGTGTTAAGAAATGTTACTGAATTTTGGAACCTATGAAATACGGATGTGGCTTCCTTGTTGGAACTGTATGTTCTAAAATGAAAGGGCAGAGAAAACAGTTACTCTACTTCTCTATTTTTCTTTTGCAATTGCTCTTGCTAAGGTCTTGTTGACCTCCCTGTGACCAGATCCACTCATCTTGGCTCTTGTCTTACTCACTTCAGCAGTGTTGAACACAGTTAACCACTCTCCCTTCTTATAAAACATAAATCACTTTGTTATACTCATCTGCATAAAACTTTCCAATGGCATCTTGTACTTTAAAACAAAAACCAGGTCCTACAAAGCCCACTTTCTTTTTTCCCTTTCCTACCACTTTCCCCTTTGCTCAGAATACTTTACCTGAAAGCTCTCCGCTTTTTCCTACCCCCGAGCCTTTATGCTGGCTATATCCTCGGTTTTGAATGACCTTCCCATAACTACTTCCTTCTCAGACTTTAAGTATCAAATTTCCTGTTCTATAACAGCTCCCATCTCCATCTCAAGTATTCTTTCTCATATCAGTCCTGCATATATTTTGCTACAGTGCTTATAACATTTGTAAACCTTTTCTTCCTTTGTTTACTATTCATAGTCTATCTAACTCTTCTACCCCAACTGGAATGGTAGCTCCTTGGGGGCAGAGACCACATATATCCATAGCACCTAGTATAATGCCTGGTGAGCACCGTGATGATGCTCCATGAATATTTATTCACAGGAAGAAATGGGGAAGGGAGAGAGAGATGATAATGCTCCCAATTTGTGTATATATAGGATGGTAATACCTGAGATTTCTCACAGTGGTAGCACAACATACTGAGTAACAGGTTCCAATGATTGTGGTCCTAGCTGGAAGTAGATGGAGCTGAGTTGTTACTGCACAGAATAATCCCAGATTCATAGCAAAGGATCATTCAATTTGTAAAGGCCAAATGGCAGATCCAATGGAAAACAGAGCACTTCATTTTGAGAGTGTATTGGGAACAGGGCTCAGCAGGGGGCGCTGCTCCCACAGCACCCCCTAGTGCTGAGATGGAGAAAATGAGCTCCTTGATCTGAATGATGACTCCAAGCCCGTCTAAGTTAATTTTAGCCCGTGGCCAGACTCTGGACCTTTGGAAGATAGAGTTCAGCACTCCATAAACATTTGTTCAGTGGCTGTACTTAACAGAGCTTTCCCATCCAGATTACTTAGCTTCTATTTACAAAACAGTTATATGAATGCTTATTATGTGCCAGTTATTTTACTAAATATTTACAAACAATCCTCACAAACAACTCTGCGAGAGAGTGATAATTGTTACCAATACTTTACAGGTAAGAAATTGAGTCATGAAAGATAGGAAATTTTCTATCCAGTGGCAGAGCTGGGACTTGAAGTTATTGTGGCCATGCTCAACTACAAGCCTATGCTGTAGCAAGTACCTGGGGCCACACCAGTTTGTTCTAAGGGTAAGCAGGAGACATGGAGGCATGGAAAGGGGTAAATGAGGAACTTTTATTCTCATCCATTAGGAAACTCTGAGTAGTAAGGTCCCTTGTACTTTCTACACTCTTTTCTGGTGCTACCTGTGCTAGTTGAAGGAAGGGAAAAAGTGGGGTGGGGGTTGCACTCCCAACTTAGTGTTCCTATTCCCACAGCAGACTTCTTCCTCCAGTCCTGTTTCTACTATAGTTATAGGCCATTGATCAATATGGCACAACTCTGTCCCTGCCACCAAAGGGACATTTAATAGTCATAACTGAGAGGAGAGGAGGTCAAGGATATGGTTAAACATCCTACAATGCTCCTTGCCACACACATGGCAAAGAATGAAACAAACTCTAATACCAATAGTGCTAAGAATGACTCACTATGGGATTTTTCGCTGTTGTTGTTTGCTTCTTTTTGGCAAGGTGGAGTGGTAGTAGCAATTCAACTCAGGGCCTCCCACTTAACTATGCAAGCACTCTACCAGTAGAGTTATACCCCTAGTCTTTTCAGTTTGTTTTTCAGATAGGGCCTCACACCAACATTGCTCAGGCTAGTCTTGAGCCTCCTGAGTAGCTGGGATTACAAGCCTACATCACCATGTCTGGCTCTAGTCACCCTGGTCTTTATTCAGAGACTACTTTGCAGAAAATAGTGGCCAAGAAAACTATGCCTCTGTGTGAGCATCCTGATCTACTCTACAAAGCATGCAGGAGACAGGCAAGGACCTTCCACCCTGCCTCCCTCTCTGGGTTGCTAGAATCAAAGTGACTCCCTCCTACTGAGAAGCTGAGAGCATCTCTGGCCCACATGGCACAGAGCAGAGGCTGTTAATACCCACTTCCTTTGGCAGCTTCTTAATGCTGTTGGCTTGGAATTTGGTATTCCTCGAGCTCTTTTTCTTAATCACATTCTAGAGATGAAGGAAAACCTGTGTGATTCAGAAACAAATGGTCCTACCTTTGATGTCTTCTCAAACATGCCAAACCAGAGCAAAATTGTCTAGTTTCTTCAAATACTACAGAGGTCTCTGGAGAAGGAAGTGGACATGGATGATCCCAGCCAAGATGAATGAAGACTTTCCGGGCTTGATCCCAGAGCAGAAACCCCCAAAATTTAGACTTTTTTTTAATGGAACACACACACACACACACACACACACACACACACACACACACACACACACACACCCCTCAGGGACAGACTTGGGTCTGAAGAGTGGGAGAACTAGCTGGAGTGGTTAAACTCTAAAGGTCTGACTTTGATTGGTGGCTTTGCCCTCTGTCCCTAAGCTCTGTGACCTAGGATCATCAGTCCACTTTCCATGCGTGAAATGGGGTTCCAGACACCCACCTAAAAATGGTATTTAGGTCAGGGGAAAGGTTATCAGTGGCCGTCACACTGTGCATAGAGTAGAGCTCATTGAATGATTTGCTCATTCACTAGTTCTTTTTTTAGCTTTTTTTGGGGGGGTCTACTACACCAAACCAACACTCATCTTTTTTATTCTCCTACTGTTATTTATCCTTTTAAGTCTCTTGACACCCAAGGGATCCAAAAGCCTTTTATGTTTCTGCCTCATCCCAGGAGGAGGTGGATGTTCTGACCACTCACTCCAATAATAATGGACACATGCAAATGAACCTTGAGATGCACTATATATGACTTGATTTGCAGTCCCTTGAAGGTATCAGTAGATTGGGATTTATAAGTAAGCTTGAGCTAATGAATAAATGTACCATCCAGAGCTAATGGGATACACTAAGAAGCTATTTTATCCTCCTCTGGGTGACAAAAAAGGTCTATGTGTACCTAGGATTATGTCCAGAGAAATGACCAGGCCAACAGTTCTCAAACTCAGAATTCCCTTGGGAGCTGCCTGGGCACAAAGACTTTCCATATGACATCTAAAAAACAGACCCAGAAGATTTGCAGGAGTCCAGGAATGCCCAGGTCCCAAATTCTCTCAAGGTGATTCTAAGGTCAGATACTCTTAAAAACGTCTTCACCAAGTTTCTAAGTTATGTGGAACAGTTTACTTTACCTAGTGCCAGCTACTAGCCCAAGATCCTTAAATCTGTTCCCAAATCTGAAACCAAGATGTTTTGTGAGCATTGCTTAAAGCTGTATTTGCTTTTCCATCTAAGAGACTATTTTTAGATATGAGATTTGTTTTCCTTCCGGCAAGATGCTCTACATCATTACTACAAATTAGACAAAGTTCATTTAAAATCTTTGAATTCATACTTGTAAAATTCCCCTATGCCCATCCAATTTTATGTCTAAATGGTGCTGTGGATGGCTGTACAGTTCCATTTATGAATTCCACTCTTGTGAATGTATTTCCAGAATTGTTTCAGCAATGTCTTTGTCTGGAAAAGTCAGGACTGCTGGTTTTAATAAGAACATGGTTTAGACATAGTTATCCAGGTCACTGAGATTTCATGGCTTCTCAGAACAGAGACAGCACCCAGTACCCACAGTACCTTCTCTTGAAAACAAAGATGCCCCCCACCCAACTTCATCCTTTCCTACTGTAGCATTTCCTTTCACCCACTTTGCCTTCAGAAAAAGGAATTTGACTTACTAGAGAGAAAATCCAAGCCTAGATCAGATGAAAAGCAAATCTTGGCTCTGGTTAAAACTTACCAACATCACAAAGTGTCCACAATAATATGCAGCCGTATGGCTTGTACCCAATAGGTGCTCGACCATGAACGGAGTGAATTTAATTATTCGACAGAATGTTTAAGGAAGCCCAAACAAGAATTCTCTGAACAACTACGGCATTCCACAGTGTCCACATCTGAGAACACAGTCTCTTATGTAATCAGCAAAGTTAAAGGAAACTTTATTTTTAGCTACTGGACTTCACAGGGAAGATCAGAGTCCTATTTAAGCTTCTCTTTCATCCCTAACCTTCAAATGACACTCCTATGATTTGCTTTTTATAATTTGTATTAAAAAATAAAACTTAGTTAAAGATGGCCCCGAGCAGACTTAAAACAATACAAAACAACAGGAGAAACAAACCAGATGGCAAAAAAAATCATAAATCAGGCCAAGACATGCTGAACATGCTACAAAGGAAGGCATTATCAAGTTGTAGGAGGATAAGGCATTTCGTTCCTCATGGAGTAGCCTCCATTATTGCTTCTGTGAAAAGGAAAGCTCAGAGGTCATGCAGGAGAGGCTGGTAGTGACATCCCTCCTCCACCTGCCACAGTCTAGGAAAGGGCTGCATGACACTTGTGAACCCAGAAAAGGTCAGGCCTCAAAGTAGGTGCCAGTGAGAGTCTTGCTTTCCATGTGATAAACAAAAGACAATTTGGGAAGATCTGTGTTTTCATTGTATTGTGGCAAAGGTAGAGAAAAGAATAAAGAAATTTGCCCAATGATGATACTGTTTCTAACAGGCAATGAAAACTCTTCTCTAGAAAAATGGTTCCTAACTATCTTTATAGACATCAAGAAAGAAAAACACCTTACAGAAACATGGTGAGCACGCTCTGGCTGAAGCTGAGAAAGATAAGAGACGCTACCATTCAAGATCTGTCCTGCTTGGCTGTGTCTCTGATACAGGACTAAATGTTTGGACCTTCCCATGGAGATAAGGGCTTTAGTTTGGGGGTGAGGGATTTATTTCCTTGTGTATTTGCTAGCAAGATAGTAAAATATTCAGTTACATATGTGTATATGTTTATGAACTTGCATTGGACTAGCCTTTTAGCTCTTATAACAGCTGCCATATATTTCTAGTGCATTAAGGGCTTCTTAAAAAAAATCAACAGTTCTGGGCCTCTTAAGCAAGAGTACATGTCCATTAGCTTTAGATATTTAGAAGTACATGCTGTCCTGTGTAACACAACATGCAGAAAATCTGGCACTAGCTTTTCGACCCTGGAGCCCTGTTTACAAACATACTGAATTATTAACCCCAGTCCATCCTCTTTGCCTGTCTCCAGGTCATCTATGTGATCTGAAAAGATGCAGAAGTTTTACCAGGGCATGCTTGTTGGTCTGGATTTATGGGCATGGACAATACCAAAGAGTCCTATTCACCACACTGACCATTCTGCACCACCTGATAGATTCTCCAAGAAGGAAAAGAAATACAACCACATGAAGGAATTTCACCCACAGGCCTCAATCTGTCTGCTTCCTTACCACCAACCTTCTTTGTTCCACTGTCATTATAAGTGCATCAGAGTTTGATATAAATTGCTTGTCTGGGAAGCTCTATAATTCTGTGGATATGTTAAAAAGATAAAGAACCAGTAGTGGATTCACTTCTTCCGAATGCTAAGGAGATAAAGAACCAGCCAGGCAATCCTAACTATTCAGAGGCTGAGATCAGAGGATTGAGGTTCGAAGCCAACCTGGGCAAGAAAATCCATGAGACCCTTATTTCCAATTACCAATTATCACCAAAAAGCTGGAAGTGGATCTGGGGCTCTTGAGCACAAAAGTTCAGGGACAGTGCCCTGGCTTCAGGCCCCAGAATAAAAAAAGAATGATAAAGAACCAGTAGCACACAAATGGTGGGACAAAGGGTGAATGAAAGCAGCAGTGATACTCACTAGACACCATGTTGAAAATGAACTCTACAACTTGTGGGGGGAGGGGGTCAAGAGGGGAAAACTGGGAGAAAACAAGGGAAGAGGTGACACTGTTCAAAAAGAAATGTACACATTACCTAATTTATGTAACTGTAACCCCTCTGTATATCACCTTTACAATAACAATAAAAGTGTTTTTAAAAAATAAAGTGGAAAAAAAACCAAACCAGTAGAAGCTTAGCTTCCCATTTGGTCCAGAGCCTGCAGCATTTCCTTATTGCTCTATTATCCCTACTGAGGCAAGTACTGCACTGTGTTATAATCACTTCTTTAAATCTCTCTTTTGTCTGTAAAGGAGATACTGTGGAACACACCAGTGATCCCTAACTTTGCAAGGTCCATGGTCTATAATAGAAGCGCGCTGATGTTTATTAACTGACTTCACAGACAAGTGAGTGAAAAGGGCTCCCACTTCTAGGGCCATCAAACACCTTGGCTTGCCTAGGACTGAGAAACTTCTCAGTGCTTGAACTAGGACAATGCCAGAGTGGTACCAAGAAACAGGTTACCTCTCCACATTACCAGTTTGAGCTTGCAGCTCTGCCTCACCCCTTCCAGGAGTTCCCAGCCCTGACGCACCTGTATTTATAGCTGCTCTGCTTGCCTGTCAGCTAGTGGGAGGGGGAGCAGCCTTCTAAGGTGACATCCTTTCACGCCCTGCTTCTGCCTAATGACAAATGCCTACCCTAGCCATAGTGCCTGGTCAGCTTTTTTATGAGCACACCCCTGAGTCTGACCAAAGGTAGGCACAGTGCCAGATACCTGTGCACTACAGACGACAGGCTGCTTCTCTCCTTTCCTGGATGCCTGCAAACCATCTTAGGTCCTGTTTGCCATCTGTTTCCTAAGCTCACCCACCTGTCCCTATATCAGGGTTAGAGGAGATGATGCACTAGAGCTTATCAAGCTCACTGGACATTGCTGTCAGGGATGGGATAAGATAACCTTGAGTCTTAATGGAAAGAAAACCCCAGTTAGCCTCATCACCTCAAGTCCAGAAAGCTTTATGCAGTGGCGAATGGATTTGGCCATCAGTTGGGAACAAATTCAACAATGGGCTTATTATCTTGCTTATTTCTAGGATGCCCTTCTATAGACTAGCTGGAAAATGTAAGTGAAGAATGAAGGCCAGAGACACCCTAGAAACAGCCCAGATATCCGCTGGCAATACATAAACTGCTATAATGTATAATGGAATTAGTACAGAGCAATTATGGAGACTGAATAAACGAATACTTGCAACAACATAGATGAGCCTCAAATAGATCACACTGAGTGAAAGAAACCAGCCAAAGAAGTAAAATATGCCTCTCTTTTTCTCTCTCTCTTTCTTTTTTGGTGGTGGCACTGTGGTTTGAATTCAGAACCTTGTGTTTTCTAGAAAGAGGCTTTTTTTTTTACCACCTGAGCCACACATACCCAGCTCATCCTTTCTATGAAGTCTAAACCCAGGCAAAAATCATCTTTTCTGTTTAGATATCTGGGACTGGAATGGAGAAAGATATAGACTGAACTCACTAATCTAGGAATGTTCTATATCTTGATTTGAATGATAGTTTTACAGATGTATACAGCAGCAAGCTTTTATTAACATGTATACTTAAGATGATTTCATTTTACTTACTTTATATCTCAATTTCAAAAGTAAAGCCCAACAAAAATACAAAAGCAAGGGAGGAGATAATGCTTTAAAAACTCTCATGCAGCAAACCATGTCATTTAACCTCAGGGAAAGAATCGTTACTTTCTCTGTAAATACATTATTCTACCTACCTGCTTTGCCTGTCAAATTAAATTAAATGAAACTGAGTGGGCTGGTTATTCAATCTCATTTGTTAAATGTATGCCTGACAAAAGCAATGCTGTCAATCCCAATAAAATGAGGGTTTGCCAAATGAAGAAGATGTATGTGTATGTGTGTTATGTGTGTCCACGTGGGCTCATGTGCTCGTGTGTGTGTTTATGAAAACAGATTTCTGCATTGCTGATTCACTCTCAAAGATCTCCCTAGCAGCTGTATCTCTCAGCCTATTAGTCAAGGGTAGGCAGCCAGCCAGCTGTATGCTGGACTCACTTCCTTACATGATTATTTCAAAGGTCATGTATTTGTTCATTTATTTACCTGGTTGTTATTTAAGAAGATTTTATTACATCATCATATTGATGTATTCATTCTCCTCCTCCAGGAAATTCTGAATTCTAGGGTACCCCACAGCAACATAGCTCTGAGTGAGTAGGAGACTTCAGAGAAATCAGGGTTGTTATTTTTCAAATTAAACATGATCACATATAAGCAATAGGTTTGGAGCAGATATGATTCTGATCACCATTGTCTGGAGCTAGATGAAAGAAGTGGTTAAAAATTGTTTGCATTTTTACAACAAAAAAGAAGAGAGAACAAACGAGACACCCACAGCATGCTCTATGTAAATAATTATTTACCACAGCACTGTTCATATGGTAAATTTGGCAAGGTCTAGGACATTATCATTCACTTAATTTTTTTTCCTGGAAGAAATCTAAAGGTTTAAATATTTTATTAGAAAGCAAAGCAGCTTTATTTTCTATCAGGTATGTGAGGCCAACAGTATCCTAAAGCTGGAATAATATTGAGGAATAGAATAAAACTAGCCAAGAGAAGAAAATAGGAGGTTGGGGAAAAGGCAGAGTGAGAGCAGCAAGATGGTGATTCTGGATTGCAAGGAAGCCTACAGGCAGATAGATAGATGCACTGATGGAAGGCCTGTGTGTAAGGAAGGCTAGTCACTATGGCAGGAGCTACAGAAATGGATTCTGGGATGGTAGTCCAGGGAAGAGAGCCTTGCTGAGAAAGGCAAGTGGCAGAGAGCTACAAGAAGAGGGGTCCTGGAGAGATAAGACCTTAATAACAAGCAACTTCTTTGCTTTCCAATGAACATCTGAGAGCCTCATTAATTTCTCCCCAGTACCTGTAATCTGTGAGAGCTTCCCACACAAGCTCCTATTGGAGAAAAGAATGACTCAAGCGCAAAATCAGCAGTGAGTGATCACCATTGTTCTTCAGCTTAAATGTCACATTCAGGCGCCTGTACGCTGCCATTCAGAAATCTATTAGCAACATAGCAGAGTCAGGAACTCCCATGACCTACTTTTACCAGACAGTAGATGCTTCTAATTCTGTAATCAGTGAAACAGAAAAAACGATTCGAAAATGTGTCTGGTGTTGTGCTGGATCAGACCAGGCAAGTACAGCTGCTAGGAAAAGGTTAATAGAAAGTAATTTATACATCTCCTGTCCTTCTAAATTTGCCCCAGGGTGGTGAGGGGCACCAGGCAAACTGCAGTCCTTTGAAGCCCAAATTCATGCTCCGTCCATCATTCATGATCCTCCCATAACCTGGGTTTTATCCATGCCCTGAAATTCCTTCCCTTAGCATGGATGCACTGTGCTATCCTGTCTGCTTTGAATGCCATAGGCCTCCAGATTACCCCGGCCACACTGACATAAATCCACGTGTTAATCTTTCCAGACCACAAATTCAAACTCTAATCATCAAATGTTATAGCTAATTATATCCTGCTACCTTGAATCCCATCTTCCTCCTCTTTTCCCTCTCAAGTTATGTAGGAAAATATCCCTCCAAGGAAAGATTAAGAAGGAACTGGGCAAACTGTTTTATGCATTATGATTTTTCTCCCCAAAAGGACTTTCGGAATTCTTTTAAAATGCTCACATGTACCTTTACAACTGCTCTTTTGAAAATCAAGAGAAAAAAAATCATTCAAGAGTCTTCTGCTTTGGACAAATCAAATCTATTTGATTTTATTGTTTTATTTTGAAAGGAAACCAACCTATCATGCTACAGATACAATTCATGTGTTCTTTTCAGGTGTGTGTGTGTGTGTGTGTGTGTGTGTGTGTGTGTGTGTGTGTGTGTGTGTGTGTGTTGGGCCTGGGGCTTGAACTCTCGACCTGGGTGCTGTCCCTGAGCTTCTTTTGCTCAAGGCTAGTGCTCTACCACTTGAGCAACAGCGCCACTTCCAGCTTTTTCTGAGAAGTTTGTTGGAGACAAGAGTTTCATGACCTTTCCTTCCTGGCTTGGCTTTGAATCACAATAATCTTCAGATCTCAGCCTCCGAAGTAGCTAGGATTACAGGCGAGAGCCACCAGTGCCCAACCCCCTTTTCAGTCTTTTTTATAAGCTTTTATCCTCAGAGCCAGACAGCAGCTTAAAATCCTTTTAAATAGCAATAGCCACTCCCCCCACCTCCCACCATACATTCTACTCCCTCCAAACCCCTCCCTTCATGTCTTCAATGATTCTATTTCCCCGCCTTTCTGCAGTTACACATCCATCGTGCCCAGTGTTGGGAATAGCAGCAACCTAGAAGCAATGGGATCAAGGCTATCTGCCTTCACTGCAGCTTGAATATTAAATAGTATTTATTCATGTCCTCCCCTGGGCCAGCCCCTGGGCACAAACTTCTTCACAGCAAAGCGCCTGGCAGTGGCTTGGCTGAACCCCAGAGCAAGTGATACAGAGGATACTATGGAGTTTGTAACATTTTCAAACATTTAATGCACGGGCCAGAGAAAAATTCTCCTTGGGGAAGGGACGTGGCTAAATTTGGGATCCACCAAAATTAAGTGCTGAGACTCCCAAATCCAGGTGTATATAATGTATGTAGGAGGGGATCCTGGGCAGCACCCACGGGGAGAATGGGGACATGAACAGGAAGGAAAGGCAGCTGATCCATTAATAGGCAGCTAACGGCTGTGGCCAATGGAAACTCCATGTCTCTCGGAGTTAACCATAGGCTTCCCTCTACCAAGTGGGAGGAAGATGAAACATCTATTGTGATATTGGCTAAGAGCTGCTCTTGGAATCATAAGTTCCCAAGCATCTTGCTTGCTCCATCTGTGCTCCCAGGGCCAATCCTGAAGTCTTGGAGAGAGCTGCAGGAGTATACAATAAATATACTGGCAGGCTGAGGGGAGTGCCAAGGAAATGGGGCCAGTAAGAAAGTTTCTGCTACAGAGAGAGGCATGCAGGGAGTTAGGTGTTGTGGATGCTCCAGTCTCAAAAGCACCATTGTACAGGTGCAGGCCTGTGGGTTCTTCTTCCTTATGTCTTAAATAACTTTCCCTGATGTCATGTGGATGGACACCAAGCTGGATTTTGCCAAGTCCAGAACTCCTGCAGAGAGAACTGGATGTCTTTAGAAGTCTTCTGTGCCAAATTGGCAAATCGTGGCACTGGAGTCCAAACCACAACCCATAGAGCCTGAAGCAGCCAGTGGCCCTTCCAAAGCCCCCAGTGTACCTCCAAGGAGTAATTTAATCACTGGCTCCATAAATACTGGAATCCTAAGAGTTGATGTGTGTTTTGCAACAGAGTTCTGCATCCCAGAAAACCCCATTCCCTTCCCAGTGTACAATAGCCTTATCTCCTAAAATAAGAAGCAGTCAGAATCAAATACCAGCTTCATGCAACTGACTACTTCATTCTTCCAGGGAAGCCTGCTGGAGTATGCTGAGCGGGGGGAAGTGTTGTTGTTGTTACTGTTTGATTCTTGGCAAAGAGTTATTTTTATAAGCTCTATCTTTCTCAAATTCTATCACAGGCAACATTAAGACAGCTCTACATATGGCCACCAAAAGGCATGTTCAAGAATAGTCATAGCAGCTTTATTTCCAATAGCCTCAAACTGGAAACCACCCAGATGTCCATCAACAGGAGAATGGATAAACAAACAGTGATATATCCATACAATAAGATACTATCCAGCAATAAAGAGGAAGGAACTACTTATAGAGGCAACAACATGAATGAATCTTATAAGCATTATCTAAGTGAACACAGCCAGACACAAATGTCTACATTCATGATTCCATTTCTATGGGAATCTAGATCAGAAAAAAAAACCAAATCTTCAAGGGACAGAAGTTGGAATATTGCTTGCTTTTGAGGGATTTGTTCCACTAGATAGGGGCTCATGGGAGCTTTTTAGGGTGCTGAAACCATTCTATTCTGATGTGCGGTGGCTCAATGGCTGAATACACATACAAACACATTAGCACGTACTTTTTGTACTCTGCATATCTTAACATATGTATCAAAGATATGTTAGTAAGAAGCTAAAACAGGACCCTAGATTAAGTAAAAGGAATAATCAAATAAAATCAGTCTTCTCTAGAGAACACTGCCTCTCTCTCATACTTGCTTCCCCCCCCTTCGTGTGTGTGTGTATGTGTGTGTGTGTGTATGTGTGTGTGTGTGTATGTGTGTGTGTGTGTGTATGTGTGTGTGTGTGTGTGTGTGTCATTGTGATCAGTGGAAACTTAAGCCCTAAAGCTTGGCCTCCTGAGGCAGAATATAGTTGAAAAGTTTCTCTTGGGTGAAGCTAGCATTCTTGCCACAGGAAATGATAAAGACAGAAGGAAAACCTCAAAATGAGCACAGAGCATTTGGTGGTTATCACGAATGATTTGAGTGATTAAATCAATACACACACATGTTCACGCACATTCATATCTCTCATCATATCCACAGCCATCCCCTAATCATGTCTGTAGCACCACCCACATTCACATTCCATGTTACCACTTGACTCAGGCACACACGTAGCACTGTATACATCGCCTACATAGCTCAGTCGGATACACAACACCATCACACTGCACAGACCTGCATAAGGGAGTGTGTACATACACACACGGAGCAAAGACAAGCCCTTCTCCTCACAGGATCAGCTCTGAGCTGTGTGAGCATTGTCTGGGTAATCATCTCCCTCCACTGCAACCACAGCCACTGTCATCGTCGTCATCATCGTCGTCATCATCATCATCATCATCATCATCATCATCATCATCATCATCCCAGGAACATTCCTTATAGACAGGGACATCTCAGAGCACATACAACTGTGCCTGCAGACAAAGACATCTGCCTGCAGCTGCCTGTTCACCCTGAAAGCTGTCCAGGCACATCAGGTTTATGCCCTCTTTTAAAGACGGTCCTGCAACTGTCAGCTTCAGTCCAGCAGGAATGTTGCAGTGCCATCTAGTCTAGACATCCTGCTCCCCCCATTTTTTCAGTCCTGGAGGCCACTGCTCATACAAACCTTGCTTTGCTTCCCTGAGTACAGAGCACTGACCTTCCAGACAATGCTGACTTCCTTGTCAGGAGAATACAGAGAAACCTGCCAACATCCAAAAGGTGCCACTCTTGGCCTTTTAGCTAATTGTACTTCCTTGCTGATAGTCATTGACAAGGGCTTGCAGCACTGTTGCATCCTTCTAAGATTCTAGAAACTTTATTTCACTCTTCTGTTTCCTTAAGTTGAACAACTAAGAATATAATGTGTCCCTGTTCTTATCTATTGACCTTCAGCAAAAAAAGGTCTCAAAATGTGAAAGACAGAGAAAACCGTTAATCAGTGCCCCTCCCATTTCCTTCTTTGGAATCTCTCCACCAAAATATATGCACAAACATGTTTGCTACAGCTCTTCTGTATCACAAGGGTTAGAAACAACATAAGTGGACTGATGAATGATCACAGATTATTACCAAAAATACTCGTCAGTCATAGCAAAGAATGACAGAAATTGCTATGATTCTGATGTAGAAAAACAGTCTAACAAACAAGAACAGACTAAAGCCACCAGCAAAACAATGTTCATCACAGCACAATTTGTCATAGCTAAAATATGGAACCAACCCAGATGCCCCTCAGTAGACGAATGGATCAGGAAAATGTGGTACATATACACAATGGAATTTTATGCCTCTATCAGAAAGAATGGCATTGCCCCATTCGTAAGGAAATGGAAGAACTTGGAAAAAAATTATACTAAGTGAAATGAGCCAGACCCAAAGAAACATGGACTCTATGGTCTCCCTCATAGGGAAGAATTAGCACAGGTTTAGGCTAGTCACAACAGAGGATCACAAGAGCCCAATAGCTATACCCTTATGAACACATAAGATGATGCTAAGTGAAATGAACTCCATGTTATGGAAATGACTGTTATATCACTGTTGTAATTACTTTCAACATGCCATGTGAAACTGTAAAAAAAGTCTAATGAATTTAGTTAAAGCAAAAATAAGTGAAAAATTCACATGATGGAACTTTTTATATAAAATGTGAGGTAATTTTTACTTAATTTTGTGTGTGTTAAGAACCTCAGGAATAATAGACTGGCTTGGTGGGTCAAGCCTGTTCCTAGCTATTTGGCAGGCAGATATTGGGGAGGGGCCTCAAGGTCAGCCTGGGTAAAAAAAGACATTTGTGACATTCCATCTCACTCAGTGGCTGGGTGCAATGGAGGCACCAGTAATCCCAGCTTTGAGGTTAAGCACAATGGCTAGGCACAGTGGTATGAGCCTTCAGCAACTTGGGGAAGCAAGAGTAGGAGGATCACAGCCTAGGCCAGTTGGGCATAAAGCAAGAAAATAATCCACCTAAAAGAGGCCTGGAGGCGTGGCTCAAGTGGTAGAGTCTCTACCTAGCAAGTACATAGGCCCTGATATTGAGTTCAATTCCCAATACCAAAACAAAACAACAAAAGAACTCCAAGAACAAAACCAAGGATGCACCCAGGTAATTTAAAAAAAAAAAACAAGATTACAAGATTGTCCCTTTATTTATTTTACATGTCCATAAGATTTCTTTTTTAAATATCTGTTACTTTCTCCAAACAGAAATACAGGCTAAGAGACTGAAATGTGTTCCTTAAGTGCCTACTGGTTTCCCACCTATTCTTTTTAAAGTCTCAGGTTACTGGTTCTCAGAGGCAGCTGGATCTTGAGGCCAAGCAGAGAAAGATTAAATAGTAGGTCCAGTTTCCTAGCTGTGTTCCCTGGAACCCTTTACCTTTTCCTCCATCAACAAGCCTCAGTGCCAGTCTCCCAGGTGCTGCTCTGTATACCAACCCAAGGTGGCTATGATATCCTTTTCCCACTTGGAGTTTTATCTATAGATGTGAAATTAGGATACTTTCACAGGGCTATTGAAATCATTATTATCATCATTATAACCCCTGATATATAGAAGTCCTTTGAAAACTGTCAGCCACTCCAAAACGAAGTCTAAGGAATATAATTTAGCTGAGGTAGGATAAGCTGCCTAACAAATAACATCAAACTTGTAATAGCTCAATAATGGAAGGTTCTTTCTTGTGTAATGGTCCAAGATGGATGTTCCAAATCAGTCAGGCAGAAGAATCTCTGTCATCTTTCTTTTCTTTTTGACAGCCTGGGGCTTGAAATTAGTCCCTGGCTTCTTTTTGCTCAAGGCTAGCACTCTATCTCTTGAGCAACAGCGCCACTTCTGGCTTTTTCTGTTTATGTGGGGTGCGGAGATATCAAACCCAGGGCTTTATGCAAGCACTCTACAGCTAAGCCGCATTCCTAGCCAATCTCTGTAATTCTTAACAGTGGCTTCTATAATGACTCTGAGGCTTTGTCCCATCTCAGACAACCAGTGGATGAAGAAAGAACTTGGGGAGGGGGGTGTCTGGAAGGTTTGTATGGTTAGTTCAGAAGTGCATACAACATTCTATTCCTGCCATGCACCTGTGGCTTATGCCTGCAGTTTTAGTTACTCAGGAAGCTAAGATCTGAGGATGGCAGTTCAAAGCCAGTTGGGGCAGGAAAGTCTGTGAGTGAAACTTTTATCTCTGCTAACTACCAAGAAAACTGAAAGTAGAACTGTCAAGTGATAGAGCACTAGCCTTTGGGGGGAAAAATAGCTGAGGGGCCATGCATAGGCCGTGAATTCAAGCCTCAGGAGTGGCACCAAAACGAAACAACAACAAAAAAAGGTTTCTGTTCTCATTGCATTGGCCAGAAGTCAAACATACAATTATAAGGAAAGCTGGGAAATGTAGTCTAGCTGGGAAATGTAGTGTAGCTGAGTGTCCAGAACAATGAGCAATCCCTGCCACCGTGCATGAGAGAAGGAAACATATCTCAATGACTCTGTGTATTTACTTGTGCCCAGTCTGCAAAAAAGCAAATGCTAAAAACATCATTTGCTCTGGGAAACTCCAAAACTCTTTTTTTGCTGACATTCTAGGTTTTTTTTAAGACCTTTGAGAAGAGATATTTTTTAAGACACTCTTTTATTATCAAGGTTGTTCTGCCACCATCTGAGCCATTCCTAAAAAACAATGCCAGACCCACTCTGACTTTCACAAGATTTGAGATGCTGTCAAAAATAAATGCCAGCTCATCAGATTCAGTGTGAAAGAGATGCCAACACACATATAACTCAAACGAAATCTGCAGACAAGAAGCTGCTCTGCGCATATATTGTCACTTCCCCATCCCCAAGAACCTTATACCCTAGCCTGTGAATTCATGGGCTTAATCATGGCAACTAAGAGCAAGTGTCATTTTTTCCCTTTAGCTGGCACTTTGCAGAACCAGTACTTATATGTCTCTGTCAGGGGATAACATTAGAGATGTGGAAAGCTGGAGATGGAATTCTATCCTTCAGTTTGCTTTTTCTATTTGAGAGGTTGTGGTGAGTCTGTAGATATGGCTGATAAAGGGACGGAGATGTGTAAAATATGATACTAATTGTTCATTCATTGGCTCACCTATTGAACCAATAGTTACTGATTTCTAAGTTATACAAATTGTGGGGTCCATGCAAGGACACCAAGATAGAAGGCACATTTGCTGTCGAGTGGGAGAGTCAGCTATGGGAACACACAATTATAACACAGCAGGTGTCCTGTTTTAGGAGGCATGTGTAATGGCAGGAGAAGTACAAGAACAGATTCTTACAAAGGCTACCCAATTGTTTGCTATTTTTCTGATTTACTTAATACAGAAGCATGAAGCAACTCATTGGAAATCCTCCTATGTTCATAGATGGAACACTTGCACATGGAAAGGGAAAGGCAACAGTCTAGGATTTCAAGGACTCTTACAATGGCCACTAAAAAGAGAATGGCAAACACTAGTAGCTACAGATGTTGGATATCTCCTGTATATTAGGAATTGTGCATTCTTGTCAGTTATCTTGCCAGGCCCATTGTACAGAAATATCAATGAGGCCCAGAGACAACAAGGCACTTGTCCCATTATGTAGTTAGCAATCAGCAGACATAATAACAATTTGGCCTGTTCAACTCCAAAGACTGGGGTATCTATAGCTTAATCTGACAGCAAAGGTTGATGGGAAGACAGAACCCTCAATAGCTAATGCTCACTTACAGGGACTAACGTGAGGATATACTGTTATTATTCAGTTATTGATTCAACAATATTTACAAAGCAACATTTAGGTGCCAGGTGCGGTTGTAGGTGCTGTGGGATTATAGCAGTAAATAACATTAGGTGACGGGCAATGGACAAAGGAAAACATACTTTAATACTTTTGGTCACACATAAGAGGCAAAGATGGAAACTCATATTAATGAACAGAGAAATATATGTTCATTGAGTTTAGAATAAAATTAATGTAAGCGCAAGAAAACTTTGAATTGTGAGATACTTTTCAAACTCCAGGATAAAATAAAGGATATGTAGGGGGAAATACTCAAAGAACAAGAATCAAAAATGTTAAGAGTGACAATGTTTAGGTGGAAGCATTACAAATGATATTGATTCTCTAGTCAACTTTCCATATTTGAAACAATTTAAATCTTAATTATTTGATCACATAAAAATAAAGAAAATAAAACTCCAAAGGATCACACATCCTTGTGTTTCTGTGCCTTCCTGTCCTGGCATTTAGGTAGCATCTGGCCGGTCAGCCAGACGGTGATGTGTCACTCCTACAGTAATACTGAATAATATCATTTCAACACATTACCTGATTGTTGTAGAATTCACTCAGAAGGGGGAACCACAGGAGGAAATATATACTCATCATTGAGATATGGAGGATTTAATCCTGAGTTTGAGTTTTCAATAGGGCATTACACCATTTTTCAATTAAGACAGGTTCATCTTTTTTTTTTTGAGAAGTGCTGATGTGTAAAACCTAATTTTCCTTCGTTAGCATAATCGCCTGTGGATTTTATTTTAATTTACTTCCATGGGCTCCTAAGAATGACAGAGAAACTGAACTGAAATGCTGGAAGAGCTGGGTTGCCCCAGTGCTCCTGGTACTGGAAATGAAGCCACAGCTCTGAGAACAATGCTCTGGAAAAAAAGAAATCTGTGAAATCCCATTGAACACACCAAGGGTTTGGACGAAAGGGCAGGCATTACTCACAGTGGCTTTGACAATGAGAAAGGAGACAGAAAAGCCACACAGCTTTTCAGCAATGAGCATGCCTGGAGGAATTGCTCAGGTCTAATCTAGAAGCCAAGAAAAAATTGTCTAATGTCTCGGTAGAGACATTCGCTTTTTATTAAAAGTATTTTCTATGTTTTTGACTAAAAGGAGGTTCCTACCCCATTCCCTCAAGTATTAAAGCTACAAATGAAAATATCCTCAGTCAAATTAACAGGGTCTGGGAAGGGCCTAGGGTTCTTAGTATAAGATTCTGCTTCCTGCTAGAAATATTGTTTCAGAAAAAAAAATAGAAGCAATGATAGAAGGGCCACAGGAAACATCTGTGTATACAAACAGGCCAGCTCACCAGGAATAAAAATGCATTATGTACCACGAAAATCTAAATATTTTTATTAACATAGTTTGTTAACCAAGAAATGAGAAATAAGGTTTCCTAAGAGTCTCTCCCCCTACCTCCATCAAATGCTTGCTTCAATATTTCATTTTATTCTTAGGGGAGACATAACTATGCAATCTTATCTTAGATTTTAGCAATGAGTTTTCTATTAAAAGTTATTTCTTTTCCATCTCAGGCTGAGCAAAGCTCTGGGCCAAGGGGGGTTAGGGAATTTGTTTCATAAAACTGACAGCTTGGCGAGCATTCAATCACTCGGCACTCCATAGCCCAGGAGAACAAATAAGTCCTTTTCTGATGCCGCTCCAGACACATTACGATGTATGTTCCATCGCTTTCTTCCTGCCTTAGTACTGTTTGCCTCTTACAGCAAAAAGAAAAGGGGGCAGAAATCACATCAAGAAATGTGCTGAGACCTACAAGGAAGTGACATGAATCAATCACACTCTCATTTGGAAGTTAGAGACAGATGTCCCCCTCAGATATACTGTTTTAGTGGTTGGGCCTAACCTTTCTTTCCAAAAAACCAATATAATCAGCAAACCCTCAGCCATTTTGTTGTTCCATCCTCAGTTCTCTGGACATATGTGTTTCCAAGGTCTGACAGAGGTTTCGATAAGACATAAGCCAAGCTTGGTGGCTGCTGTTGGCAGAGGCACTGCCACCAGCAGGTGACTGGCTTGCAGCCTAGGCATTATCCCAGCCAGCAGAGACTGGTCACCCCAACCCTTGTATAAGCAAGAGCCCAGATTGGAAACTCCCGGCTTAATAGCCTTAATTTAGAGCAGCCAGAGAAAGGAAACCATTACAGAACTTCTCTCCCTTCCATCTCTTGTAAGAAAGTACAAGGACTTTTTCTTCCTGAGTACTCATGCACAAAGGAACAACTTAAAAATTCTTGTAATGGACACAGCTAATATAGGCTGTTGGATAAGAGTAGCTACTTTTGGTGAGGGCCATGAAAAAAGCAGAAGAATTCTAGAGGTTGGTGCAGTCTGGGTCTCTCCATCCAGGAGCTGGTGACATAGGTGTGTTGTAAATGGAAATTCTTCAAGCTGTTTACTTAATAATATCTGCACTCTTATGTATGTATGTATGTTTGTTTGTTTGTTTGTTTTTATGTTAGGATTTTAAATGAGAATAGGCACATTCAGGATAGTATGGCTATAGACACTATGATTGGATTTTGGATAAAAAATCATAGTGGATTGGGAGGGTAAAAGGGGGCACAGAAATGGAGGGACAAAGGGTGAACAAATGCAGCAATGGTACTCACTGTGTGGAAAATGAACTATGCAACTTGTGGGTGAGGACAAGAGGGAAAAACTGGGAGAGAGCGAGGGAAGAGGTAGACATTGCCCAAAAAGAAATGTCTTTATTTGACTTATGTAACTGTAACCCACATCACTTTTATCATAACAATATTTCTTTTAGTCATGGTGGATAATTTTTAGGACTATTCCAATCTACGTAGCAGGTTTTTACAAACAAAGCATTACCTAAAAAAGAGGAAATTGTGTTGCTCCAGTGTTTAAAATTCTGACTTCTTTTTGTCCTGCTACTGAGGCTTGAAGTCAGGGCCAAAGTGCTGTCCTTTAGCTTTTTTGCTCAAGACTAGCACCATCTACTTCTGGTTATTTGCTAGTTAGAGATAGAAGTCATTCCTATCTCCAGTCTCCCAAATGAAATCTTAACTACTCAGAAGACTGAAATCTGAGGATCAGAGTTTGAAACCAGCATGGGGAGGAAAGACTATAAGTCTCTTATCTCCAAGTAAACAGTATAAAGCTGGAAGCAGAGCTGTGGCTCAAGTGGTAAAGCACTAGCCTTGAGCAAAATAAGCTCAGGGATAGTGCCCAGGCTCTGAGTTCAAGCCCCAAGACAAGCACAAAATACGTTTTTATTACTGAAGTATCATATGCTTCAATACATGTATACATTTTGTAAATACATTTGTCAATATATCCATTTCCTCAAGCAATTACTCCTTTGTAGTGAACACATACAAATTCTTTTCTAATAGATTTTTTTGTGGGGCTGTATATTTTATGTGCTACTACTGGAGCTCATACTCAGGGTTTGGGCACTGTCCATGACTTTCCTGCCCAGGCTGGCTTTGAATCGTGATCTTCAGATCTCAGCCCCCTGAATAGCTAGGATTACAGACATAACCCATCATCATTCAGCTGGGGGCAAGGAACTTTACTTTTTAATGTAGTCAAAGGCTCACACTAAGCCTCAAAGGGAAAAAAATTCCTTGCATTCGCTTTGTATTTCAAGCCCTCTTCAATCCCCACCATTCATAAGGTTTATTTTGCAAGAGAAATAATTGTGATGAGAGTGGAAACTTTTGAAGACTTAAAATCATAATTTGGTTTCAAAAGACTATGAATAATGGACACTAGTCACTTTGGAAAGGAAGATCTGAATAGTCTATTGCTACCAATAATTCTGCATTTTGCTGCTCCTATAAAAATAAATAATAGTTTTTCCTAATTAGGATTTCAGAGGATGTAGAAACATTGTGTTCCGAAACTGTTTTTCTTATTCAGGGCCCAGTTTAAAATATTTCCATGACCATTAAGGATTTTGTAAGTCCTCCTTCTGGCAGTCCTACCCAAAAGATTTGATCCTTCACCTGAAATTCATCTGAAATATCCAGATAGGAAGGACTTCAGATAGATGGGGTAATAAAGAGGACAAAACACAGTTTAGCTTCCGGGTAGGCAGAATGGAGTCTCTCAGGCTGCTATTTTAAGAGAAGTATTTCATTTGGAACCAGAGAAGCTATTTGAAGGGCTTAGATATGTTCTTGCATTCTCGTACAAAGCTCCCTTTCTGCTTTGTGGTGGCATCCTCATGCCAAGTCCTCAGGCTGAACTGTCTCCACTGCTTTGGCCCTGCCCAGTTCAGCTGTCCATGTGCTAATGCCTGTCCTAACAAGGGCGTAGCCAGCTCATCCTGGTTTGCACAGGACTGTATGGCTTTTTGAAACTGAAAGTCTCATATCCGAGGAACTCTCTCAATCCAAGGCAAACCAGGACAGATGGCTAGTCACACTAGTGGCAGGCCTCTTGCCAAATCCCTCCTCCAAGCTGGGCCTGGCCAAGACCTAGATCAGCAGAATCACTCCATATCTCTCACTGCTTAAAGATTCTGACCTACTGAAAGTATGCGTATTGTAAAGTGCATTTAAAACTGCTAACACAAGGTGATCTTGGCTATGACTTTTATCAGCCCAGTTTGGGATTCTTTTTCCAAGGGTGGTTTAAAAAGGCTCTTTCGGATCCATTCTTTTTTTTTTTTGCTATATCACATTTTCTTCAGAATTGGATGCTTAGTGGATTACATGAGCCCCCCTAAGATTTTTCTGGCCACTCGACTAGACCTAGGTTGCCACCACCCCTGCTTGCAAAAGGAGAGTATGGCACACATGCCATACTGGCCCAGTTGACCTACAAAACAAAAACCAAGGGGGAGGTTATGGCAATTTACTGTTGCTACCAGACATCCCCAAGTCCCCCAGAGTCAAACTGCTAAATTCTTTTGGGATCCAGACACTAACCTTGTCATCCCTGGTCCCGTTCATTTTTCCTTATCCCCTCCCTAGAAGGGAGGCCCCAGCCCAGTTCATTCGAGTAAAAAGGCAAACATACGTTAAAAATGCTACTACTTAAAAATGCTCAGGTGGAAGTCCAAGTTCTTGATCAAAGTGTTACCTTGGTTGTCTTGTCCATACATGAAAATAGCTGTTTCTAAAACGTGGTTTCAGTGGCAGTGTGCTTATTAAATTCTAGTCAGGTGCTTCAGTTCTTTCTCAGATTTGGAAGATGTGGAGTGTTTGACTTGTAACCACAGAAGCAATGAAGAGGAGTGAAGAATATCCATGCACCAGGCATGGTTCTCTGCAGAAAGAAATAGGCAAATGACAGATTGGAAAGTACAGAAGCATCCCATATGGATGAGGAATAAAGATTTCCATGCTCCAAATCCCCAGAAGGGAGCTGGGAGCTGGTAGTGTTGACAAGAGGAAAGTGGGCTGGACCCCTGGTGAGTAATTGCAACAAAGACAGCAGAGAGGCAGGCTCTGCTTTGCACAGGTGTTTTTGGATTTGCTGAGCTTTTGTGGGTAGGTAGCACAGAGACACATGGTAGGAATATCTCAAAGCACATGAATCTCACTTTTTGCCACCAGTTAATGGTGCCATACCCCTATGATAATGGGAGTCTTCAAGTCTTCAGGCCTTTGAAGATTGGCTTTTGGAAGCAGACAAACTGGGGGAAATCCAACATATTATCTTCATCTAAGTACTATGGGTTTACTGCCAGGAGCCCGGGAGGGCTGCATTGTCAGAGATTGTGATTAAAATGAGCTTTAGGAAGTGCTGCCTGGCTCAAGAGAATGAATGTTGGTTTGAGACCAAGCCACAAAAAAGACACATGATTTCTGCTCTCAAAACACAAAAACCAAAATTAAAAAAAAAAAACCTAGAAGAAAAAGGGAGGCAGAGAAAAGGGAGGGGGAGCAGAGTTTCTCTGGGAAAAAAACAGATTTGTACACACTTAGAACAAAGCCATTGCACATTACTATTTCATTTTACAACTATTCAGACGAAGAGAAATAGTTCAGCAGTCACTTCAGTGAAGAATCTTAGCACTTTTGCACCTGCATTTTTAAAATACAAGAATAAACTTCAATATGGTTAAAACTAAGGTCAAGAGTCAAAGTGGCCCACATCACCGCCCATTTCCAGAGACCTTTCTAGGCCTTACCAACCTCCACTCCTGCACCAGAGAATCTGGCTTTTGCCCTCTAAATGCACATAACTAATTAGAATGAAAAAACAAGGAGTAGGGAGGTAGAATGAAGGGAGAACTTTGCTCATTATCTGTCTTACTGGCTTCACTTGTTTTCTTTCCTAGTTAACTTTTCAGTCCCCATTTAATCAGGGAGACCACAGAAGGGTCACAAATGTTTCTCTCTGCCAAGGCTTGCCCTAAATCACTAGGGATCATGCCTCTTCTTTTGCCCTGTGCCTGGCTCTCGATCCTCTCCCAAGGAGCCCCACCCTAGAATTAATTACTTCTAAGACTAAAAGAGGTGTAAATTTGATCCAAGTATATTTACATACATGTAGAGCAACATCACAGTGAAAGTTCTTCTTTTGTACAATAATAAATGCTGATCAAATAGCTTTTAAAACTAATGCTTTGTAGAATAATTGCTAAAGGAGTCACTAAACTCAACTGTCACTCAAATAAAGGTAGGAATGAAAGAGGGTCAGCTCTGGAGATACTGGCTTCCAGCTACTCAGAGTGAGTGACCACTGTCCTTCACGATGCTGGAAGCCATTTTCATGCACACTACAACTTGGGAACCACTGTGCTACAGGCCTTGGAGGAAAAAGTGAGTACTGGATGGAGAACAAGTGAGACATAAAGTACACAAAGCAGAGGGAAAATAGGCAGAATGGGCCTATAAAACAAGCACACTCTAGAGTTGCTCCATCGAACGGTCACTCGTAGCCACCTGAGGTGAATTGATTTTAAATTTAACAAGTGAAAACTTTAGGCCCCGTCATACTAGCCATATTTCTAGACCTCAATAGCTACTCATCAGTATTGGACAGTGAAGGACATTTCCATCCAGAAAGAAAGTTCTTTTGAATCAGGCTATATAAAAATCCCAGTTTTAGGGCTGGGGATATAGCCTAGTGGCAAGAGTGCCTGCCTCGGATACACGAGGCCCTAGGTTCGATTCCCCAGCACCACATATACAGAAAACGGCCAGAAGCGGCGCTGTGGCTCAAGTGGCGGAGTGCTAGCCTTGAGCGGGAAGAAGCCAGGGACAGTGCTTAGGCCCTGAGTCCAAGGCCCAGGACTGGCCAAAAAAAAAAAAAAAATCCCAGTTTTACTACTAATAGTCTGCATAGCCCTGTGTATGTTACTTGCCTGCTCTTGGTCCTAAATTGTCACCTATGAAATGGAGCTTAAAATATCCATCTACTAAAAACAAAATAATACATTTAAATTATTGTGGTACAACTGCCGGAATCTGTGTGCAGGAGCTTGATACATGATAGGTAATGTTACTTTTGTGATTTTATGAGTAGTCATTGGAGACATTTCAGAAGGAAATGGACAGATAGTCTGCACTGGCTACATCTACTATATTTCAATTGCAAATTCCAGGGTTTTTGTAAATGCCTTTGTTTTCAACAAGACAAGCTAGTATTGGCATTCAAAAGCAAGGCTGACACCAGAAACATGGGGGTCCTAACTCAAAGCAGTAAGGGATTTGTAGTAAGGCATCAGAGAACTTTGTTGTGTGAGGGGCTTTCTTTCTTCTTTGATATTGTTTTAATCACTATTGGTATAATCTATGGGACAGTTACTACATTAGTCTTCATGCTTCAGGGTTTTTTCTGTCTAGAAAGATACCCAGAGATCTTGTCACCTACTTGTTAACCAACATCCTTCCTCCTCCATACATACATAAAAATCATTGAGTCCAGAACATTTGTACAACCTGGAGATGACCTCTCATGATACCCCATGGCTGGCCAGATAGTAGGATAGGGAAATGACAAGAGAGCTTCATATGTGGGATTTTATTTCAACTCAGCGGGAAATAGGGAGTCATTGAACAGTTTTCAGCTAGAAGGTAACTAGGGGCTAGCTTTCATAGGAGGAAGCTCACACAGGCCCATGGAATAGCAGCTAAGGGAGAATGGGCAGAACAGCGGGGAGGATAGGCCCCACAAGCCAGGTATTTCTGATGCTGTGCCCGTGGTAGAGGGTGGGCAAGGCCAGGGTGAGGACAATGGGGATTTAAGCTTATGAGAACTGGCAGCAACATTGGTGCTGGAACCAGGGAGAAAGGGATAAGGTTACATGCTCAGACTTTAATATCAAATGGGCCAGTTTTGCTATCAACCTCCTCTTCAAAAATGACTCCATACTTCACACAGGACAAAATCAGTTCTCTATGGGTCTGGGATCCAAAGAGTTGGCTAAGGCATGCAAAGCACTAGCCTGAAGACCCTTGATGAAGTTGTTTTCTGTTCTATGGATCTTAACAAAGACTCACTCCCAGACCTAGTGCCATGGATAAGTACCAGTTTCTTAAAATGATGGACCCAAACTTTAGGCAACTTCTGACCTTTTGCCAAATATATATATATATATATATTTAAGTAGAAAAGTCATCCACTATATCTTGATCAGTTATAAAAAGAAATTGCAGTATCAAGACATGTGGAAAGGACCACTTTAGCCCCAAGAGAAGTTCTGTAAAATGGGGGGGAAATGACCCGACAAAAATAATATATAATCTCACTGCAGTTTCACTTTTCTTCCTTTTCACTACGAATGGGTAAACATCTTGTTCTATGCCAGCAGGAGTCTGCGAGTCCAGCCTTTGGAACCACAGGTTTCTGAGACATTCCTGGATGATTCTCCAGGTGACTAAGACTTAAGCTTGGCTCTAATGACCTTACATGTGATCACCAAGCTGCTTAAAGCACATGCATTGCTCAGGGTTTCTGGTATGGGTGTATTCAACATGCAAAGGCGGAAGCAGCCCTTTCTAACCTTCTTACAGTGCAATTGATAAGCCATAAAAGATCTTAAAACAAATAGTTTCACATTGATATTTTCACATTCAGTCATTTCACATTCAGTCGAAAGGGTTAGTGATTTTTTTTTTCATGAAAGGAAATTGCAGCCAGAGCTAATTGCTCAATTTAGAATGTATCTGGACATTGTTTAGATGTTGGAAAGGAAACAGTAACATTGCAGAGTTTTAGCAAAGTGAAGAGCATTATTTTAGGGGAAAAATAAACGTAAATTAGTAGGAAATGTAGTCACGTATGGTCTTCAAAACTTTGTTGTACACAGTCAAAAGAGCACTCCTATTTTGAGCTTTCCTTGACATTTTCCCCTCATTTATAAAATGTAAAAGGAAATCCATTGGCACAGGCTCAGTCCATTCCCATTCATTGATTTGTTAGCCAATCAATGGCCACTGTAATCTGAAAAAAAAAATAACACTGGCTTCTGTGACCCTTTCCAAGCAAGGCCATGTTCAACTAAGCTTAATAAAGAGAAAAACAGCAAGGACCATCTGGAAAACACTCTTCCGGAGTCACAAAAGATAGTGGCAGCCCTTGCCCAACCTGCTATAAATAAGTGTCTCAAAAGAGAGAGAGAGAGAGAGAGAGAGAGAGAGAGAGAGAGAGAGAGAGAGAGAGAGAGAGAGAGAGAGAGGACCTGATTTTCAAATCTGTTTCTACTTAATACAGCTGCAATAGAGTTTATTTAGCTTTTCGCTATAGCAGGAAGACTGTTTGCATTTTTATGACAAGGGTCTAAATGTTTTTCACAGCCATTTCCATTGCCATTATTTTGAGGAACAACATACCACTCGGACCTGTCTGTTTGCTTGTGCAGCACACAGTGGTGGCCCCCGTGGCCTCTGCTCCATGAGGCTGGCCTCCAAAGCCCAGATTTATGATCCTGTTTCCTCTCCCAGTGTTGCAACCATCACCCAAATCCTAGCCTGCAAGAGGCTGGCACCTCAGAATGACCAAATGTCACGTGCTGCAAATCAATTATTTATCCACTCAGGCTAAGCACACTGTGGATTCCTGCCAGCTCACACTCTCCCATCATGAAGGCAAGGAATTGCTCCTTTTGTGTGTGTGCCAGTCCTGGGGCTTGAACTTAGGGCCTGGGCACTGTCCCTGAGCTGCTGGGCTCAAAGCTGGCACTCTCACTTGAGCCATAGCTCCACTTCTAGCTCTTTGATGGGTACTTGAAAATAAGAGTCTTACAGATTTTTCTGCCTGATGTAGCTTTGAACTGGGATCCTTAGATTACAGCCTCCCGAGCTGCTGGTGAGCCACCAGCTCCCAGCTTCAAACCCCTCTTTGATGGATGCTGGAACTCAGCAAGGGAAGTGCATTGCTGAGTTGGCAAATCCTCAAACACTCTCACCTTTCTAACCTTCTGCCTCAGCTGAGTCTGCTGGGGGTTCCTGTACATGACACTCTGAACTCCCCCAACATTCTTTGGAAAAGGTCAGCTGACCTTGAGTGGTTGCAAAATGAAGCAGCCTCCATTGATTTTTGCCTTGAGTACCTGCCCTGTATCTCTCCCTCTCCCACCACCATCTTTGGAGCATCACCCTCTGAGAGATAATTCGGGCAGGAATGGACCAGGAACACTTTCCCTGTGATCACATCTCTGCTGTTCCTCTTTCTCCTCACACATGCTCATTATTTCTATCGATGGGCAGGACATGGTTTCTCTTCACAACAGCTTCAATGTGCACACATAACCCTCCTTTCTAGCCCCGCAAGGGACTCCCGGGAAGAAGATGACTGGAAGTTCATCTCATCAGCACCATATCATCAATTTTTGTTTCCTGGAGGCCTTACCAGGTTCTAGCTACCCAAAGAAACTCTAATGATATCTATGTTCTTGAGGAGTTCCTGGGGCAGAGTTGCTTCTGTAAGGGAACAACTGAGCAAAGAGGAAACAAAATCCGGAGGGGTGGGAGAGTGGCTGCCTGAATCTGAATGGTCCATAATTGTGAAAAATACACCATCTTCCCATCATTGACTTCCTTCTTAAATAGTACTAGAAAACATAGAAGGTAGTAGCAGTGAACAAGAAAGCTGCCCCACTTGAAATGAATCTGTTACAGTATTAGAGACAGAGCATTCACAAGTACACTAAGAGGCTGAATTAATTGGCTCAGGCTTAAAACACTCTAGGAGCCATAGTTACTCAAGAGGCTGAGATCTAAGGATCTGGATTTGAAGCCAGTGCTGGCAGGAAAGTCCATGAGACCTTACTTCCAATTAACCATCAGAAAACTGGAAGTAGAGCTGTGGTTCAAAGTAGTAGAGCATTAGCCTTGAGTAGAAGAGTAGGGAAAGCTTCCAGGCCCTGAGTTCAAGCCCCATGACAGAAAAAAAGAAACCTACAAAAAACAAAGATGCTACAGGAAACAAAATGACAGTGCAGAAGGGGAAACTTCCTGGCAGCTTCAAAGTCATTCCTAGAATCAGGCGTGTGTAACAGAGAAATTAAGGAGGAATAAGCCTGATATCTTTATGAAAAACCAGAGAAGCTGCTAGTTCTTATAACGTGCCCCCCTCTCCAATTAATTGACTTTAAAAAATCACTGTGCTTATACAATCTTATAAGATCCTTCCACCAACTTTAGAATTAAATCAGGCTTCTGAGTTGCTTCAAAGTGTCAATCAACTCTGTGAATTGTGTGTGTTCTTGTATGTGTGTGTGTGTGTGTGTGTGTGTCAGAAGAAGAAATTGTATCTGTTATTATTTCAAGTTGAATTTTCTGAAAACCACAAGTACTTCTCAATTTCTGGTGTATCCCAGTGGTTCTCAACTGCAGTGATTTTGTTGCAGGGGGGACATTTGGAAGAGTTCAGACAAAAGGAAGAGATGATGTTACTGATATCTAGTGAGTAGGTGCCAGGAAAGCTTCTGAACATCCTACAGTGCATGGGACAGTCCTTCACACACACACACACACACACACACACACACACACACACACACACCAGTCTTGTCCCAACATCAGTGGGCTAGCGTGCAAAAACTGTGACAGTTAAAGCCAAATATGATTTGCCTCTAACATATATGTTCATAGCAGTTAACCATAGGGAAGGTCTTCATTTGCTTCTAAATCTAAGGGGAGTTTGCATAGGTATGGGCCAAGAACATATTTACTGATTTTTTTTCCACATAAATGTTGAAGTTTTCCATCTGAATCCAGAAACATCCAAGAAATACTGTGACGATGACAAGGCATTTAAAATGCATGTTTCATCAGTCTTAATGGATGGAAATAAATATCTCATAAAAATAAAATGATTATCTAGTTGTGTTCCATACAAAGCCAAAATCAATACACTGTATCTTACTTAACCTGCAATTCGAGTTAAAGACAAACCTAAAACAAGAAAATGGCATTCTTTCTCATTTCTTGCTAAGTACACACTTCTGAGCATGAGGCATTAAAAAGAAAACAAATGGACAAAAACTTTGGAAAGCAGATTTTTATCCTAGAGCATAAAAAGCTTCCTGAATCATTTCATTTTATTTATGTAGATTCAATCATTCTTTAGTGAGAAAAACATGCCGCCTATTCTCTTGGTTATGCTTGCCTGGCTTTCCAAATGCCCTCAAAACTGGGATGATGAATCACATACTTTGGCCCCATTGTGCCAATTAATAGTAAGCAAAAGAAGTCCACACAGCCAAGATAGGACATTCTTCCTGGTATGTGTAGTGGTGGTAGGAGGGGGGTGGGATCCTTTAGCCCATTGCTTTCAGAGGATACTCAGGGCAAGGTGCTGTGATTTGCTAAATCCCTTTCGTTCTAGAACATTCTGTGAGGCTCTACAGTGTCCTCCGTTTAGGGTGGACTATGGTCAGGAAAACAAAAAAAACAAAACAACAATTCTATGTTTTTAGAGTCATCTCAGTTCATTAGTTCTTTATTGGTAACATCATGTCTACCCTCCTAGGCCTTTGTTCCTTTCTCTGAATTATAAGATAAAATGGGCTATATGTACAATGGCAAAAACAACAACAATGCCCCTAATGCATCCAGCCTTGGTTTCTGCTGCTAAAAAAGAACAGTTGCTCTAGTACAGCTGGAGAAGCTTTTCTAGAGAATGGATAATACCCTGGCTGTTAATGAATTATTTTTCTCCAGAACGTCAGATTCTTCCTGTGCTCCAGTAAACAGTCTGCTTCTGCCATGGGAAATAAAACCAGCTCCTTCTGAGGAGCCCAAGGAGGTCAGCCAAGGGTTCCCTGTGGGGGCAGCGCCCTCAGGAGCCAGAGCCACGGCGCTTGACCTATAAATCACCACAGTCCCAAGTTTATTATTCCATCCCTCCCTCCTATTCATGTCATGTTCAGCACCCAGGGAAGGGCCCAGGAATGCAGGGCCATGACTGAGATGATACCACAGACTTAGGTAGACTTGTTTTCCCATCCCACTCCACTTTCCTTACCCAGGTATCCTCATCTGCAGTAGACACGGAAGTGAGTGGGGGGGTTATATATTCTGTCTTCTTCACAGAAGCATTTATTTATGTCCTTGCTCTTGCTCCCATGAGGCTATCCGGAAATGACTCTGTGCATCCTCTTTGTCTTCTTTAACACTAGCTTCTGCCCCAAATAACCTACTCTAAGCATGAGAGTGTCTATTTGGGACATGATTCTCCAAGCACAAAGTCCTGGGAAGGATATTATTTGAAGCTGCTACTACAGTGGGTATCAGGGGAATCAGTGATTCAAGAAGGAGACAACGTTCCAAAGGATGAGAATACTGGCTGCATGTTCTGAGTGATGAAAAAGGAAAGGAAAAGGACTCTTTTGTCCAAGCCAGCTGGGCATTTTCCGCTGCCTGCTTGCCTTGCTTTCTCCATTAGATTTCAGGAGCCTATATTCACTCACAGAATATGAACATGGTAGGTCTGATGGGGACTTCCCCTCCCTAGTGGCACCTTAGTTAGCCATTGCTCTTTCTCCAATGGCTCTTGCTTCAATGGCTCTAAGCCAGTGAAAAGCGAAAGCATCCCATGCCAGACCATTGTAGCTACTGTCTGCCATGGAGATAGTGTTCATGGCCCAGCACATCTGCAGGGGCTATAACATCACAGCAGTTAGTGTGTTCCACAGCAGTGCTGTCTAATAGAAATACAGACTTTAGAATGCTCTAGAAGGCACATTCAAAAACACATTGGCAATATTAATAGTAATGCTCTATCTCATTTAATCAATGTATTCCAAGTATCATTTCACCACATAATCAATACAAATTATGAATGAGCTATGTTGCCCTCTCTTTTGTCCTAAGTCTTAGGAATCCAGTAACACAGTATATTCTAATTTGGACTAGCTGCCTTTCAAACATAGCACAGCCACATGTAGCTAATGGCTACTGCATTGGACAGTGCAGATACTAGATGCTTCCAATCCTATAGGAATTCCTATCAGACAACACTGGGATAAAAGATTAAAAAGCTTTGGGAATGAGAATGACAGATGAGAGAGAGCAGGGTGTGTTCCATGATTCTCTATAAGTCTTGAGTTTTTAGAGCCAATGATGACAGCAGAAACTGGAACTACTAGGATTGGGATATCCTAGAATCCTATTGATACCTCTGGGTGGAGATTAAAATGGACTTGTATGTCAAGCCCTGGAATCTATTTACGTGATCTTGAGTGTTTGTGTCCCTCACCTCTCCGATTCACATGTTGCAATCTTAATCTTTAAGGTGATGGTATGAAGAGGTGGGGATTTGGGGAGATGATTGGATTATGAAAGCAGGGCCCATGAAAGCAGTGGGATTAGTGCTCTTATAAAAGATACCCCAGAGAACTTACTTGCCCCTTCTGCCATATGAGGGCACAATGAGAAGTTGCCATCCATGAATATGAAAATGGGCCTTCACTGGAGAGTGAGTACGTTCACATATTGATCTTGGACTTCACAGATTCTAGATCTGTGAGGAATAAAGTTCTGTCATTCACAGCCTACCTAATTTGGACTAGTTTGTTATAGCAGTCAAAACGGACAAAGACAGACCATGCCCACATTGTACAGGGCTGCCTCCCAGCTGTGGGAGATCAGCAAGTACCATCACTGCTGTCGGCATCCACTGCTTGAGCTATCTCCATCTTAGGCGTTTTGGGTTGTTCGGGGAAAGGGATGGGATAAAAACAAAATCACCATGTACTTCTTTTGATAACAATTGCACGTTTGCAATCTAATTTGGTGAAGCTAATAGAGAAGCATGATCGCATTACACACACCTCTGGTACACAGGTGTGTTTGTATGTGTCCCTGGCCAGATGGAGAAGGAGCTTCATGTATGAAATCCAAAAGAGCCATTGTCACCACCAAAATTCCCTCCTCACCAACTGCCAGTGAAGCACAGAGGAGCAGTAGCGCGGAGAGGCTCATTAAAAACTGTGAGCTGAAAAGAAGCGGCTTGAGTCCGGAAAGAATGAGATGATGGGCACCCAGACAGATGATCAGGTGGGAGGGAAAAGTGGCAATCAGAGGCATTCTCCCAAGACAAGTGCTGCCAACTCTACAGCAAGGATGTCATCCTGATCCCCAAATCAAGCTTCATTCAGAATTCCACACAGTCTTTGTGTGTGGGGAAAGTGCAATTAGCCATCTTTCCCCCACCTGGAGAGCCTTATACTCTCAAATCTCCCTCAGATTTTGATCAGAGTGGCGGCAGTCAGAAGCCTCTCATAATGTGGATTCAAATCCTGGCTCTTGAGTGGCTTCAGAATTTCTAGGGGGCTAAGGGCTACCACTTTGTTGAAAGATAAATTTCAAGTCCCCTCCTCCCTTATTTTTATTTAATACTTGTTAAGGATGGTATTTAGTAAAAAATAAAATAAAATACCACATCCACTCTACTACCAAGGACTTTGGGACTGATCACTTAACCTGTTCCAACCTCTGTTTTCTCATCTGGAAGATGCCATTAATGCTGTCTATTTCCCATGGATGACATGAGGAATAAATCAGCATGTGTCAGCATGGAACTGCTAAGCGCTCAAACTGTAGCATAACCCCAGAAACCCTTGAGTATCTACCAAACATACAGCCTCTGGATTTCTCCTTGCTAGGTCTCCCTATGACAATGATTTATATCTCTCTTCCCACCACCATTCATTCTAGTGGCTCCATCATTTGGATTTTCATTTATTTAGCAACAATGGATTGTTGGGGGATTCCTAAATTCCTAACCATTTTCTATGTGAAATGGTTAGAGACTGTTTGGGATCTATCTATCTTGGCACATAAATGTTCATCACCAGTGACTGGGCTGCCTCACTGGCGGGTTTCCTCCCCTACCCCACTCCACACAGGGATTCGTACCATATTTCATAAAGGGGGATGGGCTGAGGGCTCTGGCCTTTGGGAGAAATAAATAAGAGACTTTGAGCAGGGGCAGAGGGACATATTGCCTCTTTAAATCACAGCTACTGAAGTCTAGAATCAGACTCATGACTGGAAATTTCTCTGAGCATTATCTGTAAAATAATGCTTCATAAGGGTCACAGGGTCAACTAAGCAGGTTTCTCACATGGGAAGTACCTGGCAGACAGAGGGCAACAACAAATGTTAGCTCCCTTGCTAAATTAGTTAGTCTTTCTTCTCCCCAAATCTAAGGTTAGGAGAGAAACTACAGAGCCAGACACTTGCCATTTTCCTATTGTGGCTTTGGATCACATAGCGTGTGGCTATCTGCACATGGAGAATATCTCCATTCTGGGTAAAGGGATTTGAGGGTGGAGGGAACAATCCTCTTCTCCGTTTCCAGGTCATTATAGCTAGAGCTCTCTGCTATTGCTAGAGCACTCCTAGCAACACCAGGTCACAAACCTCCCAGCCTTTGCTTGCATCGTTTCTCTTTCTTGCTGTTCTGATGGCCCTGTCTCAGTGGCTGGTTTCTAAGTAGAAGATTTTGCCATTTATTTGTAAGTTGTTGCCCACTGCCTGCCAACTAGTTCCTAACTCAACAACTGGTATGGAAAAATCCTTTCTCATTTTGTTCCAGAGCAGGTTTTCCTAAGACAAACATCACCACGGGGGTCTTCTCTGAATAATAAAGGAGTCCCCTAGGTGGCTGGGTAGTTCTCTGGGATAGTGCCAAAATGGCCAGACACACCACCACCACCACCTCCGCCATCCTCAAAAGTTCCAGTCTGATTAGGCTCACAATGCCAAGAGTCACCTCAGGCATGCCTCTATAGGATATCTACTCAATATATGTGGGGAGGGGAAGAAAAGTGTCTGGGATTGGCTTCCCTAGGCTTTTAAGGGACAGAAAAACTGAGATGCCACCAGGCTTATGATCCTGTCCCTTTAACCTCACCCTAGGCTTCTGCACAGCTCTTCATGAGAAAAAGCAAAGGGAAAGAAGGGAGTGGAGCACACAGCCACACTGGGAAAAGGCTGGCCCCCTACCACATCACCACCCATCCATTGTAACAAAGGCACTGCCACACAACAGTTCAAAGTTAGCCTAAATGTCTTCACCAACCAACAAATAATTTTGATGACTCAAAGGGAAGAAAGAGACATCTAGAAAACGGTGGGAAAGAGTCCCTGGGAACCGCACGGGGGAAAAATCTAGCCTGCTGCATGCAAAGGCTAAGAATTGTTTTCTCCCTGCTGGCTGCTTTTCTCTTGAAGAGAAGCTTCCAAGAATCGGCTAAATCAAGGGATCACACCAGAGGATGCGAGATAATGCTAAACCAACAAAAACAAAGACCCAAATGAAACAGAGGGAGCCATGAGAATAGGCGGTTATCAAAACTTTGTTTGGCTCTATCTATTTATCATCGCTGCACACCCGGGCTCTGCGGAATATCATTCTGTTGATGTCACTTATCCTCAGCAAAATATTTACACATCCTTAAAAACGCCAGATGAGGAGGGGAGGGAGGCTGGCCCGCTCTCTGCCACAAGCTGCCTCTCTCCAGCACCATTGCCAGGTTCGGAGGAGCCCAGAAAGTGGGGGCCCAAGGGGGTGGTGTAGCACCCATGCCCATAGATCAAAGCTCCCAGCAGTTCGGGGAATGCTGACGCCCAGGCTGTACCCTGCCCTGCCCACTTGTACCTGACTCTACAAGCGGCAACCACAGCACCGATACAGTGTCAGCATCTCCTCCCCACCCCCCTTTCTCATTGATTAAGTTCCCAAAGCATTGTTAAAGCCAGGTTGTTGTTCCTTCGAAAATAAGCTAAATTCATTAGCTTTCCCTGTGCCACAAAAGGAATATTCATAAAAGTTTGGCAGGCAGGCAGGAAGACTGACTGCATGCCATGGGATGGGTGACAATCCACTCTGCCACAACCACCTTCCTCCTCCATGCCCCATTCTGAGCTCTAACCATCCATCGTACCCCAAACCTACTCCAGGGACTTCTGATAGAGAAACACAAAGCAGCAGCTGTTTGGCAACATTTCTACCCCTCGCCAGCAACTGTGGTGGGATGCCATTTCCCCACCCAGGCGGAGCTTCTTCGGAACAATAGTCGGGCTTTAAATGGCAAACAAGCAAACACACAGAGCACAACCCCAAACCCACCCCCACCCCCCAAAAAAAGCCAACGTGGAGACAGTCAATAACTCCCTCCGCAGCCCAAGGCGCCACTGAAACGCAGGCAAAAAAAATGCAGCGAGAAGGAGGCTTGGTGCTTAACATGGCAGCAAAGCCCAAGCTGGTGCGGCCACCCCTGAGCTGGGCATTGGGGGGCACCAGGGTTCCCAAGGCGCCCATGCACACTCACGCGGCTCCAAGGGGATGCGGGGCTGGCTGAGGGTCACAAAGAGGAGCCCAGTACAACCCCAACTTTCCACCCAGCTCGCCAGGGCCGCCAGATACGTCAACAGAATCCATCTTTCGAAGGGCCTGGAAGGCGCCGGGCTTTCCGGGCCGGGGCAGGATGGCAGATCCCGAGACAGCCGAGTCCGGTGCCCGGGCACGGGATACACCGCGCATTACCCTCTGCGCCCAGTGCCAGCGTGCGGGTAAGCTCCCCCCCCCCGCCCCAAACCCACTTCGGGGACCTTCGCCCCACCAACCAGCGCCGCCTCCCGGACTCATCCCTGCACCCACCGGCTAGCGTGCGGCTCCGGCCGCCCGAGCCCCGGGCCGGGCGCGCAGCATCCACCGTGGCCTCGGCCGCGTCCCCGCCCCCGCCCGGCTCTCCCCGCGGCCGCTGGCCGGCCTCCGGGCGCCGTCCTGCCCCCGGGAGCAGCCAGGCCCCTTCCCGGGCGCCCGGGCCCTGCCAGGCGCGCCCAGCCTGACGCGCCCCCTGCGTCCCGGTGGCTGGTTGTCTTGGGGGAGGACCCCGCGGGGGTGACCCCGGCCCCGCAGGGGGGCGCCGCGGCTGCCGCTACCTCGCAATCCGGGGAGGAGGGGGGGGCCACAGCCTCCAGGAAGCCGCGGGGTGGTCGCGGGTGGGGGTACGCTCTGGTCTGGCCTCGCCACTGACCGCCACGGATCGCCTGAAGGGGGGGCACCGTGGACGGAGCCTCCGTGGCCGCTGTCACCGAGCCGCTGTCGCCGCCACCGGGCTGTGCGTGAGCGGGTGTGCGCCTGTGTCCTGCCGAGTGTGTGTCTGCGTGCAGCGCCCGCCCGGCCTTTACTATATACACCGAGGGGTGGGAGGAGGCGGGGAAGGGGAGGGATTGGGGGAGGTGGCGGAGGAGGGGGAGCAGGAGGGGGACGAAAGGGTACCCGAGGAGGCGGTGGCGGAGGAGGGACAGGTGATCTTGCCCACAGAGAGGGTGTGGCTGTGCGGGGGGGGGGGGGCAGGGGGGCAGGGGAGCCCCGAGCTGAAGGGTATGGAGAGGGGACGTGTTGGGAAAGGCTCGAAGAGCTGGGCACCTTGCTGCCTTCTGTCAAACTGGGGAACATTCCAGACCCCAAGATGAAGAACTAAAAGGGGAGCAGAGCCCTGGAGGGACAGAGGCAGAGGAGGTGGGAAAGGACCAGCCATCAAACTAAAATGTCGATTGGGACACAGGTTGATTTTCCTCAGACAAAATTAGTCCATGGGTAGAATCTAATTTCTATTCATGAGGCAATTCATGTATTAATGTAACATTTATTAAACACCCAGTGTTTGCTTGACGGTGTGTAATTCCACAAAGTGAAATCACAAAGATGATGGACAAGCATATGGTGACTGACCTGCAAATACATAATATATGTCAATAGTATTATTGATCATTCAAACATTGTAAACCTATGTTCTTAACATGGTTTTAACAAAGAAAAGGAAGCAGCTGCATTGGTTTAATGAATCCTCCAAGATGTAAGGATGTTTTTCCCTTATTAATCAAAACAGGATGAAGATTTCGGAGAATGGCAGAGGTGGAATTATTTTAATCAGAACCAAGAACGGCATGAATCTAGCTGTACTTTGCATGCTCACACCCCCCCCCCCCACGCACACATACACTTCGTCAATCCCACACTGTGTGTATTAATCACGACTTCTCTCTAGTAGAATACAGAGTGGCCACAAGAGTGTGAGATACCTAGAAAGCCTCCTGTGGACTAGTTTATAACTACTGTGGGAACCCATGATGTGATGTAAGCCTAATGTGGTAGAAGTTATGGCCAAGTCATGATTTTTGTGGACACTTCTGCCTTTATGGACTCTGCCTTCCACAAAAAGATACTAAAAGTTACATATCACAATTGCATTTTTATAAAAATGAATATATTAATATTGTAAGTTTATTCTTCAAACCGAAAGATCTTTTGTGTGATTTTTTTTTAATGAAAAGATTTCAATAGTCTCTAAACATAGGTCTACTATGCCTAGAGTAAGTCAGCCTAGTGGTACCAATCCTTCATATTGAATTTCTCCTTTTGACAAAGAAGAGTCAAATGAAGAAGACCCCAATTGACATAAGAGTAGAAAGAAATACAAGTTTGAGAAGTGATAAAGTATTAACAGCAAATACCTTTCTTGTTTGGGAAATAAATCACTCACACTAAGTAATGATACCTGCAGAAACATTTGCCTATGAATGTGACTTTGATCATTTTAGTAACTAAAGACTTTCTCTATAGATCTTGTAACCCTTCAGACTTCTTGGATCCTGTATGCGAGGTCTCAGTTGCCAGTACACAGCCTGAATAAAACTAAAGACATAGCTATGTAATTATAACTGGGGGCAAGCTTGTGGCAGAAATCCATAAAGGTTTTGTGTGTGTTGAGGGGGTGTATATGGGTATAAAATAGCGATTGATATTCTGGATGACAATTATTAGCCTATTTCTTTTATTGGCTTCATCATAATCCTAAGTTAATGTTTGATCCTTGCTGGCAATTGTGATTCAGGCTTGTTCTTCTTTAAGGTACATATGTTTTCAGAAAAGCTTATATTGATTTAGATTAATACATAATACATGGACATCACAACCCCTGTTCCCAAGTAAATGTATACTTACACCCTTCCTTCTGCATTTCCATCATGGCTGCCCTTTCAGAAAGAAGGAAAAGAGAATAAGGGAAGGTGTGGATTTGGGAAAGGGAACAGAGGGGGGCAGAGGGTGCTTTGGGACCGAAATGGAACATTAATATGGATGAAATATGTTCATACAGTCAAAGGATTGCCTAAGAAAATGGACAGAGTAAAAGACCTGCCCAAACAGCAAGAAAGAACAACAAAATCTTCCATCATGGTTTTTGAGGTCTGTAATTCTAATATCTAATTATTTTAAATAATGATCAAGACATTTCCCATCTCAGATCTAAGTCTTTCATCTATATTCTGCTTCTCTAACCCAGTGTCTTCTCATAATCTAGCTTTCACGTGCTTACCAGATGAGCAATTCATGTACTTAATCCAGTAAACATCTATTAAGCAACTACAGGTTACCCAGTCATCTCTTCAAGTAGAGAGATGGTTAATATATGGTTGTTGACCTTAGTTTGCTCACACATGAGTAAATAATCTGTTAATAATTCACTGTGATACCACATGGCACACCAGGAGTTGGAAAATGGGCTGGGTGAACGCACAAGGTGTGGGCCCATGGCTGTTCTGTAAGGGTGGGGAATGGCATGGAGCAGTGATGTCAGCAAAGATGGCACAGAGATGGTGATGGTTACTGAGTGCTAAGAGATAAACCGTTTCCACTGTAAGGGAAAGCCCTCATAATTGAAAGGAATAGCCAGCACGGAAGCCAGACTGCCAAGCATGTTCTAGAGGCTGCAAATATTTTGTTAAGTCTGGAACAGAGGTTTGAAGGATATTAAGCAATGGAGTGACAAGGGATGATTTGGGTTGAGATTGACCACTGTTGGGTTTTGTGAAGGGCTTATTGGAGGGAGGTAAGCTCTGTATCCGGAATTGTAATGAGGTAGAGATGAAAAGTAGGAACTTAAGGAAGTAGCATCAATGGGGCTTAATTTGGGGAGAAAACAGGAGGAGTTAGGATCGCTGACTCAGGGGACAGGATTGGTTGGTGGTGGTCACTGAGATAGAGGCAGATTTGGATTTAGAGAGGATGAATGTTGTCGACCTTACAAACAGATCCTGAGATAAAGATTCTAGTGTAGGAAGTTGATTTGGAAAGTGAAGGAAACACTTGTAGGGAAAGGAGGAACAGAGATAGAGATGATAGCGCTCAGGTGAGTATTTCAACAGGGCCAATTACCACAGTGGGAAACTAGAGCTTAGTCCCATGGACAATCTCTTGGCCACTCAAAAGGTGTAGTTGAGAACTGGCCAGGGGGTACTGATTTTCTGAAGATTCTCATCTGGCACCCATAATTGGCAGAGAGTCCTTATTAAGTACAGAGAAACAGCCCTGGTGGATGCCTGAGAAGCATACTGAAATCCTAGGAATATGGGTGGAGCCATCAGCATCTGCTCCAGTGAGTTCTAGTTAGCATATATGTTGGAGAGGGCACAATGGATATTCATTTTTTTTAGGGGGGAAGCATATTTTTTTTTCAAATTTTTATTATCAAACTGATGTACAGAGAGGTTACAGTTTCATACGTTAGGCATTGGATACATTTCTTGTACAGTATGTTACCTTGTCCCTCATAACCCCCCCCCTCCTCCCTCTTTCCCTCCCCCCCCCGGAGGTGTTCAGTTCACTTACACCAAACAGTTTTGCAAGTATTGCTTTTGTAGTTGTTTGTCTTTTTTTACCCTGTGTCTCTCAATTTTGGTATTCCCTTTCAATTTCCTACTTCCAATACCAGTATACATGGTTTCTAATATACTCAGATAACATTACAGAGATAGTGTAGATACAACCACAGGAAGGTGATACAATAACATCATCAATAATAGAAGCTACAGATACACATAGGATGTTGAAAGTAGTTACAACTGTGATATAACAATTGTTTCCATAACATGGAGTTCATTTCACTTAGCATCATCTTATGTGTTCATAAGGGTATAGCTATTGGGCCTTGTGATGCTCTGCTATGACTTGCCTAAACCTGTACTAATTATTCCCAATAAGGGAGACCATAGAGTCCATGTTTCTTTGGGTCTGGCTCACTTCACTTAGTATAATGTTTTCCAAGTCCTTCCATTTCCTTACAAATGGGACAATGTCATTCTTTCTGATAGAGGCATAAAATTCCATTGTGTATATGTACCACATTTTCCTGATCCATTCGTCTACGGAGGGGCATCTGGGTTGGTTCCAGATTCTCGCTATGACAAATTGCGCGGTGATGAACATTGTTGTGCTGGTGGCATTACTGTGATTTTGTTTGTGGTCTTTTGGATAGATACCCAAAAGTGGGGCTGCTGGGTCATAGGGGAGTTCTGTATTTAGCCTTCTGAGGAATCTCCATACTGCTTGCCAGAGTGGCTGAACCAGTTTACATTCCCACCAACAATGAAGTAGGGTTCCCATTTGGCCACATTCCCTCCAACAATTGTTATTGTTAGTTTTCTTGATATATGACATTCTTACTGGGGTGAGATGGAATCTCAATGTTGTTTTGATTTGCATTTCTTTTACGGCCAGTGATGTAGAGCATTTTTTCATATGTCTCTTGGCCATTCTCATTTCCTCATCAGAGAAGTCTCTTTGTAAGTCTTTAGCCCACTTGATGAGGGGGCTATTGGTTCTTTGCGGTTTTGTTTTGGAAGAAGGTAATTTTTTTTTTAGTTCTGCATATATTTTAGATATGAGGCCTTTGTCTGTTGAATATCCGGTAAAGATCTTCTCCCAGTCTGTGGGCTTTCTGTTTATCTTGCGAGCTATGTCCTTTGCCGTGCAGAAGCTCTGCAGTTTGATGCAGTCCCATTTGTCCGACCTTTCTTTGATTTGTAGCCTTTCTGGGTCTTTGTTAAGGAAGTTCCGTCCTGCGCCAAGGAGCCCAAGTGTTGCTCCTACTCCTTCCTTCAGTGTTTTCAGGGTGTCTGTTTTGATTTCAAGGTCTTTAATCCATTTGGAATTGATTTTGGTGCAGGGTGATATATAAGGATCTAGTTTTAGTTTGTTGCATGTGTTGAGCCAGTTTTGCCAGCACCACTTGTTAAAGAGGCTATCTTTCTTCCATACTATTGTTTTAGCTCCTTTATCAACGATTAAGTAGGCGTAGTTCTGTAGGTTCATTTCTGGGTCTTCAATTCTGTTCCATTGGTCTCCAGGCCTGTTCCGATGCCAATACCAAACTGTTTTTATTACTATAGCTTTATAATACAGCTTGAAGTTGGGTATTGTAATTCTTCCAGCACTGTTCTTTCTGCTTAGGAGTGTTTTTGCTATTCTAGGTCTTTTATTGTTCCATATGAATTTCTGGATTGCTTCCTCTATTTCATTAAAGAATGGTGTTGGGATACTAATGGGTATTGCATTGAATTTTTAGATAGCCTTTGGCAATATTGCCATTTTGATTATATTAATCCTCCCAATCCAGGAGCATGGGAGGTTTTTCCATTTCCTTAGTTCTGACTTAATTTCGTTTTTCAAGCTTTTAAAGTTCTCATCAAAGAGGTCTTTCACTTCTTTGGTTAAGGTTATTCCTAGGTAGTTTATGTTTTGGGGGGCTATTGCAAAAGGAGTTGCTTTCCTGATTTCAGCCTCGGTCTTGGGTCATTAGCATAGAGAAAGGCCGTTGATTTTTGAAGGTTTATTTTATATCCTGCAACTTTGCCAAAGTTTTGGATCAGCTCTAGTAGCTTGGAGGTAGAGTCCATGGGATTCTTTAGGTATAGGATCATGTCATCTGCGAAGAGAGAAAGTTTAACTTCATCTTTTCCTATTTGGATCCCCTTTATATTTTCTTCTTGTCTAGTTGCTCTGGCTAGGAATTCTAGTACTATGTTGAAGAGCATGGGAGAGACTGGACATCCCTGCCTTGTTCCTGATTTTAAAGGGAATGGCTTTAGTTTTTCACCATTTAGAGTTATGCTTGCTGTTGGTTTGTCATAAACTGCCTTGATTATATTCAGGAATGTTCCCTGGAATCCCAGTTTTTCCAGGGCTTTTAGCATAAATGGGTGCTGGATTTTATTGAACGCTTTTTCCGCATCCAGAGGTAAAACCATGTGGTTCTTTACCTTGCTCCGGTTGATGTGGTGGATTACATTAATTGACTTGCGTATATTAAACCAACTTTGCATCCCTGGGATGAATCCAGTTTGATCGTGGTGTATGATTTTTTTGATGACCTGTTGAAGTCGATTGGCCAGAATTTTGTTGAGAATTTTTGCATCTATGTTCATCAGGAAGATCGGTCTGTAGTCCTCTTTCCGTGATGAGTCTCTGCCTGGTTTTGGGATGAGGGTTATACTGGCTTCATAGAATGAGTCTGGTAGTGAACGTTCTCTTTCAATTTCATTGAAGAGTTTGAGAAATAATGGTGTGAGTTCTGTTTTGAAGGCCTTGTAGAATTCTGCAGTGAATCCGTCTGGACCTGGGCTTTTCTTGGATGGGAGATCATTTATTGCCCTTTCTATTTCAATACTGGATATGGGTCTGTTTAGAAGGTTTAAATCTTCATGGTTAAGTTTGGGGATATGAATTTTTTCTAGGAAATCATACATTTCTTCCAAGTTCTCGAATTTGTTAGCATAAAGGTTTGCAAAATAGTCCCTTATTATTTTCTGAATTTCGGTTATTTCTGTGGTGATATTACCTGTTTCATCTCTTATCTTGTTTATTTGAGTGTGCTGCCTTCGTTTTTTGGTCAGGTTTGCCAGGGGTCTGTCTATCTTGTTGATTTTTTCAAAGAACCAGCTCTTTGTTTTGTTGATTCTTTTGATGGTTTTTTTAGTCTCTAATTGATTTAATTCTGATTTGATTTTAATTATTTGCTTCCATCTATTGACTTGGGGTTTGGCTTGCTGTTCTCTCTCCAGAAAATTAAGGTGGTTCCTTAAATTACTGAGTTGCTGTTTCTCCAGTTTGTTGATGTATGTACTCAGAGATATAAATTTTCCTCTGAGTGCTGCCTTTGCTGTGTCCCAAAGGAGCTGGTACTTTGTGTCCTCAACTTGGTTGAAGTCCATAAACATTTGAATTTCCGTTTTAATTTCTTCAATGACCCACTGATGGTTCAGCAGTGTGTTATTTAGTCTCCATGAATTGTAGGATTTTCTGTGGTGGCTGGTTGAGTTGAGCTCTAATTTTATTCCATTGTGGTCTGAGAGAATGCAGGGAATGGTTTTGATACTTCTGAATTTGTACAGATTTTCTTTGTGCCCTAAGATGTGATCTATTTTGGAGAATGTTCCATGTGCTGCTGAAAAGAATGTGTATTCTGTCCTTGCTGGGTGGAATATTCTGTAGATGTCGGTTAAGTCTAGTTGGTCTATGCAATTATTAAGATCTGTGGTTTCTTTGTTCAGTTTTTGGCATGTTGATCTGTCCAGAGGTGACAGTGGAATGTTAAAGTCCCCAACTATCAATGTGTTTAGGTCTATGAGTGTTTTTAGAGTCAGTAGTGTTTGTTTGATGAAGTTGGGTGCTCCTGCATTTGGCGTGTAGATATTTAGAATGGTTATATCTTCCTGTAGGAGAGATCCCTTTACTAGTATGTAGTAACCTTCTTTGTCTCTTCTTACCTTTTTTAATTTGAAGTCAATTTTGTCTGATACTAGGATTGCAACTCCAGCCTGTTTATAGGGGCCATTTGCTTGATAGGTTTGATTCCAGCCTTTCACTTTTAGAAGATGTTTACTTTTGCTGGATAGATGTGTCTCTTGGAGGCAGCAGAAAGATGGATCTTGATTTTTGATCCAACTTATGAGCCTATGTCGTTTGATTAGAGAATTAAGTCCATTAATGTTGAGACTTAGGATTGAGAGATGATCGTTTGTTCCTTTCATTATCACTATCTTGTTTAAAGCTGTGTCTTCCCATTTCTTGATCTGATGTTTACTATTTAGGGTTCATATCTCTGTCTTCATTGGGATCTTGATTATTTTCCCTGTATAGTACATCTTTGAGGATTTTCTGTAAAGCTGGTTTGGTGGAGATATATTGTTTCAGTTTTTCCTTACTGTGAAAGACTTTTATTTGACCTTCGGCTATGAATGAGAGTTTGGCTGGGTACAGAATTCTTGGTTGGTAGTTATTTTTATTTAGTGTTTGGTATACTTCATTCCAGGCTCTCCTTGCTTTCATGGTCTCTGCTGAGAAGTCTGGGGTAATTCTGATTGCTTTTCCTTTATATGTGATTGTTTTCTTCTCCCTAACAGCTTTAAGGATTCTTTCCTTGTACTCTACTGATCCTGTTTTGATCACAATGTGTCGGTGGGATGTCCTATTCTGGTCTGGTCGGTTTGGGGTTCTAAATGCTTCTTGTATCTGTATAGGCCTTTCCTTCTGGATATTTGGGAAGTTCTCAGCTAATATTCTGTTAAATAGATTGCCTATCCCATTAACTTCTTTCTCCAAGTTTTCCTCAATACCTATTATCCTTAAATTGGGCTTCCTGATCGTGTCTTGAATCTCCTGTAGCGATCTGTTTTGTTGATTGGACTGGATTGGTATTGATTTTTGATCTTTCTCCATAGAATCTAAGGAATCTTCAGCTCCTGAGATTCGATCCTCTGCTTCAGTTAGTCGGGACTGTAGGCTACCTACTTGATTTCGAATCTCTTTTCCTTCTGACTGGTCTTTCCTCATGATTTCCATGTCATTTTTTAGGTCTTGTATGGACTTCTTTACTTCATTAACTTCATTACTTTGGTTTTGATTGTTGTCTCTCAAAACTTTAAGCTGGGTAGCTATCTTTTCATTTGACTCTTGAAGTTCATTTATCTTTCTATTTGTGGATGCCATGAAATTCTCCATGAATTTTTGCTTTGCCTCCTCACGCTCTAGAATAATTGACTGAAGAGATTCAACCTTTTCATTTATCATGTTTATCAGTAGACTTTGTAGAGCATTTTGGGGGTTCTCTTCTATGTCTTTGATTGACTGCTCTGTTTCCTGCTTGTTTTTTTTTTTTGGCCAGTCCTGGGCCTTGGACTCAGGGCCTAAGTACTGTCCCTGGCTTCTTCCCGCTCAAGGCTAGCACTCTGCCACTTGAACCACAGCGCCGCTTCTGGCCGTTTTCTTTATATGTGGTGCTGGGGAATCGAACCTAGGGCCTCGTGTATCCGAGGCAGGCACTCTTGCCACTAGGCTATATCCCCAGCCCTTTCCTGCTTGTTTTGAGTGGGAGAAAAGACTGCATTGTTTGCCATCTTTCTTGTGTTTCTTCTGCCCATTTGGGCTGGGAATGCCAGTCTACCAGCACCTGTGAGCACCGTTTAAGACCCAAAGCAGCCCTTACCAAGCACTGTTGTGTAAATCTTACAAGTTCACAATTATATACAGATACCTTATATACCTGTCTATAAAATTAGATTTGGTGTTCCTAAAGAATACAATTTCAATATAACAACCGATCCTGGGCCCTGTATTCAGTAGTTACTTATTTACTGTTACAACCCTATATGCAATTCTTGTTTTTATATTAAGTTCTTTTAGGACTGGCTTTCTCTATGAACCCCTTTGATTCACTCAGATTAAGCTGGGATACCCTCTATCCAATAACCAGGAGTCAATGAAACCTGGAGGTCCAGGCAGTAAGTCAGGGAGGTAAGTTGGAGGTAGTAAAGAGAATAGAGTAAAATGTATTGGGGGGTGGTGATTTTGGTTTAGTTTCAGTGATGTGGAAATGTGGAGAAGAGTAGAATCAGTAAAAAGAACAAGGTTAAAATGACAGACAATGGAGAGTTAGCAGAAAAGAGCGGAAGTGTTATTCATAGGAAAGTAATTTTTAAAGAAAGAGAACGCAAAGAGAGAAATAAAGTAAAAATAGTGGAAGACAGATGCACAAAACAGAGAAAAATTATTTAAAAAAGAAAAAAAATAAAAAGGAAAAAAAAAAAACAGAAAAGGAACAACCCGAACAAACAAACACAGAAACAAACAAACAAAAACTTGATAAAACAAACCGGTAAAAATGGAAAACAAACAAAGGAACAAACAAACAAAAAAAAACCAACGACGTTTCAGAAGTGAAAAAATTAAAAAGAAAAAAATTTTTTAAAAAAGTTTAAAAAATGTTTGAAAAGAAAAAAAATGGAGTCCTCCTTGTTTGGGTGGTCTTTCCCCAGTCTCTGGTTTCCTTGCAATGGTCTGCAGTCTATTTTCCTGATTGGCTGGTTTGACTTGATTTCAGTTCACAGGGGGTGGATCTGTTCTGACCCTTCTCCCCTGTTGGTGCAATCCTGGGTCTCTGTGGTTCGCACAGCTTGCAGGTAGGCCTTGGGCATCCTCTGTAGATGGGGACATGAGCAGTCTCGGGAACTGTGGCTCCTCTGTCTGCTGTGGGGCTGCTGCCTTTGATACCTGGCTTTGAATAGGCTGTGGACTCAGGGCGGGGCGCCTCTGGCCTGTTTTACCCAGCTTTGTGTGGATTTGTGTTATTTCTCAGGAAAATGGAGATAGTAGGGCCTATTTGCATGCAAAGACTTCAACTTCACAGCACATTTCATCCTTTTAGATCGGCCACCATGAACCACTGTAACTAGGGATCACAGATCTCTTGTAGTAGATAAAGAAGACTCTATGTTGGAAATGAATAGGGCTTGTGATGTTCCACGATGAGGAATGTTCTCATCAGATGCATTCCTTGAGTGACTCAGACCTACACTTCCCAGTTGGGGTGTGAAGAATCAACAGGGGCAACAGGTTGTTAGTGGTAGTGGGGTCTATAAAATCACAGGGCGCATAATCCATTATCCATTTATAGTCTGGAAATAGCCTCCCATCTTCCTAGGCTCTGGTTTTCCTCTCAGAAATAATACAACAATCAGCTAGTATTAGTGGAACTTCTCAGGGTGGTGAAGGCAATAGCAGCACAGCAGAAATGTCTATGTTCATGCTCAGGTTGGACTCTTGGAACAACAGCTCTCATTAGAACAAAGAATTAAAAAGCCAACTGACATAATTCTCCGAGCATAGTCTGAAAGCAGGGTTTCCAGGAAGGAACTCACCTTACCCTGCAGCAGGCAGAGCAAAGCATCAAGGTTCCCACCGAACTCAAAAGACCTCACAATGGATATTCATATAGAAATATCTGGAACGCATTTGGAAAAGTAGATCTGGAGTTCAAAACCGAAATAAGAGGCCTAGATTTAGGAGTTGTTAGGCCTTGGGCATAGATTGAGCCAGTGTGTGTGTGTGTGTGTGTGTGTGTGTGTGTGTGTGTGTGTGTGTGTGTGTGTGTCTGTGTGTCTGTGTGTCTGTGTCTGTGTCTGTGTGTCTGTGTTGGTCCTAGGCACTGTCCCTAAGCTTTTTTGCTCAAGGCTAGCACTCTACCACTTGAACCACACCTCACCTTCAGCCTTTTGGTGGTTAATTGAAGAGTCTCATAGACTTTGCTGTCCAAGCTGGCTTTGAACCTCAGTCCTAAGATTTCAGCCTCCAGAGTAGTTAGGATTACAGGAATGAGCCACAAGCACCCAGTTGAGCCAGTGGGTTTTGCTGAGCTCCACAGGAGACATATGTGAATTGAGATGGTGACCAAGCCCATCCTCCTCCTCTGTCATGCCAACATGATTGTACTTGACCTGTATGAATATATGTAGAGTTCCAGAAAGCCCAAAGTTTAGTGCTCATGGCTATTTTCTGAAGTTGAATAACATATCTAAAGTCAAAACTTGAGTTGCAAATGTTTTGGTGGTAAATATTTTCTGGCTAATGGACACACAATCATGATGCAAAAGGACAACTGCTGAATAAAGCAAATGCAAAGAGGTAAATGCTGAGGAAAATCCAAGAGCTAGTTGAGGAACTCCAAGTTGGGGTTGGGAGAAAAGAATGGAAAGCATTCAGAGAAACAGCTCAGTGTCAATGACATTTTTATATAAGGAATATTCAGAGCCCAGGAGGAAAGGACAAGGCTCTGACATATGACCAAATGGCATTGTCTAGTGTGGTCTGTGTGAAAGAGAGTGGGGAGCTTCAGTGTTCCTCATTTGAGGATTTCTTAAACCCTTTGAATAAAATTAGCCAAGTTGGGATCATAGGATTTGTGAGCTGGTCCTTCAGTTAGGCCATAAGTAGGTATTTACTGAACAGTTATTACTTTAGGGCACTAAGCTATGCTGGAATACAATAATAGAATAACATCCCTGCCCTGTAGTACTGAAGTCTCTCAGAATCCAAATGTAGCTCTATTCTCAACATTTGTCAAGGATTTAATTCATATTTTTGAGAATTGATCATGAGGAAGGATATTGCTTGTGGCATTTCTGTCATGAATCTCTAATTTCTCCTTCCTAGCAGAATACAAATGTTCACACACATATCCTTCTGTGAAACTTATGCTCCCTAGAATTGGATCTTAGCTTTAGAGTGCTATAATTTGAGCAAGAGAAATGAAAGATTTTCTGGGGCCTCATGGGTAAGTTCTCACTCTCTAAGAGGGCATCCTTCTCTCTCCCAGTGGATGTGAGGATAATGTAACCCTCACTCGCTGCTAACAGCAGAAACATGATGCAAGTGACCATACCACTGATCACCTTGAACGAGAATACTACTGAGGGTAAGGACATAACTGGGTCTTCCCAGCAATCCAGAAATGGTGGTCACTACAAGACTAGGAGCCCAGTCTTATAAAGACGTGATGCCAAAGGCCTACAAGCCAGTAGAGGAAGAACATGGAATGATGACTATGTTATTGAGCTAGTAGTACTACCAACTGTAGAGCCACCTGGTCCTGAACATCCTGTTTTATAAATTATTACATTGCTTTACAGTTCAAGTTTCTTTGAGGCAGAGATAGTTATCACTGGCAATTGAAAGCATTGTAAGATGCCATAACAGGATTATCTTTGCTTTGTTTTAGTCCTTTCCCAGCAGTAAAGTCTTTCTGGACTCAGATGATCTAACAAAATAATTGTTAAGGAAGAAGTTGATCAGGAACAAGTGTCATAATATGCCTTTAAAAACAAATGAGGGAAATAAACTGGTGCATAATTCTGCTAAATTTAAAAGAGGAGCTTCTCATATGGTGGTTTTTAGCCTATCAGCACCTTTAAGACACATTCCTGCCTTAAACAATGGGGAAGGTACATATGCCACAGAATTGACTTTGATTCTCTCATGTACAAGGCACTCAATAAGTAATTGTTTTGTTTGGTTTTTTTTTTTTTTGGCCAGTCCTGGGCCTTGAACTCAGGGCCTGAGCACTGTCCCTGGCATCTTTTTGCTCAAGGCTAGCACTCTGCCACTTGAGCCACAGCACCACTTCTGGCCGTTTTCTGTATATGTGGTGCTGGGGAATCGAACCCAGGGCCTCATGTATACAAGGCAAGCACTCTTTCCACTAGGCCATATCCCCAGCCCCTCAATAAGTAATTGTTAAATATATTACTAGCTTCCCTCATGCTTCTGCTTGGTCTTGCATGCCTAGGTGGTTTTGATAAACCTTATCTCCTACAAGCATTATACCTAATGTTTTCCAAATGAAGGGAGAGTGTTCACAGACTAGGTTTGACATTAGAGTTATGTGACTGTCACCTGAGACTACCAGGATTTGCCTAAATCAGCAGAGAGCTTTGTACAAGACAAGTGAGAAGCCAGATTACATGAGACAGAGTCCATGTAAATTTTATAAATTACCAACAAAAGGCCAGAAAAGAGGCTATAGAGATTTGGAGTCTAAGGCATGAAATACTAAGGCAGTGTATTTTAGTGAAGTAGAAGACAAACCCAGATCCGTTTTGAGGAAAATGACTTCCTTTGTTGGATGGAACACCTGTGCTAACTGTGGCATAAATGTAGTTGAAATCTTGGCACACGAAGAAGGGCTATGATAGTTCAGAAATGACCTCATATAACCCAGCTTTCTGATAGGAAGAATGAAGCTAAGAGAACTGTGTACAGAAGTAACACACACACACACACACACACACACACACACACACACATTTACACATTTGCCAAGTCCTGTTATTTTTCCGGACTTAGCTCTCTTTTCTTAAAATTCAATCACAGATAAGCCTGATTGATCTCTGAGTAAGAAAGGAAAATTTGACAAAATTTCCCTGGAGTGGTGAGTATTCGAATATAATCCCAAACAGATCATAATTGCTGAGATATTTCAGTTCAGGGGTGTTATAGTTAAAGAGGATAATAAGCAATGACCCATAAATATCTTCAATTGCCCCTAAAATGGCAGTCCTCTTGTGTATGGCACTGAGGTGAGTACAAGGTTATGCCTCTACAGTAGTTGCTTGGGAGAAGAGTTGGTGAGGTCTTTTGTCAGTCATCAAACCCATGGGCTTTTGGAAATGATTATTTCACTTTTGATACAGGCTGTCTGATCTTGCTAGCATGTGTTACAGGAATAAAACAGGAGCATGGCAGTCAGTTTCCCAAATAATCCCTGACACACCTTGCACCATGTGTCCCAATTCATGCACTACAAGTTACTCTCCCAGTAACTCAAGAGATGAAAGGCGTGGCAAAGTAATTCATCTTTGAATAACTTGAATCATTTCATTCTTTTTCACCTGGGAGATTTTCTCAAGTTACAGATTTTTATGAAGCGGACAATGAAGGGTGGTCATGCTCAAGAACTCACCCAGAGCTTTCATGCATGTATAAATTGAAGGATTTTTTATTGTTAAAGTGATGTACAGAGGGGTTTACAGTTTCATAAGTAAGACAGTGAGTACATTTCTTATCAAACTTGTTACCTCCTCCCTCATTTCCTCCCACCTTCCCCCTCCCTATTTCCCTTCCCCCACCAGTTGTACAGTTGGTTTACAGTGTCTTCTCTTATAAGTATTGCTGTTACATTGGTTCCCCTTTTGCCCTTTGTCTCTCCATTTTGAAGTTCCCCTTCCCTTCCCTAGTTCTGGGTACCAAAATCAGTTACAGTGAGATCAGGGGTATTTTATCACGTTTAAAACTTCTCTTGTCTAGGATGAGTTGCTTAGGAGTGTTAGAGGTCACATTTATGACTCCTTTATACCAGGTAAACACCTAATGGCACTCACAAGAATGCTCTCCATTGACTTCTGCTCACCTTGACCCCTGTCAAAATAAATTGTCTAATGCTTGCCACCCTCAGAATTATCTTTGGTCACCCAGACTACTACTGGAGTGTTGGATCTGTGCTGAAGCTAGATTCACTCGTCTATCTAAGCTTCTCACATTCTTGAGGGGAGTAAACTGGGCATCACTCAGCCACAAAGCCACAGCCTTCGCCAGTCACTTGTCTCCATGATCTCTTTCCACATGACCCCCAGTGGTAGATCCACCTGATTCTCTGCAGAGCTTGCAAGCTTTCCACTGGATATATAGCTCAACTATGCAACCCAACCCACCAAAGTGTTCCACCAATCCCTGAAGTCCACGTTGCTGCGCACATCACCCACTGAAATGTACTGTCTATATTGACCAGAGTGATACATAAATTGGACCGCCATTCTGAATATATTCTCATTCATTCTCGGTAGCTTTTTCCTTCTCCCTCTCTCTTTATGTTAGATGGATCCTTGCTTTCAAAGAAACATTTTAAATGAACTAGAGATGATCTTTTTTTTTTTTTTTTGGCCAGTCCTGGGCCTTGGACTCAGGGCCTGAGCACTGTCCCTGGCTTCTTCCCGCTCAAGGCTAGCACTCTACCACCTGAGCCACAGCGCCCCTTCTGGCTGTTTTCCATATATGTGGTGCTGGGGAATCGAACCAAGAGCTTCATGTGTAGGAGGCAAGCACTCTTGCCACTAGGCCATATTCCCAGCCCTAGAGATGATCTTTTGAAAAATACAAAGTTATTGCTTTAGAACAAAGTTACAATTAATGTAGAAGATCTGGGGAATATATATAGCCTTTAAATAAAATGCTCATTAAAATGCTGATGTAAAATCACATTTAAGAATAAAAGGCTACTCAGATGTAGTACAGTGGTAGCGAGGGTACAGCCACAGGAAGGAACTACAAGAGAAACAAAACTAGACAAACCACTCAGTCAAACAAACTGACAAGGAAAAAAGGGAAAAAAGTAGTACAAGTTGACATAGCGTGTTGAGAATAGTTACAACAGTGGTATAACTCTTGTTTCCGTAATGTGTTCATTTCACTTGGCATCTTCTTATGTGGTCATATGGGTGTAGTTATTGGGGTATTTTGGTCTTCTACCATGACTAGCCTATTCCTGTACTAGCTATTCCCTATGAGGGAGGCCATAGGGTCCATGTTGCTTTGGGTTGGGCTCACTTCACTTAGTATGATTTTTTCCCAATTGCTTCCATTTCCTTACAAATGGGGTACTGTCATTCCTTCTGATGGAGGCATAGAATTCCATTGTGTATATGTACCACATTTTCCTCATCCACTCGTCTACTGAGGGGCATCTAGCTTGGTTCCATGTTTTAGTGATGACAAGTTGTGCTGCGATGAACATAGTTGTGCTGGTGGCTTTAGTGTGGTCTTGCTTGTAGTCTTTTGGGTAGATGCCCAAAAGTGGGGCTGCTGGGTCATAGGGGAGCTCTATGTTTAGCCTTCTTAGGAACCTCCACACTGCTTTCCAAAGGGGTTGAACAAGTTTGCATTCCCACCAACAATGTAGTAGAGCTACCTTTTGGCCACATCACCTCCAGCATTAGTTATTATTAGATTCCCTGATAATAGACATTCTTACTGGGTTGAGGTAGTATCTCAATTTTGTTTTGATTTGCATTTCTTTTATGGCCAGTGATATAGAGCACTTTTTCATGTGACTCTTGGCCATTTTCATTTCCTCTTCAGAGAAGTCTCTTTTTAGGTCTTTAACCCATTTGTTGAGAGGACTGTTGGTTCTTTGTTTGATTTGGAGGAATTTAACTTTTTGAGTTCTGTGTATATTTTAGATATCAGGCCTTTGTCTGTTGTATGGCTGGTGAAGATCTTTTCCCAATCTGTGGGCTTCACTGTACTACATCTGAGTACCCTGGATATTGTCCGATACAGGTAATAGAACTGGGGAAGGGAGAGGGAATACCAAAATCGAGAGACAAAGAACAAAAAGACAAACCATTCAAAAAGCAACACTTAGAAACTATTTGGTGTAAACCAACTGCACAACTCTTGGGGGGAGATGGAAAGGGGGAGGGGGAGGAGGGGAAATGAGGGAGGAGGTAACAAGTAGGACAAGAAATGTACTCACTGCCTTTCATATGAATCTGTAACTCCTCTGTATCACATTTTGACAATAAAAAAATTGAAAGAAAAAAATTGAAAATTAAATAAAAGAATAAAAGGCTATTCTCGTTTTAGTATAAACATTCAATCATAATCACCTCCATTGATCTGTATATTTTATTCAAGTGGTTTTTCTTTATAGTATTTATTCAACTGAAATACTATGACATATAATTTTAGTCCAGCTCTTGCTACATCAGTATTTTTCCACAACACTCAAATTATATTTCCTAATCATAATAAATATTTTCAATGGTTGTAAACAATATTATTACATAAGTTCATTACCACACACTTAGCTTTCTCCTTACTATTGGAAGTGTAGGGTATTTCCAAACTCTGTGTTGTTATAAGGAACACTAAAGTTTTTATCTTGGTATATATAAATTCTTGCCATTAATAGTTATCTCCCAGAGTAAATATATAGTGATAAAGTTTCTGAGGCAGACACAGAAACATTTTCATGTTGCCAAACTGATTTTAAGAAGAATTCCACTGACCACTCCAAATATGTGGTATGAAAGCAAATGCTTCATGAATGCTATTTATTTCATTTTGCTGTAGGAAATGTATTTCTGTGATCACTAGGAAGGGTGCCATTTTGTGTGTGTGCACTTGCTACTAATAATTTTAAGGGAATTGTCATTTTATTTTCATCCAATTTTGAGTTAAATCATAGGGTTCACATATTATATATTTATCCTTTATTTAACAAAAAATTATGTAATAATGGAAAAACATAAACCCGCCACTTCCTTTGAGTTTGGAATATTGTTTTGCATAAGTAAATTTAAATTTCTTCTTTTCCAGATAGTTTTAGCTATTCTAGTTCCTTTGCTTTTCCATATAGATTTTATAATAATCTTTTCTATATTTACACAAATCTTTGCTGGAATTTGGATAGGACTTATTTTAAATATGTATTTTAATTTGGAGAGAAATGACATCTTTATTATATGAGTCTTGTAATTCATGAACATGAATGTATCACCAGATCTTCTTTTATTTCTGTCATCAGCATTTTGCAATCTTTAGTGCTCAAATCCTGGACTTAGTTTATTAAGCTTATCTCTAAGTTTCACTTTTTCTTTGAAATAACTGTAAGTGATTCTGTCTTCATACATTTGCTGTCCGTATACAGAAAGACTGTGCTTTTGTGTTCATCTTGTATTATGTGATCTTCATAAACTATATTAATATAATTCTTACTTCCAGAAGGTCTTTTAAAATAGAGATTTCTTGAGGTTTTTGTTTCACATCGATCGTAATGTCATCTTCAAATAAGAACACTTTTATTTCTTCCTTTTCAACATATATGGTGTTATTTGCTTTGCTTGTGGTATTGCAGTGGCTAGATTTTCTGGTAGTATCTTAGTATGATTCTTACCTTGTTCCTGATTTAGGGAGAAAGAATTCAGTCTTTCACTGATAAGCATGATGTTATATGTAGCTTTCTTATAGATGCTCTTTCTCTAGTGGAAATATTTTTTTCTTTTCCTAATTTGCTGAGACTTATAATGAAGTGTGTAAAAACTTTTTTGTCAGTCATGGGCTTGAACTCAGAACCTGGGCGCTGTCCTTCAGCTCTTTTGCTGTAGGCTAGAACTGTAATGCTTTGAGCCACAACTCCACTTCCAGTTTTCTGGTGGTTAACTGGAGATGAGAGTTTCATGGACTGTCCTGCCCCAGTTGGCTTTGAACCATGATCCTCAGATCTCAGCCTTCTGAGTAGCTAGGATTACAGGCATGAGCCACCAGTGCCTAAGTATGCAGAATTTTGTCAAATGAATTTTCCAAATCAGTGAATATTTTTATCTGATAGTTTTCATTAGTCTGTTGATATGGTGGATTAAGTTAATTAATCTTTTACTGTTAAATCAGCCTTGCACATATGGAATAAATTCCATGGTGTATTCTTATAACCTACTGGATTCCATTTGATATTTTTTGAGGATCTTTGTGTCTATACTCATAAACAATATAGGTACATAGTTTTTTTTTGCACTTTTTCCCTAGTTTTCGTACTAAAATAATATTTGCTTCATACTGAATATTTGGATATTTCCATTCTCTTTTATTTTCTGGAAAAGATTATGCATAAGTGACATTTTTTCTGTAAATGTTTGGTAGAATTCTTCAATGAGACTGGTTGGGCCTGGACATTCTTTATGAAGGAGTTTTAAAATCTCAGTTTCTTTCGCCATTGTAGGTCTATTCAGGTTATTTGCTTCATCTTGGCTGAGTTTTAATACTTTGTCTTTTGGGAAGAAGTCATCTAGTTCCTCCAAGTTGTTAAATTTACTCATGTAAACTGTAGTATTCCTTCCAATGTTTATGATATCTGTGATGATATCTTTTCTATCATTCCTGATCTTGGTGACTTTATTTTCTCTATTTTCATTTCTTCAATTATACTATATTTTAACAATTTTATACTATTTTAAATGAACCGGATTTTTCATTAATTTTTACAATTATCCTTTTCTGTCTTGGTTTCTGCCTTTTATTATTTCCTTACTTTTTCTTGAATTGGGTTTACTTTTCCTAATTTCTTGAGGGAACAACTTAGCTTATTAATTCAAAACCTCTCTGTTTATGTAAGTTTTTGATGCCATGTATTTCCCACTCAGCAATGCCTGAACTGGACACCACACATTTTGTTCTGTTAATATTTTTCTCTTAATTCATTTCCATACATTTTAAAAATTGTTTACTTAGAAGCATATTCATAAACATACAAGTTATTTAGAGCTTACTTTTTGAGGCTCTATTGTTGGGTACATGCATATTATCCATATATTCAGTTTTTTAGGACTGTGTAATTCCTTTCACATCGCTGACAATGTTTTTTGAGGTGAACTTTGACTTATGGTCTCTGTAAATTGTTTTAATTAATGTTTGCATAGAATATGTGCTTCCAACCTTTTACTTTCAACCTATCTATGTTATTGAATTTGAGCTGTGGTTTTGTAAAGGACCTATAGTTGAATAACTTTTTAGATCTTTCCTACCAATCTCAACATTATTACTAGTGCATTTAGATCATTTACATTTAAGATAGTCAGCATGTTAGAGTCTACATCTATTTTATGATATGCTTCTATCATTGTTTCCACTGTTTCTCATTCTTCCATTTCTCTCTTCTTGCCTTCATGTAGTCTACTTCAACTTTTTGAGAAGTCCATCTGAATTATTAATAAAATTTCTGGATATATCTCTTCATACCACATTCTTAATATTTTCTCTAGGTATTACAACATGGATATATAAATCTCTCAGTGCCAAAATTTGCCACTTCAAGTACAGTATAGAAAAATCCTTTCTTTTAGGTTCTTTGAATCTCATTGCTTTAAAATACCATTGTCTTACAAGTGTAAAATAGGGGACTATTTGAGAGCAGAAGGGGAAGAGCAAAAGAAGAGGATAAAAAAGAGGAAAATGTGATTGAATTAATTCATACAAATGAATGAAAATAGAAAAATGAAACCTGTTAAATCATTTTAAAAGGGGGTAAAGGAATAGGAAGAATAACAGAGGGTAGATTTGATCAAAGTACATTATATGCATATATGGAAATATCAAAATGGAATTATCTTATGTAATTAATATATGCAAATAAAAGCAATTTCGTAATAACATCATTGTTATAAATATCAGGTGGTATTATTACTTATGTTATCATCATCAAATACCATTTGTATGAACCTGTGAGAAGGATAGCCTATCATATGAGCCCATGTTTCTGCTCTGTCTGGGTTTTGGTTTTTTTTTGTATTTTTTTCTTTATTGTCAAATTGAAGTACAGAGGGGTTGCAGTTTCATATGTAAAGCAGCGAGTACATTTCTTATCCAACTTGTTACCTCCTCCCTCATTCCCCCCGCCCCCCGCCTCCTCTCTCCCCTTCCCCCCTCCATGAATTGTACAGTTGGTTTACACTAAATGGGTTTGTAGGTATTGCTTTTGGAATGATTTGTCTTTTATCCTTTCTTTCTCAATTTTGGTATTCCCTTTCCCTTCCCTAGTTCCAATACATGTATATACAGTATCCAGGGTACTAATATCTGATACCGTAATAGCAGGAGTAAAACCACAGGAAGGGAATATGAGAGAAAATAGAGGTACAGTTTCACATGGCATTCTGGGTTTATTTTTATGTTCTAATGTTCTTTCTTTTAGAATTTCCTTCCTGCTTGAAGGATTTCCTTTAGCCAATATTTAAGTATAGGTCACATAGCACAAATTCTCTCAGTTTTCCTGCATTTGCAATTGTCTCCATTTCTTCTTCATTCCTGAGGAATTTTCTATGTTGATTGTTCTTTCTTAATCTTTTCAAAGTTGGCCTTCATGGTTTCAGATGTGAAATCCATTGTCCTGTGAATTGGTGTTCCTTGATTCAGGATATATTTTTTTCCCTCTGGGTATTTTCAAGAACTCATCTTTGCCTTTAATTTGTTGGGAATTTAATGTAGCTTGTTATGAATTTCTTTTGATTTACTCTGAGGTTGCTAAGTTTCTTGGATCTATGTTTGCTTTTGCTAAATGTAGAGTCTTTTCAGTTACAGTATTCTCCCATCACCACTTGCTTCTCATATTCTTTTTGGAACACTGATGAAGAATGTTGGATCATTCTTAGAGTTTCATAGGTCTTTGGATATGCTCATTTATTTTCTAATCCATTTTTTCTCTTCCCCCAAATGAGTGAAATTTTATTTGTCCTCTATCTGCTGATCTATTTGCCTTACTATCAAGTCCAATCAGCGAGTTTAAAACTTTTGATACTATGTTTTCAGTTGTAAGACTTCTATTTAATACTTTTTACAATACTTTTTCTTTTGCCAGTCCTGGGGCTTGAACTCAGGGCCTGAGCACTGTCCCTGGCTTCTTTTTGCTCAAGGCTAGCACTCTACCACTTGAGCCACAGCACCACTTCTGGCTTTTTCTGTATATGTGGTGATGAGGAACTGAACCCAGGGCTTCATGCGTGCTAGGCAAGCACTCTACTGCTAACCTACATTCTTAGCCCTACAATATTTTTAATAATACTTTTTGTAGCTCTTCTGAGATTTTCTCTTTTTTTTTCATTTATTTCAAAAGAAATGACTGTTGCTTATTGAAGCTTGTTGTTGTTGTTGTTGTTGTTATGGGGTTTGAACTCTGGGCCTGGGCACTGATTCTGAGCTCTTCAGCTCAAGGCTAGTGCTCTACCACTTGAGACACAGTGCCACTGCTGGGAAGGACTACCTGGGATCTCAAGGTGGAAAAAGGGAGTCTAATTCATAAGGCTTGAGAATACTCTCTGGGTCAGAAGACTTGTTGTGTGCAGCAGAATCTTTCTTGCTAATGCCAACCCTGCCATCCTGTGTTCCTCAGAAGATGATTGTCCCAGTTCTAGCATGGGAAAGGAAAAGTTGAATTATTAGATTGTTTTCAGTGAGGCTCCTGCTCCCTCCCCTTTCCAGCATGGTAGGCTCATCTGGTATTTCAGGTGCCTTGTGTTGCCACAGTGAAGGTCTTCTAATGCCTGAGTAGCCATCTTCAGTTAGGGAGAGTGGTTCCATCTGTCTCAAGATCATAAGCCAGATCCTTCACTCTACGTCCTTTCTGACTGCTCCTTTAATTACCTTCCCCCTCCCACCCCAGGGCTTACAATTTTATTTAGCAGGAAGGAACAAAGAGCAATGGGTCTAAGTCATCTTATATAAAATCATTATTTAAATTATACAATTGATACTAAAATAATTAGGACATAGGGCATCTTCACACAAAAAAAATCACCTCCAGGTGCTAATTATATTAGCTATGCCACTGAGTGTAGATAAAGAAGAAATTAGAAAGATTGAACATCCTTGAAGCCAAAAGGACAAAGAGTGTTAGAAGGTGACAGAGATTATTATACTTGTTTTATGGAGTTATTGGAAACCAGAGGATCTGAAGCATTAGGTTGCTTGTCCTAAATTTACTTGGGCATTTGGCTACAGGATAGTTGTAGAATTCAGGACTATGACATTCCAAGATCATGGTAATAGAATACTGGTTCCCAGGGCATGGCTTTTTAAATTCTAAGCACAGCATTTGCCGGAAGATATAAGGCATTAGTAAAGTAAACCTTTTGCCTATATGGCATATAACCAAAGAGTTTCAATAGAAACAAATGTTTTCTAAATATGACTAGTATTAAATGTCTCTTATTAATTGGCTCTTACTCATGCTGCTTGAAGGGCACTTAATTAATGTTCAAGAATTCATTTTGAGATGATAATTACCAGTAGAGTACTTAGTCTTAGAGGGAAAATAGTAAATTATTATTTGCATCTCAATAATTTTGTGACATATTAGTGACATCTTCCTTTAAGAGTCTCACGTCTATAATTTATCCATAACAATTTTATAAATCAAATTGCCATAACTTTTATTCACCCATTGTGCATGTACATTAAATATTTGTTCTCAGTAGTATGTACAGGATTACAGAGAAAATCTAATGACTTAATAGTTACACATGTTTGAGTCTCATTATATTTCCAAAACTTGACCCTGAAAAAAATTTACAGTGGATTAAGAATCCTTTAGAAACCCAGGACAAGAAAGCTGTCCCTATTTCCCCCCCCCACACACACACATACAAACAAAAAATGCCTTGTAGAGAAACCACCCTCAAATATTGCCAAACTGCAGATACCATTTTGGATGAAAATTATATCTGTTCAGCTACCCATTATAAAAAGCCTGCATATTTTGATAACTGGCCTATGATTCATTATTATATTGAACCTCAGGAAACACTTACTGGAGATAAATTGAGGTATCTTTGAAAAACTAATGAGAACTTTCACAATGTTAAGATGCCATCTCTATCCCCCACCCTCCCCTGCAATTCCTTCAACATCTTAAATGATTTTCCAGCTTCCTAAAAATGTGAACCAAGTTTCCAAGGTTATCTGTCTTCAAGTAAGCTAATACTTCTGCCTGAAGTATAACTGGTTCCAAGAACTGAGGTGTCTTAGGCGTTTTCCTGTATGTCTCACAGTATTCATGGTAAAAGTAATGATGGGTTGATAAGCTGAGACTTCACGTTGCAGCTGAGCTGTTAAATCATGACTGTACATGGCATAGATTTAGGTAGGAATGATCAGAGTTGTAAATTACAGGTGCAAGAATTAGTCTGTTAGGGTAAATTCTTGGTCAACTTGGAAAAACTTATGGGTCAAGTCTGCAAATATCATTGAAATGATGTACAGAGATTTCACTACAGAGAGCAAAGCATTCATTACAAGGCATGCTCTACCATCTGTAATTCTGCAGCTCAAGAGAACAGGAAGCAAGTCTGTTATTGCAAATCTGCTTCAAAGAAACACTATCATTATTAGTTCCCCTCCTTATTTATCCTTCAAGTGATTGCTCTGGAATTTTCCCCTTCAGAAATACTGTCCTAATGTAAAGAGGACAACCTAGAAAAGCTATTGTCTCTGGGCACTGGTGACTCATGCCTGTAATCCTAGCTAATCATGAGAGTTGATAGTCATGATTTCAAGGTGGAAAAGTCTGTGAGACTCTTATCTCCAATTAATCACCAAAACGCTAGAAGTGGAGCCGTGACTCAAGTGATAAAGCACCAGCCTTGAAGGAAGAAAAAAGCCATGTGAGCACCAGTCCTAGCGTTCAGACCCTATTACCAACACACACACACACACACACACACACACACACACACACACACACACACACAGAGAGAGAGAGAGAGAGAGAGAGAGAGAGAGAGAGAGAGAGCTATTATTTTATCTTCAGTGTGGCCAGTTATGTAGGTATCAAAGTAAAGGTGAGAAAATTATTTGATAATAATTGAACCATTTGCTTATTTGATAGTAAAAGAACCTAAATGTTTCCCTGGGGATCTAAATGAGATAAAATAAATCCAAACTTCCTGGCTTTCTAATTCCAGTTGCTTAGTCAGTGTCACTAGCTTTCTGGAAAAGTTCTTTTTCCAAACAAGGATTCCTGGATATCCCTGGAAGGACTTCACAGGGATGGCAGCTACAGACCCCACACATCTACCATGATCAAAATTTCCTTCTACCCTGCAAATCTGTCCTTGTCAGTGTCATCTGTTCAGAAGTAGAGTAAGGGCCTCTGCCCAGTGCTCTTGCTGATGGCGAGAATTCCAGCTTCCCCACATTCACTCTCTTGCCATACTCTCTAAATAGTCCATGATGCAATAGCAAAGAGACGTTATGTTTTGGGCAGCCATCCAGAGAATGTCTCTCTTTTCCACTGTGTGATACTTTTGTGTCACCTGAGATCCAAAGCAAAAAGAAATCTACTTGTGTTCACTGTCACCAGAGTCTCTCATCAAATGGCTCTTTCCACTTCAAATCTCATTACTTTTCTTCACTGAGGATCAAAATTGTGCCACAAAACTAGGAAAGAACATTTCTAATGACTCTAGTGTTGTTATGTTTTTACTTCCACATTTCAGGCATCTAACTCCTCTTTCTCCCAATAAGACTCAGAAGTAATGAACTAAAACACTCATGGACATCAAGTCATGGAATACTGCCCAACCTCCTATACCCCTGCACTCCCCAGAGGTAAGTGATACACTATAGCTAGTACATTCTTTATTGGCCTCAATTCTCTATTTGACTCTGGCTATATAGACAGGGCATTACATGCTATACAGTTATGGTCTCCAATGTGAGATGATCAGACTACAGAGCTTATAATCATTTGGGTGTCAGGAGTAAATGTTAGAATGAATAAGATCAAATACATACATATGTACATGCATACATGCATACAGTTTTTCTACTATTTAATACATGAATTGACACCAGTGCCCTCCTTCTGTCTACATGAGAGAGTTACATGGACCATGTTGCTTAGAGGAGAAGCCCTGGGTTCGATTCCTCAACACCGCATAAACAGAAAAAGCCGGAAGTGGCCCTGAGGCCCAAAGGGTAGAGTGCTTGCCAGCTTTGAGCAAAAAGAAGCCAGGGGCAGTGCTCAGGCTCTGAGTCCAAGCCCCAGGATTGGCAAAAAAAAATAACTACTGTAAAATGAGGCTGGAGGTATGTCTCAGCATTAGACCATTATCAATGATAAAGTCCTGAGTTCAAACTTCCAATACTGCCAGAAGAGAGACCATGATGGTAGAACTAGGCCTGGTAGCACTCTCCTGCAACACAGAACTTGGAATGCTGAAGTAGGAAGATCTCAATTTTAAGGACAATTTGGGCTATTTAGCAAGGGTTCTGTCTCAAAAAAGAAAAAGAAAGAGGAGGAGGAGGAGGAGGAGGAGGAGGAGGAGGAGGAGGAGGAGGAGGAGGAGGAGGAGGAGGAGGAGAAGGAGAAAAATGATAGTAGGAAGACATCACAGTATATTGTAATCATAAATTGACATGTTAATTTGAATTCTGCTTGTAGACTACTTAAAGCTAATAAAACAATTTAATTGGAAACCTCTTTTAAGATATTAATAAATAACTACTATTTACCTCATCTTACCCATTCTTTCAAAATATACTTTGTGTGTATGACTCATTGTGCACAGATACATTAGAGCAATATAACACAGATATAATTTAGAAAAAATATATCTGTTGGTAGATCATGGTCAAAATATGTTTATTGAAATAGGTCTTGGGATCACAAAAAACTTTGGGGTTCAATCCTTTGAACTGGAATCTCAATGCAATTTGTAAGAGCTATTAATATATCCTGTTGCAACACCCAGAGCAACAGTAGCGTTATGGAGTAAGCATTATAAACTTCTTTTTTCCCCATAGAGAGGTCATGCAAAGGGTCCTCTCTCCCTCTTCTTTCACAGAATATCTAGCTATCTGCTTGCTTCTTAAATTCTTTTGGGGAGTCACAGTATTTAAGAGCAGGTTGTGAAAGATGAACATGGTGGCTCCTGTCTGTCATTCCCCCTACTCAAGAGGCAGAGATAGGAGGATCATGGTTCAAGGCAAGTCTAAATTTAAGTTAGCTAGTGAGACCTTACCTCAAAAATAAAAGAAATATAGGCACAATAAATCATGTCTGAAATCCTAACTTTTCTTGGGAGACTGAGATCATAAGTATTATTGTTCAAATACAGCCTAGGCAAAAACTTCTTGATACCATCCTCAGCTCTCAACCAATAGCTGAGTTAGCAGTGTGCACCTGTCATCCAGCTATGCAGAAAACTGAGATGAAGAGGATCATAGTTCCAAGCCAGCCTGGGCAAAAAGTTTATATGACTCCATCTCAGTGGAAGATACTGGGCATTGTGACATGTGTCTGTCATCCCAGCTATAGCAAGAAACATAAAATGGGAATATCATGGTCCAGGAATGTGCTCAGGGGAAAAGTGATACCCTGTCTTAAAATAACCAGTGAAGAAAAGGGCTGGAGATATGGCTCAGCATTAGAATATTTGCCTAGCAAGTATAAGGCCCCAAGTTAAAAATCACACACACACGCACACACATACACACACACACACACACACACACACGCAAACACAGATAGGATATATTAGTGCATTCATATAATCCAAGCTAGTTAGGAAGTAAAGTATAATGGCAAAAGCACTAAACCATGTCTGAACAAAACAAATTAAAATCAAAAGGACTGGAGCATGGCTTGCCTAGATAGAGTGATAGAGTGCTTGCCTAACAAGCATAAGGCCCTGAGTTTGATCAAAGTGCATTATAAGAAGATGATACTGAGATGGTAAGACCATGATGGTGTCCATTCGTGGTCTTCACATTACCAGTGGATTCAGAAAGGGTAAGTTTCCTCTAAAGGGACCAACCTAGTTTGTTATAGCAAGATTTCCTGGGACATGCTTTAGTTTTTCATATGTCAATGCTCTGTATTTATTATTTACAGTGTGTCTAGAATATTGGCAGATTTGGATGGTTGTGTCTTTCTGGCAGAGTTCAAAGCAAGGAGGAAGACACTACTAAAACATGTAAACTCTGTGCAGCCACTTAGCAACAGCCAACTAAGAACTGCTGCCTGCCTGCCTGCCTGCCTGTGGTAGGCCTTGTGGTGGCTTACGAAGGGGATGAGAAAGAGCAGAGGGATGTGGGAGAAAGAAGGGAGGGGAAGAAAGGGAAACAAGAAAAGCAGGAAATAAAAAGGAGATCGAGGGAGATTGAGAGGAGAAAAGAAGGAAATCAAGAAGAAAGAAAGGGTAGACATCTTCTCTGGCTTCTTTACAAAGTAGCTTACCACAACAAGGCTGCCTACGGTAATTGCCAAATGAGGGAAGCAAATCTGGAAGCCAGTCAAGAGCTTAGACAGAAGCTGTGGTGATCAGCAAAGCATCCAAGAGGAAAAAAGTTCCATGACCAAAGGGTTCTCAAAAGTGGAGGACTGTTAAATCAGGTCATGGGTTCCCAACACCAGACACTCTGAGTCAGTAGGGGTTGTGGGGGAGGGGGATGCTGGTGCTCATGCTAGTAGTCTGGAGATGAGGCTTTTAAGAACCACTTCCCTGATTGATAAGTTGAAGGGGGGAGGGCTGTCAAGGGCTGATGTGATGAAGATGTTAAGAGAAATAAGCAAGAGGATTCTGTAGTGATGGGATTATGTAACAGAAGAATGGGAGATGAGAATGTGAAGGATTTTGCATTGTTATCTCATAGGCAAACAGGAGTCATTGATTTGTGTTTGAGTGGTGGGATGACAAAATGGAAACTATAAAAACAACTATTTAAGCCATCAGCAATTTAGTCCATGCTGTGGTGTAGGACAGGGGAAGAGAAGGATGCAGAAAGGACAATTTATTTCAGTTGTTTAAAATTCTATTTTTATGCTATTCTTTCCAGACAGAGGTGAGGAAAGAAATGTATCTTAAGAGGTTTTATTTTGGTAAGAAGCAGGGGCCAGCCTTCCTCTTGGGAAAGAAGACAGAGGCAAACAAATGGAGTCTGTGCTTTGGACAGCTATTATTCAAGTTTTCCTAAAAAGTGACAGCATGGAAATCCTCAAGTCTGCTCAGAGTCTGTGCCAATTTGATGGGAGAATCTGCAAATTTTCAGACAGTAAGTTGATCCGTGATGGCCTTCAACCCAGGAGTAAGGAATTTTCTGTTTATAGTTTTGACTCAAAAAGGATCCAAATTTGCCCCACCCTGGAAGTACATCATTAAGGGGGAATTTTCAGTGTTTAAAAATGGTTTATAATAAGATCACATTGGATTTTCTTCTTTTTCTCCCCTCTGTGAAGATAAATGCAATTTGTTTGAAATGGATTCAACATCAAACAAAAGAATTCTGCTGTAAGGACACACACACACACACACACACACACACACACACACACACACCACTGAGCCAGAGGTTCTGCTCTAAAAGAGTTGTTTAAGCATATTTCTGTGTAAAGCAAAATCAACATGGGTGAACTTGAAAATCATTTGTGAGATCCTCTGATAAAGAAGATGAAAGAAGAAATGAGCCAGGCACTAGCGGCTCGTGTTTGCAATCCTAGCTATTGAAGAGGCTGGGATCTGAGAATTACAGTTCAAAGCCAGCCCAGTCTGTCAGACTCTTCACTACACAAACACCAGAAGAAGAGCTGTGGCTCAAGTAATAGAGCATCAGCCTCAAATGTTAAAGCTAAAAGACAGTGTCCAGGCCCTCAGTTCAAGCCCTATTACAGGACAGGCACAAAACAAAAGGATGAAGGATAAAGCTGAAGACTTGGGGGAAAAGTCCAAAGAATTTCTTTAAATGACCCATATCATCATTTGACATTGATGTAATCATCTACAAGGCACCAAAATAAGCCACTGGCTCTGCTTGAAGGAGCCTAGAACCAGCCTAGGGGTAGGTTGGGTTGAAAACAAAGTTCTGGCATCTTCAAATCTCCATGAATCTTTATCCTGTTCTGTGCCACCTCACTAGACAACCCATCTTTTCCTCTGCGGCTCCCTCTACTCCCCATTTTCTGTTTCCTTCTTCTTTATCAGCTTCCGATGGGTTGAATAATAATTTAATACAAGTTCAGTTGTTTTTCAAAATGTTTTGCAATAAGATCTTATTGCTTTTATTCTCTGTGGCTAGATGTGGAAGAGCCTGTATGACTGCCCTAATTTTAAAAGCAGGAAAAATAGAGCTAATGGATCAAGTGAATTGCCAGGATGAAAGGAATAAGATTAGCACTCGTTACTTTTTACCCTGGCAACTGAAATAAATACAAGAACTGAATTGTAGTAATTATTTTGGAAAGAATTGGAAAACATCATTCTTTGTGATTCTCTTGTAATGGATGTGGTAACAGAGAAGATGGCTGCTGCCAGTTTTTAATTCAATGGAGGTTTTGAACATATTTCTAATTTCTCTTACCACATCCCTAGTTTTCTCATGCATAAAATAGAGCTAATACAATAATTAGTATCTGTCTTATAGGGTCATTGGAAGGATTAAATGATTTAAAGCATATCAAGTACTTGGAACAGTACATGACATCTAATAAGCACTTGATAAATTTATGATGATGATTATAGTGACAAAATTTGTTTTTAAAGTGACAACCTCAGTATTCAACTATTCCAAATATATTCATATATGTATGTTTGCATGTATATATACATATATATACACCCACAATATCTAGATGAAAAGGAATTACACAGATTTTCCTGAAAAGCCTTATTAGAATGACAAAATAATGGGTGGAGTCTGAGTGAATGCATAGTCTCTGTTCTCCCAGAACACTTTGGAAATGAAACCCTCCATTTGAGGTTATTTGTATTATGGCTGGGTATGCTTCTGAGGAAATGAAAGCCACACTCTAGAGATGCCATTCCTGCTCCTATTTACATGTATCCTGGTGGTAGCAGAAGTCATTTTCTGCCCCTAAGAAGCCAAGAGTATACCTGGTCAGGCCCTGTGACACTCAAATCTATCTGTGACTGCTTAGATGGTATGTAGAAAGGACAATATTAGAGAGTGTACATTTATTTTAGTTGTGTAAATTTATTTCATTATAACTTGTCATAACTGTCCCTTCAATATAAGCCTCTCTATCCTTTTTTTTTTTTTTTTTTTTTTGCCAGTCCTGGGGCTTGGACTCAGGGCCTGAGCACTGTCCCTGGCTTCTTTTTGGTCAAGGCTAGCACTCTGCCACTTGAGCCACAGCGCCACTTCTGGCCATTTTCTATATATGTGGTGCTGGGGAATTGAACCCAGGGCCTCATGTATATGAGGCAAGCACTCTTGTCACTAGGCCATATCCCCAGCCCAAGCCTCTCTATCCTATATACCCTTCTGTGCTCTTAGCTAATGATTTCCCTTGCACTACTTTTCACCAGTCTTGTTCTTCTTATCTCTCTCAGTCTTTCCAAAGTGTCCTCTGGAACTCGCATGTGTCCTCCCCCAGCAAGCTCTATACCTTCTCACTCCATCATCAAGAATCCATTTAAATATGGAGGTCCACTTCCTAGAGCCGTCTTAGGCAGATGCTATCTATTCTACAGGGTTTCACAAAGATTACCATCCCAATCCATTTGTCTTCATTCCAAAGTCTAGTTCTTCCACACGTATATAAAAATCCCTTTGTTCAAGAAGATGGAATAGACATACTTTTCTCTATCTCCATGTTAAGAAAAGAGAGACCAATGGAAGGCCATAAGCATTATGTATAAAACAAACACAGAACATTCTGAAATGGGGAGAGAAGAAGAGAGTCCATCTCCCTTTTTCACAACAGCTGAATTCTGCAAATTTTCTTTGCATTCTTTGTATCCCAGACTTGGTCCCAAAGAAGCTGGTAATTTGGTAACACTAACAGGAGTGGACCAAAGAATAAACCTCAGCAAAAGCTAGCTCTCTCTAGCCAAAGCATTGGGAAAGTGTGTAACAAGAAAGAACTTTTAGGAAGTGGCACTGTGGCCTAAAGCAGTAGAGCACTAGCCTTGGGGGAAAAATAAAAAGCTCACAGATAGCTCCCAAGCCCTGAGTTCAATCCTTACATCTGACAACAAAGAAAAGAAAAGAAAAAAAAGTCCTGTCACAAAATAACCATTCTAGCCAAATATCACAGAAACAACATGGCTCCATTCTTTCCCCCAGGAACAGCAGAAAAGGACAATTGAGGAGTCTCGATTTCTACAGTGCGTAGCTGTAATACGGGCCACATCGCACCAGGGTAATGTCAGGAGGCTTTCATCACTGCTGGATAGTAACAAACACTCTTGCCATGGGAATCCTGGATTCTTACTCCCATCTGGTAATGAGGCATCACTTCCATATCCACTAGGATGCTGTCAGAGGAGGCTTACTGGCACCCAGTGGTAATGAGGCCTCCACCCCAGGATGCTGGAGGCTACCTGAGTAAATGGAACTCCTTTCAGATGATCGTAGAGCTTTAATGGGGAACTTGGACTTCTATGCTTGCCTTCTAGGGACAGATAGTCCTCCAACTTCTCTATATCTTATCTGAGTACATTGGAAACTGTGTATACAGGTATTAGAACTAGGAAAACTGTAAGGGAATACCAAAATCGTAAGACACAGGGTAAAAAAGACAAACGATTACAAAAGCAATACTTGCAAAACTGTTTAGTGTAAATCTACTGAACAACTCATGGGGGGAAAGGGAAAGTGGGAGGGGGGAGGGGGAATGAGGGAGGAGGTAACAAACAGTACAAGACATGTATCCAATGCCTAACGCATGAAACTGTAACCGCTCTGTATATCAGTTTGACAATAAAAATAATAATAATAAATAAAATAAAACTATCAGCACAAAAGAAACCCAGTATGAATGGAAGTCAGCTAAAGAAGAAGGTTTAAGTAAGATCCAGAGTGTCACAGCATGAAGTGTTTGTGTTTCAATTTAAAAACCACTCATCATACAAAGGAAAATCATACAAAGGAAAGTCTCGACTTAAATGAAGAAGAAAATCAATAAATTTCAACACTGAGAGGGCAAAAATGTGAGGATTATATAACAAAGAGTTAAAAGCAGCTATCATAGAAATACTTCAGTGAACAATTACAAATATAACAGAAACAAATGGAAAAGTAGACACTTTTAGCGAAAAATAGAAAAAGAATAGATAGAGCTGGGTGCTGATGGTTTACGCCTATAAGCCTAGCTATTCAGGAAGTTGAGATCTGAGAACTGTGGTTTGAGGCCAGCTCCAGCAGGCAAATCCATGGTCTCTTATCTCCAATAAACTAGAAAAAAAAACTGGAAGTGGAGGTGTAGAGCGAGTGGTACAGCACCAGCCATGAGTGAAAAACACAAGCAAAAGTTTTAGGCCTGGAGATAAAGTGCTAGCACACAAAAAAAAAGAAAAGAAAAACAAAGAAGGGACATAAAGAAGAAATGGCCAGGTGCCAGTGGCTCACGCCTGCAATCAAATCTGAAGGCTGAGATCTGTGGATGGCAGTTTGAAGCCAGCCCAGGCAGGGAAGCCCATGAGACTCATCTCCAACTAACCAGCAAAAAGACAGAAGTGGCCCAAGTGGTAGAGCACTAGCCTTTAGCACAAAAACTCAGGGACAGCACCTAGGCCCTGAATTCAAGGCCTGGGACTAGCACAAAAAAGAAGGAGGAGGAGGAAGAGGAAGAGGTGGAGGAGGAGGAGGAGAAGGAGAAGACTATAGACTCCAAAAATAATAAAAGAAATAGATGAATATAATACAAAATTGAGATGGGAGAGCCATGAATGAGCAGAACTAGGGAAACCAAGACTAAAATCTCAATCATTCATTCCCCTTAAATACCTACCTACCTATCTACCTACCTATCATCTATATCAATCTATCTACCTGTCTGTCTGTCTATCCACCTATCCATCTATTTATGCCAGTCCTGCTGCTTAACTCAGGGCCTGAGCACTGTCCCTCAGACATTTTGCTCAAGGCTAGCATTCTACAACTTGAGCCACAGCTCCATTTCAGGCTTTTTTGGAGCCTAATTATGGATAAGAGTCTCATGAACTTTGTTGTGTAGGCTGGCTTTGAACCACAATCTGCAGATCTCAATCTCCTGAATAGCTAGGATTACAGGCATGAGCCACCAGTACCTGATTTCCACTTGAGCTTTTAAATGGATGTGTTGGCCTCTGATTCAATCTTTAGCCACACCACCAAAATTATTGTGTTCATTACTGATATTTGTTTTAAAGTGTTAATTCATAAAATTCAATGATTGGTGGATCTGTATGTTGAGATAGCACCCAGCTACCTGTTCTAGTTACTCATTAATGGGCAGCAAATCACCCATAAACTTAGTGGCTTCAAACAATGAAAACAATTTATTATCTCTTACAGTTTCCATGCATGAAGAATTCAAGATTGGCTTGGTTGGGCAGGATTGACCTTGGATTTCAGTTTGCTGCAGATGACTGAAGTGAAAATCATCGGAAAGCTCACTCACTTACATAGTCCGGCACCTGGGCTAGGAAGACTCAAACCATTTCTTCAAGTACACCTCATCAATCTTGGATTTATACAATGCACAATGCAACTGCAGACTGTGTAATATTCAAGAACAAACAAAGTGGCATCCATCACTCTCCAGCTCTCTGGCTGGCACAGTCTAAGTACATACCAGAACTCAGTAGATTGGAACCAGAACCAGATGTTGATGTTCCAAATGTGGGATAGAATCTTACCAGATAAGCTTGTAGTATCCTTGTGTGTTTATTCCAGGCAGTCTACCCTTCTGAAATGCAACAGCACCAGAGCCAAAACCATTTACGTCAGTCCTAAAATTACTGTCTTCTTCCATATGACATAATGATTACTATTTCAAAAATTTCCATGAGACTATCCATGAACTTTGGAGAAACTTGCCATTGCAGTAAAATGCTATATATCAGGGTTATCAGATATACTAGTAATGCCAGTACAGATGTTCCAAGTTTTACACTTGTTCCATCCCTGCTATTTTCATAGCACCTCCCTTTATGCACACTCCAATCTGATCTGGCTAGATGATACATTTTATGTTTCTATATAATTTCTCCATTCCAAATGTATGCAATCCTGTTTACAATCAGATTGTTTCAGAGTCAGACCATTTCAGAAGTTATTCCTCTAAACAGCAGTAGACATGTCAGGAAAGAGTTTAGAAAGAGAGAAGGTCCAGCTTTTCATTCTGAATGAGATGGTAGAGAATACATGAGAGTCCAATGTGTCCAATATAATAAAGGAATCCTAATAAACACTAAATGCAAAGTCATTATCTTCATAATAGTGATAGGAAAGCATCTCCACTTAACTTGATGAATCAATGTTCTCCAATGTAAACAATGGCTGATATCCAGAGCTCACACCAGGGCTAGAGGACAATTCTCTAAGCTATCAGAATAGCTCTTTTCCCATTGTTTGCGTAATGCATACCACAAAGCGAAAACTGGGTTGTTCCCAAACCTTTTAAAACTAGTTCATATTAATTGTACAAATGAGTTTTTACCGTATTATTTCACTTGCATTTACTGATCAGATAAACCCCCTCTATTACTCTCTTTCTTTCATTGCCAATCTCCTTATTTTTAACAGTTCTTAGTGGACTTGCCATCTTCATACACAGACACAATATACTTGGATGGTATTCACTCCCCCCATTTCTTTTTCCTTTTCTTCCTTCCTCTGGTCCCCCTGAAACATGTTTATGCTTGTGGACATCTTATAATTCCATAGGTACATTCAATAGAACCTGAATTGATTAAAAGGGACCATAAATAGTGTAAGTTGTTGACACACTTGATTAAGAAAAATTTTAGGGGAGTTTTTAAAAAGCACTGTTTTGGATGTAGTAGATTTCTCTATAAAAGATTAGATAGCCTACAGAAAGATTCTATATTCCAATTTCCTCATAAATATGAGGAAATTATAAGTGGTAGCTATTCAGCAACTTTGAAAATCTTCCATAAGTTGGTGAAATTTCCTCCTTAAGGAAAAAGCCAAAACATATTTATTTTCTCAGTATCCCTTGCCACTGGAGAGGTGACATGTGACCAACATTCTGCCAGTCAATGTTTAAGTGGAAAGTAGAATAAATATTTATGGAACACTTACATGGTGTCAAGCATTGATCCAGATACTATGAATATAAAGAGGCTTACATATTAGTAGGGGTAGACATACAATAAATAAAGCGGTGTATTAGATGGGCTAGGAACTACAAGAAAAGGCCATGTTGTTAAAGAGATATAACATGATGAAGAATGGTCACTCAAAATCTTCTTTGAAAAAGTAGCATTTGAACAGAGACCTAAGTGATATCCATATTAGATATCTAGGCAAGCATTTTCTAAGCAGAAGGAAGGTAAAAACAAAGTCCCTGGGGCAGAAGCCAATCCTATAATGTTCAAAGAATGGCAAGAAGGATAGTTGAGTCATGGAATAAGCAATGAGAGCAGTGGTTAAAGATAAATTAAGTGAAGGAGTGTACGGGTAGATTGTTCATGAAAGGCCTTGTAGGAAAACATCGAATTGTTTTACTGAGTGATCTGGAAAGATTTGAACAGGATGACATGTTCTATCTTACAATAAAAAGTCATCCTGATTGTTGTGTGAGAAATAAACCATAAGTGTAGAAGAGCATAAAACCCTGGTCCAGTTTAGGAGACAAATAAAATGATCCCAACCAGAGATAATGGTAGTTTTTAACTACTGTGTTATCAATAGACATGACAGAGGGTGGGCTTGCAATGGCCTTGAATATAGGAACCAGTGATTCATAGAATGTGGGGTAAGAAAGGAAGAAAAGAGTCACTAGTATCTCCAAGGTTTTCTGCCTGAGCAATAGGAAGGGTGCTATTGTTATGGCACAGAGAGTAAAATGTTGACACTACACAGAAATAGGTTTGTGGAAGGCATCAGTAGCTCTATTTTAGACATGTTACATTTGAAATATTTATTCAACCATCAAGTGAAGATGTGCAGTTGGCAGGTCATAGGAGTATGGACTGGAAGAGGTCTGAGTGAGAGGCACTAACATGGGGAAATGTCAATAGACACAGGTGGTGTTTTCAGCTATGGCTCTAAAATCATCTAGATAGTGAGATGGAATGACAGACAAGGATATTAAGGCTAGGGGCACTCCAAAGATTAGAGGTTGAATACAGACAGGAAAGTAACTGCCTGGAATAGTGAGAAGTCAGTAAAGAAAAAGGCAAGCCTATAAAAAAGAAAGTAAGAAAAAGTAAACTAAGAAAGGGTGATAACACAGATACCTCTATGGAAAGATGGTTCTATGTTACTATTATGATGGATCAGAAGGAGGAAGTCTAAGAATTAACTATAAATCTAGGCACAGTGGCTCACTGTTCAGGAGGCCAAGATTGATGGGATTGTGGTTCTGGGCCAGCTCAGTCAAAAAGTTCATGAGACCCCATATCAACCAATAAAAAGCTGAGAATGGTGATAGAGACTTGTTATTCTAGTTACATAGAAAGTGTAAATTGGAAGAACATAGTCCAAGTCAACCCAGGTAATAAGTGAGGCCCTATTTGAAAAATAACAAAAGCAAAAGGGGCTGAAAGGGTAGTTCAAGGAATACAGTTGCCTACCTAGCAAAACATCAGTTCCTCAATTCAACCTCTGTCTTGAAATTTTACGAAGCAGTTTTGGTAGCTTATCTTTGACCATAATATACTCCCTTTGGGGACTGTTGGGACAACCCAGTCAGTTTGCACATCAGTAGTTGGGTCTATGAGTTGTAGCTCTGCCCCCAAGCTGCTTAGCTAGTGTCAGTTTGGCTTCAGTAGCCAGGTTGTCAAGTAATCATATAAGTATCATAGCCTGTTGAGTATCATAGCCTGTTCCACTGGCGCTCTACCACTAGGTCCATTCCCTCAGTCCTTCTGAAGGCTTTTTAATGTGTTTCCTTATCAGCATCATGAAAAATCTCCATCATGTTATCCTTCTGTGTATCCCTCTTCCAAATTTCTCATGTTGGTAGCTTGGAATCATTCATAAACGTATTTATCCCATAGAAATTGGCAAATGGTACCAATTTTAAGATCTGTTCATTCAACATTTAGCAGCATCCCTCTGGACAGAAGGGAAGGCACATAAGGACATCTCACGTATTCTGGGTTCCTACCACAATCATCTCTCTAGGATTCACTCCTTCAGTGTCATTAGGGTATAATATCCAGGAAAGTCAGATGAGATCATTTATGTAAAAACATTCAGTGCAGTATCTGGCACATAGTATGTGTTCATTCCTTTTGGAGTTTTAATGACATAGAGCTGACTATATAATTTGTGGGGCCCAACATAAAATAAAATTATGGGGCTTCTTATTTTAACAAGCAAGGGGAAATTTCCTTCCCTCTGTGTGTGTATCTCTCTCTCTCTCTCCCCCCCGTCTGTGTGTGTGTGTGTGTGTGTGTGTGTGTGTGTGTGTGTGTGTGTGTGTGAGTGTGTGTGGTCTTTGTCATGGTACATTTCTTTTCTATTTAATACTGTTACAGGTAATAGTAAATAAAAATAAAGGTTTAACTTAGCATAAATTGTACCCCACAGACACTTGGGCCTGATGGCTATCATCCATTCTCCCCAATTACTAGATCAACCCACTGTCACAGATAGGAGTTAGGGAGCCCGAGGCCAAGAGAGACCCAATCACCAGAGGCCTGAGGAGTGGGTACGAAGATCCTGTCCTCTGGCAGTATTGTGTTCTGCCTGAGGCTCCAAGGTCTTGGTATTTGTTTCTATGTTTCATCAGACTCCACTCAGAAAGGTAATGTTAGGAAAACTTTCAAGATGAGGCCAGGAATATCAGTTTATGCCTGTAATTCTGGAGTTTGGGAAGCTGAAGCAGAAGGATCATGTATATAAGGTCAGCTTGGACTACATAGTGAGTTTGAAGCCAATCTGTGCTACTTAGAAAGGTTCTGTCTCAAAAAAGAAGAGAAAGAATGGAGAGGAGATGGGGAGGGAGGAGATGAGAGGAGTAGGAAGAGGAGGGGAAGGAAGAGGAGGAGATTCTGCTGGATACTAGTGGCTCACACCTGTAACTCTCACTACTCAAGAGGCTGAGATCTGAGGATCACAGTATGAAGCTGGCCTGGGCAGAAAAATCTGTAAGATTCTTATCTTCTACTAACAAGAAAAAAGCCAGATGTAGAGATGTGGCTCAAATGGTAGAACACTAGCTTTGAGCAAAAAAAGCCAAGCAAGAGCATGAGGCCCTGAGTTCAAACTCTAGTACTGAGCCCCAAAGAACTCCCAATGGTAATAACAGAGAATCAAACCAAGGCCCTTCTGAGCATAAGCCCTGGGCAATTCCACAGGGCACAGGTCCATGATTGAAGTCCCATCATTTGTTTGCTTAAGGCTTTACTCCAACAATTCTCTCTCTTCCATCACTGATTTCTCCCTCTGCAGTAAAGAAAGCAGACCAGGTTACAAAGATATCTTCATGACCTAAAAAAAAAAAATCACAAATCCCCCTCAACTCTTCTTGTTAATGCTTTGATTTCCTGCTCCCTTTCACATTTGAACTCCTAGAGTATGTGGTCTATACTTTCCACCTTTACTTATGCATAACTCCTTTTTTTTTAATCCACTGCAATGTTTTCATCTACCATGCCAATAGAACTGCTATGATCAACATCACTGTTGGGCTTACCTTTTACCTCTTTTACTTGCAGGAAAGGTTGGCTTGAGCAGCCTGCTGAGCATATCCAAAGGACCTGTGCTCATAGATGCTTTCCAAGAGTATGGCCATCTCTTTGAGGTTAAAAATGGTGCTTGAAATACTCACTCTAGGATGTATGATTCTCAAGGCCTCTCTCAAAAAAACATTACAGCCTCGGTAAAGATCTAAGGAAAGAATCGAACTGCTTTGACTTAGAATGGCTGATTTATTGTCTTATAGCCCTTTTGTTTCTCATCAAAGAGAATATCTGTGTAAACTCTACAAAATAACATCACTGAGCGTCCTGAAACCTTCTAAGTTCAGAACATTCCCAAGTTATCGTTGCTGTAAGATGTTTATCCAGAGACAATAGTTTGAGTTCCACATTTTTTCTTCTGCTATTTTCTACTTTAAACATACCCCCCAAATTCCAATTAGGGCCAAGAGAATGTTACTGTTAGTTATAAGACACCTGGCTTCTTGGATTTATCTTCTAATCAGGCCTCCAGTTAATATATTTAAGAACTAGAAATATGTTTTCTTCTTCAGAAGTTTTCTTTTTGAGATCACATCAGCCTCTTGTTCTTAGGATAAAAGTAGAAAATTTGCTTGTATCAGCAGCAGGTCTTCCTTTTAGGAAGTCCAGGGCAAAAGCCCATTGGAATGAAGTGTGTGTGGAGCCTCAACCATATGTAGTATGTCACAGCTCTGTTCACACTGAATTTCCATGTGGAAAACCAAAACAGAAGAAAACAAAAAACCCACCCTTCTTATTTGTCTGCATTTGAATTAATTGCTCCATGGTTCTCTCCTGCTTAGAAGCAAAGTTCAATTTGTTATTTGATCTTCTTTATCTCTCCCATTTTCTTTGGTGTTCGTCCTGGTGCTTGAACTCAGAATCTGGGCACTGTACCTCAGCTTTGGTGCTCTACTACTTGAGCCACAGCTCTACTTTTGGCTTTTTTGGTGGTTAATTGGAAAGAAGAGTCTCATGGACTTTCCTGTTCAGGCTTGCTTTGAACCAGGATCCTCAGAATTCAGGCTTTTGAATAGTTAGATTACAGGCATGAGGCATCGGCACCTGCCTATCTCTTCTACTTTTAAAACTTTCTTTTCAGTTAGAAAAGCCCCTCTCAGAAATAATTCTCATCATATGTATATATATATATATATATATGACCTCTTCTGATCATATATATGTATGTATATATATATATGACCTCTTACAAATCAAGAAGAAAAAGACCAAAATCACAACAGAAAAAGATATAAACTATCCATAGAAAAAGATGTATAACTGGCTCTTAGATATAATAAAATAGGCTCCACTTCATTTATAAATTAAAACTATACTGTAACATTTTCACCCATCCTTTGGGGAAAATTCTAAGCTTAACGAAACATTGTACTGGTGCCACTGTGGGAGTAGACCCTCTCCTACACTACAGGTGAATGTTCTGTATCCCCAAAAGAAGGAAATTTGGCAATAGGTATAGAACTAAATTTACAATTTTTGACTCATCGTGTTAATTTCACAAGTTCTCACTGAAAAAAAATGCCTCTATAAATGGAAAAGTAATGGATGTATTTGTTATGATGTTATTTCTATCAACAAAGATTTAGAAAAGTGTGACAACTAAAGGTTCCTTGAGTATACTTTTAGTGAAGTTTTAAAATATGAGAATGTTTTACATAATCAAAACCCAATTAAATGAAAATAATACACACAAAGAAAATCCTACAATTAAATATAAATAGAAAAATGAACCTACCTGTATATCAAGTAGGACATACCCCCCACAAAAAGTCCAAGTAACTTCAATAATTCATTCAATATTGAGTGTACAATGTTAGAAGGCCACAGTCTAAAGACAGAAGAAAATAGCAAAGAAATCTTAAAATATACTTAGCAGGATTATGTTAGCAACAGTGTTGTCATTTTAAAACTATTTCATGTATTATTTTGGGGGACAGAAAAGTAATACATTTTCAGTAGTAGATGTCTCTATTTTCACTCTGAAATGAAAAGAGATGAAAATATAAAATGAAGAAAGAAAAACTATACTGTTACAAATGGATTTGAAACATTAGCATAAACATAGTTTTTCAAAAATGTTTACTACTTCTGTCCATTGGGAAGGCCTGGAACAAATGAAGTCCCAGTAACATGAACACAGTCAGTATCCAGATTTTGTTTTCTAAACACCATTCTCTATGAAGAGGAACCAGACTGATTGCCTTGGGGAAATGGCTGACTCCAGGTCTAGATCAGAGAAATTACAGAGTAATCTTAGAAGACCTTATGGACAAAAGTATAAAAGATATTAGATGTTTTCAGTGTCAGTAGTATGCAGACTTACTCCCCAAATTTGTGGCCATTTTGAAATACTTAAGAGACTAATATCAGGAATGAATTTTCATGCCCAATCGGCTACTTACTTTTAAATGGTTCATGAAAACAGAGAATATGTGTATATGTCTTTACATAGAGCGGGCATAAGGAGAAACATTATGACACTTGGCTAAAGACTTAAAGGAATTTTTCTATTATTCCTTGCATCTTTCTTAACTTTTAGCTATTTTAAGATAAAGTGGGGAACGTCTGTAAAAGGTCCCTTTCAGAGTTCTACCCATGATTCTCAAGGGCTGAGTCTGCAGGCAGGAAGTCACTCATACTCGAGGTCTTTGCCATCCTCAGTAGCAAAGGAATCCTTGGCACTTGGCTTCTGTTCACCTACTGTCTCTGCTCTTCCACTCTGTCTGATTCAGCAAGTCGGGGCCTGAGTCTTCTCCAAGCTCTTACATATACTGCACATTCTCTCAAATTCTAGCTAGGACTCTTTGGGGCCCTCAGCCTTGAGGCCACTCTGTTCCCTCATAGCATCTCTTCCTGTGGGCTCTCCAAACAGCACACTGACTACTGTAGGTTTCTCTGTACAGGGCCATGAGAGCTCACTGATGCCTTCCCTACTGTCCCAGAGGCAAAGCCAGGAAAAGGCATGTGTTACTTCTACTCACATTTCATGACCCAGGTCTCAGTCATATGAGACCCAAGCACACTTCAAGGGAAGCTAGGAAGTGAAGATTCCTATATACTGAAGTAGAAATGATCTGGTAACTACAGTCTACTTGAGTTTCCACAAGGGACTGATTTCATGTCATCCTGAAGACACCAAAATGCACACATGCTCAAGTTCTTAATACAAAACAGTATGGATCTGTGTAGAATATATACATGGCCTCCCATATCCTTTAAATCATCTCCAAACTACTTATGATATATATTGTGGTATAATGCTTTGGAAATAATTGTAAGACTGTATTGTTTGTGGAATAACAACAAGAAAAAATCTGTACATATTTCATACACATGCAAATTAATTTAGAATATTCTATTCCTAGTTGGGCAGATATGCAAAACCTATAGATATGCTGGGTCAATTGTGGTCTCACTGTGTTCTTATTACCTAAAGCAGTGAGGACACACCAGGTCTCCCTGGCCACTCATGCAACCTTGTGGCCATCTGAGAAGGGCTGAAGGCAGGCAGCCTGACAGCTGTAGGGAAGAGATGGGAAGCAAAGCCAGAAGGCTCCAAACAGTCCAGGGCATGACACTGCCCATGATTCTTAGAAAAACAGCTTTGTTGAAAGCCATGGAGCTTGCTAGACCCAAACTCTTGAAAACAAAACTCAATGCATTGAGATGAGGTTGGCATAGAGTATTGCACGGACATTTAGTGTCTCATTCAGATTGAGCCAACCTCAACACTGATACTTAACACTACTGTTATTTATGGATTTTTAAAAAATAATTACTTATTTATTGTCAAAGTGATGTACAGAGGGGTTACAATGTCATACATAAAGCCATGGGTACATTTCTTGGATTGTTTTGTGTGTAGGAGACTATCCTGTACACTACAGGAGGCTTAACAGTATCTCTTGCCTCTACTCATAGATGCTGGTAGCACCTATCTCCTGGGCGAGACAAATGCCTCCAGATACTGATAAATATCTCCTCCCAGAGGGCTTACATTGCCCATATTTGAAAACAACTTTTCTTAGTCTACAGTAGACATCAGAATCATATGGGACCTTTTCAAGATGTTTTTCCCACACCGCACTTGCAAAAGAGAAGCGCTGATTGAAGAAATGGGGAGATGGGCTGGGGATATGGCCTAGTGGCAAGAGCGCTTGCCTCCTATACATGAGGCCCTGGGTTCAATTCCCCAGCACCACATATACAGAAAATGGCCAGAAGTGGCGCTGTGGCTCAAGCAGCAGAGTGCTAGCCTTGAGCAAAAAGAAGCTAGGGACAGTGCTCAGACCCTGAGTCCAAGCCCCAGAACTGGCCAAAAAAAAAAAAATGAGGAGAGTCTGACCCCACAACGGAAGTACAAAGCAATGGGCCTTATCCAGGACTCAGTTCTAATTTGGTGTCAATCTGATAAATGGAGCCACGTACTATTCTACTGGTGTCTACTGACCACTTAAACTTAATGAACTGAATTTGTAGATATTATTTAGTATCAGTTAATTAAATAATGAGTCATATAGGATTGATGGCTGCCATATTGGACAGGGTAAACCTAGAACAATAACCCTAGATCAATGTTTAATGAGACACTTGGTGAATGAACCCAACAGACTTTCGCTGAGTTTCTGCCATGTGACCCACAAAAATGAGACATTCCTTATTCTTGTTGCATTGAGCAAGACTAACCTGGCTAATTCACCAACTATCATCTTTGCTACTATAAATTCATTATTGTACCAGTGGCCAGGTTCATGCATGAGAACAAAACCAAATTTTGCAATCTGTGAATTAAAAATAACAATGTAAACATTTAGAACATGCTATATTCAGTCTGACTAGGAGAATTCCTTTGTTGTCATTTACAACAGCATAGTGAAAATGATTTCAGAGAAGGAAATGTCAGTTCTTTAAGTGATATGGCTTGAAGCCTGATAGAAAAGCTTCATCTCCAAAGAATATCCTCTTTTTTTCCTTCTTTTTCTATAAGTCTGAACTCAGCATTCAGAAGGTGATAATTACACTGTAATGGTATCTGGTCTCCAAAAGTCACATTCTCTTCTTTTTGGATACACAGCTGAACTACATTTCTCAGCTTCTTTTGCACTTATGTGTGACCAAGAAACTGAATTATAACCTGTACAGCTCCTTTGCAGGTCTTCTGGGCTCCTCATCCCTCAGCCCCATTGGTTTCTTTCAAGATTTTATCTTTTTTTCCTTGGGTTTTATGTAATTTTACATTTTTTTTTCTGGATGTGGATTGGTGTTAATTTATCTTGCTTGACACATGATATGCTTTGTTTAGCTGAAATTCATGTTCTATTAAGTTCTGAATTTTTTCTATTATCTTGCAGAATATTGCTTCTCCTTTCCTTTTAAGTTTTCCTTCTGTGACTTTGATTAGATGTATATTGAAACTTCCTCCAAATCTGTCATATCTTGAGCAATTTCTTCACATACATCATGTATTTTACTAATTTTTATTTCACCTTTGTCTAGATTTCTTTTAACCCATCCTACAATATTCAAGGTTTCAGAACTTCCATTTCATTCTTATTCAAATCTTTCTGATATTTTTCATTTTGTTTTAGAGTTTCATGTGGGTTTTTCTTCTCTCTAAAATCATATACTTATTTTATAGTCTCCTTATAATTATTCTGTTATGTCTAGACTGGGATGCTAGTTATCTTCTTTGGTAAATTTTCTAACTTGCTCCTCACAATGGTTACATCTTTTTCTATGCATTTCTAACTGTCCTGTCATTCATCAGTTATGAAAATGAACCTACAGAGTGGTTTTACATTTGTTTCCCTTGGAAATCCTGGAGGTATTCTAGATCCATTTTTATGTTAGTTGTTTCACTTGGGTTTGCTGGGTCTTACACCTTTAAGTGAATTGTACTACCCAGGTAGTGTAAATTAGAATACTACATTGAGTATGGTGCAATCTTAGGTTTCCATTTCCTGAAAATGACTGGTTTCAACCCAGACACAAGCCTCCTTAAGAATTCCATGAACCAGGGTTGCTTCTCTAATAACTCTTATAAATCCCCTTGGTGGAACCTGGATGAGACAATTGTCTAAGATGTCCTTGAGGCCTAAAGCCTGTTTCTAGCCCCCTGCCCATGGTGCCTGTATCCAAGTATGAAATCTTCATGTGCATCTGGGGCACCTGTTTGGCCCAATGATATGAATTTCTTTTCTTCCTGTTGTGCACTTCACTTGGAGAGTTCTCCTTATCCTGTGTGTTAGTAATAGAACAGCTAGTACCTATGAGCTCAGTCTGCCTGAAAGTTTGCTGTAAAGACCTTCAAAATCAATCCTTAATCTGAATTGGAAAGACTTGGAAAAATATCATACTAAGTGAAGTGAGCTAGCCCCCAAAAAACATAGGCTATATGGTTTCCCTCCTTGGTAATAATTAGTACATGTCTAGGATAGTCGTAGCAGAAGATCACAATAGCTATGTACATTATGAACACATAAGATGATGCTAAGCAAAATGAACTCCAAGTTTTAGAAATAAGTGGTTTATCTTTGTTGTTGATATTTTCAATGTACCAGGTGAAATTATGCCTTTTTCTTTTGTCTTTCTTCCCCATAGTTCTACTCCTGATGTCACTGTAACTGTTTCTAGTACCCTGGGTATTATATGTACATTTAGTGGAACTAGGGAAGGAAAGGGGAACATCAAAATGGAAAGACAAAGGGTAAAAGGAGAACCATACTTACAAGACAATATGCTGTAAACCAACTGTAAGACCCAGGGGGTGAGAAGGAATTGGGGAGTGGGGAAGGTGGGAGACAAATGAAGAAGGTTACCAGTTTGATAAAAAAAAAAATGTACTCACTACCTTATGTATGAAACTGTAGTTCCTCTGTACATTACTTTGACAATAAATAAATAAATTTTTAAAAACTAACATTACTCATGTGCAAAATATGTCTTTTGAAATATTTTGGAAGAAGCTAGCCTAACAAGATGCTCTATTGACAAAAATAAATAAAATAACCATAAAAAAGAATCCTTAGAAAAGAATCCTTAAGCTCTTTTTTATCTGTTTTACTTCCAACATTCCTTGAATAGGGGATGCTCTGGGTTGTATTTTTAATACAAATTGAATACCTCATTGCTCAAATGAATCATAGATACATAATTTACATAAAACTAGCCCCCAAAAGATATGTTATATGCATGTACTTTTTGTGATGATGCTAGACAGTAGCTTGAGAATAAGGGTCAGAAAAAAATGACCCCTGCATTCTGCCCAATATATCCTTGGCATAAATTACATTTTATTGCACTATATTATTTTATATATTATTGGAATTTTAAATGCTCCTATTTATAATTTAAATATGTATGCAAATTATATATGGCAATTTGAGTGTCTTATAAACAAAATTCATCACATAAAAATGAAATTTAAAAAACCTGATCATTTGATAATGCATTGAAATATGTAAATAATATTTAGCATATAAAAAGAAATTGCATGACTTCAGAAAGTAATGTCCCAAAGCAAATCAGACTATTGTATTGAGCTGAGGACAAAGGACTATTTTTTAACAGATTAACATTCTAATAGAAAAATAAAAAGAAATTTCCCAAGATGAGTGACTTTTGGTAACTTTCAAATTTCTGCCAATCATTTTTAGTAATATATAAAATTCATGGCATAAAACTATCTGTAGTTTTTTATGAACAATAATTAATACATAACAGGAGGCTATATTATATGTTGAATAGATCTGGAAAATAGTGAAAAGAATCCTTTCAGCTCCCTTGAGAAAACTGCTGATAAGAAAGAGACAGGGAGAAAAAAATGCTAGGATTGTGTAACACAAACAAGACACACAAGCTATTTTCCTAACTTCACACTGTTCAGGGGAGTGACAAAACACCAATTTTCACAAGATGGTCTGTCTTACAAATATGGAACACTTCCCATTCAAATAGGTATCTGGGGCATTCTGGGTAAACCAGCCAAAGCGGGTAGCAATAGCATGTAAATTAAAATAGTATCCTTTCCCATCCTGAGTATTCATCCGTTGTGCCACTGACACATTGCAGAAAGGATGCCAGCTCTTCTACTGGCAGAATCTCGTGTCTATAGCCTGCTGCGAGAGCTTTGCAAAGCACCACTCCCAGCATGTAGGGTTCTTTTGTTGGTGACATGCAGTTAGGAGAAGGAAATAAGATACCATTTGGTATCCTCTGGGAAGGTCTGTGAACAGACTTGTGCTGAGTCCCTATACAGCATTTTCAAGATGTTCAAGATCTGCACATACTTTGTGCTGTAACATGCAAGTGGCGTATAAACAAATCAGTGTTGATTTCCAGGAAAATGCAATTACCATTTTAGGAGAGCTGTCACATTTATCTCAACCCCAATGATTTGGAAAATGAAGGATTGCTCCTTGTCAGGATGGCGGGTGAGATGCACCTGATCCCTGGCAGGGCAGACCTACCTACTTTACAAGAGTCCTGGGCTATGCTGTCAGACATTGTTGGTGTTCTGCTTATGTCCCCTCTTCCTGACTATTCAGTGCATTCCAATCTGACCATCATGTGCTAGAACCAGCAACCTCTTGCCTTTTCTGGCCCCTTAAGGTTCTCATTGCTCTCTCGTGTGGCTGTCCAGAAGGGCTGCAGATTAATTCCACTTACCCACAGTGATAATTGGCTTGATATCAACACCATTTATTAGCTACCTGCCTTTACTTGTTTTGCTTTCCTGTTTCCCTATAAAATTGCCTCCGGTCAACTCTTAAATCAGCTATATGCACGTGAGTCTTTGTGTCCGGGTTGACTTCTAGAAGGAGCCCAATTATCTTCTCCCAGGGGTCCTGGCAAGTCAGCATTTTGACAAGCTTCAAACTGACAATGTTCCAGTTGAGAAGGGCATAGGATAGAATATTGGGTCAAAGGAACACACAGTTTGCAGCATTTCTGCATTCTAAGTTCACATCCATACCTCCAGTACATCTCCCTTCTCTGTTGTTCAGATTGGCCCTGCTATAAATTCTCTATGCTTATAGCTTGCTACAAGTTCTCTAGGGCCTAAAGCATCAATAGGTTGCCTTCATATGATGATGAAGCCAGTTAGCTATAAGAAAATAAACAATCATCTCAGGACTAGCCCCAAGGGAGGAAGCTGGTTTGTATTTGGAAGCTATGCATGGAGATCAGCCTACTATGGAACCTGCATTGATCTATGTGCTTCGGAATTTAAAATAGCAGCTAATTTTTTGTTTTCTTTTGTTGGAAAGTGATGGAGAGTCAGTCTGATTGGGTCTTGAGCTTTTAGGAAAACACACGATATTTGTCCTCTCCTTGGCTTATTTTCACTTCACATAATGTTACGTTGTAGATGATAATATTTAATGCTCTTTTATAGCTGAATCATTAACACCTGGATGCTCTATCGCAAAGAAATTATAATATAGTCTGAGATAGGTATGCTAATTACCCTGATCAGATCATTGCACAATGTATACATGTATCAGAACATCACACTCTACCCTATAAATATGTATAAGTATCAATTAAAATAGAAGAGAGGAGGCATAGCTAAAATGGTAGAATACCTGCCTAGCAAACACAAAGCCCTGAGTTCATATAAAAATAAGCAGGGAAATATAAGCATCTTCTTTGTTATCAACAAAACAAACATTTAGTAAGCACTGAAGTTGTATGGAGGGCACCATTCTTCATGTTTTCCACACATTGATTTATTTCATCTCAACAAAATGCTAAGAAATGGGCATTACTACTAACCTTACCTTATGTAAGAAACTCAGAGGTTGCACAAAGGTATCAAGAATCTTATACTTAAAAGGAAAAGGAAGGATTTGGGTACTGATGGCTCACACCTATATTCCTAGCTACACAGGAGGCTAAGATATGACGACTGTGGTTCAAAGTTAGCCTGGGCAGCAAAGTCTGTGAGACTCTTTATCTCTAGTTAAACAACAAAAAAATCCAGAAGTGGAGTTGTGGCTCAAGTGGCAGAGAGCTAGCCTTGAGTAGAAAAGCTCAGGGACAGCACCCAGGCCCTGAGTTCAAGCTTCAGGACTGGCACAGAAAATAAAAGTAAAAGTGGGAGTGATAGGAGAAGTCATGGGATCTGATTTGGAGTTAATCAGCCTCTTCGCTGACAGCCTATGGCTTAGTGGTTACCATTTCTGAGATCCTCCATTTCCATGACCCAATTCTTTCATCTCTGAGTCTTTTGCACCTGTTCTAATCAGCCACCTTACCTTCTTGTCTGCTAATCTCTAAGTGTCTACCAAGTCAAAATCTGATCATGGCAATAGCCACTTTGGGTGCCTCTTCCTTACTGGCTGCTGCCAACCTTCCCTCAGACATCATTTCTCTTCAGCTCTCGCTTCCCTGCTTGACTCTGTATCTATATCACATAAAAGCACCCATGGATAATGTTTGTTTGTTTTTTCCAGCTGATCTTGATCGGCTCTATTTCTATGCAGCCTTGCCACTTCTTGGTTTCTGGTCACCTCTTAGATCTGCTATCCTCTAAATTTCTGCCCAATCTAATATAGTCAAAGATGAAGTCATCCGCTGTGGCTCAAGGGGCAGAGTGCTAGCCTTGAGCAAAAAGGAAGCCAGGGACAGTGCTCAGGCCCTGAGTCCAAGCCCCAGGACTGGCCAAAAAAAAAAAAAAAAGATGAAGTCATAGAGCAGCAGCAGTGTAACTACTATGTAAAGAGCTACATGAAAGCAGAGGCCATTTAAAGAGGCCTACAAGTGTGATTGGTGCTAGTAAGAAGTTGATATGGCCAGCACAAAAAGAGACCTGCTGAGCTACTAAAAACCAGACTGCAAACTTAAAGATGATAATCATATCTGGCCTTGCTTCCTCCTTCTACTGACTTTATTTCATTGGGAATCATGTGTTTTAGAAAAATAGAAGTATATTTAAAACAGGCAAATGTCTTCCTCCATTCCAGGAGCACCAAGAACAAGACAAGAAGGTCTTGGGGACATACTCAGCAACAGCTGTCTAAATTTCATGTATATCTAGCAGCCTGAATTTGAATATTAAAAATTATGTGAGGCTCCATGTTTTTAAAAGAATGTATAAAATGACAGGCTTTCTTTCCTTTGTAGACTTTTAAAATTAAAGAATAACATACATAAAGACAAGCACACAAATCATCGGTATACACTTCAATAAAATTGTACAATGTAAACACATCTGTATAACTACCAGCCAAATCAAGATATGTAACAGGAGGCCTTTCTGAGCGCTCTGGAAGTGCTCATTACCATTCTATAGTTCATAGGTCGTAAGATCACAGAAGACACTTCTGAAACAATTGGGCTAACATCAGTATTTTTGCATAAACTAAGCCCCAGTGTGGCCAAGTGTCACACACAAGGTCATGCAGCTAGACGGCATCTGGGTTTTGGGGTTGTATTATTTTATTTCTAAAATGTCAAGCAGTTTTTTCTGTTGCTTAACCAAGTCAGTGCCTGTGGATAAACAATCCCACCACCTCACTTCTTCTGTTTATTTATTCTAGATGTCACAATCATTTTTCTTTTATTTCTGCTCTCTTCACAGTCAAATGATCTATGACTCGGATTTCCCCCTATGATCTGTGAACCTATGATCTCTGTAGAATGAACGCTTCCTCTCATATCAGTAGCCAGTGACAGCCTATGGTCATGTGACACCAATCAGCAGTATGGAGTGGCTGCCCCTCCCCCACCATAGGCTTCCTCCACCACCTTTTCTACTCCCATTAGCAGTCTGAGACACTGGCATTGTACCATCTATGGTTCCCCAGAGTAGAGATGACTAGCTGGACACCAGGACTGGTTTTCGTCTCCATGATGTACAGCTATCCAGCCAGGGTGTCAATTTCTTAGTCCCCCTAAGGATGACTAAAAGATTACTTGTTATCAGTGGAATATGAGTTGAAATACACTTTACACTTCAGAACAAAGGTGTTTAAGCACCAAGTATGCTTTCTGAATGCTTTCCCCCACCCCCCACCCCTGAGCCACTGACTCTGAAGGCCCTGAGCACAATGGAAGGAACTGGGGCTTCAGGGGAAAGGAGGTATCCATGGTAGACTAGGGGCTAGTATGGGCTAAGTAAGAACCCTGGCATTTGAACTTGTGACACTGAACTTGAAGTAAACAATTAGCAAAGTAATCTACTTATATTCTACTATAACCATAACAAATACAATTACAACAGGAATGGAAGATTCAATCATAACATTTTCAAAGATCGTTTTCATGGGTATGTGCCTATATGTATGCAAGGGCAACTCTTCCGCCTTGGGACATACATTCAGGGCCTGGATGCTGTCGTTCAGCTTTTGTGCTCAAGGAAGGCTGGCACTCTACCAGGCGTGGAGTCACACCTCCACTTCTGTTTTTTTGGTGGCTAATTAGATATGAGTCTCATGGACTTTTTTGCCCATGCTGACTTTGGACCTCAAATCTCAACCTCCTGAATAGCTAGGGTTACAGGCTGAGCCACTGGCATCTGGCATCAAAGGTTATTTTTTAATCATCATTTTTGAAAGCCATTTCACCTAAAACCCCCTTACTTGGACAGGAAGTAGAATTCCTAGGCATTATATGTAGAACGATAAGGCACTAACCATTTTATTGATAATGAAAATATTTCCTAGAGATATGGACCCTTTTCAAGGTGCGTTTTAGGAATTCTTACAGTGTTAGAGAAGATTGGTCATTACTGAGCAAGGCAAGGCCTGATCACAGTGGCTAAGTTCAGCTGGATAGGCGCCCTGTACTTCCCTATGTGCTAAAACATTGGACCATCACCTGTGTCTGTGATAGGGATTTTATCAGTAGAATGGCAAATTTTGCTTTTAGAAAGCTTGTCAGAAAGAAAGGACTTTATTCATAGTTTTCTCTGAGCCAGTTTTTATCTTCTTTTTTAGGGGGGGTGGGGAATGAGACAAGATTTTTGCTGCATAGCCCACAAAGGCCTCAAATTGATCATCTTGCTGCCTCCACCTCCTGAATCCTGGAGTTACAGATGTACACCATCATGCTCGGCTCCCTCTCTTATGACCCATTTCTATAACACGCTTTAAAAATACATGTCAAATGTGAGTGTTCTTTATAGTGTTGGGACTGGGGAAGAAGAGTAATAAATAGCAACAAGGACACTGTTTTACAAACTCATGTTACATAGTGAAGACACTGAGACAGACAATCGCTGCTGCCATTACACTGCCAGAGTTCAAATTCTCTCTGCCAAGTACAAGCCAAGTGGTGGTGTTCAAGTGATTTCATTCTTCTTTGCCTCATTATCTCCATCTGTAAAATGGATACTACCTTTTTGATTAAATTATTAGACATCTCAGACCACCTTGAAGATTAAATTATTTAATACTGATAAAAAATGTAGAAGAGAGTCTAGGACATGGGAAGCCTTCAGTAAATGTAAAATGAAACAGAAACAGTTGAATTGACTGGATCACACCTAGAGTCCTTCCTATTTCTTAAAGGCAACCTCTTAGGGCTAAGGAGTGAGAAGAGTGTGGGCTTCTCTTTTGACATCTCGCCCAAGTTGAATTAATAACATACGTATTTAAGAAGCTGATTACAGGGCTGGGGATATAGCCTAGTGGCAAGAGTGCCTGCCTCGGATACATGAGGCCCTAGGTTCGATTCCCCAGCACCACATATACAGAAAACGGCCAGAAGCGGCGCTGTGGCTCAAGTGGCAGAGTGCTAGCCTTGAGCGGGAAGAAGCCAGGGACAGTGCTCAGGCCCTGAGTCCAAGGCCCAGGACTGGCCAAAAAAAAAAAAAAAGAAGCTGATTACATTACCTCAAGGATTTCAAACACTCTTCTATTTAATAGTTCAACTTCCAGCAATGAATCTGAGTATATTCTAATTTATTGGTTCTAAAACTTTTTTTCTAAAGTAGAGACTTGCCTTTGAGCAACAAAATATGCAAAATAGTATTAGATTATAACCAAAATATACAATAATATCACAGAGCCCATACTACTATATATGAAATTATTAAATGCATTGATAAGTAAGCAAGAAGAGTCAAATTTCCTATGCACAAAGATTCTAAATAAATTATATAACTACTCTGCCCTCCAGAAAGTGGAACACATTCCTTATTTCTTAAAGGGTGGTCTGCACATAGTGACTTCCTTCCAAAGAGCACAGTAGGGAAAGAAAAGGGCAAAAGAATAACTTTACAGTGGAGAAATTTAACAAACACTGCTTTCTCTAAGTGACCAAGGCCAATATCAACAGCCATAAATCATGTTGATGATGTTTTCCTGATAGGACATGATAAAAAAAATAGCACACTCTCTTTGTGATTGCTCTCCCCACAGCCCCAATTTAACAATGAGAAAAACACCAAATTATAATAGAAGAATAGAATTATAATACAAGATAACTCCTCGAGATCTGCAAGGTCATCAAGAATGAGGAAAGTTAGAGAAATTGGCATAGCCAAGAGGAGCCCCCCAAAATGTGACAACTAAATATGGTTTTATGTCCTGATATTCAGAAAACTAAGTAAAATCAAATAAATCTGAATAAACTGTAATCGTTAGTTAATAATAACATTGTATTGATATTGATTCATTAACTATAAAAAATGTACCATACTAATCTAAAAAATCTGTACTAGGGAAAGTATGTACAGGGGATATCTAGAAGCTCTAGTTATCTGTTCAATATTTCTGAAAATCTAAAACTACTCTGAAAACATAAAGTGTAGTTGATTGTCATTATTAGCATTCATTATGGTTTATAAGAGTCACCAAGAACATTGACTTGGTGGCTGTGGAGTTATTACCCCTAGCTGGAGCCTCTGGTCATAACACTTTTGGATAGACAAATAACATTGTTTTATGTGTGTTTATGCTTAAAGACACCCTGTGTAATATATAGTGTTGACTCATTAACACTGAACTAATAGTTAACAGCTATAACTCCTACGTGGACGGAACTTGACACATGTTTGCTCTATAAGGCACATCACAGCCTTTTTGTACTTAGGGACAATGGCCAGAACTACATAAATTGCTTGGGAGTCATTTTAAACAGTGAAAACCACCAACAAAAAGCACACAAATGAGCCAGGCACCAGTAACCCATGCTTGTAATCCTAACTACTCAGGAGGCTGAGATCTAAGGATTGCAGTCAAAGTCAGCCCAGATCATCCCTAAGACTCTTAACTCCAATAAACCAGCAAAAAGCCAGAAGTAGAGGTATGACTCAAGTGGTTGAGCACTAGCTTTTGAGCAAAAACGCTCAGGGACTATACTCAGGCACTGAGTTCAAGCCCTAGGACCAGCACACACACACACACACACACACACACACACACACACACACACACACATAGCACAGTACAACCCCCTCCCCATAAAACTGCAATGTGAAAAACATGGTACTAAATAGACCATGAGAAGGATACTTGTTTATACTCTAAACTAAAATGAAAAATCAGCATGTCATCTTGTTTGACCTCAGCTGGGAATGTGCGCAATGAGTAGTTCAACTTTCAGCCCTTTGCTTGTTCCTGCTCACAAATGACCACAGTGATCTGAGGGTTACAAATACATTTTAGCAAGGAGGAAAATTCACAAATACAGACTCCATGAATAATAAGGACCAATTGTATACTTTCAAAAGCCTTTGAATATGGTACAACAGTTTAAGTTCTTTCCATACATCTCTTATTCTTTAATACCTAACTCTCTAAAATTTACTTATGCATCCATTTATTTATCTATTTACCCTACTTCCGTGCTGTGCAATATGGTGGTCATTGATTCATATATGGCCATTGGTACTTTAAATGTAGATGGCCCAAACTGAGATTTGCTGTAAGGACAAACACCACATTTGGAAGATCTAGTACCAAAAAGAATGTAAACTATCACATATATAATTCTGTATTTATTATATAATTAAAATGATAGTTCAATGTTGTTAAAATATAGTATTAGAGTTACTTTTAACTGTGTCTTTTTCTTTCTAAAATATGGCCAGCAGAAATTCTAAAATTTCACTTGTGGCTTGCATTTGGGGGAGAGGCATAGTGAAATCTTTAGGAGAAAATGAATTCCATTATAATGTTCATAACATAGAAAGAGCATAGGACTACAGAATCATTCCATCCTTAACGAGACCATGGAATATATTCATTTTAGGAAGCTAAAGCTTGGGTTGGGGGAAGGACTTGTTCAAGTTTATTCATCCAATTGTTGGCAGATCAAGACTCCAACTCCAGTCTCCTGTGTTCAAATTCATTCTCTTTCCCCTCAATCTTCTATCCTTCAAGAGAAAAGCAAGATTGGCTTCTCCTTAATTAAGAGATACCATGTCATAAATTGTACTGGATTTTCTGTTAAGTAAGGCTGCCAACTCTAACAAATAAAAGTACAAGATTCCCTGTTGAAACTTACATTTCAGAGAAATAATGGATTACATTTAAGCATATATCTGTTCCAAATAGCTCATTGGATACATGTAACACTAAAAAATAGTATTCCTTGTTTATATGAATTGCAAATATAACTGGGCATCTGTGTTTTCAATATAAGTATATCCCATGAGATGTTTGAGGACACATTTATACTGAAAAGTATTTGTTGTTTGCCTGAAATGCAAATGTAATTGGGATTTGGTATTGAATCTGGCAAGCGTAAGGTAAAACCTTTGAGGAAAGAACCTTTTGCTGACTTCTCCCTGACACTTATCGTTCCATATTCGTCCAAGGAAGAACCCAAACTAGTGAGTCATTCATTGACTCCATAATAAGAAACGGAATCTCCAGACTTGCCTTCCCATCTGCAGACTATCTCAGCTGTCAATGTTGTCTTTTTTAAACAGCCAGCTTCCCTGGGAATCAAGCCGAAGATCTCAACCATCTCTCCCAACCTTTATAATCAATTTGAGTTGGGAAAGATGCCAGTTTTTTTAATGCAGAGAGAGAGAGAGAGAGAGAGAGAGAGAGAGAGAGAGAGAGAGAGAGAGAGAGAGAGAGAGAGAGAGAATCTTGTAACTATGGAGATAAGAGGGAGGGAAGGAAAGCTCAAGGAAACAGACACACTTTCCTCTTTCCAGAAGCTCTTTTAAATGGAACAGGTAAGCAATTGGTACAAACATACCAGCTACTTCCTGGACATATATACGTATTAAAAAGAACAAGTTAAAGTCAATTGCAATTTATATTTCATCATTTTCCTTTCCTTTTTAATTATTATGTTCTAGTATACTGAGGGGCAGGACAGAAATGGTCCCCAGTAAGTGCATAAAAAAGGGTATAAGCAATAAGGGGTTTGTGATCCATAGAGTATTTTAAAACAATAATAAAACTGACTAAAAGTTGCTCTGCTTTTTATTACCCCAATGTTCAGGAAATTCTAAACAATGTCATTGATAAAATACTCCTCCCACAGAACACACGCATCCTTCCCAACCCCAAATGCTTCTCATTTTAAGCAATGCCATTCACTTGAAAAGAAAAGCGAATACTGCTTTATGGAGCTTTTTGTTTTTGTTGTTTCCAGAAGTTTATCAGAGGTAGAGAGCAGGAGAAAAGAGCCGAATGGGGAGGGGTGCTTAAGTAAGCCAAACAGAGTTATGAATTTCAATGAGTGGAAATTTTGTACTCGTGCATGACTGTTTTGTAAAAGGAAAGGCAGTATGATTATGTTAATAAGTGCTGGGAGAGGGGGCTGAAGACCCGGATTCAAGGTGTGTCTTTGTATCTGTGAAGACATATGTATGACTTGAGTCTCCATTTCCTCGCTTGTCAAGAAGATGCTCTGATCACCACCTACTCACTTCAACAGCTTGTCTTGTGCAACTAAATGCTAAAATCTGTGAAAGAAATGTCTTCAGAATGGAAGGTGATTTACTTAGGTAACTCACAATTCATCTTAATAGAGATCCAAATGGCAGAGGTGTAAACAAGACAGATGAGCTAGTAGTAAAAGCCCAAACAAATGGACCCAGGTTCTTTCTCTGTTATTACTCTATCATCCTATGGGGTGTCGTCCTTTATATAAAAGATTGAAATGAAACCACCACCCACCAGGGCCTTGTCCTTCCCCACAAGAGAGGAAAATAGTAAGCGGAGGAGCAGTTTCCTTTAAGAGCAGGAACCAGACATTATACACATTGTTTCTGTTCCCTTGTTATTGGTTAAAATGCAGTCACATGGTCTCTGGTTGTTCCCATGGAAGCTGGGAAATGTAGTATCAAACTGAAAAGCCATCCAGATAATATGTTTTCTGAAGGTTCTATCACTGAAAGTTGTGAATGGCTATGGTGAGTGAATATGCAGTTCTACAAATGTGCTGCTATTTTTCAACTAGTGGATAAAATGTTTATTTCACTCTTCTAGGGAGTTAAATGAGGACAAGTCACATCTTTTCAATATGACTGATGAATTTTGCTTATATGCCAATGTAAATCATCTTGGGTAAGTGAGGAATAGATGTCCAGAAGAGTAGATTTCAAAACACTTTCATTCAGGGGCTAGGTATGACTGTTCTCAGGATATCTTGTCAGTGTGAGTTCAGACATATCATAAAGTACAGTCCTGTGCATCTTAGGGACTGGCCTCAGATCCCTTCAGGAATGTAGAAATTAGACCACCTTGACATTGTCTGATTCTATCCAGTCACTCAGCAATCTCCAGAGAAAGTGGCACATCATCTGGTTAATGCCTGATCCTCCTCAAGGCCTTGTGTCACTGCCTCAATAATTAAACACACACCATTCATTAGCTATAAGCCAGTGCACCCACATCAATTATACCACTTTGGATAGCAGCTGCAGGAAACACTTCCATGTCTTCCAACTCTCTGGGAATGATGCTGTTTATACCACACAGGTACAGTTAGAATTCCTTTGCTTTTATAAGATGTCAAATGAACAAGGTTGTTATGTCATGATAGAACAGAGGCTTTATTCTTTTGCAAGTTGATTAAAAGGTCATTTAACCACTTCCAGAGGTGGTCTAGTCAATTCCCAAAAGTATTGACATCCTGTTAATGAGAACTTGCTCTCTGGAGTTTGAGAATGGTATGCAAAGCCATCTTCACTGGATGCCCCACACATAAAGAGCAAACTGGGTTTCATCATCCTCTACCCCTTCTTCAATTCAATCTGCACGCATGGATGCACCATATTTGAAATCATGTATTTATGCAGACTAAAAAATGTACTTATTACATTACTTATGTAACTGTAAACCTTCTGTACATCATCTTTACAATAAAACAATTTTTAAAAGGCACACTTGCAGCTTACTCAGGAATGCTAGTTGTCCCAGAATATGATGCTTTCTTGACCATGCAAGGCCAAGTTCACTGTGGCTCATTGATGATATAAAGAATACATCTCTTTTTGGACAATGTTACCCCTTCTCTCACTCTCTCCTAGTTTTTTCCTCCCATCCCCACCTACAAGTTTTATAGTTCATTTTCAACATAGAAGAAACTCAATTTGCCATGAGAGAGCAAAACCAAAGAGCCTTAGAAAGCAGGAGTAGCCTTAATAATGACTTAATTCAATATTTTCACTTTTCTTTCTGGTAAACTGAGGCCCAAGGAAATGATACTTACTTTTGGGCTAGATATCCCAGAAGATTAACAGCAAAGATGTGCTAGAAATCTTTTCTCAAAGACTGAAGTCGTTGTTCTTTACCTTCTTCTACCCATCCAACCAACTGACTACTGTACTGACTACACACTAGTTGCCATACCATCTAGAGGTACTTGGTCTACACCTTAGGTTTCTTTCCAAGTGAAGAAAGTTCTTACTCATCTTACTTGAGAATAGGAACTTGACTTCTCCCAGTGCAGCAAACACAAACCAGAAGTATAGGAGAGCAAAACATACTGCATGTGCTTATTTTCAATGCAATGTCTACATCCACCCTGCCAAGCGGATGGAAAAATTGTAACATTTTTTAGCCTTTTCCCTCCCTGGCATAAGTGTGCCAAGGCACTACTACGACATTCGGGTGACATTCTGGCATTTAAGCATTCCAGAGGTATTACCAGTAAGTCCCAGATCCAACCCACAGAAGCCTTTCAGCAGTTCAGAATCTGCAGCTCCTAGGCTATGCTTCGGGCTGAGAAAGCTCTGGCTTCTTGGAGCCCCTGTTTTAGCTTTCCTCCTTCAGTTGTCTGAAATCTACCTCCTGTCTTGGAGCTGTCATGATGGAAAATGTAAGTTACTGTGGTTCTCCAGGTTTTGGACCTTTTTGATCTAGTCCATAGCCAGAGGAATTTCTTTTCAGTCATTGGAAAATTCTTCTTGATTTCCTCAAAGGTATTCTCTCTCTTGAATCATATTCTCTATGACAACATTGCAATTTCTGAAGAGGTTGAGGCTTTGGAAACAAAAGTCAGGAATGGAAATTTTTGGGAGTAATGTCTATAATTTGTTCAAATCCAAATCTTGGCCATTGCAGAAAAAGCAGAGTGGAGAAAGAAAAATGTAGGAAGAGAAAAAATGTAAATTATTTCTTTTAAAATGTAGTTTCACTTTCTATTATTTTAGTTCATCTCAATTTTGGTAGGAAAAAATTAAACAAAAATTTCAAGTATTTGTGGACATATGCTGTAGCTCACACATGCAATCCAAGCTACTTGGGAAGCTGAGATCAGGAGGATCATGGGTTGAGGCCAGTCTAGGTAAAACATTCACAAGAACCCATCTCAACCAATAAAAACTGGATGTAATAGTGCATGTCTGTCTTCCCAACTACATAAGATTTAAAGAGGATTATGGTCCTGGAACGAAATAACTAAAGCAAAATGGACTAGAGGTGTTGTTCACGTGCTATAACACCTGCCTGGCAGGTGCAAGAGCTTGAATTCAAAATCTAGTATTGCCAAAAAATTTGCTACTTTTCTAAGCTCCTATATATCTGATGTGTGATATCCACACTTTCATTCAAACCGTGGATGAAAAGGAGCACATTGAATAAGACCAAGAAACAACTTACTGCTCTACTAGCAAACTGTATTACTTAGCAGTCTCTTATTCTTCAGACACTAATGAGAACTTTAATACTGACTGCCTTATGATTCTCTCTCTCTTTTTTTTTTTGCCAGTCCTGGGCCTTGCCTTGGACTCAGGGCCTGAGCACTGTCCCTGGCTTCTTTTTGCTCAAGGCTGGCACTCTGCCACTTGAGCCACAGCGCCACTTCTGGCCGTTTTCTATATATGTGGTGCTGGGGAATCGAACCCAGGGCTTCATGTATACAAGGCAAGCACTCTTGCCACTAGGCCATATCCCCAGCCTATGATTCTCCATTTGATCTCTAAGGTTGTAGTAACAAAATTTACCTTATTTTCTAACATTCACATCCGCTGTTGTTGTACTTTGTGGCTATGGCCTGCCAATCAAAGAAGAAAAATAGGTGTATTGGTTTTTTGGACTCAGATTGACAATCCTGTAACAGCTTATAACATAAAACAAGTGTTCGGTGCATGCATGTGCCTGAGAGTGGACATGGGCCTCTGTTCATCCCTGCTGGGCTTGCATTTTTTAACAAGCTAGGTAGGCTGGATGTAGCAGTGTGGCTTCACTTTTCACTGCAATGCCTATGGTGGCTCTGCTGTGTATGTCTCCTATTTTCCCCATTGGACCAGCAAGCTAGCCAGCACATATGGTAATGACAGGGCAGTGGCATGGTAGGTAGAGGGTAACTGCAGACCTTTCTATGACCTAGGCCCCCTTCTACCCATGTTATTGGACAACACATAGAACATGGACAAATCTACAGTCAAGAGTAGGGGAGCGAGGTGCCAGTGGCTCATGCTTGCAATCCTAGCTACTCAGGAGGCTGAAATCTAAGGATCACAGTTCAAAGCCAGCCTGGGGAGGAAAGTTCATGAGACTCTTATCTCCAATTAAACACCTGAAAACTGGAAGTTGAGCTGGTGCTCAATGTAATAGAGTGCTAGCATTGAGCAAAAAAGCTCAGGGACAGCTAGGTAGGCCCCGAGTTCAAGCTTCTTGACCAACAAAAACAAAAAAGAGTAGGGGAAGCAGGTTTTACTCTTTTAGGGGAAGGGACACACAGCCCATGCCAAAGGATGCAGAGAAGTTACTAATATCTTTCCATACTAGGTCAGTCTCATCTAATTATGATTGATAATCCCAGGTCAATGGATAGTGCTTTGCACTTTCTTTTCTAAATTGTCACAGACAACTCATTTATCTCAGGATCTATCAAGGCTTAATTCATTTCTCAGTGCTGACTTTGTCAAGTCTACTTCCTTCACTCTTTTGACAGTCAGAACCATTCGCTATTTTCAGATTTGAGATCATGGTCAATAGGTCACTGATTTAGTTGGTAAATTCTCTCAGTTCTGTAAGATTCCAATATATAAACCCCAAAGGTTCATGCTTTCAAATTTTCGTACACTTTATCCATACTGCCTCTACTCTAGTCATTACAAAGATGACTACCCTTGACAGAGAAGGTGGTGAAATAGGCAACAGATATTTACATTTTGGATTTTTTTTTTAATCTATGTGCCTGTACTGCGACTGGAACTCGGGGCCTTGTGTTCTTCTTTGGTTTTTTCACTCAAGACTAGAATTCTACCAACTGAGCCACATCTCCACTTGTAGCTTTTTAGTGGTTATTTGGAGATAAGAGTCTCATGGACTGATTTTCCCAGGCTGACTTCAAACTGTGATCCTCAAATCTCAGCTTCCTAAGTAGCTAAGGTTACAGGGATGAGCCACCAGCACCCCCGATATTTACATTGGTCCATAGTATGGCTTGCTCATGTGGCCTAGATTGAATTTGCAGGTAGATATCTTTGAGGAAGACAGAAGAACCTTATTTGTCCACCTGTTTAGCAAATAAACACCATTATTTCCCACTATCTAACAAAATATGTGGCTACATATAAAATAAATGTCTATAAGTGATATATGATAAAATTTTCAAATATACAATTTAAAGTTAAGCTAAAGTTAATTTTCTGTTTGGTGGTGAACTGTGAAAGTGGTTCCATAACTTTTAGTTTTCTACATATTATATAAGAGTTTGAGATAGTCTTCTATAATCTTTTTTGTAACATAGTTTTATGGCTGTGATTAAAGTGGTGTACAAAGGAGTCACCATTCAAGTTTGGATAAGCTTTTAAGATAAACTTATTTTAGCTCATACTATTGTTATTATAGCTGTTGAAAAATGATTCTTAAAGATGTGTTTATGCTGTTCTAGGTCAGGTAGTTTCAGCTTTATGTAGAAAATGGCATTAGCTTTCTGAGAAATGAAGGCTGTTTGGGGTTAGCATGACCTGAACAGTGAGGAGATTTGCAAGGCTTGGATCTGAAATAGAATCAGTAAACTCTTACTCATCCCTAGACCACTGACAAGCTTCTATCACAGCTAATGCTATCTTTGTGAACAACAGGAAATGATACCTCTTGAGACAACCACTCTTTATTAGGTGAGGGCTTGTATTGCATTCCCCTGGGGTCCCTCTCACCCAGCATCTTTGTGAGGAGCTTAGCCCTCATGCAAGCCTGGAAGGAAAGGTAGAATAGTTGGGGACCCTCCAGTGGGGAAGAGAGGAGAAACAGAAAGCAGAGTATAGAGGGTTCAGAGCAAAGGAAAATGAAGCAGAGAATGGTTGTAAGTTACCTGGAAATGTTCATAATGATAGCAATAATAATTCCTAACATCAATTCACTCTCTACTAAGTGACTGGCACTCTGCTAAATGTTTCACTTGCCTGGACATATCTATTGTAACAATTTTAAAAGATGAAAACTACTGTCCTCTTGATTTTGCAGACAGAAAACCTGAAGCATATGGAGGCTAAGAAACATGCCCAATGTCATAAAGGTATTAAATAGCATAAGCAAGATTTAATGTAGGTCATCTGATGCTTCCTGTAAGACACAGAAAGTGCTCACCACACAGCATATGTGGTCCTATACTGTCACTATATTCCAGATTACATGCAAAACATGTGTATACATGCACATATGTATACCCACATGCACACACACATACACACACATCATAACCCCAAAATGAATTCTCATTATCATTGCCTTTGCTATGTGGCTCATTGAATTGGGCTCATGACCTATCCTTCTGGTAACTTGAAAATAATAGTTTTTTTTAAATTATCTTTTAAGTAGTTGTACAAAAGTGTTACAATTCCACATGTCAGCTTGTGAGTACAATGCATCTTGATCAAGGTCACCCCTTTCATCATTCCTCCTTATCTCTTTCAACTACACCCATCCCTTTAAGTTACCTGCTTCCATTTTCACATATATGCATTAGATATAATGACTGTATTCACCTACTCTTCCTCTCTCCATTCCTCTGCCCCCTCCTCTTTATCTCCCCACTCTCAACAACACTTGTTTCAGCTTCCTGATTTTCATTTTCTTAAATAGTAAGTTCATTGTTTAAAAGAATTATGCCATTGCAATCCTCCCCTGCATAATATCATACTTTAGCCAATATGTTTGGATATTTATGTATTTGATTCTGTATATGTTTTAATATGTGCTTATATTTACAACTTGCTTCCATTTATGAGGACGCACATGTACTCTTTGTCTCTGAGCCTGACTACACTTAAACCCACGTTTTAATGAACTTGCCCTTTGAGTAGTAGCTGTACTTAGTTGATTGTCTCACCCTGGTTTGCCTGGTACTTTTAGTAACAAAAGCCTCACATCCAGGGAATCCTCTCTTTTAATTCAAATCCAGAGATGCTCGTATTCCTAACTGAATTCAAGAGCTGACTGATTATTTCTTCCCATTGAATACACAAGGGGGCATTGTTACCATTCAGCCATTCATTCCTCAGAGATTTACTGAGCACCTAACCAGGTATGGGTACAGCCTCCAAAACCCAGCACTGGGGATGGGACAGGACAAGGGGACAAGAAAGTGAGGATCCTTCTAAAATTACCTGTGCAAGAGAATGAGATGCATATTAAATGAGCAGATACATAGCAGTTACTGTTTGTCAAGCACTCTAAGGAGTCCCTGTACATGCTAACTCATTTCCTCCTCCACAGCACTCTATAGGATGATATTACTATCTCCATTTTAAAGAAAGAGAAGCAAAGAGAGATCAAGAACCTTGCATGACATCACACACCATTGGAACAAAGTAAGGTTTGAACCTAGGAAGGCCTGATTTCCCAGAACTCCACTTGCAGAATTAAAAAAAAATTTTTTTTTGCCAGACCTGGGGCTTGAACTCAGGGCTTGGGCACTGTCCCTGAGCCTCTTTGTGCTCAAGGCTAGCACTCTCCCACTTGAGCCACAGTGCCATTTCTGGCTTTTTCTAAGTAGTTTATTGTAAATAAGAGTCTCACAGATTTTTCTGGCTGGACTAGCTTTGAACTATGATTCTTAGATATCAGCCTCCTGAGTAGCTAGGATTACAGGCATGAGCCACCAGTGCCCAGCATACTTGCAGAGCTTTTCATTTAATCAAGCTGCTTTGGCTATACATCAGGATGTCTAAAAGTTTCCTTGTGAAGAGCTAAGGGGAAAAACAGATTAGATCACTCCTTTAGCAAGCCGGGCTCCCCAGTACTTGTCAAACATTAATGTGTATCTCTCTCAGCTGAGGACCTCATTTTAGTGCAGATTCTGGTGCATTCGATTGAGGATGTGGGGGACCTACAATTTAGTGTTCCTGATAAGTTCCCAAACAATGTAAAGGCTCCTAGTTCATGAACCACATTTTAGGTAGCAAGGATTCTTGAGTCAAAGTATGTTCTTTTTTTTAAGTTTTTATTATAAAACTGATGTACAGATAGGTTACAGTTTCATACATTAGGCATTGGATACATTTCTTGTACTGTTTGTTACCTTGTCCCTCATACCCCCCTCCCCCCTCCCCCTTACCCTTTCCCCCCTCTGAGGTGTTCAGTTCACTTACACCAAACAGTTTTGCAAGTATTGCTTTTGTAGTTGTTTGTCTTTTTTTACCCTGTGTCTCTCAATTTTGGTATTCCCTTTCAATTTCCTACTTCTAATACCAGTATACACGGTTTCCAATATACTCAGATAAGATTACAGAGATAGTATAGATACAATCACAGGAAGGTGATACAAGAACATCATCAATAGTAGAAGCTACAGATTCAAAGTATGTTCTTTAGACCAAAAGGAAATGTACTGTGGTTCCCACTGCAAATCTGAGCCCGAATCCACATTGCAGTGCACATGGAAGTTGGAGAAGCTTCTCAAAGCCAAAGTTCCTCTATAGGTGCTGGAAATATGTTACATACATGCCAAGGCATTGCCTCTCGAGGGCTTTAGACACTGAAACAGTGGTTTCTAGGATCTAGCTGTAGGTAGTCTACTGATTTCATGCACATATAAACATAATTTTCATGCTGTCTATCACAGAGAAATGGTCAGGCGGTTCTCTTGTAATAGAGCCTTGCTGCTTGCTAGCGTCACACTTTCAGGAAGCCTTTGCTAACCTTCTGTACTTCCTGGATGGATTTTGGTCAGCCTCACCAAATCCTGAAAGTCTAGCTCGTATCTTAATTCCTCTACTTTACGAGGCTATTTCAACCCAATGGATTTCTCTTTTTTTAAAATAACAAAGTACATAGATGCCCTTAGCACAGTCAATTTATTTAGTTTCTGTTTTATATGTATAGGTCAGGAGAGCTGAGGCACAGAGCAGTGAAGGAAGTCAAGGTCACATAGCTATTAAGTACAATAATCGCTACACTGAACCATTATACTTCTACACACTGTGGTGAGGCTTAGAGAATTTGTAAATAATGCACAGTGCAAAAAGAATGTATTAGTACCCTGTGGCTGCCCTAACAACAAGCTACAAGCTGGGTAGTTTAAAACAACAGAAATTCCATGGTTCTGAAGCCTGAAATCCAATACCAAGGTGTCAGCAGGACCCTGTTTCCTCTGAAGGCTCTAGGGAAAGAAATCATTCTTTGCTTCGTCCTAGTTTTTTTTATGGTGGTCAACAAGCCTTGAAATGAGTTCCTTGGCTTATAGACACCTATGTTGCCACATAACCTTTTTCTGTGTGTCACTTTGTCCTCTTCTTTCCTTATAAGGCCACTGTTTATTGGATTAGAGCCAGTCCAATATGGCCTCTTCTGAACTATTTATATCTGCAAATATCCAATTCCCAAATAAGACGACACTTCAAGGAGGATATGAGAGTGACACTATTTAACCCAGTACATGAAAACAGAAATTGTTTCAAGACCCATGCCTGTAATCCTAGCTACATAGAAGGCTGAGATTTGAGGTCTATGGTTCAAAGCCAACCGAGGTAGGAAAGTCCATGAAACTCTTATCTCCAATTAACCATCAAAAAAGCTGGAGGTAGAGCTGCAGCTCAAGTGGTAGAGCATTAGCCTTGAGAATAAAATGCTCAAGGACAGCTTCCAGGCTCTCAGTTCAAGCCTCAATGTTGGCACACACACACACACACACACACACACACACACACACACACACACACGCACACACACCCCAAAAATACTCAGCTACGCACAGGCTCTGAATGCTACTGAGGACTTAGGACTCACACTAACACCTTTCATGCAGCAGCTAGAAGTTTCAAAACACCACTGCAATTTCTTTAGGACCAAAATGATATTATTGTCTACTCCTGCCCAGTGTTCAACATTTGCTAGTGCTTGCAGTTTCTCCTGAGAAAATCAATCCAATTGATTTGATGTGTACAATAGATGCAATCAACCCTGTCATTGTGGAAGGTTTTGTAGGTAGTATGTGCAAAGGTGACCATGCTGGAGTATCCAAGCCAGTGGAAGATGAGAAAATAGTGGCTGTTCACCAAGAGTAACCTACCATCTACAATATCATGGTGATCTTTGGGGAGAACTACTTGGATAATAGAGTTTCTCTGAGAAAGATCTAGGCACTCACTTGGATAAAGATGCATCTTGTTATCACCACTCCAAGATCATGACATGGATAGCCCAAGGCAAGGCCATTGAAGCAAAATGCAGAGAAAAGTCCAGTTTCAAGAAAGGAGCTGAAGATGTTATCTCCATATAGAACTGTTAGCAAGCAAGGGAGCTAGGTTGTGCCATTTCAGATTCAATGACTTCTAGGTTCTGAATGAGCCAGTGGAATTAATAGTAGACACTGCTGACTGGTGAAACAAGTGGGAAAAGCAAGGAATGTGTGTAAGAAAAGGGTGGGTGAAGGGGACAAACTGATCTTGAGAACTCTCTCACGTAAGCCATGACTCAGTTTCACTCCAATGTTTCTGTTGCAGGACCTTGAGGAAAGAGGGGTAGTCAGACTGTTCTATGCCAACCCATTCTCTCCTCGTGCCTGTCATCACTACTTGTGTGTGTGTGTGTGTGTGTGTGTGTGTGTGTTGGTACTGGGGCTTGAATTTAGGGCCTTTGGCTACTACTCTACCTGAGCTTTTTCATTCAAGGCTAGCACTCTACCACTTGAGCCACAGCTCTGCTTCTGACTTTTTGGTGGTTAATTGGAGATAAGCGTCTCACAGAGTTTCCTGACTAGACTAGCTTGGAAATTTGGTCCTCAGACCTCAGCCTCTTGAGTGGCTAGAATTACAGGCATGAAGCCCAGTTCCCAGCTTATATCTTTCTTATGTCTTGAATAAAATTGTCTCATCAAAGCAGTAAAAACACTTGAAATCATGAGTTTAATGCTCAGAGAGAGTCAATCAGATCAACAGCATCCTTTCATCACGATCTTATGAAACTAGGTAATTAATTAACCCACCTTAAAAAGCCATTATTAGGGATGTACTATCAGCCATGTATCCAGACATGAATTTGGATACAAAAAAACCAAGATGGTGGAGTTCGGCATAATGGCCCATGCCTGTAACCCCAGTATCTGAGAGGCTGAGGTAGAAGGATCACAAGTTCAAGGCCAGTTGGGATATATAGAAAGACCATGTTTCAAAATAAATAAATGAAAATAAAAGCTAAGGTGAACAAAGAGATGCTAGCAAAATCATGGAATAAGCCCTTTACATCTCATCTCCCCCAACCTCTGATCCAGATGCAAATAAGAGGCAGAAGAGAAAAAGGAGGAAGAGGAGGGGGGGAAGAAGAGGGGGAGGAGGGAGAAAGAGGAGGAAGGGGGGAGGAGGAGGTTGTGGTAGAAGCAATAGCAGCAGCAACTACCTGAGAGCTGCACAGTAAGTTATAGCAGGAAATTTAGGCAGGGAAGTCTACACCTGATAGTCTGCTGGAGTGAATTTTTGTTTGTTTTCTCTATCAGTTTCAGCTATAGAATTGCCCCAGTTGCAGTTGTACAAGTGATTCCATCAACCCAGTTACTGTTCCTCCCCCTGGCTCCTCAGTCCTTTCTATAGAAAGGTTTGCACAGGCCTTGCCCAGAAATGATACACATTATTTCTGTTGGCATTCCATGGCCAGAGGTCAGGCATATGACCATACTATCCTTAACCGTAATAGAGTGGGAAATGTAGTCTAAGCATGTAGCCAATAGTGTAATAAACTACCATACAGAGAGCAGTCAGCAATAAAATAGTCTGTGCCATTTAAGTGCTTTGGTAGAAAAAAAAGTTGTGAAGGGAGTCTTGTGAACAGAGGAGGGAATTCTAAACTGGAATGAAGAGACAGAGACCAGAGAAGGTTTTGTGAAGGACAGGACATGAGCTTTGTAGAATAATTAGGAAGGTGAAAAGGGGACTACAGAAGGATAGCAAAGCATGGGCAAAGATACAGAGGCAAGAAATGTGCTGGTGAATTTGGGAGACCCTGGGTGGTTCTATATTCCTTATGCAATGGCTGCATGAAGAGGGTAGGAAGGAAGAGGAAGGAAAGAAGAAACGGAAATGGGAAGGAGTAAATAAGGGGGAAAACCAAGAGATAAACTTGGAGAGAGAGGCCGGACTAAGATTCAATCCAGACAATTCTATAATATCATTGGTGGATTTGAAACAGGGGCACAAGCAAATCTGGTTTCCATTTTGAAAGAGACTAATAGTTGTGTGGAGGGCAGATCGAAGCTGAGCTTACAGGACTTTCACAACGGTTCAAGCAAGAATCAATTTAGGCTTAAACAAAGCAGTAGCATATGGTATATGATCAGATATGAGATCTGAGATATTCATAAGTTCCAATCTATAGTACTTATTGCATGCAGTAGATGAGCTCAAAGAAAATTTCTTTGTTTCATTGCGTTGTGGGTTCATTCGTTCATTTAACAAATATTTATTGTCTTTCCTTTCAACAATGAATAAACAAGTAATGCTCCTGTCCTCATAGTGTTTACATTCTGGTGAAAAATTTTAAACATTTATAAGTAAAGGCAAATGTATAGTGTGACTAGAGTTGTCGTTATTAGCAAATAACATATGTTTGAATTTTTGTGGGACATCTGTGTGGAAGTTGTTGAATTCAAAGTTATTTCTATGAGAGTTCCTTGGGAGAGAAGCACTGGGTCACAGATGTGGCTTTGGGAGTCACTGGCATAGGGACATTTGTGAGAAACAAACAGAACAAAATAAAACCAAACAGAACAAACTAAAACAAAACCAATACAGACAAGTTCACATAAAAAGGACTTAAGATCTTTAGCTTGAGAAACCAGAAAGCTCAAGGTTTGGTTCTGCACTTTCAGGCTTAGCTAAACTCAGAGCATTACATGATAATTTAGGCTTCTGTGTTTCTTTTAATATCTTAAACTCTCTTGGCCATGACTGCCTCTGATAATTCCCAAGCCCACAATTCAGATCAATTGGCTCATCAGCCCCACTAGGGAGTTGTGGTTTTTGCTTATTTGTCTCCTGATCACTCGAGTAGGAAAGTCTCAGTGAAGACTGTGATTGATCCAATAGGGTTTACATACCCTTTCTTGAACTAAGCCTTGTAACCTAGAGTTCAAGTACTCTGATGTGCAAAACCTGGGGCAGAGACCATCCTGTGGCCATGTTAGTGCCATGAAAACCACAAGTCTGTTCCCTTAGGAAAGATCAATTCTAGTACTAGATGGGGAGAAGCAATGTAAACCAGGAAAACACTAAAATGTTCACTACAAGTGGAAACAAGGACAGGAGATGTAAGGGAAAGTGAAGAAATGCCTGTCACAGGATATGAGGCAATACTAAGGAGAAGCTTGTTTTAAAGTACACTAGATCCGACAGAGGATCTGGGAAATCCATTAAATGAAATGATGCTACGTGTCTATACATGTCCAAATGAAAGTCAAGATCCAGACGATCAGGAATGGAGCATCTCTCTTGAATTCCAATTTTATGCAAAAAAAATCTTATGAGGGTTTATGCATTATGCTATTTCTAAAATAAAACATATTACATTGTGGTGCAATAAGTCAATGGTGGGGAGGAGGTTTAAGCCTAAACACTGAACTGGAAATGGGCTTGTAAATGATACCTTCAGACTCTACTCCCAGAATTCCATGCAGTGATCCTCTGGTTAGGGGTCTTTAGGTAGAAAAGGGGAAAAAAATGGGTGGATGTTCATTATTTGAACTTTTGCCTGCTGCTCCATGGGTAAAGGGTTTCTTATTTTCAGGGATTTTTTTTTACAAATAATGACGATGTAATAGGCCCTGTTTGAAATACTTGCTCTCAGTTCTCCTCACAATAAGTCCGTGACCTGGAGCACTACTTTCATTAGTCCTGTTTTATTAAAGATGAGGAAGCTAATGCTCAGGGAAGTGAAACAGCTTGCCAAGTTCTCACAACTCTGGGTTTCAATCCAAAGATCCTAGAACCATTGTCCCTAACCACTGCATAGACTACCCCTTGCTCAGTCCTATGATCTCCATATAACCTAGTGCATTGTTAGACCATAGGTTCTGATATTAGTTCAGAAAATACAAACTGGGCAGTAGTGGTTCACCCCTGTAATACTAGCTACTCAGAAGGCTGTGATCTGAGGCTCACTATTCAAAGTTATCCAATGAAGAAAAATCATTGAGACCATAAAGCCTATTAACCAGAAAAAAAGCTGTACTGGAGTTGTGGCTCAAATGGTAGAGCACCACCATGAGTGATAAAGCCAAATAAGAGCTTAAGGCCTGAGCTCGAGCCCTAGTACTGGCAGATCTAAATGAAAATAAAGAAAAAGATAGAAAGATAGAGGCAGCCAGGCAGTTTTTCACCTTGGAAATTTGTAACTACAAGAAATTATTGCCAGGTGCTGGTGGCTCATGCCTATAACCCTAGCCACTCAGGAGGCTGAGATCTGAGGATCCCAGTAAGAAGTCAGCCCAGGCAGGAAAGTCTGTGAGCCTCTTATCTCCAATGAACCTCTAGAAAAGCCGAAGTGGCACTGTGGTTCAAAATGGTAAGGTGCTATCCTTGAGAGAAAAAGCTCAAAAACAGCACCCAGGCTCTAAATTTCAGCCCTGCAACCAATAAAAAAGAATTTATTTCATTGGGTGACATTTATCTGAACCCCACAATTAGCGTTGATGACATTTGTTAAGTTTTTATTATTTTAATGTACCTCCCAAATAGTTGTTTCCATAATGTAAGAGTGAAGAAAAAAAACAAATCTGCAAATCCACAGTACTAAGCTGCTTCCTTTGCACAGATACACATATTTTTTCACTCCATTTCTGAATATACACAAAAGTAATCTGAGCAGTGTATAGGTCCACATGTCTCTTTATCAGTGACTCACTGTGATTTCATGACTAGTGTATGTATTACTATGGGTTCTTTGTCCATGAGAAAAAGCAAAATCCTTTTGGTATATCTTAAATTATGGCTCTTGTCACTACTTATAAGACCCCAGAGCGTGAAATCCTTCTTTTGCCTCCCAGGTAGTAAGATGCACAATTCACAAAAGTCCTTTATTTACATATTTAATTGTTGTTATTTTACCTATGGTCAGTCTTATCTCTTCCTTTCCATTCCCTATCTTACTTTGAACAAGAATCAGATAACACCTAACTTCATCTCATAAATATTTTAGAACATATCTCTAAAAGGTCAAGTTTGTTTCTAAAAACATAATCACAATACCATGATCTTAATTCCTTAATATCAATAGAAAGACAGCCTATGCTCACATGTGCATAAGTTCCTTTTAGAATTCTGCTTGTTCCATAGCCCCCTAAAATATTAGTGACCTGGTTACATTTGTTACTGTTGGTATAAAATTATTTTATTATGAACTATTTCAGACACACAAATGTAGAGAGAATAGTGTGATGACTCTTGTAAATTCATCAGTCAGTTTCCACAATTATCTCTACTTGGCCGATCCTCCCACATCTCCCCTCATTTGCTGGATGTTTATAGAGCAAGTTCCAGACATGACAACACTTCACAACATCAAGCCTACATTCTTTGTTTGGTGGGAGGCAAAAACCTGTCAAGATGATCTCTGGTAGGCATTTATATTATTTATTTCCTTTCTAAATCCCTGGAATAAAAACAAGATGATATTAAATGCAATATTTTTAGCAAATCAGATAAACTGCCACTTGGCATTTTGCTGTTTCTTTCTTGGTTTTTTTTTCCCTTCTTCTTCTTCAAACAATGTTTAAACTAAACCAAATTCTAAACAAATGGCACTAATAGCCTATGACATAAATACCAAACACAGTATTTGTGTCCCACACGCTGTCTCAGCTGTGCCCAGACTTTTTAAAGTACATTTCTCTAAGATTAATTGAATCAAAGCTGAAGCACACACACACAAAAATCCAGCCTAATTATAATTCTGAAAAGAAAAAGAAAAAAAACCGAAAGCGTCACCATCAGCTGGTTTATATTTGACAGAAGGCCTGAATGATGATACTCAGTTGGCACTGTCCCTCCCACGCTTCTCTTTTAGGTTTGAAAATATCCTGTTTTCCAAACAGCTCTTGAGACCTCTAAGACTTCTACATCTTCTTCCTTGGGAGGCAGAAATCACTCTAGTTCTGGGTCTCAGAAGTTAATGGCATAGATCGGGATTTGTTAAGATTTCCCAAGATAATCTTGTTTAGTTTCATCATAACTTACCATGGTAGTTACAGTAACACCCACCCTCTGTGAAAAATCACACAGTGTCACCATATCACGCATGCTGCCACTGTCACCGCAAAGCAAATGACAAATGACAGCCATATTGAGTTATACGACATTAAAAAAAAAAAAAAAAAAACTCAGAAGGGTGATGAAAACTTGGTCTGCGTTAGGTCAAAAAAATAGCAAAAGAAGAGCATCTAAGCACTTACAGTGCCAACAGCAGAAAATCTGGGCAAACAAAAAGACTTTGTTTGGGACTGTAAATTGGTTCAACACTTTTGCAAAAGTTTTGGCAGTCCTTGTTAAAACTAAGTACGTATATACCCTGTGATCCATCAATTCCATTTTATGGTACTAGAGGTCAGAATAGTGCTGGGGGTATGGTGGAGGCAAAGGGTAGAGGAAGCTTCAGTGAGTCCTTTGGGAGGCCAGAAATTACTCTTAATGGTTATTCTCCAGGTACAGATATAGGTAAACCTTCATTGAACTTGTACACTCCCTCCTTGTTCACTCTCCTGGAAGTCATAGCTTCAAACAGAAATGCATTTAGCAAAACCCTTAATAATAGGCTGTTACAAAGTTCTAAAAATAAGAAGGATATGTACCTAGAGTTGAAAACAATGCTGTACTTACCAGAACTGCATGATCATAGGCTTCTAGGTAGAGGGCTTTCAACCAAAAGGTGGGGGTCAAGTGCTACCCTTGTTCCCCTTAAATTTCTATCTCATCCACTCTTTTTTCAAGAATCTGAGTCTCTTCAAGGCAAAGACCCACCCTTCCCAGAAAGCTGTTGCTATATTTACAGATATTGAGTCAGACTTTGCCATGAAACATTTCTTTTGACTCTTGAACTGGCATTTCTTTGACAAATTGATAGCAATGGTTGATGGTTGGGTTGATTCTTGGCAAAACAGAATTGGTAATGTCACATCATATCCCAAATGATTTCTTAAACTAAATAACAGACATTGATGTTATTACTTAATATTTATTCACACCAGTAATCTTAGCTACTCAGGAGGCTGAGATCTGAGGATCACAGTTCAAAGCCAGTGCAGGAAGGAAAGTCCATGAGACTCTTATCTCCAATTAACCACTAGAAAACCAGAAGTGGCACTGTGGCTCAAACTGGTAGAGTGCTAGCCTTGAACTGAAGACCTCAATGACAGTGCCCAGGCCCAGAGCTCAAGCCCCACAACTGACCAAAACCACAACACACACACACACACACACACACACACACACACACACACACACACACCCCACCATTGTATTTGAGCTTCTTTCCATAGTTCATTTAGTGTTCATTCATGCACGTGTACTCACTTGGTAGTAAACCATTGAAAAGAAATCGTGGCTGAGTTTTTATGTTGCTGTGACACCCACTGATACCTGGTGAGCTTTGCTTATACCAAGCTTTTCTCTGTTTGCAGAGGTGAGATACATTTTATTTTTGTAAGGAAGGCAGATGTGTACTTTACGTGGAAAACTGGGATGGACGTTGGGTGAACAATGCTGATGATGAGAAAAATGGGAAGAGGAGAACCCCTGAGGCTTAAAGAACATACACACAAAAAGCATGAAAGTAAAAAGATGACAATAACTTCAGGTGTAGTTTCTAGGTTAAAGTGGTTTTATGTTTGTTTCTACATAAGCTTAGGTAATGTGATATTATTAATGCCAGAGTAGGGTGGTGATTTGAAAAGAAGGCTAAGTAGCAGGAGAATAAACAATACTACTCAAGACTGAAAACTATCTTATAATTCATGGTATCACATACCTATAGCATCTTTAAAATATGAAAGAAAAATCCTGTAAGGATGTAATGAATTAAAGCTGTGGAAGTCTGCTAGTGACAACAAGAATCTATATTTCAGGGTATTACATCCCTGGAATATTTTTATCTGACTTTAATTCAAGGGTCAGATTTTGATGGCTGGGCATATAGTCAAGAAAGATTCCATCAGCTTCTCTGACATTGCTATAATCCAGAGAAACGCAGGATACCTTTGCTATGGCAAATGTTTCATGAGATCAGAACATGTGTTCCACTTCATGGTATCTAACACAGAGCAAAATGGCTCTAATTGGGAACATACTTGGGCAGATGATTTGATTAAAATGACTGAGAGTTATAAATGTCTGCAATGTCTATTTCGGGCACAAATAGGGGAAATGGCTCTAATTTCTAAAGTGTGTACATAATGATTAAATTAGCTCACAGAGATGAAGAGTATATCAGCATCTACTCTGGAGAAGAAGTACCATGTGAATAAGGAAAGAGGCAATCAATTTCTCAGTGGACAGCAATCACCAGGTGCAAATCCTCCTACCTCACTATCACAGGACCCTCCTTATTTTTTTTGAACAACAACAAAAATATGATTTATTGAAAATGACAGTGAGATAACTTTAAGAGCTGAAAATGAAATTGTGATCAAACCTCTTTGAGATACTAAGACATACACAAAACAAATGTATTTCAAAAGTCAATGTATATCCTCCTTTCTTTTTCACTGAGTGAAGAAAGTAAGAATACATAGAAAACAATTTGTTCCATTTGTTTTGTAGCCTAATTTCAACTCACTGTTTCCACAGCATGCAGTTTCTCATCAACCAGGCTTGAAAAGGGCTGTGAAGAACTTTTGATCTTTACATTTCAGATTTCCAAGTCTCTTCTTTGCTGCAGGTAATATAAAAGGAGCGTGGCATTTGTGAATTGACAAGGGAGTCTGCTGTAAAGATTGGGCAACTAACAACTCCTGTAACATTATTGGAAGTCAGTGCCTAGAAGTAAATCTCTATTTTTTGAGGGAAAAAGCCAAAGCATCCTGGTGAAAGGAGAAATTAGCAAATCTGTTTTGTGATATGGGAAGAACTAACGACCCAGTGTCATCTCCCTGGTATATTCCATGTGGAAGGCAAGACAGAAATTGGAAATAAGCAAATATTTTTCACTAAAAAGGGGGCTATGAGAGAGCAAAACTGGAAGTGAGGGAAGGGGGTGACATTGTCTAAAAAGAAATGTACACATTACCTGACTTACATAATTGTAATCCTTCTGTACCTTACCTTTATAAAAACAGTGTAATTTTTTATTTAATTTTATTGTCATGGTGATGTACAAAAACTGCCTCCTCCCCTTTTTGACCTTTTTTTTTTTTTTGAGAATCTCAGGGCTTGGAATATGGCCTAGTTTTAGAGTGCATGCCTCATGTACAGGAAGCTTGCCTTGTATACACGAAGCCCTGGGTTCGATTCCTCAGTACCACATATATAGAAAAAGTCAGAAGGGGCGCTGTGGCTCAAGTGGCAGAGTGCTAGCCTTGAGCAAAAAGAAGCCAGGGACAGTCAGTGCTCAGGCCCTGAGTCCAAGCCCCAGGACTGGAAAAAAAGAAGGAAGGAAGGAAGGAAGGAAGGAAGGAAGGAAGGAAGGAAGGAAGGAAGGAAGGAAGGAGGGAGGGAGGGAGGGAGGGAGGGAGGGAGGGAGGGAGGGAGGGAGGGAGGGAGGGAGGGAGGGAAGGAAGGAAGGAAGGAAGGAAGGAAGGAAGGAAGGAAGGAAGGAAGGAAGGAAGGAAGGAAGGAAGGAAGGAAGGGAAGGAAGGACCTCATTACACCTGCCAACCTAAATAAGATGCTGTCTGTGCCTCTGCCCCTTTGCCGTTTGCTCTTTGGTGGGGCATATTTATAGACCTGAACAGGAATCTCTAATAGGTGGACTGAGCTTACTTTGATGGGATGAAAAACCAGTAATGTTTGACCTTTGACTTAAACTCGATGCCAGTGCAGAACAACACTAATAGATTTCCCTGAGCATATTGGTTTTGGAAAAAGTTAGCAAAAATCTAGGTCAGTAAACTCCACAGCAACATACACACATCTTTTTTGTTACTCTTTCTGTCTTTGATCCTGACCTGCCAAGCCAGGTAAGGCCCTATCTCTCACATTGCCTAGCTCAGTGTGCATGTATGTGACTGGAGATGGTCCTGAGAGGAAACGGTCTAGTTGGTAGCAAGATTGGAGTATGGTACCAAAACAAAGGGAGAGTTGCCATTGGTTGAAGGGGTTTGACCCATAGTCCCCTGCGCATAAACCTTTCCAGAATATGCTGAGCATATTGCTATAGTGAGTGTTTATGACCCTCACCTTTGGAAGGGCGTGGGAGGTAAAGATAAGAGCCTTCTCAGCTCCTGATTAAGACTCCAAGGGAGCTCTCCCAAATTTCCCAGGGGTCCTCAATGGGATAAGCCCCAGGGGCCCACAAAAGCAATCTTCTTCATAATGCATACTTTCTTCTCATGCTCCCCTGATCCTCCACGGAAGCTTTCAGAATACCCTCCAAAATAAAATCCTTTTATCAGGGCCAGTGTCTGGGGTACCCAAAGTCAGCCAGCTGAGTTGGAATTCAAAGATATTCATTGGAGGCTTGTCATTGAAGTTTACTTTCTGTGATAATGACATTCTATAATAAATGACTTTAGCTTTGCGGACTTCAGTTTTCTCATCTGTGTACTAGGGACAATTGTATAACATTGCTACCTAATATTTTATTGAAAGGAGTAAATATGAGCTAATATCTGCGTGAAGTATTTTAAAAACTGAAGAAGGTGGTCATCAGGGGCTTGTGTCTGTAATCCTAGCTACTTAGTAGGTTGAAATCTGAGGGTTGAGTGTGGAAGCCAGTTTGTACAGACAAATCTGAGAGATTTATTTTATCTTCAATTAACCATCAAAAGGCCAGAACTGGAAGCTTGACTCAAGTGATAGAGCACCAACCATGAACAAAAAAAGCCAAGAGAGAGTATAAGGTCCTAAGTCTAAAGCCCATTACACACACACAAACACACAGACACACAGACACACAGACACACAGACACACAGACACACACACACACACACACACACACACACACACACACACACTAAAAAACCTGAGAAGAAGCCAGGCACTGATGGTTCATGACTGTAATCCTAGCTACTCAGGAAACTGAGATCTTGAGGGTCATGGTTCAAAGTCAGCCCAGGCAGGAAAGTCCATGAGACTCTCATCTCCAACTAACCACCAAAAAGCTAGAAGTGGTAGAATGCCAGCCTTGGACAAAAAAGCTCAGGGATAGCATCCAGGCCCTGGGTTAAAACCCCAAGACATGCACCCCCTACATACATCTGAGAAGGAACGCACAAATACAGTATTCATTATAGTTCACAGAGACCATTTCACTACCACTCCCCAATAGCTTTTGTTTGGGGATGGGAATTCTAAAATCATTTTATTCTGAATTAATTATGGACTCCTAGAAATGTTAAAAAATAAACACATAGATTCCCTACACCAATTCTACAGATAACTCCAAGGATGACTCACATGGCCTGTAATAGGATAATAAAACCAAGCAGTTAGTTGGGGCTGAGTACCATAGCTCATGCCTGTCATTCTAGCTCCAAGGGATGCAGAAATCAAGATTTCAGTTTCAGAACAACTCATGGGGGGGGAGGGAAAGGGGAAGGGGGGAGGGGGGAATGAGGGCTGAGGTAACAAACAGTACAAGAAATGTATCCAATGCCTAACATATAAAACTGTAACCTCTCTGTACATCAGTTCGATAATGAAAATTTTAAAAAAAGATTTCAGTTTCACACTAGCCCAAACAAAATTTTTTCACAAGACCCCACCTCAGTAGAAAAGGCTGGGTATGATGGTACATGCCTGTTGTCCCCACTATGACAAGTAGTCTAAATAACAGGATCGTGATCCAAGTCATCCCAGGCAAAAAAAGAAAACAAATAGATTATCTGGAAATCAGATGGAAGCATAGCTCAATGCCAAGCAAAAAGAAAGCCCTGAGTTAAAACCCCAATTCTACTGAAATAACAACAACAAAGGGAGTTTATGTTGATACAGTATTATTAGTAAACTATGCATATTTTTCCATTTTATGCTTCTTAACTTCTTATAGATCTTCTATCCAATTCTCAATCTATGGTCTCCATTTTCCTGGTGTCTAGTAACCTTTTAGGAGTCTAAACTGGTCACTTGCATTACTAGATTTTAGCACATACCACATTCAAAAAAGTTCTGATTGAACAACTTCAGTCATTTTCCTAAGCATATTTAAAAAGTCTGGAACACAAAATTGAGGCAGGAAGTTTGAAGTCAGTCTGGACTACACAGAGAGACCTTGTTTCAAAAACAACAACAAAATAACAACCTGAAACAAAACACTGTTTCTTTTCACCAAAATCCTTTCTGCCACATTTCCTGACCAATAGATAGGCTTTGCAGGCAAAATCCCAAGAACTTTGATTTTCTATGCAGTTTAATAAAATGGTAAAGGCAGTAGTTACTGAAAGAGCTGTTTCCAATGATGAATTAGATAACAATGTTTTCATTAGCACTTTCTCCTTAGGTGCTTTACATGTCTTAGATAAGTGCCTTCTTGTTTAGTTGATTCATATCCTTTTTAATTGATCAAGTTACCCTGTTATTCTTTCCTTAGGACTCCTGGGACATCACCTTTCCTGAGCAGAGACAATGTGGGGGGAGCCTTTTCTCCATCAATCCTCCTTTTAAGGGATGGGTCACTGGGTCATTTGTAGGAGTGCCCCAATCGTCTTCTGGTCTTCGTCCTTAAGCAGATAATTTATCTCTTCTCCAACTGTGTTCTTGGTTAAAGGTTAACAAAAAATGGGAGCCTCTTCAAGTTCAAACCCTTGCAATGCTCACACTCCTGCTGCCAACGAGGTCTTTCAAAACAAGCAAACAGAAAACATATGAGGGGCAAGCTTCAGAAAACTGCTGCCCTAGATTTATTTCATCTTGATGACTGTAAGTTCTGCTGACCATCCAAATTTTCTGAAAATGCTTCAAGATGCCCATTTTTAAGGTTCTATTCCTATTCCTCTTGAAGCAATGCAGGGTCCTTTTCCCCAACCTTCCAAGTGTTCCTTCCTTTCTACCCTCTCTCTTGAGGCTCTCACCACCACTGATAGTCAGCTTTTCACTACTGAGATAACCAACTCTTAGGTTAAGCAATGCCATCAACTTAAAAAAGGAACCACTTCCTGGGCTGCTGGTTCAGGCCTGCAATCCTAGTTACTCGGGAGACTGAGATCTGAGGATCATAGTTTGATGCCAGCCAAGGCAGAAAAGTCCCATAAGACTCTTATCTCCAATTAAGCATCCCTCCCCGCCCCCCTTCAGAAAAAAAAGCTGGAGTGGATCTGTGGCTCAAGTGCTAGAGTGTTATCCTTGAGAAAGATTGCTCAGGGACACACACACACACACACACACACACACACACACACACACACACAACCATTTTTCAATGAAGGATCATCCTGAATAAGCTCATGAGGACAAAGCAGAATGGCATAGCTTTCAGGAACCAGCAAGAACAGGAAGGAAATCCTATTGAGCTTGGTGAGAGCTGGAGCCCTAACAAAATGGCTCCTGATGGGATCCATAATCCTGGAAAGGTGCAGATCATATCAAACAAAATTCCCAAGCAGGGAAAGGATAGGGAGGGAAATGCAGGCTTCTGCCTCTGACCATACTTGAATCTACTGTTGACATCTCCCACTGATCAAACAAAACTGGATGTGAGAGGACTGGGCGATTGGTAATACAGTGGATGAGACTACGTATTAGAGACACCAAACAGAACAGAGACTAGATCTAGGGGTTAGGAAAAACAAAGGAAGAAGCAGTTCATATACATATACATATATATATGTATATACACACACATGCACACACACACACGCACACACACACACCATGTTGTGTTAATACCTCTCATTCATTTTGGCCTAGCTTTCTCCTGTTCTCAGGAATTTTGCTTGATACCTCTTCAGCCCTCATCATTGCTTTTCCTTTCAGTTAGCTCAGGCCCACCAGCTCCCCCGTCCTGAGCTCCTCTTTTCCTTACCAGCTGCTTCTTGCATCTAAGGTTGAACTAGCATTATACAGCATGGCACTATGCAATATGATAGCCACCACCCACTTGACTAGCATGACTGCAGAATTAATTTAATTATTTTGTGCTGGTCCTGGGGCTTGAACTCGGGGTATGGGTGTTGTCCCTGGGCTTCTTTCTACCACTAGAAGCACAGTGCCACTTCAGGCTTTTTCTGAGTAGATTATTGGAGATAACTTTCTCACAGACTTTTCTGCCTGGGCTGGCTTCAAACCATGATCCTCAGATCTCAGCATCCTCAGTAGCTGGGATTACAGGCCTGAGCCACAAGAGCCCATTATTTTTTGTTTAATTTTGACAAATTTAAATCCAAAACTGACACTTAGAGCTTAGCCCCTGCCTTCCCCACTATCTTTAAATATAGGCTCATCTTAGTGACTTACTACCAAAAACTAGAATACAGAAAGAGAGAAAATAGTAACTTACCGTACAAAAACCTAGCAAATACTCCCTTGGCCTGTTGAGCAAGGTTAAAATTACCAGTGATAAATCATATTGATAGCATGTGCCCTTGAAGGAGAATGGTACTTTATCTCTGTGGTCATCTTCCCCGAAACCTATAACCCAAGTGTAATCATGAAGAAAATCTCAGCCAGGCCCAAACTGAGACATCCTTCAAAACACCTGACTTAGAACTCCTCAAAACTGCCAAAGTCATGAAAAATGAGCAAAGTCTGAGAAGTTACCACAGCCCAGAAAGTGCCAAGCATAAATATAATGTGGTAATGCACCAAATTATGATCCCTGGAACATAAAATTATTTGTAGAAAATAGCAAAATCCAAATAAAAATTGGAATTCAGTTACTTATGAAGTATCTAATTTTCTTTTCTGAATTATGACAACTGCCCATGGTAATGGAATAGAAACCTCTGTACCATTTTTGCTACTTTTCTGAAAATGCAAAACTACCTGAAATAAAAAGGCTTATGAAGCGATAAAAATAAGATGACTACTCAATTCTGTTATTAATAAACTTTTAAACACGTTTGGTACAACTTCAGTCTGTAAGCCTACTTGTTTGCTCAACTGCAAATTTGATAAAAATCCCACCTGCTGACTGAATCTGAAATGAGAGGTCATTGACAGACTCAAGACTCAGCCTCCAGAAGCACGGAATGAGGCTGAGAAAAGTCTGAGGGAAGGAAACAAGGAGACAAGGAGGAAAACTAGCCCGCCTAACTAAAATGGTCCCTGGAGAAGCCCCGCCCACTGCCCTCTGGATACACACTCAGCACTTACCATGCTCAGAGCCCAGCTCTTGAGCCCTGGCCTTCACCTCCTTAGAAATAAATCAGATCCATGAAGAGACAGCTCTTTTTCTACCCTTCCACTGGAGATTGCCTTCATTCCAGAAGAAGCCGGAATTGACTGATCGATGAAGACCATGATGAGGATGATTCATGAATGACGTCAAAATTGTATTTTGGGTAGGTTTTTCCCCTTGCAGAATTCTTCCCAGTGTTCCTAACATCCATGCTCAGAAATAAAAGGAAGCTGGGTGAATCTCCTTTGTGCAGGGTGAATATTATCTTTGTGAATCAACTGTACTGGCTTGCTTCTCATGCCGGCCATATGGTCTTGGCTCTGCTCAGCTTTTCCAGGGTGCACGTGCAGGGAATCTAATAATGGATTCCAGTTAGCCTCTGGGCCATTATGTAAATGAGAAGCCTCCAACAGTCTTCACAATCCCTTAGGACTCTATCTAATTCATTAACTTAAGTTAAAAAAAAAACCACAGAGGCATTCCTTTTCATGAGGATAGGTGGTCTCCATCATACCCCATTTTGGAGCATGGTTCTATTTTTAAGAATAGGGAGCACTCAGTGTTATGACATGGATTACTTAAGTGCTCCATTTCATTAGCCTTCTAAAACTCATCAGCTGCTCCCAGGGTTGCCCGATGGGCTGATTTTCCTGTCAATATTTATATACTTTAGGCTATTTTATTAGGTGTAGACAAATTGAAGATCATCTTTTAGAAGAATTGAAACTTTTATCATAATTTAGTGACTCTAATTCTGATAATGGTTTTTATCTTAAAGTCTCTATTCCCCAATGTAGCTTTATTTTGTTACTAATTGTCTGGTATATCTTTTTTTTTTCATCCTATTACTTTATACCATTCTGCATTCTTATGTCTTAAGTACATTTCTTATCATCAATATATAGTTCCATTTTTTAAAATTCTATCTGACAGCTTCTGTCTTTAATTGGCTACTTTAATTTCTGGTACTCAGTGATTGTTAGTGTACTTATTACATTTTCACTTATTTTGCCATTCTTTTACCATCTTTATTTTACCTTTCTTGGTGGTTCTTAGGTTTGAAGTCAGAGGCTTAGGCTTCCTTAGGCAAGAGCTCTACCACTTAAGCCACACCCCTAAGCCTTCTTTGCTTCAGGTAATTTTTTATATATGGCCTCACACTTTTTGCCTGGACAGAATTAGGACTGCCTCTTCCTAGCTATGTCTCCTGCATAGCTGGGATGATGAGCAGGCACTCCCATACTCAGCTTATTTGTTGAGATGAGATCTCATTGACTTTTGAGCAGTGTTACCCTCAAATTGATAGCTACCTCCCTAGAGGCTAAGATTCTAGGAATGAGTCTCCATACCTGGCCCTTTGCTTTGCTCTTTGCAAGTAAAGTCTACTTGTAGAACCATATTACATTCATAGGATAGCAAAATTGAGACAAAGGTCTCCCATAGAATTTCTTCCCCCACAATGCCCAGCCTTTTCCATTTTTAACACACAACACCAAAGCGGTCCATGTGTTATAACTAATCAACCTGCATTGATACTTCATTATTATGCCAAAGCCCATAGCTGACATTGGGTTTACTCTGAGGATTATGCATGGTCTGGTTTGGACAAATGTATGACATGAATTCAACATTACAGTATCATACAGAGTATTTCTCCCTTCCTAAAAACCTCTCATGCTCTGTTCATCCATCCCCAGCTCTTATCTCCAGCTGCTGACAACCTCTGGCTTTTCTATTGCCTCTATAGTTTTGACTTTCCCATAATATCATACATTTGCTACCACATAGTATGTAGGCTGTTCAGACTGGCTTAATTTATTTAGCATTGTGCATTTAAGGATCAGCCATACCTTCTCATGGCTTGCTTATTTATTTCTGTTTAGCCCAGAATTAATTAATCCAGCCACCATATTTTTAATTTTCTATTTGTCCTGATTTTTTTCTGTTATACCTTCTCATTTCTTGCCATTTTTTTTGGATTATGCTTTCTTGGTTAGGTATTTGCTACCTTGTTTCATTGTTTTTCTTACGCATTTGGACTTTTTTCTGTATCTATTCTTCCAGAGATTGCTCTTAAACTTTAATCATATATAGTTAACTTAAAAACTCAAAAATTAACGAGTTTTAACTTCCCTATATAAGATGAGAAATATGCCCCAATGATAAAATCCATCCAACCCACCTTTGTAAATAAAGTTTTATTGGACCACAGCCAATTTCATTCATTTATATAGTGCCTATGACTGCTTTCATACAATAATTCTAGGAGTGAGAATTTGTAACAAAGACTGCATGACCAGAAAAAATTATAATATGTACTACTTGGCCCTACATGGAAAAACTGCTAACCTGTGCCCTGTGATAATATTCTTGAGGATTTTAGATGTTTCGGTTTTTCCTTCTCCTCTTTTCATTCACATGTGGTTGTTATCTAATATTTTATGTCAGTTAACTTCACAAATTGGATTTTTTTCTGTTTTCACTACTATTGTTTGCTTGCATGCACAGATACTTTTTTACATTTTATCGCTTACCATTTTCTTTTGTATCTTAGATTATCCCCTGGCATCATTTTTCTTCTTCCTGAAGTACATCTTTTAGGAAGTACTCTCTTAGTGATGTTTTAGTAATCAATTCCTCTGTGTGTATCTCTAAATATCTGCACTTTATCCTCTTTCTTAAAATATGATTTTTTGAATGCCCAATTCTAAGCTGACAGTTATTTTCTATCCACCACTGGAAAATAATACTCTACTGTCTTTTGGTTTCCACTGTTGTTGAAGTCAACTGCTAGTCTAATTGTTATTCTTTTGAGGATGATCTAGCTTTCCTCTTTGGCCCTTTTTAAGATCTCTTGGCAGTTGATATTTCAAAGTTGAATTATTATGTATTTAGGCATGAATTTCTTTTTTAAATATTCTGCTTGGTATGTGCTATTGTGTTTTTCAGCAGTCTTGGGAGAGTCTGACCACTCTTTTCAAATCAATCTCTCTCTCTCTCTTTCTCTCTCTCTCTGTCTCCCTCTCTCTGTCTCTCTGTCTCTCTCTCTCTTCCTCTCTTTCTCTCTGATCGTTCTCCCAATGTCTTCTTTTCCTTGTTTATCTCCTTCTCCCTCCCTCCTCCCTTTCTCTTGCTCAATCCCCTCCTGTTCCTCCCCACCCCACCCCCTCTTTCTGGAAACCTGATAAGATTCATGTTTCACTCTCTGTACTGCATTCTGGGTAATTTTCCAATCTTTTTCACTGGATTTCATCTCCCATTCAGCCTTTGGTAGCTTGCTTGTCTATAGGAGGAAACCTTTCATTTCTTTCTCTTTTTTTGTCAGTCATGGGGCTTGAATTCAGGGCCTGGGAGCTGTCCCTGAACTCTTTGGCTCAAGGCTAGTGTTCTACCACTTGGAGCCACAGCTCCACTTCTAGTTTTTGAATGGTCAACTAAAGATAAAAAGAGTCTCATGGGGACTTTTCTGCCTGGGCTGGCTTCAAACTGTGATCCTCGGATCTCAACCTCCTGAGTAGCTAGGATTACAGGAGTGAGCCACTGACACCAGACTCACTTTAAATATTTTATGTATAGCTGTTCTGTACCTGTTAATCCCTGTATCTTTGTTATAGTATATCTGAATGTACTACATAAATGGCTTGCCTTTATATATTGTATATATTGCTGGATTTTAACTTATGGGAATTGTGTAACTCTTAAGTTAAAACAGTATCTTTCCCAGAGAGCTTTGCTTTGCTTTAGTCAGGGACACTCCCAAACTAAGACCATTTCAGCCACTGTGAGGATCCTGGGTTAGTATCCCAGCCACAATGCTGGCTCAAGTCTTAGTATTCCCATAACAATGTTGCCATTGGCATCTGTTCTCAGGACACTCCCCCTGCTCTGGTCTGAACTTGGACTGGTTTTTATTTGGGGAACTGTAGTTGTAGAAGCCTTTAAAAATCTCTCCAACCACTTCCAAGACCAGAAATGCCCTGAAGAGTATCTTATATTCAAATTATGGTCATATATCTGTTACGCAATGGATAAGTCCCACACAGCACTCCTCCCAGCCCCAACATGTGTGCATGCACACACATACACACACAAATAAATACACAGGCACACTTTCCATATTGTAGGAAGCAAAAGATTCATTGTTACTATTTCAAGCCTATTGTTTTAGAAGAACATCTTCTTTGAAAAATGCAATTATTCATTGTTTCACTTACTATACAAAATATAAGATTTGCTTGCTTGCTTCCTTGCTTGCTTTTTTTTTTTTTTTGCCAGTCCTGGGGCGTGGACTCAGGGCCTGAGCACTGTCCCTGTCTTCTTTTTGCTCAAGGCTAGCACTCTACCACTTGAGCCACAGCGCCACTTCTGGCCTTTTGTGGTGCTGAGGAATCGAATGCAGGGCTTCATGCATGCAAGGCAAGCACTGTACCACTAAGCCATATTTCCCAGCCCAACATTTACGTTCTTATTTACTCCTTTTTTGGTCATCCTTATTATTGGGAATAGTTTTAAGCATTAAGATGTTTATTTCTTGTGTATACACTTGATATTTTGATGTATAAATTCATTCACCTTCGGAGGTAGACACTGATCACCTTGGCCAGGAGGCTGGTGTGGCTTTACATCTGCCTTTCCCTGGCACATCTATGGACATTTGGACTCAGGAAGACCCTGGTAGCATTTGTAGTCTATTGTCGAGTTGCCAAATTTTCTACAACCTATTCTGGCTAAGTCATTTTTCACTACCACTCAGAAAGAATATTGGAGTCTACTCTAAATCCAGTTCCATGTGTCCCACTATTCATCTTCATGGGATAATTCAAACTCTCCAAACCTCCATCCCATTCTGGTCCACATTCCTTGCAATAGCGGATCCCTTCAAATGAAAACCCAGCTGCTACCTCCTCCTTTCCTGATACCATTTATTTCAAAATAGGCATTAAGAGAAGGGACTTGATCTGACAAATATCCAAGCAAACACTACAGCATTGGTTTTTCTTAGAGTCCCTGGTATAACATGGCACAGGAGGAAAATGTCAGTACTATGGTCAAGTGTCACTCTATGAGGCACATTCCATTAGCAGGCAAACAATTCCCTGTGTTCAAAACTTTCCTCAGGTACAGAGAGTTGTATTTACAAAGAAAAGGCAGGAAGAGTTTAAGTAGGTGGCCTTGGGACAAGTGGGGAAGGTGAGTGGGGAAACTATAGAAAGCATCCCAGTATTTACAGAAGGCAATACGACCTGGAAGCCTAAGAAGACAAAAAGGAAAATTCAGCTACTGAACTTTCATTATAGACCTGGTATTTTTCTCCCTTGCTTGAATAAGTTACAAAATATGTTCACATTTACAGAGATTGACGGGTACAGTGCTGTGTGCCTATACTCCCACCTATGTGGGAAACTGAGACAAGATGCTCATTTAAGCCTAGGAGTTCAAAGCTATCCTGGGTATCATAGCAATAATAATAATAATAATAATAATAGGAATTAAGGAGAATAATGCCCATTTATCTATCATTTATATTTGGCTCTTGGTAATATCTTCTCTTACTGGTCTCATCTACTTTTTGCTGAAGTATTAAGAACTATAGACAGAATAGTATTTCACCCTCAAAACTGTATCATGTCTTATGTAATTACAATGTCAATATTGTATCTAGCAATATTAACAATAATTCCTTGGCATTACCCAATAAAATTCTGTGCAATCTCTCTTGTAGCTAGACGTTCACAGCAGGACCCAATTAAAGACTCATGGGTTGCATTTGGTGATTATGTCTAAGATTCTATTAACCCAAATGGTCCTGGTGATTCTGGTATCTTTTTATCGCTATAACAATCTAAAGCTATAATAATCATTAGTTCCACTGGATAAATGCAACCACAAGGCTACAGAGGTAGTTATCCTAAGATCACAGTATCTGTAAGTGTCTAGAGAACATTCTGTATTTTTAGCTACCAAATGCCCAAATCCCTTTCCTATTTGGAGTGAGTTCTACCACATCTTGGTGAAGGGCACTCCTGGATAGCAAGAAAGAGAGGCACATAAGCTAGCTTAACAAATCAGATACCCTAGTCTCGGAGTTTTGACTTTAAACCAGAAAATCTTTCTAAAATTATGAAAATATTGCATATTTACATTACCCAAAATAGCGCCAACAGTACACATATAGCATCTACTCTAGTAAACAGCACAGATCTAGACAGAGTGACTTCAAGCTGTAGGAATAGATGAGAAATTTTATATATATATATCATCCATGACAGAACTTTAGTGTCTAGTAGTATTGTCAGTTCTGAGGATTAGGTTGATGGAGGTGTTCTGGATAATTCACTTATTCAGAGCCTAACATATTACTCAGCCTATCAATGACCTGAACCACACAATGAACCAATCCAATAAACTCCCCTTTTGGTTAAATTGTAAGGAATGAGTTTCTGTTGTTTGAAATCAACAGTCCCTTGGCAGATACTGCCCATTGTCACTCAATTCATTCCCTCCCCCAATTAGGAACAGAATCTCTATTCGTTCTTTGGTACAAGTTATAGCTAGTTGTGACTATGCAATTAAGTTCTGATCAATAAGATCTAGATAAAAGTATAGTGTGCAAAATCTGGAAAGTATTTTTAAATAAGAAACACATACTTTCCCTTCTTCTTCCTTCTATCTGGGTGGGATGTGAATATGATAGGCAGGGTTGAAATGACTCTCTTGAACCATGAAGCAGAAACCAAGTCTTGAGAATAGGTGGACATCAAAATAGAAAGAGCTGATAACCCTGTAGGTTTTGAAGCTATTACAGTAGCCTTGATTGCTTGTTTTTGCAGATGAGAATAACTTCGATCTTGTTTATTTCACTGTGGAATTTTCTTTCATTCTATATGAGCCTAATCCTGCTACTTCTCAGCTTAAATGAATCATTCATGATAAAAGTGATAGTCATCAAAATAAGGAGGATGGGCATGTCTTGATTAATAGTGTGTAACTTGTTTGTAGTATTTAGATGTACCTGTGGGCTTTCCTTTGTTCTCTGGGTCCAGGTCTAAGGATGAATGTGCTTGTATATAAGCTTAAATACCATTTCCTAACTCTGAAATAGAAAACATAACACATAGTCCCCAATGGGCTTCTTCTGGGTTATTTTCCTCCCACATGCTTTATTATTTTCTTCTTCGCTCCCTAACATTCTCCTCTGGTTGTAATAAATCACTTGTAGGCAGGGACTTGGCTGTCTTTTTTTCTAGCCCTCTAGCCTCTTAGTACAACGTGTTCTGGGTACATTGATTCTGTATCCAGTATGTCCCAACTCTGGCTGAGCATCAGACTCATGAGAATGATTTTAAATGGAATACCAAGAAATTGAAGAAGTTGGTCATCCCTCCCCCCCATCCCCGCCAGGACTTCTAACTCCCCCTCCCAAGCTCTACGGCATGGCACCAGCATCTCAGTTCTACTAGCATCTTGCCATTAGATTGATGACTTTAGCACTTCCCATAGATCAAAGTTTGCTCATGGCTTTCAAAATCAGTACAGTAGCTGGTGGCTCACACATCTGTATCTGTGCAACTTTACTCTTTTTTTTTTTTAATACGCATCTAATCTTCTAGCACAATCTGACTGTGCTGTTAGAATAGAATAGTAGAGACTGAGTCATCCCTTTTGTATGTCTGGCTCATAGTTCTGGAGGCTGAAAATTGTAAGATCAAGGGGCTAACATGGAAGACGGCACAACTTGAGAGAAAGAGCATGAGAGAAACAGGAAGGAGGATAGCTCTCTTTCTGTAATGAACTCTCTCCTGGGATGACTGATTCATTCCACCCATCAGGGTAGTGACCTCATGATACAAACACCTCCTGCTAGGCTCCACCTCCCAATAACCACTAAATTGAAGATTCAGTTTCAAACACATGCACTTTAGGGGACATATTCAAACCATAGCACACAGTAATTGGCATACAATAGATAATTGTTGAAGGCTATCTAAGAAAAATATCTTGACCTGAGTTCAAGGAGCATTGCATTTGGTTCTGGGAAAAGCATTGTGATCACTAGAGTTTTATATTCAGATTCCATCAAAGATATAAATTGAGGGTTCTTTTTAGTTTTATATAACTGCTAGCCAATAAACTTGCCCCAAATTAGAACTATGATAAAGGCTTAAAAATATCCCACTTACTTCAAAGAAATACCTGTCAATCCCTTCTGCTTTTTATTTCATACAACATTTTAACCATGACTACTAATGTTCATGTTTTTAATATACTCATTATTTAAAATGATCCGGTATAATAATACATAGTCACAATCTACTAGGAGCTCCAAGTAGATCATTCATTCAATGCTGTCTTAAAGGTAAGCTCTTTAACATAACTAAGAACACACAGCAAAGCTAAAACCCAACAAATGATTAGATCACACAAAATAAGAACACTTTTGGAGCTGGAGGCCAGATGTCCTGAAGAATTTTACTAAGGAAAAGTTCTAAGATAAACTGCCTCTGTTGGTTTGCTGCCCAGCATTTTTCTCATTGGAGCCACTATTGCACAAGACGGCAACAATAGCTTGATCTTTGTCTTGATCTCAGTTATTTTTGGCCCCAATAAGTTGAGATTATTTTCAATAACTGCACTGGAAACAGCTCTATCAAGTCTCTTCTTTGTTTCATGCCCCAGATCTTGACTGGAAATAGTACAATGGCTTCATTAGGGACTCTAAAGGGCCCATGCCAGGAATCCTTGGGAAGCCACAACAGAAAGATACCAAGGCTGTTTGAGAGGATGAAATGAGAACAATAACTTACCAATGGGTCAATTAAATATGGTATTCCTTCCTTGCCCGGACAAGCAAGTGACTGAGCCTCATCATTTGTGTTTGCTTCTTGCAATTGGTGTCATTGACTCATCCCACAAAGCATCATGCCTTGGGCTCATCGGGCTTGATGCTTCATTTAAGCCACGCTGGGAGATGAGTACCACTGCTAGCCTCCCTTGAAGGAAAATGTTAAATTAAAACCAACCCCATTGCCAGTGTCTCAGAATAAAAGGAATCTACTAAGTGAGACAATTGTAAAGTATCATCTCCTCCACTCTGCTTTTTGCCAGAATATTCTATTAACTAAGCAACATTCATAGCCTTGTCAAGATTCCATATTGCAGTCCACAGACTTAATTGAGACCATACAGAGAGAATAGCAAACATGAGCAAAGTTTCCCAGGGCCCTAGGATTGTTGAAAATAAAGTTAGATATTGTGGACTACAATTGATGAGGCTGTATAGAGAACACAAGGGCTTGGGCACAAGACCTACTGAAGTCCAATTTCAAAGTATGTTTGGCTTTCTCTCCTACATGAGAAGTTTTTAAATTAAGAATAACTAAGTCAGGAAAAAGACTCTTTAGAGTCATCCTTTGGTTTTGTTTTATTGGTTTTTTTACATAAAATATCTGAGATCTAGAAAGGTATATTGACTAGACACAAAACTCAACATTGCACAATGGGGTTGTAGCTGATCCATGTCCATTTATTTGTGCACAACTGTCAGAATATCTTTGCTAGCTAATTATAGCTATTGGAAGTGTTTGGGTGAATGAGGTTCTAGCTTGCATGCAATCTTCATTTGAATGTAGACATGACCACAATGTAGTAGAGACAGTGTTATGTTTGTCATCATAAACAACATCAGACAACAAGAAATCTTTCTAAACCAGTGGTTGCAGAAGAACCCACCTAGGGTTCAATTCTTGGTGTCACCTCTAAGGATACAGGCTATGGATATCATTAGTTTCTCACATCCAGCTCACGTGAGAGTAGCAAGTATTATAAAAATATTTGAGGTGATCCACATTATCTTGAATTCATGTCATTTCATACGTGAGAGCTTATTTCAACACCCCTGATGCTAATTAGCAAGTCATTTATTTCACTAATAAAACTCCTTTCTGACATTTGCTATGCTCATTAGTAAAACTGAGGCAATCTAGATGGCAGCAGTGGGTATAGTAACAGCCTCTGGAGGATGGTGTCTCTGCTCAGAATACACCAGCCTTCATGTGGGCACCTTTGATAGGCATCTATGTTATTGCTTAACCTAAATTTAACAAATATGATGTCATTGTAATTGGTGAAGAATTTCTTTTCTTTTCTTTTTTTTTTTTGCCAGTCCTAGGGCTTGGACTCAGGGCCTGAGCACTGTCCCTGGCTTCTTTTTGCTCAAGGCTAGCACTCTACCACTTGAGCCACAGCGCCACTTCTGGCCATTTTTGTATATGTGGTGCTGGGGAATCAAACCCAGGGCTTCATGTATACGAGGCGAGCATTCTTGCCACTAGGCCATATTCCCAGCCCGGTGAAGAATTTCAAAAGTAAATTTCAAACATTATAGCAAACTGCTTAGTGATGAAATAAAGTTCATACTCAGATTTCAGATTTCCATTTCCCAAAGCACCACCACCTGCCTCTCTTCTAACATATATATCAGAAAGTTGCTAAACATATACTAGTGGAAAAAATGCTCAAATAGTATATCATTCCTGGATGTGCACTTGGGATTCTCTGAAACTGGTTCTTAGAACCCTTGACCAGTTGTTTTACGACTTCCTCAAAGGAGTTCATTTTAGGGCTGAGAACCCACCTTCCCATGGAGCCATCAGTAGGTACCTCGGTGACCTTTTGGTGCTATGTCACAAGAGAATACACAGAAAACCGTACCTTACCCACAAAGTGGTTTTGCCTTCTGGCTTTTTTTTTTTTGCCAGTCCTGGGCCTTGGACTCATGGCCTGAGCACTGTCCCTGACTTCCTTTTGCTGAAGGCTAGCACTCTGCCACTTGAGCCACAGTGCCACTTCTGGCCATTTTCTGCATATGTGGTGCTGGGGAATTGAACCCAGGGCCTCATGTATACGAGGCAAGCTCTCTTGCCACTAGGCCATATCGATACCCAGCCCCAACCTTCTGGCTTTTTGGAGTGGACCTGTACTGTGTGGAGAGATAGCCCCAAAACAAGCATCAAATAAACACTAGTCAAGTTAAAGTGTGCTGAAATCCTGTTGATTCCTCTGGAACACTGAATCTTGCTGATTCTTATGGGACACTTAGCAGGGACATTTTGGATGTGTCCATGGGGGCACTGATTTAGGCATAGAATTCTTTGATTAGAACCCTATCCTTCTCTAAGATTTTGTGTAATCCTCTGCCTCTTACCACTAGCTTCCTATTAGATCACTTGAAGAGCTTATGAAATGGAGGCTAGGATGACTAAATCAGCCTCTGGGGCTAGGGGCTAGGCATCAGAATTTTGTTTGTGACAAGGTGAGATTTTCAGTTGATATGAATATGCAGCCAGAATTGAGACCAAAATGTCTAACCCAATACTTTTCAAACCGCAATGTGCAAGCCACCTGGGAACGTTTGTAGGACCCAGAGTCTGAATCTATTGGTCTGGGTGGGGCCTGATAGCGCATTTCTAATAGGCTGGCAGGATATGTTGCTGTTACTGGCCTACTTACCACACTTGAGTGGCAAGAATTCAATCTCCCCCTAAAGGGTTTTGAGATCAAAACTACTAAAGTAAAATTGGAAATGGGACCAAACAATCGAACTCAGTCCCATAATTTCCTTTTCTTGAGAATGTAAAGGTTAGAGCTATGTGAACAGGATACAAATAAAATAGCTAAACATTACAAAAAACAACAAGAATGAACTTTGACTTCCTTTACATTTTTGCATATGTGTGCATGCACACACACACACACACCCACACACACACGCCTGGCTCTGGATCTAGGTCCAAAGAGCTCGCTACCTAATGGACTCGAAAGTTGGTTTTTCTTTTTTTAGAGAGCCTCCTCCCCCCTCCCTGCTTGTTAACTCTTTTTCTATATCTTCGTGGTCTCAGATCTCTCTGCTAAAGTAGGATTGTTATGCTTGTTGTTCTTTTCCCAGCTCTAGTTTAGGAGGACTGTTTGGTCCCAGGCTGGTGAATGAAGCTGAATTACAAACAGCCAAAGCAGTGCAAGTAGCCTAGGCCTCTGAAAAGGAAAGGGCAATAGACGTGTAAACAAAGAAGTAGGCTGAGCCTCCCTGAGTGGCCTTCTTAAGACACCTGCATAAGCAGATAGCCATGGCCCTAGAAGCCCAACTCTGAAGGAGGAGTCAGAACATTTTGCAAACTCTGAAAGAAAAGCCAACCTAAGCCATCCCCACAGAGCCCAGGGTGCAAATGCTTGTGAATTATGTTATCACAGCACAGCAGGACTGTAAAAGGCACAGACTATGAACAATATATAAATTACAAGGGTCAGTCAATGTGTAGACCAAAGCCAATGAAACTGCAAAATATTTTTTTACCTGATTCAGAAAAAATTGCAACCTTTTTGGATCACATAAAAATGTCTCAAACTGTCCAAAAGAACCCCAAAGTGTGAGGGTGGGAGGTAGGATGAGGAGGGCCTGATCACTGGACTCCAAAAGGCTAACATGCAATTTGTGTTCTTTTCATGTAGATTAAATGCAAAGACTCCAGCTTGTACTGCTTAGATACGCAGCAGGGAGTCAAAAGCTTGGGTATCAGTCAACCACAGCCAGCAGCTAAAACCACAGAGCCAAATCTGTTATTGTGCCTTACAAGAGACAATCTAATCTAATGGGAGCCACCACCACCACCCCCACCCAACAAATAAAAGAGCATTACCAACAGCAATGGTAGCTGTAATGTTAAGACAAAGCACCAAATTTGGGAGGGGAGGGTGATAACATAATTAATGACTTCTCTGATATCCTGCTTGGCCCTTTAAAATCCTGTCTTCCAGCTCACACATCCTTTTCTGGCATTGTGATGGCGAATCTGGGATGCAAATAGCAGGAGGCAACAGCTTGTCTTCTTGTACTCATGTCCTCACAGAAAACCACGTGTCCTAAGTGTACCATGATTGGAAAAATGTGCTTTTTTCTTCCCTCTGAGCTATGTATGCACCCTCAAGTAGAGAGAAGTATTCGATTTTGAGGAGTTGGCCCCCTTAAAGAAAACAAGAACACTATAAGGGGTAAGAAGAAAAAAGACAATGAAATGGAGGACTGGGGTTCCGGGGACAGGTTGCAGCACACCTTTAAGGCAGGATGAAGTTGGAGACCAGGACAAAATACACTACCACAACATCTAAAACAATAGTTCATCTTGAAAGACATGAAATCCAACCCGCTCTAGTTCAAGAATCCATTCTACAATATTCCTGTTAGGTTTCAAACCTACTTCTAGAAAACACAGAAACCTCCTAGAATACATTCCCTTCTATTCCCAAGTCATCACATAAATAATCCTTGAATTGAGTCTTTCTCTGACTTGGAAAGACATACAACCACCTGGGATCTTGTCAAAATGCAAATTTGAATTCAGTAGTTCTGCCATAGTGTATGAGATGTTGCTTATGTAGAAAGCTTCCTAGCAATACTGATGGTTATACTTTGAATAACTGCTTCAGTGGTCTGACCTAAATCAAGCCTCAGTTTGTTAGCCTGGTTGGGTATTGGACTAAGAATGCCAAGGTTTCTATATTTATCCTTACATGGTCATTTCTCCTGCAAGCTTATGGACTTAAACCTAATCAACCATCTCACACATGGTCTATGGTCAGCTTTCCTACAAAAGTAGATGAATATAGGTCAAGTTCCTGGACTATTAATACTAAATAAATATTTTGTGGTTAAGTCATCAAGTGCATTCTTGCAGATAAATGTTTTTTGGTTAAGTTGTCAAGTGCATTATTGCAGAAGGTTCTCTAAATGACAGACATGAAGCAATTTTTTGCCAAATTTATTAGTTGTCTATTTCTGGCAACAAATCACCCTAAAACTTGGTGACTTAACCAAAAATGTTCAGTTTTACAATTTGTTTTATGAATATATTATTTACTTTATATTTTCTTATTCCACAATTTGGGGGATTAGGAGTTCAAGGGCAGCTTGGCCAGATGGCTCTGGCTTCTGAGCTCTCATTCATAGTTCAGTCAAGGGTTGGCTAAGTAAGTCTGCAGCTATCTGAAGCCTTGACTGAGCAAGCCTTGACCAAGCAGTCTGTTTCTCAAGTGCTCCATTCCTCTGGCTGACCAATTGTTCTGACTACTGGGGGGAAACCTCAGATCCTTTCCATGGGAATATCTCCATAGAGTTGTTTGAAGGTCTTCATAGTAGCAAAAGGGCTGGCTTCATCCAACACAAGTGATGTGAAAGACCAAGATAGAAAGCAGGACCATCCTCAGGAGACACTATGTTGAAAATATAAAACTTGTGGAGGAGGGGGATCAGGAGAAGAAAAATTGGGAGAAAATGAGGGAAGGGATGACACAATTCAAAAAGAAAGGTACAAGGAAGGAGTAGGAGAAACACTTGGGCACTTGGCGCAGGACGGAACTTCCTTAACAAAGACCCAGAAAGGCTACAAATCAAAGAAAGGTTGGACAAATGGGACTGCATCAAACTGCAGAGCTTCTGCATGGCAAAGGACATAGCTCGCAAGATAAACAGAAAGCCCACAGACTGGGAGAAGATCTTTACCGGACATTCAACAGACAAAGACCTCATCTCTAAAATATATGCAGAACTAAAAAATTACCTTCTTCCAAAACAAAACCGCAAAGAACCAACAGCCCCCTCATCAAGTGGGCTAAAGACTTACAAAGAGACTTCTCTGATGAGGAAATGAGAATGGCCAAGAGACATATGAAAAAATGCTCTACATCACTGGCAATAAAAGAAATGCAAATCAAAGCAACATTGAGATTCCATCTCACCCCAGTAAGAGTGTCATATATCAAGAAAACTAACAATAACAATTGTTGGAGGGGATGTGGCCAAAAGGGAACCCTACTTCATTGTTGGTGGGAATGTAAACTGGTTCAGCCACTCTAGCAAGCAGTATGGAGATTCCTCAGAAGGCTAAATATAGAACTCCCCTATGACTCAGCAGCCCCACTTTTGGGTATCTATCCAAAAGACCACAAACAAAATCACAGTAATGCCACCAGCACAACAATGTTCATCACAGCACAATTTGTCATAGCGAGAATCTGGAACCAACCCAGATGCCCCTCCGTAGACGAATGGATCAGGAAAATGTGGTACATATACACAATGGAATTTTATGCCTCTATCAGAAAGAATGACATTGTCCCATTTGTAAGGAAATGGAAGGACTTGGAAAAAAATTATACTAAGTGAAGTGAGCCAGACCCAAAGTAACATGGACTCTATGGTCTCCCTTATTGGGAATAATTAGTACAGGTTTAGGCAAGTCATAGCAGAGCATCACAAGGCCCAATAGCTATACCCTTATGAACACATAAGATGATGCTAAGTGAAATGAACTCCATGTTATGGAAACAATTGTTATATCACAGTTGTAACTACTTTCAATGTCCTATGTGTATCTGTAGCTTCTATTATTGATGATGTTATTGTATCACCTTCCTGTGGTTGTATCTACACTATCTCTGTAATCTTATCTGAGTATATTGGAAACCGTGTATACTGGTATTAGAACTAGGAAATTGAAAGGGAATACCAAAATTGAGAGACACAGGGTAAAAAAAGAGAAACAACTACAAAAGCAATACTTGCAAAACTGTTTGGTGTAAGTGAACTGAACACCTCCGGGGGGGGGGGTGGGAAGGGAAAGGGGGAGGAGTGAGGGGGGTATGAGGGACAAGGTAACAAACAGTACAAGAAATGTATCCAATGCCTAACGTATGAAACTGTAACCTCTCTGTACATCAGTTTGATAATAAAAATTTGAAAAAAAAAGAAAGAAAGGTACGCACTATCTGACTTCTATAACTGTAATCCCCCTCTATACCACCCTTTCAATAATTTTTTAAAAGATATGACATCTTTTTTTTTTTGCCAGTCCTGGGTCTTGGACTCAGGTTCTGAGCACTGTCCCTGGCTTCTTTTTGCTCAAGGCTAGCACTCTGCCGCTTGAGCCACAGCGCCACTTCTGGCTTTTTCTGTATATGTGGTGCTGAAGAATTGAACTCAGGACTTCATGCATGCAAGGCAAGCACTCTACTGCTAAGTCACATTCCCAGCCCCAAGGTATAACATCTTTGATGACCAGTTCTCTACAGACATAACCATCATATTCGAGTGGTCACACAGGATGCTCATGGATTCAATGGAGACGTGACTACCCCATTGTGTGAACACCAGAAAATAAGGATCATTTGGAACCATCGTGAAAGTTGGTGACCCCATGAAATTAACCAATTCCTGTTGCAAAGCGTGCTGCTGGAGGCCCCTGGTGCACCTCCTGCTCAGTAGCACTTGGATCCCCTATGCCCTATCTCCACTGCTTGAGTTCCATGCTGAGGACAAGCTGATTTTCTCATTGCAAACTTCTTTGTGATCAGTGTACTTGTTAGTAAAACTGAGCAGTTTATGCATATAAATTAATGAAATTGGAACCCAATAAGGAGTTGTTTCTAGGGAAAGAACTAAGTTTAAAATTATGGAAAACTTCCATAGTCACAGGTAGCTAAAAGACGCTATTGATTTCTGTATGTGCCAAACCATTATAAAGGACTGAATTAAAAATTGGAGGTATTATTCACAGAGCTTGCTACATAAATGTCTTGTTCTGCTTTCAAGAAACTGAAATTGGAAGTACTAGTGCACTTAGATATGGCTCATGCACGTGGGAAAGCCTACAACTCCTATCAGATTTCAATGTGCCCAGCAAAAATTGAATTACTAAGCCAGGCACTGAGGGCTCATACCTGTAATCCTAGCTATTCAGGAGCCTAAAATCTGAGGATCACAGCTCAAAACCAGCCTGGCCAGAAAAGTTCATGAGACTTGTCTCCAATTAACCAGCAGAAAGCCAAAGAGGAAAAGTAGCACAAATGGCAGAGTGAAAATGCCAAGGAAAGCATGAGTCCCTGAATTCAAGCTTCAGTTCTCTCTCTCTCTCTCTCTCTCTCTCTCACACACACACACACACACACACACACACACACAAGCAACTTAGTGAATGAATGTATAGTTACATGTTGTAAGTAAATCGAATATTTCTAAGTTTGTACTTTTTCAAATAATTCTGCTTATACTTTTTTAATACTAATCAACTAAATTGTAATTTAGATGACAATATGGAATCATGCATTTGAAGTGAGAAGTTGTTCCTGGAACTGGTGTTTTTATTTAAAAATGGGAAGAAGATAGGATAGAGCTAGAGAGACAAAGCACAACCTCTTCATTTTAGCAAGTTGTGAGGTGAGGCAAAAGGACCTCATCCATTTGCTACCAAGTTTGAACACCAGCTGCCTATTCTACACACGCCTTGAGTTTTATAATGTCTTTTGGCAGCTTCCCTTCCCTTGCAAGGCACCTTGCCATCTCTTTTCATTTGTTGTCACTCACACACAATGGTTAGAAAGCAATATGACTTGCTGGCCACCAAAAAAAAATTCATGCTCACTTTTTGATGGCATAGAGGTGCTCCTAGGAAATACTTTCATAAACAATAGCTATATTCTGCAACCGTGTTTCCCTCCAGATGGGGTTCTGCAACTGGTTCTCATTGATGAAATATGACTGGAAATGATACATAGCACTTCTAGACTAAGGATTATTAAGGACATATGCCTTATCAATGATCTTTCTCATACTAGCCACATGCACAGGACTCAGAGACAGTACTGAGTTACAAGGTGGAAAATGAAGTGCCAAATCAGTACCTATGGGAAAGTCTCTCACTTGCTAATCAGAAACATGTGCAAGGGACTATTATGTGGCATAACACTTAAATTTGGAGAGTTTGGGGTATAGTGGCCAATAGGACAGATGTCATTTTAATACCCCTTATTATTCTATCCTCTTCCTCCTCATCCTCCAACCTCTTCTGTCTCACTAGGAATATTGCTCAGGGTATGACCTCTGGATGCTTAACCTAAGCTACATAATTAATTGTGTACAAAATACATTGTTTACAGATATATTCTTCTGAGAAGAGAAAAGTAATTTTGTAGGCTTCTTGCAGAAGCTGGAAGCTCCTCAAATTTTTTACGAAAAACTCTTCTATGAGCGTGTTCTTCAATGAGTTATTCCTAATTTAATCTGTAATGTTAATTTACTCTATGATTTGGAGATCTGAATATCTGCATAATTCATACATGAAGAGGAAAGGGAATGCAAAAGTACAGAGCTCCAGTCAGATTCTGAATGCAAACGGAGAAGCACATTATGGCATAAATACAATAGTGGGCTGAGAAATTTGAAGGAAGGCCCCCCCTCTGGGACTTATTCAGTAGCTACTCATTTCCTGTTGCAGTAAAGATCGCCCCAGAGTGTCTCCTAGTGACCTCAAAGAGCTACCATATTCCTTTCCAACTGCCTAATTTATGGCCTAAGACTAAGATGTTGCTTTTGTGTATTCTGAGAAGTAATTCTACTCGAGCTCAACTAGTGCATCCCATGAAGTCTATGTCTAGCAAAACTACCTAATGCTAAAAGCAGTAAAAAAAAAATCTTGGCCTGCAGGATCCTTGCAAAGGGCTAGAAATATGAGATAGTGGATCATGCTTGTCCCAAGCACCGAAAATTATGGGGTGGAACTAAGGGTCTCCAGAGGGTTCATTATTCATATGAAGGTGTCTAGTCTTTTCAGAGGCTGGGAATGACCTGAATACTACGCCACGGGTTGACATAGAGCTTCCCATTTTATTGGGAAAATTTTAATAGAGAAGATATAAATACATCAGTTTCATCTAGAAGGAGTGTGGAGAATTATGGTATCAACAAATAAAGTACTTTCCTCTAAGAAGCAGGAATGCAAGGAGGAGGTAAAAATGTTCATCGAGCTAAGCTAAGGAAATATTAATCTTTCAGAATAGCCTCCCCAACTCTGCATTCTTATCTATTGTCTGCAGATAACTTCTCTTGTTATTCCATTTTTAGACAGGGATTTATAATTTTTCTAAAAAGTTATTGTTGCTATAAAGGTGATGTTACAGAGAGTTAATAAATTTTGTTCTGCAGACATTTTGGACCTTGGTCTTATCCTTGGACCTTGGTTAAACTTAGTTGTTCTCAAAGTATAAACCCAGAGCAGTAGCAGCAGCACCGACTTCTTACACCCTACTCCACCCAGACAGCAAAGTTTTAGCAAACCCTCCAGGGCATTCTGATTCATGTTCAAGAGAAAGAACCTTCACTGCCAAAACTTCACTCATTCAGCCTGTTTACCCCATACACATCAATCCTCTTCCAATAATAAAATGGTGTAAGGTAGCCCTGAAGACATTTTGGTTTGGAAACTCTAAGAGGCATATATCAAAAAAAGAATAATTTACCTTCTGAATAACTGATGCTTTATATATAGATTGTCTCTAAGTTATGCTACTTTACCTTCACAACTTTTCAACTTTATTTTTAATGTAGTCATATAATTCATTTAAGCCCACAAATAATTGATTTCATGGCAATACCTTTGTAAAATTGAAGATAATAAAAATATAGGTTTCCTCTATAATTTTTAATTTAATTTTATTGTCAAGGTGATGTACAGAATAGCTATAGTTTGTTACCTCCTTCCTCATTTTTCTTCCACTTTCCCTCCTCCAACCCCCACCAAGTTGTACAGTTCGTTTACAACGTATTGCCTTATGAGTATCATTGTTGCATTGGTTTGCCCTTGGTCCTTTGTCTCACCATTTTGTGGTTCCCCTTCTTTTCCCTAATTCAGATAAACACATATACAATACCCAGGGTACCAAAATCAAATAAAAATTATTAATTAAACACTTACATTCTCTTTATATATTAAGGTATTTTTTACTTAAAAATTTTGAATTAACATACACTAACAACACAAAGGAATCCCATTGTAATGGTTCTGAACATTTGTACAACATGCTTTCGGTAATTTTGCCCTATCTTTCATATTTCTATTCCCCTTTTTCTTTCCCCTTTCTCTACTTAAGTTTGGTGCTTAGTTGGTTTCATTATGCTGCTTCATATGTTTGTGTATGCCTAAATATATATGTATGTATTTGTATGTGTGTCACACACACATACAGAAAGGATAGACAGACAGACAGACCGATAGATAGATCCCTCAGTATCTTTTAGTGTTTTTACTTTACCTTGATGCAAAAGTAATATGCATTCTGGACACCAGTGGCCCACTCCTGTAATCCTAGCTACTCAAGAGACTGAGATCTGATGATCTAGGTTCAAAGCCAGCCCAAACAGGAAAGTCTGTGAGACTCTTGTCTCCAATTAACCACCAGAAAACTGAAAGTGGAGCTGTGGCTCTAACCTTGAACACAAAAGCTCAGGAACATCACCTGGACCCTGAGTTCAAGCCCCAGGTCCAGCACATACACACAGACACAGACACAAACACAGACACAGACACAGACACAGGCACACAGACACAGGCACACACACACACACACCCCACGGGTATGTATTAAGTAGAAACCTTACTTTGAATTTTGAATTTTGAATTTTGAATGGTGTGCAGTCTGATGCTGCATATTGGTGGGCAATGGTGGACACTGGAAGCAACCCCCAGCTCCCAGTCAGCCCAGAGATCATGGTGGGAAACAACTGTGCCATAGTGCGAAGCTGGGAAGTGCAGTCAATTAGATGTATTTAGTGCATTAGACTAACTTGCAATAGGTCTATGGGGATGGAATACCACCATGAGTGAAGGATCATTTGTACCATGAAATGCATCCTGTTCAGTCAAACATTCCTGAGACTTCTTTGTCTGAAGTGCTCCCAAGTGGTGGCTTCAATTACATGTAAGTTGTAACATGCCAGAAGATCTGCTGGGTGCTTACAATGCAGCTTAGCCTGCTCTCCCACTTCAGAAAAGAAATGCCCAACTAGCTAAAAGATAGCCTGAGCCAGGTGCTGGTGGCTCATACCTGTGATCCTATCTGTTCAAGAGGCCGAAATCTGAGGATCAAGGTTCAAAGCTAGCCCTGTGTAGCAAAGTCCATGAGATTCTTCTCTCCAGTGAAACACAAAAAGCAAGAAGTGGATCTGTGGCAGAGCACTAGGCTTGAACAAAAGAGCTCAGGGACAGCACCCAGGCCCTGAGTTCAAGCCCTAGTACCAGCACAAAAAGTGATTTCGAAAAAGCCTGGTCATCTCTTTCACTTCAATCCACTCCCTTAGATCATGTAGTTTGAAATGCTCATGTTTACTGTTGCAGTTTATTAGAAGAAAGAAAGACTGCTTTCTAATGCTGAGAGATTCAAGGCAATTATTTGATGCAGAAATTACTGCCCAGAAGCCTATGACATTTGACAACACCCTCATGATTCAAATGTTCTTGTTGACCCTCTCTTCTTCTCTTCCTCCCTCTTCATTACCATTTCACCGTCTGCCTCTTTTTTCCTCTAGTTTTCCTCCTTTTTCTCTGTGTTTAACACCTTGCAAGATGGACTTAACGCTTATTTTGCATCCTCTGAGAGTACTGTTTAAACTGTAGAACGCTAGGCATTCAACTAACTGGATCAGCATTAGGGGGAACAGCCCAGAAACCTGAACTTTAAACATGCAACCTAAATGATGCTAACATGCCCTAGTTTAGCAGTCATCCCCCAGAGTCTCAGAAGGTTGACATCTCTGGCATATCTTAGGAATTGGGACAGAATTCTATTCCATAGTATCCCAAGCAGGTTGGGCCATTTGTCTGGCTGCACTGACTGTCAGTGGTAAAAGTCACCTGGCTTCTTGGTAGTCTCCATGTTTCTTCCAAGTGGTTTTTGGAGGAAAGATGATGGGAATCACACTCATGTAATAATAGTACCCTCCTGTCCCTCACCCTCCAGGCTGGAAAACATGCTGAAGCTCAAAGCAGTCATCTTATTTGCACTTTTAAAGCAACAATATGTTTCCATTGAACTTAGGTATTTGTCATGTCCTGAACTTGGGAACTGAAACAACTCCCCAGAATAAAGTGCAAGTCTTGCCTGTGGTTGTGAGCTCCTATTTATAGAAGGTGCTTGTAGGCTTCTCCACACCTACATGTCATCCTTCCTCTACACACTCTAAGGTGCTTACTGAACACGTAGCTGTTAGCTTAATTGCTGTGTAGTACCTACAGCATTGGTACATGAAAGGTACCCCCAAAACTATTTCTCAAATGAATAAGTAAAGGAGACTAAATATTAGAATTAATGGCTGTCGATTCCATACAATCCAAGCTCCTTAGGAGGCAGACCCCAGGAGGATCTCAGATGGAGGCCAGTCCAGGCAAAAAGGTAGTGAGGCTCTTCCTCTCTCAAACAACAAATTGAGTGTGATGGTATGCAACTGTAATTCCAACTATGGGGAGGCACAGATAGAAGGGTGTTGGTCCATGGCCAGCATTCAAGAATAAAAAAGAAAGAAAGAAAGAAGATATTTTTTGAGCTTGTGCTCAAGGCCTTGACTTCAAACACCAGTGCTGCCAAAACATTTTATAAAAGAGTAAATATTAAGAAAATTGGCTCTTTAATAAATATAATTATAGGTGAAATTTCTATTCTGCTACTTATTTAAGCCTCTACTTCTTTTTTGCTTACATTGAATTTGCTTTTATATTCCAACAATTTAAAAAAAAATCACAGTTTGTGAATTCATCCTAGCTCTGTGTTCTCCTGGTTGAAGACCAGCCTACTTTCCACCTCTTCTTCATTCCCCAGGATATTGGTCCTCTCCCCTACCAAGCTCCCTTTTCTTGTTTCTCTCCACCCTTATCTCACTCATCCCTGATTCCCCTTCATTCTAACACTCCCCTTTCCCTTGGTGCTTACTCCCTACCCTACTCCTTTTCTCCTTGCCTTTCTCTGCTTGTGTCTCCCTCAATGTCACTAGGCCTAGCGTGGGGTCAGAAGCATCTCTAGGACTGTCAGAGGAGTCAAGGGACTATAAAGCCTTGGGTTAGAGCCACAGGCCCTGGAACTGTCCCCTTCCCTAGTTCAGCTTATAGCATTCCACTGCTTTTATGGGCACTAACTTATGCTGTCACATAAAGGCATAAAACTCCTTTGGCTGTTACAAAATAGCATGCAAAGTCCAATCTTACAGAAACACAACAGAAAATAATTCTTTAAGAAGAAAACCCGTGACAATGGGAATTTGCTATTCCCAAATTAGCATTTGGAAAATACTAGTCACACAACTTTATGCCAGCATAGACCTCAGAGAGCATCTTACCCAGCTCCTCATTTAACAAACAGGGAGCTGAGAGCCAAAGAGGAGGAGCTGGAGTCTGGGAGTTGCTGGGCTCTAGGAGCTGTATTGCTTTATTAGAGTTGTGCAACAATCAGATGCATTGTAATCACCCCATTTCCAAGATAAAGGGACAGGGACTTCTACAAGTCAGATGGCTGGACAATAGCAGACTAGAGATTTGAATCTGGTATTTTTAATGTGCCCAACAACTGTATTCCTAACCAACAGGCAGATCTATGTCTCTGAGCACCTTTTGTCTTCCTCCTCTCCTCCAGCTGCATATACAGGGCTAAATGTTTAGACTAATTTCTGGAATGTACAAAGCTCAGTACCTAACATTCAACAAGTGATAGGAAAGGTCAAGTCAAAGGCACACTTTGCTCAATTGAGTTCTGATAGAGAAGACTCAGAGTAGGGATGCTTAAAGACTTACAGATGGTTCTTTGTAAGGGAAACTATGAATATGTTGTGGTGATAGATCATGACAAGGTAGTTGCACAATTTTAAGTCTTAGATTTGAAGCAAGTCTCCCAAGGTTCAGCACTATCTCTGCCTCTTCCTAGTTCCATCTCTCTATACCTCAGTCTCCTTTCTCTGAAAGTAAGAGATTAAGAATAGTACCCTCGTTCTAGGAAATTGAAAGGGAATACCAAAATTAAGAGACACAGGGTAAAAAAAGACAACTACGAAAGCAATACTTGCAAAACTGTTTGGTGTAAATGAACTGAACACCTCATGGGGGGAAAGGGAAAGGGGGAGGAGGGAGGGGGGTATGAGGGACAAGGTAACAAACACTACAAGAAATGTATCCAATGCCTAACGTATGAAACTGTAACCTCTCTGTACATCAGTTTGATAATAAAAATTTGGAAAAAAAGAATAGTACCCTCTTGATTGGATAGAGGTAAAGGACTAAGATTAATAAACAGTGTTCTCGCCAACAGTGTCTGATATATCACAAGCTCTTTCTAATAATCTGTTATGTTATTATTCAATAATATCTTTACTGCATAACAACTTGTAGGAGCTAATGTAATTTTTCACACATACAAAGGTGTTCAAAATATTTGTGGAATACATGAAATGTATTAGTAGTATTAAATAGTATTCATCTGTTTTCCATCTTCTGTAAACAGAAAACAAAGAATGATGGATTTCTTCTTTACTCTACCTTCTAGTTGCTCCATGTGTCACTGATTGAAACCACTTCTCCTTGGCAAAGTCTAGAGGAGCCTGATGATCAGCTGTTTCCCACTTTCATTTTCTTTTTTTCTGGAACCAATTTTACCATGGAATTGACGGCTTAAAGATGTGTGACTTGGATCATGTGTTATCCTTGAACCAATCACTGTTACTCAAAGCATGGAATACTCTGCCCTAGCTTTGTATGTGTCCTCCTTCTTGATGCCAAGATATAAGGCCAACAACACTGAGATTCCATCTCACCCCAGTAAGAATGTCATATATCAAGAAAACTAACAATAGCAGTTGTTGGAGGGGATGTGGCCAAAAGGGAACCCTACTTCATTGTTGGTGGGAATGTAAACTGGTTCAGCCACTCTGGCAAGCAGTATGGAGAGTCCTCAGAAGGCTAAATGTAGAACTCCCCTATGACCCAGCAACCCCACTTTTGGGTATTTATCCAAAAAACCACAAACAAAATCACAGTAAAGCCACCAGCACAACAATGTTCATTGCAGCGCAATTTGTCATAGCGAGAATCTGGAACCAACCCAGATGCCCCTCCGTAGACGAATGGATCAGGAAAATGTGGTACATATACACAATGGAATTTTATGCCTCTATCAGAAAGAATGACATTGCCCCATTTGTAAGGAAATGGAAGGACTTGGAAAAAATTATACTAAGTGAAGTGAGCCAGACCCAAAGAAACATGGACTCTATGGTCTCCCTTATTGGGAATAATTAGTACAGGTTTAGGCAAGTCACAGCAGAGGATCACAAGAGCCCAATAGCTATACCCTTATGATCACATAAGATGATGCTAAGTGAAATGAACTCCATTTTATGGAAATGATTGTTATATCACAGTTGTAACTACTTTCAACATCCCATGTGTATCTGTAGTTTCTACTATTGATGATGTTTGTGTATCACCTTCTTGTGATTGTATCTACACTATCTCTGTAATCTTATCTGAGTGAATGGGAAACAGTGTGTACTGGTATTAGAATTAGGAAATTCAAAGGGAATACCAAAATTGAGAGACAAAGGGTAAAATAAGAGAAACAACTACAAAAGCAATACTTGCAAAACTGTTTGGTGTAAGTGAACTGAACACCGCAGGGGGGGGAAAAGGGGAGGGGGGTGGGGTGTATGAAGGACAACGTAACAAACAGTACAAGAAAAGTATCCAATGCCTAACGTATGAAACTGTAACCTCTCTGTACATCAGTTTTATAATAAAAACTTTAAAAAAAAAGATATAAGGCCACTCACAGACTTTATTTACTACACCTGAAACACCATTACCAAGATGGGGGAAATGAACTAAGCAGACCCAAATAACAAACATCCACTAGGAACAGTTATAGGGCAGCAATGGCTAGCAAATCTATACCACCTTCATTAAGGAGAGAGTAGATATACAAATTCCTCTTAGAAAAATCTTGCTGCTGGATCCCATCTCAAACCTCACTCCAGCTCTTAGGCAGTATCAATACCAGTCAATATAAATTTATATTGAGGAAATGTATCCAATGCCTAACGTATGAAACTGTAACCTCTCTGTACATCAGTTTGATAATAAAAATTTGGAAAATAAATAAATAAATAAATAAAAAGAAATTTAAAAAAATAAATAAATTTATATTGAGGAGTAGTATACGAAGGAGTTTAAACAAACGTTACACAAAATCATATTTTTCACTACCTACAATGCACTGAGAGTTTGTTATTTCCTATTCAATTTTAATTTAATTTATTCCTTTATATTCCTTTCTACTCCGTTCCATTTTACTGTTATTTTTATTAGTCAAGGCAAAGCTTGCTAGGTGCTGAAACAAAGAACTCCTAAATCCCATTATCTTTACAAAACAAAATTTATTTCTTGTTTATATCCTAGCCCAATGTAGATCAGGTAAGTCTGCCTAATGGCTCTTTGCTCTTCCCTGGGAAGGAAGAGAGGAGAAAAGGAGAGGGGAAGAGAGGGGAAAGGAACGAAGGCACCCACAGAGATTTTATGATTGGATTTGTAAATGGCTTGTATCCCTTTTGTCTACACACCATCAGCCAAAAACAGTCCAAAAGCCACAGGAAAAAATGGTCTGAGACCCCTTGAGGAAGAGGAAATGGGATTAATGAGCATCCAGGCAGTCTATGCTATATTCTATCCTAGTTTGTCAAGAAAAAAATATGATGGTTCTAACTCATTATGTACAGTTTAAGATTCTCCATGGTTTTAATTCTTCGATATCAATTCCTGGCCTTATCAGCCTGCCTTGCTTTTTCTACCTGGATCACTAGCCTTTCTTTGCTTCAGCTTTCAGTTCTCATCTGTCTGTCATGGCACTTGCCTTCTTCATCCCTGGGGAGAAATACCTGACCACCTCCCCATCTACTCTCCTCCTCATCCTCACTTTCTCTGAGAATTACAAACTCCTTGAATCAGTCTAGCAGCCATGGTTCCTAGTTCCTGGTTCATTCTGTCTCTCTCCATCTCTCCCATCTCATCTGGCTATTTTCTTGCCCCTGCCAGCCTTGGGACCAATGGGAACAGAGAGTAAATGAGACTAGGTTCTGTGGGGCAGAAGCTAACCACACCACTTCTGGGCCTCTGCCCGGGCTTGCTCCAGCATCTGGATAGGTCAAGACTGAGATAATTGAGCCAGCCAGGCATGTAATAAGATAGTTCTTTGCCCCAGCTACTATGGTGAATGGCTATGGCATCTGATTCTAGAAGCACCTTCCATTATCTAAAAAACATTGGTCTTAGCATAATAACAAATCTGTTACCATGACAGGAGCTTTGCCTTTAAAACTAAGTGGGCTAGAAACTAGAATCTTGGACTCCTGTTAAAGGGCCTTTGGATTCTGGAAGAATTGCCAGCTTACTATAATTCACGCTGATAAAAAAATTTGAGTCAATAGTTTAATATTGCTCAGCATATACCAGACAGTGTTCTGGGTACTTCAAAATATTAATTCATTTTGATCTCACAGAAACCGGAAAGTCTTCGAATGAGAAATCCAAGGTCCATTGAGAGTAAGGATCTGTTTAAGATCATATCACTAAAAACAGGACAGTCAGGGTTAAAAGTGAGGAGATCTGGCCTTAAGCATTGCATTCTCCCAACTGTGTTATACTGTTCTGCTGAGAATTTATTTTGACATATATCCTAGTAAATTATATCCATGTATGCAAATATCATGATGAAACCCCCTTACTCCTGATCACTTAATATATGCTAACCAAAAAAGCAAAAATAAAACTCGAACAGCGTCATAATACTTACTGTACATATGTGAAAATGGAACCAGGTAATCTGAGAGGATGGGTGGGATTGGCAGGGATGGGAGAGAATGATGAAAGAGGTGACATTGATCAAGATGCATTGTACTCACAAACATGTTGAATTGAATCCCTTTGGTACAACTACTGAAAGATAGTTCAGATGTTTTTTTTTAAATGTAACATTTTTAAAATACTCTTATAGTTTTTGCAATATGTTCACATATACTTTTGACCTTCAGGAAAACCCTGTGATCTAGAGAGAGTCATTTTACCATTGGGGAGGTTGACAGTTGAGGTAATTAGTGAGATTCTTAAGCAGCAGAGTTTTAAAGCTACTTTGGTCCAACTTCTAAGGATTAATTATTAAATTATTGGTAGTTTTCCTAGCTACTTGTAAACCATGGTCATTATTAAAAATTAAACTGTATAAATTTATCATTTAAGTATGTCATTTACAACACATGTAATAATTATGCAAAATATATCATTGCCTAGTTATTCTACCACATTTTACTCCTTGCCAGTTGCCTGAAGCTATTTGTGTCTCTTTTATATCTGTATAGGAGAAAGAATGAATAGCAAGTGACATCAGCTTGGTGGCTTGATGTCAGCCACAGTGGTGGCAACTGTACTTGGAAAATCACTCAATTCCGTGAAGAAGTCGTGTTTCATGAGAGCCTGTTGTTAAATGTTTCCTGTCACATTCCATGAGTCTGAGACCCTCTATTGCATGGAAGTCTCAAGCTTAAGTACTTAATGTGACTTGTTTCCTTGTCTAATTCAGTATTATATTTCCAGGATCTAACACAATCTCTTTCCTTTCAAATTCCTCATAAAGGCCCCTACCTAGTCTCCTGGATATCTCTACTCACTTTGCTTCTGGACTCCCATTTCCCATTCCAAGTCCCCCAGTGCTGCCCTCCCCTTGGCCTAAGCTATCAGCAGACACTCAGCTAGAGTGATGTCCTGCATTCCTGCCCAAGCCATGTTCTCCCCATCTTGTTCCAATTTCCAAGCTAGAATACCCACCCACCCACTATTTTCCCTCTCATAAGTGGGAGTCAGTGAGGTTAAAACATTTCCTGATTCAGACTTCTCTCTCATGACCTGATCTCACCAGATGGGCAAATAGAATGGTAAGCTTCTGCATGTGTGTTCTCTAGGAGTCCATTGTACATAAAAGAGTGATCTTTGCCTAGTCTCAATGCATAACACCTCTAGCCATGCCATACACTCCTAATCATGACCAGTGTTCCTGTGTGGCAGCCTGGGCACTGAAGAATATTGAGTTGCGGCAAGGATGGCAATGCTTATCCTTAATTCTCTCTAAAATAGTTAGACATGAACATTTTAATTAGGAATTCTCTTTTGGAATGGTACTGGTAGTTCATGTCTGTAATCCTTGCTGCTCGGGAGGCTGAGATCTGAGGATCAAGGTTTAAAGCCAGCCCTGGCAGGAAAGCCCATGAAACTTTTATCTCCAATTAGCTGAGGAAAAAAGCTGGAAGTGGAGCTGTGGCTCAAGTAGTAGAATAATAGTCTTGAGCAAAAAAGCTCAGGAACGGTGTCCAGGCCCTGAGTTCAAGCCCCAGGACTGGCACACATGTGTATATAATGCACACACGCACATGCACGCACACACACACACACACACGAATTCTCTTTCATTTAGTAGTTTCCTTATCACTTTATGGGTTCATGACAATGTGTAATATTAGAATAATATGTGTTGGGTTTATCACATGCTATGTATGCTTCTAGAAGCTTAATCTGAGTAGATTCCATTCTTTCCTCCATTTCATAAAATGAGAAAGTGGAGCATAGAAAGGTTAATTTACTTGCTCAAGGTCATATAGCTAATAGGAGATAAGCTAGGTCTTGCCTAAGTGGTCTGGTTTCATGGTCTGCATTCTTAATGGCTATGCAGAAGTGATCAGCTAGTTCTCTCTCAGCTTTCTGTTTCTACCTAGGTTAAGAGCTTACTGAAATTTAGGGTCATTGTCTCTTTTACGAGTTTTGCTACACTCATTTTGGTTCTCCCATTGAACCTTTTGAGGGCAAGAATTGTGGATTGTTTTCACTTGGGCTCAAAGTTCAATGCAAAGTGTGGCACATGCCAAATACTCACACAACACTGGTTTTAAAAATGGTGTTCTTCAGTTTAAAGATATGGAAATTAAGGGTCAAAGATCTGACAGTGGACAGTTAAGGACCTTCATTCTGCTTTGTCTCATAGATCTTTTTCTTTTTGGCTATTTTTAAGATAGGTATATATTATCTTTAAGTAGTTGTACAAAGGAGTTGCCATTCAACAAAGCAGTTTATGAACACAATGCATCTTGATCAGTGTCACCCCTTTCATCATTCTCCTCAATCCATCCCAACCTCCCTTCATTTTCTCAATTTTGTAGGATATGTATTGAATTTTATGAGTGCAGTCTCCACCCCACGCCTTGTTTGGGCTATTTTTTGAGATAGGGTCTTACTATATGTCTGGACTGGACTGCAAAGTTCCTATTTGTGCTTCCCCACATTGCTGGTGTGACAGGTTGGTGCCATAACATTCAGTCATTGCTCTTTTCCAGCACCTGTGATGACAGATAACATAGCACTGGACACAGCCATTGACTAAGACGGAATCACATGAGTTATTTGTTGCTCAGGCTGGCCTTGAAAGGCAATCCTCTGATATCCATCTGCCAAGTAGCTGGTATTACAGATTTGTGCTACAATACCTGGCTCTCCCTGGTCTTCTTGTTAGCAGTTATGGGGAGTTAGAGAAGACTGGCATTTCCCACCAGCCATATTGAAACACTATTCCATGGCTTCTCCCAAAAAGAATGTGCATGTCCCAAAGCCTTCCCCAGGAGAGATTGGAAAAAGATAAATGGTCATCGCTAGGCTGGCACAGATGGGCACTGTTTGGGCAGCAAGCCAGTCGGGGTGGGGAACCTTTGTCTGCCAAGGGCCATTTGGATATTTATAACAGCATTCATGAGCCACACAAAATCATCAATACAGGCAGACAGCCAAGGGCAACCAACAAGAGGCATGTGAATCTGTCCCATTCCTGAAGAGCGTGAAGATTGACAGATGCCAAGGGCAGTGAGGGCTGAAGAAAAAAATTAGAGACTTCTCATTAACCTTTTATTTGCACTAAGATTCTTCTAACCCAAATTCTAACCAGGAAATAAAACAGAATCATCCTTCACCTTCTCCCCATTTTGGTCAGGAACAGCTATTGCCTATCTTAACTATCTTTTTTTCTAAGCTTCATTCTCATCCTTTCCTTCTAGATTAAAAAAATATATATCCCGTTTAGCCCAGATGTAAATAGACAGGAAAAGAAAAAGAGAGTCAATTTCTGTGTTATTTTCTGAAGCATTAAAAATGATAAGTAAACAAGATAATACTGGGAATTTAAAAAATTCAATTAACCTTAAAGGATTTTCCAAGGTCTGTGTAATTCGTAGGAACTATATAATGAAATGTTTATAATGTCACTAAGGGCTTGGCAACAACTGAAGTGCCTCTGACAGATCAAAGGAAAAATAAAAACATTATTCCACTTAGGTATTATGGATAACTTGGTATTATTTTCTTTGGAAATGATTAACTCCATGTGGTATTGATGGTAATGAGCCCTTTGCTGGCATAATGAATTAGGCATTTCTCCATTGTTCCATAGCTTGGCTTCATTCTCTGTGTGTATATCAATGGCATTTTTTTTATACCTTCAAGCCTCTCTCTCTCTCTTTCTCTCTCTCTCTCTCTCTCTCTCTCTCTCTCACACACACACACACACACACACACACACACACACACACACAAATAACACACCCTACAGACTGCCAGAAGAGAAAACATGAGCCTCCAAGTTGATTTATTTCAATCACCCCCCTTGTAACCCTATTTCCTACCTGGGATGTGAAACCACATCAAGGGAACCAATTTTTCCTTCCATGAACTGGGAGGGAAATTGCTACTCTCTTCAAACCAGGAGCAAAGAAACCTTTGTTGAAAAGTGTCCATTTTTTTTATCTAACACTTTCTCCCTCTGAGAGGCCTTTGGTTTTAAAGAATCATTTTGTGTAACAAAGACTCACCCATCAGGCAACCTACTCATGATTAGTTAATCTGTGAAAATGAAAAACAACCTCTAAGTGGCTGATATACTTTAGCAGGAAGACATAATCACAGCCTCTAATTTCTGAAAATGTTGATTGTCTTGAGACTGTGGGATTTTGAAAATGCAGAGACACCAGTCGAAATGAAGCAAAGGATAGACAACTTGGCTAGTGAGATATCTTTATTCAAAGCTGTTGTGCTATCTCTCAGGGATTTTTTCCTCCTTATTTGTTTGTTTTGAAGGAAGAGCTGCCCCTAAGTGTGCTAATCTGTCTTTAACATCATGGCATTTCCTTAGATTACACTAACCCATCTCCTCTGGCATTTAAAAGTGAAATATTTGCTCCAGAAATGAAAAAGATAGGCAATAAAATGTAGCTGTAAACAAGCTTTCATGGCTTTATTTTTCATAGATAAATACACAATAAGTTCAAGGCAAAATTGAATTCCTAAAGCAATACTCTGCTAATCTGTATTCGAGGGTCTCCAGCGTATTATCTGTAATTTACAACCAATTTAAATGGCATTAACAGCCTTCCCCTTATGGGAGTTTAAATTTGCATCCTACCGTTGAATTAAACAATGATTGCATATTTTCTATAGGAGATGGAATGCTCTTTGATGCTTGTTTTGAATAATGAAGCATCTATTCATGCACAGGGTGCTATGTGCTCCTTTGTCCTCAATGTAATTGAAGCAAAATGTGAGTTAAAGGGATTTCTCTTCTTACCCAAAGGTTTGTTGATTGGTGTCTATTTTCATCTATTCAAAATTAAGAAAAACAGTCATCTCTGACTGCACTGAAAAAAATCACTTACCCAAAAAAGACCTGAATGAGGAGAGGTCAAGTTTTGCCTTTTTAATCTTTTCAAAATGAAGCAGGACGGTCAGAAAATATAGCAAACTAACCTTTAGGGGAATGTATTATGCAATTAATTTGCAATTCTTCTCTAAGACCAAAACAAAACAATTCCAAATGAAGAGTGGAGAGAATGAAACAACCTATTTTCAAAGTAACAAAATTCAATAATCTCACTCTCTCATACCAAGCTACATTGAAGTGGGAAGGCCAGATTTCTTGGGGGGGGAAATCACAGATTCTGAAGCCTTAGAAACGCAGGTATGGCAAAGTCATGGAGATTTCTATCAGTCTCCATACTATGCCCATACCAGACATCAAGAATCAATTATAGCTGTCTTAGCCACTGAATGAAGGCAGAGCTTCAGAATCAAGTGTTCTGGACAGCCATTGATCTAGCAATTGATACAAGTTGGCAGTAGGGGTAAAACCTATTTGCCATTTTAGTTAACGTACCTATCTTATTCAATAGGTGGTTCTAGAAAGATGAGATGATCCCCCAAAGATCTCCAAGCTGTCTTCGCCAAAGCCAGCACTAAAAACAGAACACTACTAATGTTCAAAAGTCCTCTTTCTCCTTGACTTGCATGCTGGTATGTCCTCAGAGCAAAGTATCTAGTAGGTATTCAATAATTACTTCTTTCAGAGTGTGTTGAAGAGGGGTGGAGATTTTGAAGCAATGACACAGATCAAGATGCATTGTACACACAAACTGCTTTGTTAAAAGGCAAAAATACCTTAAATATATAACCTAAAATTAAGCTAAGGAAGGAAGGAAGGAAAGGGTGGGTGAGGATGTTGGCAGTGATCATGGTGCACCGTATTCATAAACTGCTTTGGCGAATGCCAACTCTATTGTACAGTGACTTAAAGATAATAAAAATATTGAAAAATAATAATTACTTCTTTTACGTGAATGAATGAGAGCATGAATGAATAAGAAAAGTTTATCATATTAAACCTTTGCCATTATAGAAAAAGTTCCTTTGGGGGTTGGTGGGGGTGTATGGAATGCAGAGTGACTAAATAATTTTTGTTAAAGTAAATTAATAACACAACTAACTCTTAAGACTTACTGCTATGGTTTGCATGTTTTTTAGAGAGTGTCCCCCACAGGAGTATTTCTAGAAGTTTGATTCCCTAACATGGTAGCATGCAAGTCCTGGGATCTTAAGAGGTGAAAGCTAGTGCAAGATCGTTAGGTTATGAGGACATCACCTGAAGAAGTCATTAATGTTGGTCATGAGAACCTAGTAATTACAGCACTTGTTATAAAGGAAGGCCACTCCACAATCTTAGCTGCTTCTATAAGAAACTGGTTAACTTCCCAATTTTCTGCCCATGTTGTTATGCAACCAGAGGGCTCCCCCGGGACACTAGCATCCTCCCCTTCAGCCTTCAGAGCAACAGTAAGCTAAATAAACCTCTTTTCTTTATAAACTACTCATCTTCAAGCAGTACATGGTAGTACACATGAGTAGTCTCAGCATTTAAAAGATCAGGAATTCAAGGCCAAACTGGGCTGCATAGTAAGACTCTGCCTCAAAAAATGAAAATAAAAACCAAAAAGAAGTACTTAGTTCTAAGTATGCCATTACAGTAACAGCATAAAAATACAATGACCATATGTTGGTTCATACCACCAACATAGATTGAATGGTTTCCAAATAGTGGAACTGTCACAGTGCTGGAGGCTGGCACTCTGATATCGGGGTACCAGCATAGTTAGGTTGCACAAGACCCCTCTTCTGGGTGATAGACAGGTGACCTTCACTGTGACTTCACATGACAGAAGGAGGGTGAGAGACTCTTTTAAGTTAACTATTTTCATCTAGGAGAGCTCTACTTTCATGACTTAATTATTCCTAAATTCTTCATCTCGTATGAGGCTCAACATATGAGCTGGGGGGGGGGGGGTAGTCCATTGCATATCATATAGAAAGCAATACTGGAGAAATGAAGAGTAATTGTCTGTCTTGTGTTTAGTGGGGTCATATCTTTTCTCTCCTGTGTTTTAGTGCTTTATTCTAAAACTTTCCATCTTATTCCTACCGGTCAATATTGGATTGCAAAAACCAAAGCACATGTAGATGTTGACCTTGTGATTAAGGGCTATCAATTTTGAAACACTCTTACTAATGAACATTTGACAAGGGCCCACTGCTGTGACTTCTGTAATCCTAGATAGTTTTGGAGGTAGAGATCAGAAGATTGTGATTGAGGTTATCTGTGGCATAAAAGTTTGTGAGATGAGGCTTCATTTCAGCCTATGGCTGGGAGCAGTAGCACTAGCCTGTCATCTCCAGCAACCCATGGAAACACAAACAGGAGGACTGAAGCCCAGGACAGCCCCAGCATAAAGTAAGACTCTACCCTGAAAATAATCAACACAAAAAGGAGCTGGAGTTATTGCTCAGGTGATAAGCATTCCTGCCTTGCAAGCACCAGGCCCTGAATTCAATCTCCAATACTAAAAATATATGTATATATACATATATAATATATATGTATATTAAGAAGGGATTTTGTCTTTACCTTTTCAATACTGGAGTTTGAACTAGGGGCCTCATGCTTGCTATGCAGGTGCTCTACCACTCCAGCCATGTCACCAGCCTCTTTGGCTTTTAGATTAATGTGTAGGTAAGGTCTTGAACTTTTGCCTGAGGCTGGCCTTAGACTGTGATCCTTCTACCTATACCTCCCATATAGCTGGGATCACAGGTAAGCACAGCACATTTAGTTTATTTGTTGAGATAAAGTTCTCAATCACTTTTTGCCTAGTTTTCTCTGGAGCTGCAACCCTCACAATCTCAGCTTCCCAAGTAATTGGACCTTTTGTCTTTGATTTACTTTGTCTGCACAGCATACAGGGCTGCTTGTGACTCCCAGAGGGCAGCGAGTCAGTAAATACCTGATAGTGAGGTTGTAAGGCAAGCCAGAGAGAGCTCAAGGGCCTCAACTTTCCTAACTGTCAGCTAATGAAGGCTGTGTCTCGCCAAGGGACTAGAGCTGGAGGTGGAGAGAATACAAAGAGCTACCAGGCAATTTCAAGATTTCCACAGTTAATACGGTGTCCATGTTTAGCAGTAGGTCTACAGAAATAGCGTTTAGGCTGTCCCCTGCATTGCAATGACCCAAGTGGCTTTCCCATTTGGTGCGATAGTTTTGAGGAAATTGGACTTTGGAAAGGTATATCACTTGAGTAACAAGCAACTGAGGTTATGTGTCAATTTTTCAAATCCAATACACATTATTTTGGACTTAAAAATTTCTCTAGTAAGAAAGGAAAAAAACAGGTGATGAAGAATACCTTTGTTATACTGGAAAAGCTGCCATTGGTAATGACAAATGTGGAGGGGTGGGGAGGGAGGGATTAAGGAGGGAAAGAGGGAGAGGGAGAAGGAGAGAGAGAGAGAGAGAGAGAGAGAGTAGATTTGCAATCTTGCCCTATCCAATCTCGTCACATCCACAAGTTTATTTATAGTTTGTTCAAGGTCCCTGCATCCTCCATGGCAGGATTCTGAAAGGGCAGACACGGCACTATTAAATCCCCTCATCTGCACCTCATCTCAGCTCTCAGTGGCAGCTGGTGCCTCCCCTCTGTGTATGTCATTACCTGGGTAGCTGGGAGTTCTGGCCAAGGTGATGGATAGGCAAGCCTTGCATTATTGGGAGCTATTCTCAATACTGGTTTTCTGCAGCTAAAAATAATTCAGTAGATGCCATGCCTTTAGCTGGACTTAACTAGCTGTGTTTAGTGGGACCTAAAAGAATAAATAGACCCCCCAAATCTATAAGCATCAATTTAAGGGCAGAAGGTAATGACTTGGTGTTGGAATTCTGAACATATTGAGCAGAAATGTGTTTTCATTAAGAAAAGCTTCCAGAACTTTTTAATTTAAAAAGTTTACATATAAGAACAAATTGAGCCTGGGAGCAGGTGACTCACACCTGTAATCCAAGCTACTCAAGAGGCTGAGATCTGAGGACTGCAGTTCAAAGCCAGCCCATACAGGGAAGCCCATGAGACTTTTATTTCCAGTTACCCACCAGAAAACCAGAAGTGGCACTGTGGCTCAAGTGGTAGAGCACTAGCCTTGAGCTGAAGAGCTCAGGAACAGCACCCATGCCCAGAGTTCAAGCCCCACAACTGACAAAAAAAGGAACAAATTGATTTTCACTAATGTCTTTAAAATTATACAAATAGTAGACAATCACTGTGAAACTTACAAAATTTAGAAGTTAATAATGGAGAAATTAACTTTGGGATATAATTCTTCATGTGTACATATGTATGTTTCTGAAGTTGTATTTTAAATGAAATATTAATGTATTTAGAGATTTATAATCTGCTTTGTCACAAAGTAGTGGTATTTTTTTATTTTTTTTTATTTTTTTTTGGCCAGTCCTGGGCCTTTGGACTCAGGGCCTGAGCACTGTCCCTGGCTTCTTCCCGCTCAAGGCTAGCAATCTGCCACTTGAGCCACAGCGCCGCTTCTGGCCGTTTTCTGTATATGTGGTGCTGGGGAATCGAACCTAGGGCCTCGTGTATCCGAGGCAGGCACTCTTGCCACTAGGCTATATCCCCAGCCCAAAGTAGTGGTATTTGAACATCTTTTCACATTAATAAATGCCTCCACACTATTATTTAATGTGGTTCCCCGGTATTCCACAAGTGTAGAATTGATTAAAACAGTTCCCTTTATGGACATATTTCTTAAAAAGGTTCTTTCCAGTTTATCACCATCATGAATGATACTGATGAAATTTTTGTTTATATTTGTATGTATTCTTTTGAAATAAATTGCTAGAGTTATCATTGCTGGATCAAGAACAGCATTTTAAATTTTTTATATGCATTGTCAAATTACTTCCACTAAGGCAACACTACCCTAGTCACAGCATAGAAGGTAGATATAGTCTCCAAACAGTGACGGGCTTGTTGAAACAACATTTGAAGAGCCCACGATTAACTTCCTTTCTATTACTTTTTTCTCATGTCCTCTAGCATCCACAACATCTCTCTGTTCTCTTCCCACTGCTCTGGTACCCTCAGCAAGCCAAGAGAGATGGTAGACCCCCACTAAAGGAACTGGTTTTGGCACCCTCTCAAGGAATTTCAATTTCATGCTGGAAGGAGGCAACACAAAGAGCTGCCCATTCATTGTGTGCGAGACGATATTTACTTTACATTTTATAACACTCATAAATGAAAATGGCATTAATCTGCCAACTTGTTGTTTTTAAAAGAGAAAAGGGGAGGAGGTGGTTGACCTAACAGAAAAAGCCCTGGGTCTCCCAGAGCTTTACTGTGCATATGATTTTAAATAGCAGGGCAAAGGTGATGAAGCCAGCTCAACATCTCTGTCTCCATGGCAACAGCATCCCTGCTCTGAGCCTTTGACACAGCAGCAGAGACCAAAATACACTCCCTTCGCACAATTGCACTGCAAGTTAGGAGTTTCTTTTGTATCTCTTGTAAATGCACAACTTAAAAATATGAGCAAGAATAGTGAAAGAGTAAATCATGCACAGCTAGAAGAAAATGACTAAGCAAAGAAAATGAACATCCAAAGGGTTTGACGAAGTCGGCAGCCTACGCTTAGCATGTATATAGAGATTGAAAATCTTTCTCATTTCTGATTAGGAAAAGAAAATCTATGTATACATGTAAGTGCATGCATTAACATTTTAAATTGTCCTTTCCCTAAATTTTTAATATGGGTCAATCTTGCTTTCAGCATATCCACTTAGCTCAGATTATGATTTAATCAATTAAAGCAGCCATCCAATTTACATAGCTGGAAGCACCTCATATGTTAAACCCAGCAAAACTTCCAAGAAACTGCATTAGCCCTGAGCTGGGAAGGGCATAATTGCCCTCTCTTTCGAGGTCAGTTAAAACCTACAAGTGGTCACTAATGCATACATGAATTGTACTGAAGTCTAATTTACTGTTTATTTTTAAGAGAACTTTAAAATAAGGAAATGTAGAATTGTGATTATTATCATATGTTCTCTAATGGAGACATAAATTTCTGATGCGTGAACTTTCATTGAGTGTTCCACAATTGTCCATTTCAGTGGTCTTGAAGCAAGGGTGATTTTTGTCCCCATGGTGACGCTTTACAGAGTTACGGGGTGGGGTGGGGGAGGATCTACTAGCATCTAATGGGCAAAGGCCAAGGGCATAGTCAAACATTGCACAGAGAACAAGGCAGTCCCCACACAAAGAATGATCCTGCCAGAATGTCAGTAGTGCTGAGATTCGAAACTTCTAGTCTGATTGTCCATGTGGCTAGTTTTGATCCTGTACCTATTTTGATTAAATGGATACTGGTTCTTTATTCCACATAATGGTATTTTTTTCTCAATTTGACCATTAGTATTGTTTTTATTGTCTTATGGCTTTTCTTCTTGTTTTAAGTACAATTTGTCCTATTTTATTTTTTCTTTCTATTTGTGCCAGTACTGGGGCTTCAACTCAAGACCTGGGCACTGACTGTCCCTTAAATTCTTGCTCAAGGATGGTGCTCTACTACTTGAGCCACAGCTCTACTTTTGGCTTTTTGGTGGTTAATTAGAAATAAGCATCTCATACAGACAAAAGGTATGGAATTAAAAAAAAATACCAAAGAAGAGGAAAACAAAACAAAGCAAAATAACAAAAAAAAAACCCTCTTGTTTCCATTTCTTGGAGTTTACTTCAATAAATATGCACATAGCTATTGAGCCCTTGTGATCCTCTCCTGAGAATATCCTCCTTTGGTCTCACTGTGTGAATATTTAGAGTCCTGTTTAATATATCGTGTCCTAGTATAATGTTTTTGTCATTTAGCATCCATTGGGTTTACTTGTAGATTTACAGGTACCATCTAATTACTGTAACTTTTGTCTTCTATGTAAGTTTATCTGTTTGGGGGAGGACAAGGGGGAACACAGAAATAGTGGGACAATGGCTGAATAAGTGCAGCAGTGATACTCATTATACATTATGTTGAAAATGAACTGTATAACTTATGAGGTAGGTAGGCCAAGAAGGAAAAACTGGGAGAGAACAAGGGAAGAGGTGAGACTGTTCAAAAAGAAATATACTCATGACCTGACTTATGTAACTTTAACCCCTCTGTACATCACCTTTACAATAAAAATAAATTTGAAAAAAAAAGAAATAATCTTACAAACTTTCCTGCCTGGGCTGGCTTTGAACCTTGATCCTCAGATCTCAGCCTCCTGAGTAAGTATGGTTTCTAGGCATAAGCCACTGGTGCCTGATCTTATTTTATTTTTACATAAAGACTTCTGAAAGTAGAAAGTAATTAATGTAAAATGACAGTAGGTCACTGAATCATAAGCTACATCCCTTCAAAGGCAGCATATGCGAAGTGACTGGCCCAGAGAAATATGAGCTGCTGTTATTTTCTTCTAAACTTTTTAGAATGAAATGTATGTATATATATATATATATATGTTAATATCACTGTATTAAGTATGCATGCAGAAGTGAAATTAATGACAAATATGGACTCTTGAAGAGATTCTCCAGATTGATTATGGGATTTATCAAATGTCACCCATTATACTTACAGTGTGTTTGTGTGTATTATATCTGGATCTAGAGTCTAATTCTGCCCCACTATTTTCCCCACTAAAGGGCACACTGTCTTAGCTGTGGTTATAAAATATGCCATGGTATTGGGGTCCCAAATCCTTCCACTTGGCTTCTCTCCATTGGGTACATATTATCTGTCTTTGATCACTATTTTTTACACAAATATTAGAAGGAGCACACCCAGATCTAGCTGATGGGAATTGAATTGACTTTACAGTATTTATAGTATTAAGTAGTTCTACCTATGAACACACTGATCTTCATAGATTTGGCTTCTGGACATATCCTTTACCATCTTCCAAAAAGTATAAATTTCATGGGATTCCTGTACATTATTTTGCAAATCTATTACATTCTTGTACTAATCTTGCTAAATTTATTCCTATATTATTATCATCATTAAAAATTCTTTTCCTGATATAGGAAAATTCCAATGTATAAAATGCAGTTAAGCAGTGCACTGGTGGCTCACGCCTGTAATCCTAGCTATTCAGGAGGCTAAGATCTGAGGATTGAGGTTTGAAGCCAGCCCAGGCAGAAAAGTCCCCATGAGACTCTTCTCTTCGATGACATCTCTCAGGAGAGGTTACACAAAGCCATTCATATAAGTAATATATAAGTTAAGGAGCAACTACTAGCAGGAGTGGGGAGAACCAATGGAAAGGGTGAAAGTGGGTGAATGTGGCTAAAGTACTTCATATGCATGTATAAAAATAGAACAATGAAACCTGTTGAAACTGTTCTCAGAAGGGGTATAGAAATGAAGGAAACAGTGGGTAAGGTGGAGAATATGCTCTATGTATATATGTATGCACATATGTATATGTGCAAATGACCTGAAATCCCCTCCTTCAACTGTTATGTGCTAATAAAATAAAATTTTATTTAAAAAAAAAGTGGAGTTGTTGTTCAAAGTGGTCGAGCACTGGCCTTAAGCAAAATGGCGCAGGAACAGCGCTAAGGCCCAGAGTTCAAGCCTCACAACTGACCAAAAAAATGCAGTTAGGGAATGGGAATATGGCTTAGTGGCAAGAGTGCTCGCCTCATATACATGAAGCCCTAGGTTCGATTCCTCAGCACCACATATATAAAAAATGGCCAGAAGTGGTGCTGTGGCTCAAGTGGCAGAGTGCTAGCCTTGAGCAAAAAGAAGCCAGGGGGCTGGGGATATAGCCTAGTGGCAAGAGTGCCTGCCTCGGATACACGAGGCCCTAGGTTCGATTCCCCAGCACCACATATACAGAAAATGGCCAGAAGCGGCGCTGTGGCTCAAGTGGCAGAGTGCTAGCCTTGAGCGGGAAGAAGCCAGGGACAGTGCACAGGCCCTGAGTCCAAGGCCCAGGACTGGCCAAAAAAAAAAAAAGAAGCCAGGGACAGTGCTCAAGCCCTGAGTTCAAGGCCCAGGACTGGCAAAAAAAAGTGCAGTTAATATCTGTGTACTGATGAAAGCCCCAATATTATAATTATACTCAAGATAGATCTTCTCTTAATTTTTCAGGAATGTACTTGAGGTACTACATGGAATAAAAATATAATTAAATTATAATCAACCTATAATATTTTTTGTATTTCTAATCTCAGAACTAATTCAGTCTTTTCTTCAGATCAAAATGTGTTCTTAAGACTAGACATTCTTTTCTTTATTTCTTCATTTCTATCCAATTACCTGCACTTCTGGTTGCTGTCTTTATATATTTACATTGATTACCCCCCTCACTAATGTGTGTAGCTATTATTATTTAATGGATTCTTTAGGCAACATTTTCAGAAGAAAATATTTTCCTTCCTGCTTCATTTTTTTTCAATTTTCCTAGGCTGCTAAAGGGTCCAAATTTTTTTTTTATCATATTCTTCTTTATTATGAGATTCCTGTTTTGGGTGTTGTTTTTTTCTTGTTGGTTGTGGGGCTTGAACTCAGAGCCTAGGCACTGTCCCTTTGCTTTTTTACTCAGGACTAGCACTCTATCACTTTGGGACACAGCTCCACTTTCACCGTTTGCTGGTAGTTATTTGGAGATAAGAGTGTCGGAACTTTGCTGCTGGGCTGCTTAAACCATGATCCCCAGATCTCAGCCGCCTGAGTAGCTAGGATTACAGGAGTGAGCCATTCGACCCAGAACATTTTGTAAAATATTATTTTGGTCAATACAGATAGTTTTCTCTTTAACAGTATATGTTTTACTTTGTACATTCAGATGTTAAACCCAAGAAAAACTTAGCTTCATCACACTGACATAAAGGCCTTGGCCTCTGTTCCAATATTGAACTTGTCTGACCTTAACTTGAAAGAAGCAAAAAGAAAGCCTATACAAGCATGCTCAAACAGAACAACACAGAGGAGACTTTGATGTTATCTGGCAACAACTCTATTACAAAGGAAGAAGAGGGTAGATTTTTATGGCTAGTTTTAGCCTTCATCATAATCTCTTTCTACCCTGCCCTGACTTTCTCCTGAGGTATGTAGAAATCCGAGCGTCCTCCTTCAGACACATGCTCCAGGATGAGTTTGTCTAAGTAAAGGAAAAGATGTTCTTGGTCCCATTCTTTTATGTCTAGGAGAAACTAGAAACATGTTCCTTGAGGTTTATTAAGTACTTATATATTCTCTATGCTGTGCTTCTAAGAATAATACAGAAATACAACTCTTGAAGAATAATTCGATTACCTTCATTGGGCACTATGTCTGCATAGCACTAGAGGGAAACCAGGATCCCACATCGCTATCATAAATATAAGGATACCTTAGGAATAAGAATATGCAACAAAATGTTAAAGGGCAATGGTTGCAAGTTACCAATGAGACAGTACAATAAGCCAAGAGCTGGTGGCTCACACCTGTAATCCTAGCTCCTCAGGAGGCTGCGATCTGAGGATTCAAAGATAGACCAGGCAGACAAATCCAAGAGACTCCTATTTCCAATTAACCAGAAAAAAAAAAAAAACAGACGTGGAGGTGTGAGAATCCCTGAGTTCAAGTCTTACTACTCAGAGAGAGAGAGAGAGAGAGAGAGAGAGAGAGAGAGAGAGAGAGAGAGAGAGAGAGAGAGAGAGAGAAGAGAGAGAGGACACAATGCTATCAATTTGATAATAATATCATAGTGGGAAGAAGTCTATACTCACCAAAGAAAGCACTGATCAGGAGCTAGTCTTCACATTAAGTACAAGGGGTGACATTTGATAGGTCCCATAATCAAGATGGGGCTACTTTAAAAGAATCCATGTATTACCCAGGTACTGATTTTGCACATTATGTATCTGTTACTGTACTGAATGGCTTGGTAGAGTAAAAAGATTTTAGTTTCAGGAACACTAACCTAGGGCTGGGAATATGGCCTAATGGTAAAGTGCTTGCCGCATATACATGAAGCCCTGGGTTTGATTCCTCAGCACCACATATATAGAAAAAAGCCAGAAATGGTGCTGTGGCTCAAGTGGTAGAGTGCTAGCCTTGAGCACAAAGAAGCCAGGGACAGTGCTCAGGCCTTGAGTTCAAGCCCCAAGACTGGCAAAAAAAAAAAAAAGGAACAACAACCTGGCTAACTGTGCAAGTCTGAGAAAGTTACAATTCTTCTTAGCCTTTACATTGTCATCTGCAAAATTGAGATGGTTGCATCAGTACTGAGCAAAAGGCAGTTTGGCACACCAGAAAAAAAATAATAAGGCACTAGTCCTGAGTTCAGACTACTTGGGTTCAAACTACAGCAATGTGAGATGTTGCCTGAATCTCCTTGGACATATTTTTGTTTTCATCTTGAGAGAGAGGATGGTTATTTGCCTTGCAGCATATGAATGGAGGCTTCCAATTACACTGGTGTAAATTACTAACCCAGTATCTGACCCAGTGTAGACACTCAATTAATCATTCCCAGTTTGTTTTCTTTTCTTCTTATGAATTGCTTGCTTGGGAGAGTCTGGGTATAATATCAATGTAAGTGGAAGTGGAGTAATAGGAAGTTCCTGAAATACGAAGCATAATAAAGAATGTATTTAGAGTTGTGAGGGATTAGCTATTATAATGATAACCTACATGTGGTTATTGGGCCCCAAATAATGAAGGGAGGAAAACTTGGGCTAAAATTTTTAATGCTTACCAAGAAGAAACTATACTTTTTTTCACAACCAAGGTACACATTCTTTTCTTCAAGTATTTAGACCAGGAAGATAAAGCTACGTATCTTTTTAACAAAAGGTACAGCTTTTCTTGCTCCTTTTCTTAATACAATTCCAATAGCTGAAATTTGTCTGTGCTACTTCATGCACTGTAATTATAATTTCAAGAATCACTATACCAAGAGCTCTTGAAACCACTAATGGGGAGAAATCTGGGTCTTTTTGTACATCCTGTATTTTCTTTGGGGTCATTAAAATTTCTTGTAGAAATAGGCAAACAGTTATTTTGATTTGAATTACAATCATCCCAGACCAGAGACTAGAAAACCCACTTCTGTATGCAGCCTGGCTAGAAATAGACAAGATTTTTTTTTTCAAACAAGCTCTTTAAGCTGCCTATGCTGGTCCTGATTAATTCAGGAGAGCAGAGTCTAGGAAAATGCTTTTCATTCCAGTTAAGCTCTTTCTGGCTCTGGCTCTTTTCCTTTCTCAATTCAAGAAGTCTAAAGATATATTCTCTAAAGCATCTTAGTCTCTCTTATATAGGGAGGGGAATTCAGTACCATAGAAGGAATGCACAATGATTCCTTCTAGATGACTTGCCACTCAAGGGATTTCTGTCTTTCAGTGTCCTAAGGTGAGAAGACACTTCTGATTTCTGTGCCAGTGGAGACAAATGGGGCCTGACAGCCATTAGTAGTGGGCAATTAGAATAATGATGACAACACAACTAAAAACAAAAAGAAGAAAGAAACAAAAACAAGAAATATTTCAGAGGCAACCTTATTTCTTCTATACATTTCTCTTCGCCTATTCTCTCCCTTCCTCAGCCAGTTGGAGTGATAATATGTCCTTGGTGCTGAGCAGAGCATGTTGGTTTCATCTATTCTATTCTCTGTGTTCTGGAAAGAAGACGGGACTGGAAAATGATAGTGAGGATAGTAAATTTTTGTTATTTATTGGCAGGACTTTCTATGCCCTTTGCTAAAAGCTCTCACTGGGAGACGCCGGCAACAAGAAGGAAAGTATTTCTTTAGCATAGTTGTCATTTTTCAATGAGTGGAATGTAGCTTAAAAAGGTCATAAATGCCTCTATTTTATTCACCCAGAGGTATCATCACAAGTGCCACTATTTCATATTGAAGTTAAAATCAATTAATTCTTTGAAATTTCCTGTTTTTGAATAAGTGGCTAAGATGGAGCTACTTTTCAGGGCTACATTAACTGTGGTGCTGGTAATCTTTAGGGAGCTCATTTATAAATTAGCATCCTGAGGATCAAAAGTGGTGGCACGTGCCTCCCAAATTATTGAAAGCTGGTTTCATGTCTGGTTGTAAAAATACAAATCGACCCTTTTCACTCTGTGTTGGCTCAGGGAGCAGCTGTTTACGATATAAAAAAAGAGAAATATCACAGCTGGCTGGTTTACAGCATCTACTATAAATACAGGGGTATTTTATTCATCTGAAGACAACCATGAATTGTGTCAAGACAAGTTGGGAGACAAAGCAGGAGTTTTCTTTGCAGTGAGTATCACAAAAATAGGACCAGGTAGAACATTTGAGTCTCAGATTGCTTTTCTAGTAGAAATCTCGCTCCTTCTCACACTCTCTACCCCCATCCAGTGACTTGTGGAATTCCCCAGAGCCATCATCCTCTCTAATGAATTCAATCGATATTGGAGCTTACAGGGGAAAGAAGAGCTGTTGTTGTACGTAGAAAAGCTGAGACCGATTCTGATGGCTCACATTTGTAAACCTAGCTACTTGTAAGATCAGAAGGATCATGTTCAGACACCAGTCAAGGCAAAATGTTCATGTGATTCCTTCTCAACCAATATCTGGGCATAATGATGCACATCTGTCATTCTAGCTAATGGTAAGACTGAGATCAGGAGAATCCAAGTTCCAGACCAGCTTTGTTAGAAAAGTCTGAGAGATTTCATCTCAACAGAAGAAGCTAGGCAAGTAGTACATGCCTGGTGGGACGCATAAAATAGGAAGATTGTAGTCTAGGCATAGGCCCAGGTAGGAAATGAGACCCTGGTGCAAAAATAACCAATGAAAGCCAGTGCTGGTGATTCAAGCCTAGCAACTTGGGAGGCTGAAACCTGAAGGATCAGATTGAAATCAGCCAGGGCAGAAAAGTCTGCAAACTTACTCTCCAATTAACCAGCATATCGCTGAGCTGGAGGCTTGCCTCAAATAGTACAGTATCAGCCATGGGCAAGAAAGTTGAGCAAGTGTGTGAGATCTTGACTTGAAACCCTGGTACCAGCGAAAAAATAAAAATAAATATAAATATAATCAATGCAAGAAGGGATGTAGGACATCTGCCTAATAAGTACAAGGGCCTGAGTTCAAACTCCAGTACTACCAAGAAAGGAAAAATTATATAATGGAATTTTTATACAATCCCATCATATAAAGTCACCTGAGATCTCATCTGGCACAAATATCCTTCAAGATAGGAAGGGCTACGTCAGAATTCCCAAACAAAATGAGTAGCCAATTCCAGTGTCAGAAAACTCACTATAAAATAAGCAACTTCACTATTAGATTTTAGACTATTTGTACATTAGGATAAAGTTTGATGTCCTATAGTCTGACTGCCTTGGCTTTGTTGTAATTTCTTAAGGTACACACATTTAATGTTTTTTAAATAGAATGAAATTTTAATAAAGTCTGACAGTTAAGGATGGCTTTAAATATATTTGCCTGCTTTTCATATATATATATATATATATATATATAGTCTACTTTATTTCAAAAATAGACATTTGTGTGAAATTAAACTACACTTGGCCTGAGGAAATGGTCTCACGAATCCTTACACAATGAACTACAACCTAATTTCATACACGAACAAAATTAAAACCTAGCTTGAGAATTTGCTTTTGAAACAAATAGTTGATTCTCAGCCAATCATGAGCAGCCAAGCTTCAGTCAATCACAGGCACCAAACACTTCAAACCACATTCAAATAAGACAAATACTCAGCTGTAATTGATTCAGCCATCTTTGCACTCCACTTCCGTTTTCCTTATGTCACTTCCTTTTCCCTGGCTATAAATATAACATGGACATGTTGTAGAGCAGAGAGCTATATGAAAAAATTTTGATCCAGACTGATGCCCAGTGTCAGAACTACAAATAAAAGCCAATTAAAGTCCTAAAACTAGATTCACTGTAATTCTGGCTTTTAGTGTTTGTGTTCTGCCTTGTTCCATAAAAGGCTTTGAGACAGTTTTAGAAAAGTGAAAGGTGATAGAAAAAGAAAAATTGAGAGAATCAGATAATTAGATGATAAATGCTAGAGAATCATAAACCTGGAAAATAAATTCCATCCTATTTCATACGGTCTTTTGCAGTTGTTGAACGGGGCTTTGAATGGGGCTCTGTATTTCCTAACAATCAGGCCAAGAGACACTGGATATGTTTCTGTTTTGTTCCTGGCTTTGTTCCCCAGACTGATGCCTGACACCTACCCAGTGCCTAATAAATATGCATGGGACTAATGTTGACTGAAAGGAAGAAATGAAATTTCTAGTATTGGTAAGATAAAAAGGAATGAATGAAGTCAGGCACCAGTGGCTCGTGCTTGTAATCCTAGCTACTCAGGAGGCTGAGATCTGAGGATCGTGGCTCAAAGTTAGCCCAGGCAGAAAAGCCTATGAGACCTGATCTCCAATTAACCACCAGAAAGCTGGAAGTGGAGCTGTGGCTCAAATGGTAGAGCACTATCTTTGAGCAAATAGCTCAGAGATAACAGCCAGGGCCTGAGTTCAAGCCCCTAGTACCAACACACACACACACACACACACACACACACACACACACACACACACGTTCAATAGAAATAATTCCTGGAAATAAGATGTAAGAAAAAAATTCCCTTGAGTCCTCAAATAGAAAACAGGTTATATAATGTAATGAATGACATCATTGACAATTTTCCTCCAATTGGAAAAAAAATAGTTTCTTCCACTGTTTTTTCACAATAATTCTCAATGTAGACAGAAAGTATAAGGTGAATGCATTGTTCAAACAAAAAGAATTCAACAAAAGGACACATTTTGAAATACAAGTAAGTCCTAGAAAGTTCTAACTGCAAGCATATGTACATTTCTGGGGATTTGTGTCTCTGTGAGGACCAAGGAAAGAGGTTGTGAGGTGTGAAGCACCAGATCAATCATGGGACATCCTCTTGAGGAGTTACATTTACTAGACAATGGAGGTGGGAGAAGACAAAGTAAAAAGACAGGATCATAATACCAACCCTTTTTCATCAACGTACGCCAAAGGCAACAGCTTTGTCATCATACCAGGATTGTTATCATCTCAGTCTTTCTTCCAGACTTACAGAATTGGAACCTGCTTTTTAAACAAAATCCTCAAATGTGTCATGCTCAGAAAAGTTTAGAAAATGACCATTCATTTCATTATTCACTTATTCAGAGCTATAGGAATCCATTGTGGCATAAAATATAAAGCATATCTTTCAAAGATAATGGAAATTTGACAGAATCACCTTACTGTTGACTGGCAGTTTGGGGCTGTCCTTCTGGATGGATGGGGAATGTGTGAAAGCTCAGTCTTCTTTCTTGAAGGTAAAGATGAGAATGTTGGAGAGGCACTATTCTGATTTGCTGTTAAAGAAATTTAAATACTTCAAGTATTGAAAGACAACCTTGAAGTCTTCATCACGTCGTTTGTAAGTGTTCTTGTTTACATTTATTATAATACACTCCCTGACTTCAATCAAGTTCTAATTCAGAAAAGTAATGACTAGTGATTTGACAAATCTACACTCTGGGGAAAAAAAGTATTTGTAGCATTTGCCAATTACAACTGTGTAAATACTTCCACCACAGCTCATGTTAACTACTAAGGGTTAAACAACGAGTTCCGAAAATTCCTAAATACAAAGCACTATCTGGACGTGAGCACCAGCCAGCTCCAATACACCATTGGTTCCAGGCCCTTTCCTACTTTGGCTTCCTATTTCAGATCCATTGCAGCTTGTCACCCTGCCACGATCTAAGTACAATAACCCAGACAGAGTTGGGCAGGTACCAAGCACAATAGAATTAGCTTTCCCATTATATTGTAATTAATTTAGACCAAGATGACATTTAATACATGGCAGCCATGCAGACTTTTGGCTCATGAGGAGTTCATAATAAATTAAAGATCCCAAGATTCCCCCACTACCACCACACTAATGTTAACCCAAGCCTTTCTATACTATTCCACAATTAAATTATAAACAAAAGAACATGCATTTGCATACATCCTTATGTAACCTTTTCTTCCAGCTTTCTGGGAACCTCCTGATTTTAAAGTCTTCCAAGTGGCCATAGAATCTCTAGTCTGCATCTACTACCAATTTTCTAGGATTTATTACAGTCACTGATTTTTTAAAAAAAAATAGCACAGGAGAGAATTAAGTAGGAGATTCTTACAACAGTATAAGAGTGCTCCCTCAAACTGATATCCAAGATCAGACAAATTCATATGCCTATACTGTCATTCGGACCACATTCTTAGCTTCTCATTCACAAAAATATAACAAAGAAATAGCTTGCTGAGATCCAGACATACTCTGTTTAAGACAGTCTTCTTATTGGTAACTTTAGTACACCAACCAAAAGAAGGAAAGGGATTAAGTTCCGTTTTCAAACGATTTCTTAATAATGATCACTTTCCAGATCTGTGGGTGAGTACTGTGTTTTCATTTATAACTGGGAATTTTCACCAATGCAGGAAAACCAAGCAAACTGGGAAAGGCCAGGCCTGAAAATCAAGCTAGGTTACAGGGATGGATGTGCTACTGGGGACAATCTCAGTGATAGGAAAAAGTTCCACTGGAACTTGGTTAGGTAAAGAATATAATTCCACCCAATGCTTTGGCAAAAGCAGTGAGAAGTCTCTCAAGAGATAATAGGAAATAGAATGGGCCATCAAGTGCAGTTTTAAAGAAGGTTGTGTAGAGTGACTTCAGAAGAGAGGAAACTGAGGCAGCAAGGTTTTCTGCCAGCATCATGCAAGCAAGAGACCAAGAACAGAGAAATCTAATAACTAAGTTAGGGATGAAAAATGCAAGGAAAGGCCTAAGTCCCAGACCTGGCACACAAGATCAGAGCTGGGCTGGTAAGCAAGGGAATGTGATAGCAGACCACCAAAGCATTGAACCAGGTCTTGCTTAGGCAGGTTCTTAACTACTCTGGTTCCCAGTTCCCTACTTGAAAAGAAAGGAGAATATTTTTCTCTTTTTTTATTTTATTTTTAATATATTTTTTATTATCAAACTGAATTACAGAGAGGTTACAGTTTCATACATTAGGCACTGGATACATTTCTTGTACTGTTTGTTACCTCCTCCCTCATTCCCCCCTCCCCCTCCCCTCCCCCTTTCCCTCCCCCCGCCCCCCACATGAGTTGTTCAGTTCATTTACACCAAACAGTTTTGCAAGTATTGCTTTTGTAGTTGTTTGTCTTTTTTTTACCCTGTGTCTCTCAATTTTGGTATTCGCTTCCAATTTCCTAGTTCTAATACCAGTATACCCAGTTTCCAATATACTCAGATAAGATACAGAGAAAGTGTAGGTACAACCACAGGAAGGTGATACAAGAAGATCATCAATAATAGAGGCTACAGTTACATATGGCACGTTGAAAGTAGTTACAACTGTGATATAACAATCGTTTCCATAACATGGAGTTCATTTCACTTAGCATTATCTTATGTGTTTATAAGGGCATAGCTATTGGGCTCCTGTGATCCTCTGCTGTGACTAGCCTAAACCTGTGCTAATTATTCCCTATGAGGGAGACCATAGAGTCCATGTTTCTTTGGGTCTGGCTCACTTCACTTAGTATAACTTTTTCCAGGTCCTTCCATTTCCTTACAAATGGGACAATGTCATTCTTTCTGATAGAGGCATAAAATTCCATTGTGTATATGTACCACATTTTCCTGATCCATTCGTCTACTGAGGGGCATCTGGGTTGGTTCCAGATTCTAGCTATGACAAATTGTGCTGCGATGAACATCGTTGTGCTGGTGGCTTTAGTGTGTGCTTGTTTGTGGTCTTTTGGATAAATACCCAAAAGTGGGGCTGCTGGGTCATAGGGGAGTTCTATATTTAGCCTTCTGAGGAATCTCCATACTGCTTGCCAGAGTGGCTGAACCAGTTTACATTCCCACCAACAATGAAGTAGGGTTCCCTTTTGGCCACATTCCCTCCAACAGTTGTTATTGTTAGTTTTCTTGATATAGGACATTCTTACTGGGGTGAGATGGAATCTCAATGTTGTTTTGATTTGCATTTCTTTTATGGCCAGTGATGTAGAGCACTTTTTCATATGTCTCTTGGCCATTCTCATTTCCTCATCAGAGAAGTCTCTTTTTAAGTCTCTAGCCCACTTGATGAGGCGGCTATTGGTTCTTTGCGGTTTTGTTTTGGAGGAAGGTAAATTTTTTAGTTTTGCATATATTTTAGATATGAGGCCTTTGTCTGTTGAATGGCTGGTAAAGATCTTCTCCCAGTCTGTGGGCTTTCTGTTTATCTTGCGAGCTATGTCCTTTGCCGTGCAGAAGCTCTGCAGTTTGATGCAGTCCCATTTGTCTAACCTAAGAAAGGAGAATTTTAGTACATATCTCATGAAGTTGTTATAAAGAATCTTTAAGTCACAATATGCAAAACATGGAGAACCAGCATCTGCCACATAATAAATGCCAGGCATATGCTTTCTCCTAGTATAATTTGCCTTTCCCAGTCAGAAAATCTAGAAATGTGTCTATCTCCAGTGTCTCTTCTTTTCTCGATCATTTTCCTAATAACTGCTTGCAGCTCTGTTACTCATCTACACACCATTTCTGTGACTCCAGGTGCAATTTTGCCCATTATTAGAAATTTGAACTTATCTAAAGCATCGAGGAGCTCTTAAAATAGTGCTTAATAGCCAGACCCAAAAACACAAGTAGCATGGTTTCCCTCATTTGTAATAACTAGAATATGTCTATGATATCCTTAGCAGAGGATCGCAACAGCTCAATGGCTTGGTGCATATGACATATAAAATGAAGCTTATCAAAAAAGAACGCCAAGGGCTTAGGGATATGGCCTAGTGGCAAGAGTGCCTGCCTCATATACATGAGGCCCTGGGTTCGATTCCCCAGCACCACATATACAGAAAATGGCCAGAAGTGGCGCTGTGGCTCAAGTGGCAGAGTGCTAGCCTTGAGCAAAAAGAAGCCAGGGACAGTGCTCAGGCCCTGAGTTCACGGTCTAGGACTGGCCAAAAAAAAAGAACGCCAAGAAATGCAAACAAGAGGTTCTTATAATGTACTGTTTGTTTGCAGTTATTTCTTTTTTTTCTTTCTTTTTAAAAATGTTGTTGTACAGAGGGGTTACAGTTACACATGTAAAGTGATTAGTACATTTCTTGTCAAACTTGTTATGCCTTCCCTCATTTTTCCCACCTTCCCTCCTCCCCAATTCCCTCCCCCAAGTTGTACAGCTAATTTACAACACATTGTTTTGTAAGTATCACTGTTGCATTGGTTCACCCTTTGTCCTTTGTCTCACCATTTTGATGTTCCCCTTCCCTTCCCTAATTCAGATAAACATATATACAATACCCAGGGTGCCAAAATCAATTTCGTTTTTTTCCTTTGGTTTATGCCCTGTTGTCACTGTTTTTTTATTTCTGTACCCTTTGTCTTGTACATAAGTTTATTTGGTTTGGGGAAGGGAAGGAGAATGACAGAAAGGGGACAGGGACAAAGGGTGAACCAATGTAACAGTGATACTCACTAGATATTATGTTGGAAATGAACTTTACAATTTGAGGGGGAAGGGAAGTCAGGAGGGAAAGTGGGAGAAAATGAGGGAGGGGCGATGCTCTTCAACAAGAAATGTACACATTACCTTACTTATGTAACTGTAACCCCTCTGTACATCACCTTTACAATAAAATTAAAATTGAAAAAAAAATTCTCTGCAAACAAAATAAAATAAAATCATGCTCAATATATCTTCATTTCCTTCTTAACTGGGTGAGAGCCTTGTATCATATCAGTGCTGAAGTCTCACACAAGAATCTGTTTTGCCTTTTGTGTCTGTTTTAAAATGGTTTGTCAAGAAAAACTGCAAAAGCAAAGTAAAATCAATAAGATTTCAGATAAAGAAAGGAAAAAAAACCCAAAACCTCCAATTCCTGAAGTAATGGAAAATACATTGAGGAAAAATTAAAAGATCTGATTTCCAGTTTTGCTGTCTTCCATAGCAGTTCAAATGTGGCCAGGTGGCTTACTTCTGTGGTTCTTTGGTCTTTATTTATCAGGGACCAGGTACTGGATAAAGTATTTTCCATGCCTGCTCCATTTAATATGACAGTCATTTGCCACATGTGGCTAGCGGATGCCTGAAATTCTTGAGATATACTGTAAGGGTACAATACACACCAAAAACAAAACTAAAGGCTAAAAAGAATATAAAAGAGCTCATTAATGTTTTTATATTGATGAGATAAGAATATCTTGGATGCATTCTATTAACATATTATGTTGAAATTAGATGCACTCATTTAGATTCCCTTATTTCACTTCACTTTTTAATGTGTAGAATATTTTTTTTTTTTTTTTTTTTTTTTTTTTGGCCAGTCCTGGGCCTTGTACTCAGGGCCTGAGCACTGTCCCTGGCTTCTTCCCGCTCAAGGCTATAGCACTCCGCCACCTGAGCCACAGCGCCGCCCCCGGCCATTTTCTGCATATGTGGTGCTGGGGAATCGAACCTAGGGCCTCGTGTATCCGAGGCAGGCACTCTTGCCACTAGGCTATATCCACAGCCCATTAATGTGTAGAATATTTTTTAATTGCACAGATGCTTGCATTATGCTTGCAGTGAGCACCATTGTTTTATGGGCCCATTTTGCTCCAAAAATACGTTACTTATATTCTGATGGTCCTGCGTTTTCCCAAGTCGATGGCACTCATTGTGATGAGATGTAGATAGAAAAATTACTAGTGCTATTCTTGAATAGTTTCCCTCCTCCCCAACCTAGAAAGGTAAGAATGGCTATTTCTGAAAGTGAATTACTAAAAACAATGTAGTAAAATTACCATTGTGTTTTCTATCATCCAGAAATACCAGCTGTTCATGACTGTAACTCATCACTGGCCCAACGTTTAAATACAATACAGTAGGCACTTACAACTTCCCAGTGAGGAATTCTTCAAATTACTTTAAAAACATCTTATAGTCTGACTTTCATTCTGGACTTTGTATAGGAGGATGAAAAATTTGAAACTTGAAAATATTGCAGTGGTAAAGATAACTCCTTCTTTAGTGGTACCTATGAAACACCTTCACTCCCCTTCCCTTTCCATGTAATCTTATTGGATAAGTCAATATGCAACTGAAAGCCCTGCTTAGATTTCTTTGCAAAGAAATTCTTGCCAAAACAACTATGGAAATTAGGTAAGGAAACCAGCAAATGAAACAAATTAACGAGTAATGAAAGCAAGAACAAGAACCTGTGATACGTGTGATGTGTATGTGGCGTGTGTATATGTGTGTGAGAGAGAGAAAGAGTCAGAGAGAGACGAATGAGCTGCACTCTACAAAGCACTAAGAATAAATTTTTAACTAATTAGAAAAGTGCTCAAAATAATAAAAATAGGTATAAAGCTAAATGTTTTAAAGGGAGGCTAGTCCAGTGTTTATAATTTATAATCTCAAATAATATATTAAAATGAGAAACCCTATATTCAATTTACAGGCCAGATATCACAGGACCTGAGATTTAGAGTTTAAGATTTCAAAATCAAGATGTTTTCCTTCTGGACTTTAATAAAATTTTTCATTAATTTATTTTAAATCCGTTGACAAAAAATTTAGAACCATAAAAAAGTATGACTATATTACAAAGAAGTAACGTTTCCAAAAAGAGAGAAATGAAAACACACAAACTTTTCAAACCCCTCAAACATTATTCTATGATAAAATTATGTTTCAGGAAATTACCATCTTTACAAAAAATTTATGCATCTAAATGTATAACAGACATTACATACTATTTTGAAATATTGTCTCCCTTGTTACTATGAATAATGAGTGTGCAGGGAGAAATAATACCATGGCAGCCAGTAATATATAGGTTTGGATCATAAAAAAATCATAACAATTTCTTGGATTTTCCAAATAGAAGGCCTCTGATTCTGAATTGCAGTGAAAGTTAAAATTGAGAAAGGAATCCAAATAGAATACAAAGGGCCTGAAGACAAACTTTTTCTACTTGAAAACGTTGCTTTGAATGACTTAAGGTCTTACACACAAAATGAAATGAAATAAAACAAAACAAAATACACTCTTTTAATTGACACAGGCTTGGCTAAGCTTATGCTGCTCTCTGGGATTCAGATTCAATAAAGCCTTCCTGAGGAGCTCTAAACATTAGCCACAGAAAATGTCAGCCAGGCACTCCAACTCACAGACTCATACACATAGGGCCATTTGCTAGAGGTCAGGGCACACATATCAGATCAGTGAGTGCCCAGGGTAAAATACATTCTGGGTCCTGTTTATCCTTTGAGAACTGTTTGCCTTTCATTATTTGCATGGATGGTTATCTTTATCATAAACCCATTTTGTTTGCTTTTTAGAATCACTTCATCATCAATGACAAATATTGCAACTCATTTTATGTGGCTAGGATATTATCCTAGGAGCTGGGGCTCTAAAGTGAAAGCAGACATAGTCTCAGCACTCAAGAAGTGTATATTGTAGTTGGGGAGTGAATCAAATGAGTACCAAAAAATATAAACTGTAATATAAGTGGTGGGTACCAGATTTGCATCTCAGTGGAATTCAAATGTTGCATGGGCACAAGCAGCCACTGGGTGAGTGGGCTCACAGGAAGTCTATTTACCTGCATAATGAACAGCTGCTTTGAGAAATCCCTCCTTAACAAAACTAAAAAAAAAAATGCCAGGATGCATGTGGGTTTTTTTAACCAGTAACAAAGTATAAGGGAAATAATAATCTGAGTAAAACCCAACAGCTATTCTGTCTCTAACTGAGCTTGGATTCTAGGAAGAAAACAAAGGCTTGAACTAAATGTTTGCTTTCAAAAAAATCGACAGAAATTTTAAATGTTCAGTAGGGTTTTTTTTAGATACAGCCCTATTCACCATAGCCAAGATATGCAATAAGCCCATATGTCACTCAATGGATGACTGGATCAAGAAAATATTGCATATATACACAATGAATTTTTACTCATGCATTAGAAAGAATGATATTACATCATTTGTAAAGAAAGGGAAGGATCTGGGGGGTAGAATCATGTTAAATGAAGTAAGTCAGGCCCAAAGAGACAAAGGATGCATGTGTTCTCTCATATGTGGAACCTAGAATTAATTTATAAATATATAAGGGTGGTATCCAAGTGTGCAAGTATGCCTAAGTATCTTACTGGAAATATGGTAGACTCAGGGAAGAACTCTATTAGAATATATGGGGACTGTGGTAGAGATGGTAGCCATTAATACTATTCTCCAAATACTCTCTGCTCTCCATTTTCTGGAGATATAAATTGCATTTTTTCTTGGCATCCTTGTGTTTGGATGATTCTGATGACTAGTTCTAGCATGAGGACAGATGTTGTAGGTGTTACAAAGTTTGAAACTCCATACTTCCACTGTAAACACCCACCAGAAAACACCCACCAAGGAGGAAGCACTGGCCAACCAAGATAATGGTTACCTTTATGTTCTCCACCAATTCCCAAAGACTGAAGTAAAAAACAAAATCCACAGTATTCTATTCAATGCATGCTCAATTCATGGCTATCCAGGCACCTAGCAAGGACAGATCATGAGATTGTGCATGCTTGGACTATATAATGGCAGGGTTGTCAGGTCCTACCATTTCAAACAAATATAATGAGAAAACAGATAATTTCAGAGATGAGAGTTAAAATCAAAGTGTAAGGCAGACTCCAGTGCCCGTTCACTCTCCCCCACTCTAGAATAGTCATAACAGGTTTAAACGTGACATCCAGACATGACAAAGTCCAGACCAAGAGAAGCTTTGCTCTCCTCATCTTCTTGCCAATCCCCCCTGGCAGAACTTCCTCTTCCTATCACAGTTGCCTGGTTTGGGACAGATATGCTTTCTTAAATTCATTTCTGATACAAAATTACCATAATCAGTTCCAACGATTTAGAAAAGATTTTACTAAGTATAATAAGCCTTGGAATATGTGTAAATCTTACACTTTAACAAAATGAAGCCCATATCAAACAGTACCAGATCAGGAACTTCTTTGGTAATTTAATAAAGCATAGAGGCCCTAAATGTTTTTAAATGTGTAAAGCAAAATATGTAGGTTTATGAAATATACAATTATATGAATGACATGATTAGAGTTTTATTTTATTTAACATTTTAGAATTTTAATGCCTTCATTCAGATTAAGGTGAATTTGGACATTCAACAGGTTGATATAGTTGTATATATGTTTCCATATTGACACAATAAATAACAAAATCTGGTAACAGACATAATTACTACCATGATTCTAAATTGGCTATGACAATAGAAAATTCCATTAGTGACAAAGTCGCAGGTCTTGCTATTGCCATTGTGATTTGTTACTTGCAGTTATCATTGATGGCAATGTTACATTTCAGACAAAACTTAGTGAAAGCAAAGATTTCTTTTTCATACATAGTCATAAATTCCTTGAATTCTACCAATAAGGCTAATTAAAGGCTCTGGACCTGAGTCAGGAGCAGTTACAACTTTAGGTTCATCAGTTGGAGTGGTTTAGTACTGGGATGTTGAACACCATGGCCCTCTATAGATGAAGGAAATTTTGGTCCTGCAGATTCACTTACTCACCCAGTAGAGCCTTTCTACAGCCCTGGATAGCCTTTCCCTGAACTAGCCTTTTCTGTCTTAGATCTTATTGTCAGACAGCAGTTAATTCCATTTCATTTTACAATGCCTGTTCATTCACCCTACAAATCAATATGTAGAATTCAATGTAATGATACCAAGAGATGAGGGCTTAGGGAAGTGATTAGGCCATAACAAAAGGACCCCAGAGAGCTGCCTCACCTCGTTTACCATGTAAGGATCCAGTGAAGAGTAGCCACTTATGAACCAGGTTGGACCTCTCAGCCACCAGAACTATATAAAGTGTCTGTTCTTTATAAACCACTTAGTCTAAGGCATTTCGTTATAGTAGACCCAACAATTATTGCATTATCTAATAAACATTCTTACAATTCTCCTTGCTATGTCAGTGTTTCCCACCAAAGCATTCTGACAAAGTCAAGAGTATGATCTCTTTATTTTTTCAAACAATAACACATTATGTCTCTGATTCGCAGCTTCTAATATCAATAATACTGAAGTAAACACCTTGCTCTCCTGAGCTTCATCTCTTCCTTTCTGCATTATAAAATATATGTTGACCATCTGCTGAATAATAAGCATGATACTGAGAACAAGGGACACAGAAATTAACAAGACACGGCCCTATGCTCAAGCAAAACCCTACTGGAGGCAGAAATGCATATATACCAGCAAGTGCCGTTTAGTATGTCAGCTGCTGGGAGAATGCCTGTATAAATTGCAGTAGGGATACAGAAGCTGAAAGAGGCAATTCTAACACGCCAGAGGGTAAAGCAGGTGGAAAGGGTTCAAACGCAGTCAGTCCTTAGGCTTCATCTTGAAAGAGGGGTGAATAGAATATTGCTAGATGATCAAAGGAGAAAAAAAGACCTTTTCTCAGCTATACTTTTGCTTGCCACAGGCAGAGCCATGAATTCCTCATGGAACTCTCCAATGAGATGGCCCTATCATTCGGAGAAGCCCTTGTTCAACTTTGCTCTTCTTCAGTAGTGTCTGGAAACATGTGAGCCCAAACGACACCCAGATAAGGAAGAGAAACAAAGTGAGAACTAGGCAGGCTGACAAGAATCAGAAACAGGGCTGGGGATATAGCCTAGTGGCAAGAGTGCCTGCCTCGGATACACGAGGCCCTAGGTTCGATTCCCCAGCACCACATATACAGAAAACGGCCAGAAGCGGCGCTGTGGCTCAAGTGGCAGAGTGCTAGCCTTGAGCGGGAAGAAGCCCGGGACAGTGCTCAGGCCCTGAGTCCAAGGCCCAGGACTGGCCAAAAAAAAAAAAGAATCAGAAACAGCTTGATACAAACAAGGAAAGGAAAGGAAGTTAACACTCCCATGTTATGGGAGGGACCACATTTTTTAGATCCTCACATCATCATGAGAAAATACAGTTTTATATGTCCTTCTACTGGATTATGTGATTCGTAGCTGTAGTCAGAAAGGGAATCACATGAAGAGTTTTAATTCTTTAATATTTTATTTTTGTACTGCCCCTGGGGCTTGAAATTGGGGCTTGAGAAATGTCCCTGAGCTTCTTTTGTTCAAGGATAGTGCTCTACCACTTGAGCCATAGATCCATTTCTGGCTTTTATTTGGGGTAGTTTATTGGAAATGAGTCTCACAGACTTTCCTGCCCCCGCTGGCTTTGAACTACGATCCTCACATCTCAGCCTCCTAGGTAACTATGATTACAAGTATGAGCCAGCGGTGACTAGCTGAAGAGTTTTTAAATGACCAATTCCCAGGATATACTCCCTAACAATGGAATCAGTATCTGCAGAGGTGGAATTCAGTGGTGGGCGTCTGTGCTTTTAAAGCTTCCTGAGGTATAGATTTAGAAACAAACTAAACTACTGCCCAACAGGCCAGCAGTCAACAAGCTCTGTCTAGAAAAGGATAAAGTCAGTATTTCGGAGCTTTGTAATCCATACATTCTGCTGTAACCTTTCAATTCTGCCACTATTGCACAAAGCAACTGTAGACAATATCTAAATAAATGGCATGACTGGGTGCCAATAAAACTTGATTCATGGACAGTGAAATGTGAATTTTATATAGTTCTTACATGTCACAAGTGAAGGATTGATTCCTGCCTCATTCCCAAGGTCAAGCAAGAAAACAGGCTTGATCACAAGCCTGTCAGCAGGCAGTTCCAATCTGGGCTGAGCCAAGGACACCACCCTTGGTCCCCAAGGGACAATAGCCCCTCACCCCAGGTGGAGCATTCCACTGTGGGGCTGGTCAAAGACATCACCCTAGAAGACAACCTATTTTCTGTCTTCTATTTCCTTGTTAAACCCTATATAAGCCCACTCCCAAATCCAGTTAGCAGCACAACCTCCAATTCCATGGGAAGGTCTGTGCCTCTACTGTTCCTCAATAAACAGTCCTCGCCTGTTGAGGCTCGAGTCTGGCTTACTCCTTTTCTGTTCTCCTCCATTTTCCTAACAACAAGACATTTATCTTTTTAAAAATTATTTTCTAGCTGGGTGCTGGTGGCTTATGCTTGTAATCCGGCTACTCAGGACGCTGAGATATGAGAATTGTGGTCCAAAGCCAGCCCAGGCAGGAAGATCTGTGAGACTTTTGTCCCCAGTGAATCATCAGAAAACCAGAAGTGGCTCTGTGGCTCAAGTAGTAGATCACTAGCCTGGAGCTGAAGAGCTCAGGGACAGCACCCAGGCCCAGAGTTCAAGCCCCAAGACTGAAAATAAATAAATAAATAAATTTCTAATGTAAGGCTGGGGATAAGACTCAAGTAGTTAGAATAGTTGCCTAGCAACTGCCAAGCCCTGACTTCAAACCCTAGTACCACAAGAAAATAGTACAGGTAAATAAGTAAAAATGCAGAAATCACCCTTGGCTCACTGTCTATATTAAAACAAGAGGCAGGAAGATTTGTCTCACCAGCCATTGTTGATTGTTTCCACTTGCTATAGGCAAAATCCAAGCAAAGCAAGATGGGAACCTCTCACGGCAGCCTTGGTAAAATGTCAACTTGAAGATAAAGCACATTGTAGCAGGCTGAGCATTTCTATCCTCATTTTGAATTTTCTCTATAACAATTCAAGTATAACATTGTACACATAGCCCAAATTATATGTCATTGCTTTTAAAAAATCAAGCAAGTAAGGTGGACAAGATATACAAAAACCAGGCTTTCAAAATACAATTCTAAAACCCTATGTAATATCCACCTTCAAATTACCAATATTGCAAGCTGCTCCACGATTTCATCAAACTGGCAGAAACAATTGGATGGGGTTGGAAAGCGATGACTTGCCAAATGTCGCTGCAGCCAGCCAGGGCTAGAAACAGCCTTGCTGACGAGGCTGCAGCTTGGTGCCTGCGCACACAGCTATAACCAACCTGTTCTCAACCAAGTAATTACCTTCTCCCGGGGAGAGAGAGAGTGGTATTAAAAAATTGCAGAAAGACAACACACTGTGGCAGGGGTGGGGGAGAGAAAAAAAACAAAGCAGGGAAAGAGAAAGAAGACCAGACAATTGTAAGGAGAAAGAAATCCCTGCAAGATTAAAGAGAAGATGGATATAGAAAGAATGACTCAAATTTCATCTGGGAAAATGACCCAAGAGATAAAAATGCTAAGTAATAGGGCTGGCAGGTAAATAAGCTTGGCTCTTAATGGCTTAATAATAGGGATGTTTTGTAACCAATGAGGTTAATGCATGAGTGGCAGAAACCAGCAGGAGGTCCTGCAGGGAACCTGCTGTACATACTAATTGAAGGATATTTAATACATGATAATAGCAGAAAGATAGGGCTGTGGCTGAATCCCATCTCTTCTTTCTCAAAGAATGAGCTGGCAGAATTTAATAGCTTAGCACTGTCATTTAAGAAGAGCAGCAGTACTGATGGAAATAAAGTCTTCTTTTTAATGTAGTAAAACCAATGGAAGGAAGGAAGCAAGAAAGGAAGGAAGGAAATCAGAGAGGCAAAGAAGGGAAAAGGAGGGAAGTTAAATGAAGTTAATGAGAGACTGGGTAGCTGTGATTTCAGGGTTAGCTACCTATTATCTTCCATTCGTTAGAAAATGCCCTTGTAATACAGTTCACTAGCTGCTTTCTCCAACTTTGATGTACAATCAAATCACCCCAGGAACTCATTAAAAGACATATTTGGATTCAATAGGAATGAGGTGGATCCCAAGAATCTGCATTTCTAGCAAATTTCCTGTGGATAAGAGACTGCTGGTCCAAAGACCACTTTGTGAGTAACAAAGCTCTAGACTTGCATAGTTATCAGCACCTGTGGCTATTAAGCACTTAAAATATGGCCATCCCGGACTGGGAATGTGGCTTAGCAGTAGGGTACTTGCCTAGCATGCAGGAAGCCCTGGGTTCGATTCCTGAGCACCATCTAAACTGGAAGTGGTGCTATGGCTCAAGAGGTAGATTGCTAGCCTTGAGCAAAAAGAAGCCAGGGACAGTGCTCAGGCCCTAAGTCCAAGCCCCAGGACTGGCAAGAAATTAAAAAAGAATAAATTTTAAAAATGGCCATTCTAAGAAAAGGTACATTTTAGACCTTGAAGACCTAGTAAAAATCTAAAAGGCCTCTCTCGTTAATAATTCATATATTGATTGTGTTGAAGTCATATTTGGGATATCTTTGGTTAAATAAAATTTATTACTACAGTTCATTCTGCCCATTTCTCTTTTACTTTGTAGAATGTGGCTACTAAAACAACATAAACTTACACATGTTATACTTCTATTGAACAGCCTAACTCTAGGCTTTTCCTCTTCTTTTCTCCTGTATTTAAGTTATAAAAATGCATCATAGCATTGTGTGTATGGTAAAACCAGGAGCAAAGGGCAATGTAGCCCTTTCCTATGTCTCTTTCCTTCTCTCCTCCCTATTTCCTCAGAGATCCTGTTTTACCTGTTTCTACCAGAAATATCTAAAGACATATTAGACACCTTAAGAGAAAGCATTCATGAGCTCATTACTCCATACTAACTCATTCCTCACACAAAGTTTATTTCAGACTAACCACTGTCTCAGTGAATTGACAGTGGCAAAAATAAAACTTACATACTATGCTTAAGTCCATATTCCAGAAGGGCAATAGACATATATATATATATAACACAGTGTATGGCATGCTGAAATGAAAGTATATACAAGACATCAGTAGAGAAAATGATTCAAGCCAGTTCCATTGGCCAGAGCTTCTCTTCTTCTGAATTCTGCTAATAAGCAAGGAATATACCAAATGTGTTCCTAAGCTTCTGCATCTGTTTAATGGGAATAAATCTACCTAATAGTGTTGGTATGCAAGTTAAATTGATTCATATTTATAAACTACTTAGGTCATGTCTGACACATAGTAAGTTCCAAATATATGCTAGCAAAACAAATAGACTTGATTGGCCATTGTCAATCTGTTGATGATTACATTTAGGCACAAATGTCTAAACGTAGTTATGATCTCATACTATCTCAAGGATCTCCTGAAATTATCACTAAGAAGTCGCTGCAAATGGGTTGAGAAAATGTAGTTAGTTCATTACAACTGAATATTATACAGAAATGAACGAGTAAGTGGTTGCGATTCAATTCCTTGAATGCATCTCATAGGCTTAATGCTGAGCAAAATAAGTCTGACACCCAAAAACATACTTCTTGTGTAATTACATTTATATAAAGTTCAAATAGAGCACTCATCTAGCATATGCAGGGCCCTAGGTTTGTTATCTAATACCACAAAAAGAAGAAATAAAATGTAAAAAAAAATAGTCTATGAAAAAAGATCATTTTTTTCTTTAGGTAGTAATAACTGGACAGATAAGAAGTAAGCTTGTTTTATGGAGACCTTGACCTGAGTATTTGTTCTATTGATGTGTTCAAATCCAGTGGGCTGTATTCTTGAAATTTCTACACACACACACACACACACACACACACACACACACACTCAATTTAAACAAGAGGTAGAAAGGAAAGTTTCCTAACAGTTCTTTCTCAGTTGGAAAATCCAGCTACCAACTACACACACTGGACACAACGATGTCAAAAACTAAACAGTGAGAGGTCAAACCGAACACTTCCATAAAATTATAATAGTCACTTTGCTTCTGCTCTGATTCTTTTGAACTCTGACCCAAAACTAAATGCTTTCTAGAGTAGTAAAAAAAAAGTGAAGGAGGTGAGAGGATCAGAGTGAATGAGAACAAAGTGCATGAGAACTAGAACGCAGCACACTCTAAAAAGTAGTAGGAGTCCTGTGAGCCACTGAAAATGTGTGAACAGCAAGCTATGTAGCTCAGACAATAGAAAGCACCCAGATAAAGGCACACTGTCCAAATATTCTACTTCAAAACTCTTCCTGAAACTGAGGTTTTTCTTCCCCAGGATTTTCCTAAACACTCTCATATCTTAGAGCACCATCTGCAGAGTTTCTTTAGTTCCCCATAGGACAAGAAGGTTTTACAAATTTTTTCCTCATTTCATTTTTGAAAGTACTAGAAGTGTTGCAAGAAGATGGAGCTGGATATATCACATGGTGTCTTGTACAGAAAGTCGCAGAGAATAGACAAAGGGCATAGCAAAAAAAGCCCAGAACTGGGAATAGTCTCTCATACACAGACATGAGGAAATCATCAAATGCCTAAGAGGCATATGTGCTGAGAAAGGACTATTCATGATTATTTATGCTTTATCTCGTGATTTAGTAAAGTTAATAATTATATTTTCTTAAAAGTCACATATTAATACAAGGAAAAAGTATTTTCTTAGTGTCATGACAATTCAACCAAGCAATAATATGCTATTGCTTTAAATATCACCCTGGTTTATGAATAACATGTCAGAGTTGGAAGAATCTAATATAAAAAGGTAGAATTGAGTTGTTGCAGCAAACTACTGCCTAGCTAGGAGATTTTACTTATATGGGCCACAGTGGATTTGAATATAAAATGAGGAGGAAAAAGCAGCTTTAGATGTTTTTAACATTTAAAGTTCCTATCTTAGTCTATTTTGTGCTACCATAACAGAACCATAGACTGAGAACAAAGATTTATTTCTTGTAGTACTAGAGGCGGAAGGTAGAAAGGTAAGAGAGTATATGCAAAGGAGAGAAAGAGAAGGCCAATTTCCCTGCAATAATGACATCAATCCATTCACGAGGAAGAGCTGTCATCAATTAGACACCTTTTATGGGTCCGACTTCTCAACACCATTGCATCTAGAGTGGTTCCTCTGAACATTAGTATTTACTGTGGCTTGAATGAAATGGCTCCAACAGGCTCAAATGTTGAGTGTTTGTTCTACAGTGAGTGGAATTATTTGGGGAAGTAATGGAAACTTTAGGATGTGGAGGTCATTGGAGGTGTAGGTTCCAAATGCTTGACTGGATTTCTACTTCCTGTCCAGCATGAGGTAAAGAAGCTCCTCTGCCACTTACTTCTACTGTCATGATGCTCTGCTCAAGTATATGTGGCCTAGTGACCATGGCCTGAACTCTCTGAAACCAGGAGATACTCTCAATCTTCCCTCCTTTATTATGTTATTGGCCATAGAGAAAATAAAGCTAATACAATATTTTATTCTAAGAAAACTAAGTCCCCTTACTCCCACCACTTCCAAATGCCAGCACCTAAATTTCATTGTCTGGGGGCTACTGTTGGCATTGAAGCTAGATGTGTCTTGCCTGTATAGAAAGCCAGAAATGTCAGGGAATTAACACCATTTGGAAGATGTCTTCTAACAATACTGGAGTCTTGGTATATAAATATCCCAGCTCTCTGACCTACATGTACAAAAACCCTAAAGTATGTGTTTCATACTGTATCCCAGAACTTCCCAGTGAAATCAATTTCCATTCAACCACAGTGCTAATTTGTTTGATAATACACACTTTATATATTGCCTTCTCTTTCTTGTCCAATTTTAGCCCACTCTCCCCCTAGAGTTCCCTTCACTACCCAGAAGAACTGTGTGCACTCAAATTATTATCTCAGCATTTCCTCTAGGTAAATAAACGAAGACACCTGCCCCTCACCACCAAAAAAAAAAAAAAATCCATCCAGGCACACCTGTAATCTTAGCTACTTAGGAGGCTGAAATTTGAAAGACCATAGATTCAAAGCCAGCCTAGGCAGAACATCCATGAGATTCAATCTCTAAAATAATCAGCAAAAAGGCCAGGCTAGCGGTAGAGCTCAAATGTAAGTACAAGCTGAGTGAGCAAACAAAACAAGCATGAGGCCTTGACTTCAAAACCCAGACCAGAAAACCTAACAAAACAACAAACCAGATATTGTGGTGATAGGTAACTTGAAAGCAGCAGGAAACGCCATTTCCTTCTCAGACATGCATTTTAAGAAGTTAAGTAGATAATGTGAATGGAGGAAGAATCATTGCCATCCAGACACAAAGCTGAGGGCAAGAGCACTTAACCAACTGCACTTCTCCTCCCACCAAAACGGTACCTTTTAGGCCTTTTAACTGCTCAAAATGCATGAGAATTATTAGAAGGTTGGAAAAGTTGCACCATCTGGCTAAGTCTAGTCTCATGTCCAGAAGACACACTTAATATGATATATACTCCATTAGGGAAAATAATAAATGGCCATTTTTTTTAAATTCGAATTAAGTCATTGGTCAAGAGCTCATCCTTCCATATATGATAGAAAAAGCTTTCAAATATGCTGTTCCAACTAGTTTCTCCAATCAGCTCTATTCAATACCTTTTCCTAAAGATATCAGTATGAAGCTTTTATTAAGGTACAGAAAAATAACTTGTAATTGGATACCACTGATCCCTAAGAAAGACTTCCCTTTACTTCCATTTTCCTTCTTACTCTCAATGTTGAGAGATACTGTTTACCCCATACCCCTTCAACCTTTTCCATCACAGGCAACAGCATGTGGAAAAGTCCGAGATTCACATATTCAGTTTCTCTTACACCAAGGTGGCCATTTAACCTCACTATGAATAATGAGACTAATAAGAAAGTATGCTGAGAGGCTTTGCAGTGTATGTGAGGAGAACTCTTCTACTGGCCATCCCTTCCAATGAGGTTTCAAGCTGACAGTTGTAACCATAAGGGAAAGATTTCTGGAACACTGAGGCTAGGCAAAAGGGTGTGTAAGAAATCCTTGGGTCAGCAGCCCCACTGTTGGGTATCTATCCAAAAGCCCACAAACAAAATCACAGTAATGCCACCAGCACAACAATGTTCATCGCAGCACAATTTGTCATAGCGAGAAGCTGGAACCAACCCAGATGCCCCTCCATAGATGAATGGATCAGGAAAATGTGGTACATTTACAAAATGGAATTTTATGCCTCTATCAGAAAGAATGACATTGTTCCATTTGTAAGGAAATGGAAGGACTTGGAAAAAGTTATACTAAGTGAAGTGAGCCAGACCCAAAGAAACATGGACTCTATGGCCTCCCTTATTGGGAATAATTAGTACAGGTTTAGGCAAGCCATAGCAGAGCATCACAAGGCCCAATAGCTATACCCTTAGAAACACATAAGATGATGCTAATTGAAATGAACTCCATGTTATGGAAACAAGTGATATATCACAGTTGTAACCACTTTCAACGTCCTATGTGTATGTGTAGTTTCTATTATAGATAATGTTTTGTATCACCTTCCTATGTTTGTACCTACACTATCTCTGTAATCTTATCTGAGTATATTGGAAACCGTGTTTACTGGTATTGGAAGTAGGAAATTCAAAGGGAATACCAAATTCGAGAGACACAGGGTAAAAAAAGAGAAATAACTACAAAAGCAATACTTGCAAAACTGTTTGGTGTAAGTGAACTGAACACCAGGGGGGAGGAGGGAAAGGGGGGGAGGGAGGGGGGCATGAGGGACAAGGCAACAAACAGTACAAGAAATGTATCCAATGCCCAACGTATGATACTGTAACCTCTCTGTACGTCAGTTTGATAATAAAAATTTGAGAAAAAAAAAAAGAAATCCTTGGGTCATTGAGACATCATCTTGCTGAGACCACGCACCTCTTTGTTAAATAATTAATGAATTATTTATTCTGTTTTAAGCCACTGCTGATCAGATTGTTCCTGCTCCAAAAATTATTCTCAACTAATATAGTAGGTTTTAAGGTACATGTTTTAATGAAATATAATACAGAAATAAACACAAATCTAACTTGATGACTTTTTATAGAATGTCTCTTGTTTGTAACTCCCTGTTACCCAAGTACATGAAAATGGAAATCGTGGCTCCAGAACCCGAAACCAGATTGCTGTCCTCAGAACCCAGATTCACCACTTATTGATTCTATGATTTTGAAAAAATGGTTGCATTCTTCTTTACGTCAGTCTTTTCACTTCTAATGTGGAAATTGCAACATTATCAAATTTATAGGATTTTTTTTACATTTTTATTATCTTTAAGTAGATTTGCAATGAATGGAGTTGACATTTAACAAAGCAGTTTATGAATATATAATTATATATTATATATACACAATATGTATAATATATAGTGTATCTTGATCAGTGTTACCCCTTTCAACATTCTTACCCATCCATTCCCTACCCATCCCTTCCCTCCTCTTCCTAATTTTATAGGATATACATTGAATTCTTTACTGCATTCTCTTCTTCTTCTCCTCTCTAAGCTTTTTCCCTTAACCCCACCCCACCCCTTTCAAGTACCTGCTTTCTGATGTTTATTTTGTTGAACTTTGACTTTGCCTTTCTAAGGAATTACACTATTTGAGTTCTCCATTGATCCTACCATATTCCAGTTAATACATTTGTATATACTTCCATACCACCCAACGTATTTCCTTATAAGTTTATAAGCTAAATCTAGCTTCCACATATAAGGGAAAACATGGATCTTTTGTCTCTTTGGACATGACTTACTTCACTTAACATAATTTTTTCCAAGTCTTTCCATTTTTTTTACAAATGGTACAATATCATTCTTTCTAATGGATGAGTAAAATTCCATCGTGTTTGTATAACACATTTTCTTGATCCATTTATACACTGAGGAATATCAAACTGGTTCCATCCATACCTTGGCTATGGTGAATAGTGCTGCAACAAACATGGTTGTGCTGGTGGCTTTAAGAGATCTGATTTGTAATCTTTTGGATAAATGCCCAGGAGTAGAATTACTGGACCATAGGGTAGTTCTTTAATTTTTTGGAGAACCTCCATACTGCTTTCCAGAGTGGTTGAATAAATTTACATTCTCATCGGATTTTTATAAGCACTAAATATATTAATTTTTAAGTTTATGTGACTGGCACACTAAGAAGTAATTGTTAAATGTAAATAATATTAGCCTGAACATAATTCAGGTGGTAGAACAGGAAAGTTCTGGAAGATTAAGTAGGTATTTAAGGGCCTGAAATGATCTCGAAAACTAAGAATGCCTAATGAGATAGAAAATACTAAATCTACTAATGTAGATCTGTGTGGCAAAGCTATAAAGCACCAGAGCTTGAGAAAGTCTTCAAAATATGCAGCATAGCAGTTCTTAAGTTGGATCTATTGATGGGCCTCTGGAATCCCATCACCTCTGTGATAGCACACAAAGTGAATATAAATAGGCATATGTGTGTCTTACTGAAAAGGGATCAGAAGTCTTCATTAGACTCTCAGAGGCACTCATGATCCATAAAAGGTTAAAAACACTGACTAGTGCATCTTCCTGATATCATAGCTACAGCCTAGAGAGAGGCTATCTAGCACTTCACTGGATTGTCACACTTAACTTTAGCTCCATCTCCCCAGAAGAAAAATGAGGTCAAAGCAAATGTTATTCCACTTTAAAATCTTACAATTTTCCAAATGAAAGGACTTAGTAGCTCTTTAAATAGAATCCTGCTGCATTAACAGATGAGGAGTCCAAATTCTAGTGGGGTTAATGTGACCAACTCAGCATCCCAGAGAGAAATAGAGCTGTGGTTGACCAGGTGTCTGGGTCAGCATCTAATTCTACTTCCCAGTAACATTTTAATGGCCCCAAACCTCATCAGCTCATTTCATGAGCAGCGCAGGCCATAATTGTAAACACCCCATACTAGACTTCTGTAAGTGTGGTTTCTAAGGGTAGCCAGGACCAAGGGCTTTCAAACATGATATTCCTTTCATTGCTATAAACTTCAGAGTAATTATAATTGGCCACACAACTCATGTGTATCATAGGGTAAAAAATGAGAATATAAAGAATTTCCTATCACCCCAGTTTATCATTGCAATGTTATTTTATTATGTTCTTTTTGCCTCTTCTACTCCTTTGATACATTTTAATGCCTTTGTGAATGGTATGAGTACCCACAATTAGTTTAAGAGACACAGAAATAGTAGTTACATATAATCTGTTCAAACTAAATAGTTCTTAATGCGAATTGCCCTTTCAAAGGTGGAGATAGCAAGGGTTGAAGCAGGGTAAATGGCACTGATATTAAACATAATTTAATAGATTTATCCATGAGGATTATATTGAATCTAGTACCAAGTTGAGACTAAATGAGGGGTGTTTGTGTGGATGTGCATGGATGTGTGTGTGTGTACGTATATACATGTGCTTACATACCATTAGAGCAAACAAGAACATCCTAGCTCAGAACTCTAAGACTACCCTGATGCAACAATGACTTCTCTATTCCTACTAGATTTTTGGGGGGAGGGGTGGGGATCAGTAATGGGGCTTTGAACCCAGGGCCTGGGCACTGTCCCTAAGCATTTTTGCTCAAGGCTAGCACTCTACCACTTTGAGCCACACCTGCACTTCTGGTTTTTTAGTGGTTGATTGGAGATAAGTGTGTCATGGAAATGTTTTTGCCTATGCTGGCTTCTAACTGTGATCCTCAAGTCCAGCCTCTGAGTAGCTAGGATTACAGGCGTGAGCCACCAGGATTGTCATGGATCCAGACCACTTTAGTTCTATGGGAAGCAAAACAGACAACAAGAAGAGGAGCTCATAAAGCTGAGACCACATTAGCCTGACTTCAATTTAAGATTCAAAGATCACTCAGTATTCTTGTTAAATTTAATGTAGCAAAATAAATAAATTTCCCCTGGTACTGATAGACAAGCATGCTTGTAATTACTAGAGGAGAAAGATTTTCACTGTGGTTCCTGGCTGTACAGCCCAAATAAAAAGAACAGGTCTAATTGTAATATTAATATTTATTTTTACTTTTTTGTTGTTTCATCTTTCTAAAACCTCATTCTATATCTACTTCTTTTCTTCCAAAAAGAGCAGAACACACAGCTTTCTTCCCTAGCCCCAGGCTAACAGTAAGACCTCCATTTCATAACACTCTGGACTAGTGAAGAACTGCCCCCACATGATGAACAGCCAAGAGCTCGCGCCCTCTCAGGGAGGACCTGACTCATTTCTCTTCATGGCATAGAAAGCTGAGTGGGTGACCTTTTTGCCTGAGCCAGGGCCAGCGCTCATCATTACTGAAGCAATAGTGAGTTGCTCTCAGGCAGGCAGACCACAAAGAAGAAAGAACACACAGCATCAAGGAATGCATTGTGCTTTCTCAGACACCTCCTGGCCCCATAAAGAAGATGGCTTCTCCTCACTGCCCACTCACAGATACATCTATCCATCTACCTGCCCTTTTGTCAGTTATGGGCTGGGCTAGTTCATTACCAACAGACTTAGATAAATTGAAAGAGGTGGAGGGTGAGGGGAAGGGAGAGAATGGTAGGACCAGATGAAGAAAAATGTACTTAAATTTTGCTCTGAGAAAAAGAATCATATATTTCAGAAATTCCCTAAAGAGCAGTAATAGAGGCAGTGGAATCCAGGCTACTGTCATTTTTCTTCCTCCATATTTGCTAGGAAAGCAATTTTAGGGTATTTTCACATAAATATTTACATAAATTCGTGTGAGTTTTTAGAAAGGTAGATTCTATTAAAGGCAGCTGAAGCCCCAAATATGTTAATTAAATTAATTAATCACTGAAACATACTCCAACTGTCTAACTCCCTGGGGGAGTTTACTGTCTTCTTCAAATGAAGAACAGCTAGGACGTGGCACTATCAGGTATGGAAGGCAGCAATTGGCAACTGAGCCCCATGAGACTAAACTGCAGAAAGCCAAGTCCCATCTTGCAGTACACCCTAGGGAACTGATTTTTCCCCTTGAGGCTTCTCATTTCTCATGGTCTTAACACTCATAAGCCTCTTTTGAAAAATATCAAGTGTTTTGGGGAAGGGGGTTAGGAGGGGAAAATCCGGGACAAAATGTTCAAAAAGGAAAGGTGCTCATTATCTGAGTTATCTAACTATAATCACTCTATACATCACCTTGAATGTGTACTAGGTAAATTGAGAGGATGGATGAGGCTAGAAGAGATTCAGGTGACATTGATCAAGATATATACTCGCAAACAGATATGTTGAATTGAAACCCCTTTGTACAACTCTTAGGGATAATAAAATACTAAAATAAATTCTTAAAAAAGAAAAACCTAAGGGAAATGTGTCATAGGAACAAAAAGAAGCAATTTATATAGTATTAGGAATTATTATCTTATATTTGATAAACATAGGCATTGTTCTCTTTGGGATTATGATTACTTAATGTAATTATTTTACTGATTGTATTATATTCAGGTTTTCTATTCTTCTAAGCCAGTGTTCTCATTTTTTCTTTTGAAATTTGTTATTTGACTTAAATTTTCAAAGATAATGTTCCAAAGTTGTTTGTGTCATTATGTGATTGTTTTGCACATTTGTCCCAAACACAAAATGTAAAATAAAAAATATCCGAGTGTAAGCAGGTGTGGTAGTGTCCATCTGTAATCCCAGCAGTCAGGACTTTGAAGCATGAATATTGGAAATTTGAGGTCAAACTAGACTACATAGAAGACCCTCTCTCAAAAAGAAAAAAAAAGCACAGGAGAAAAGCAACTTGCCAAGGCTTCCAGAAGCCTCCTCCAATTTCCATTAAATATCATTCCCAGCAGGCCATTCTGATTGCACAAGTCTTTAGTTCAAAGACTATTTATTGGAAGCCTTTCTGAAGGATTCTTTTTCTCTCTGTTTCTAGACCACTGAAGTGAAATCACAGGGATGCGAGTGTGTTTCCTCTCTGCCTGTTGTCAACAGACCTGATACACCCCAGAAGGCTTCCGGAGCCCATGAGTGCTGTGTCAAATGGACAGGCAGAAAATGCAAATACAAGGGCAGGCGGTCTTGGGCTGGGAAATTAATGCCCTCAACAGTTGTGTGGCAAGACCATGCTGGCCTTTGTAGAGGGTGGCTCCTTTAGGAAGCTGTTCCACAGGCTCAAAACAAAGAATTTCTTTCTCTTGCCTCTCAGCCAATGATACAAGGTTTAATTGTGACCAAAATGTGACTTCTAATCATGGTCACTAGTTTCCTCTCCTTTTTGTGTATCAAAAGGCAGTGTGGGAACAAAAGACATTTTTCTTTCTATTTTTAACACAGTGTATATTAGCAATAAATCAACACTCTCCTTCCAGAACCTTTTAAACACCAGCAGGGGCCAATTCTTCTTATTATATTGTCTTCTAGAGAATACAGCACAGAAAGGAAGGGAGGAAGGCGGGCAGGCAAGCAGGCAAAGAAGGCAAGAGGGGGGAAGGGAGGGAGGGAGGGAGGGAAGGAAGGAAGGAAGGAAGGAAGGAAGGAAGGAAGGAAGGAAGGAAGGAGAGAAAGAGAAAGGGAAAGGGAAAAGGAAAAGGAAAAGGAAAAGGAAAGAAAGATAAAAGGCATTGGACTGGCATTCTCACAGTCTCAGGCTGCACAGCTTCTGGAAAACCACTTGGAAAACCAGAAGTCCACAGCTGTAGCATCTGGTGTGACCCTAGGGGGTGGCTATTGCTCCCTTCCCGTCCCCTTCGGAAAAAGGGAAGAGGAGAGATGAATGCAAGCAATGGCAAATTGCCAAGGAAAACAATGTTTTCTTGATATTGTTTTCATTATTTAGAAGGAGAATAAAAGGAGAGATAGAGCAAAGGCTACTCGGGAAAGAAAACACATTGATTTTTCCTTGGGCACATCTTTGGGCAGAAATGGCATTCCATGCCCCACTAAATAGCAATAATTTACTGAGCCTCATATTCATTGTAGATACCAGTAATTAAAAGGAAAACTCTTTCCCAAGTGTGAGTACCCTAATTATTTCTTTTTATCTACTTTAGTTTATATTTATTATCCATAAGCAGTTGTACAAGGGAGTTTCAATTCAATTCTTCTATCTTTAGTTCCCAAGTGCAAGTACCATGATTATTTTTTCTACTTTAGTTTATTTTTATTATCCATAAGCAGTTGTGCAAGGGAGTTTCAATTCAACGTGTCAAGGATTTTTTTAGGATGATGTTGTTTATTTCTTACAAAATCCATTTATTTACATTGTAGCAAATACATAGGCTATTGGAGAAGATAATAGACATGTTTCTCCCTAAATAGTTTCATTTTAAAGCCAGCCACTGGAGGAATAGAAAGTTGATGAGATTTCAAAATCCAGTGTTTTGAGAATTTTCTGAACAGACAAAATAATTTTATGTTAATAACCAAGAGTGATATAGGGATTCAGGGTGTCATTTCAGTTCATTATCTGGACAGATCTTAAAGCCCTAGAATAGTCACCAATTCCCCAGTGTTCTAGTGTATAAACTGATGCACTGGAGGCAGATACCTGAATTTGAATTCCAACTCTACCAATTAATGAGCTGTGTAAGTCTCTGCTCGTTGATATCCTCTCCTACATAATAAGAATATGAAGAGTAAGAGTCTGCTGCTACTGCCATGAAGATTAGTTGAATTAACACCAACTGCCTAAAACAATGCTGCCACCAAAATTCTTCAAATTTTGAGACAAATAAATTTGTAAAAAAAAAAAAAATCGGGGGCTGGGGATATGGCCTAGTGGCAAGAGTGCTTGCCTCATATACATGAGGCCCTGGGTTCGATTCCCCAGCACCACATATACAGAAAATGGCCAGAAGTGGCGCTGTGGCTCAAGTGGCAGAGTGCTAGCCTTGAGCAAAAAAAGAAGCCAGGGACAGTGCTCAGGCCCTGAGTCCAAGGCCCAGGACTGGCCAAATAAATAAATAAATAGATAGATAGATAGATAAATAAATAAATAAATAAAATAAAAATCATTGTTGGCACTGTATGTCATAACCTGCCTTTTGCTGCCTGCTTGGATTGCTAAATCTCAAGGAACTTACCATGAAAATCTCTCTTGTTCCTTCTCCAAAGACTTAGTATGCCTCGTCTAAATATAGAACTCCCCTATGACCCAGCAGCCCCACTTTTGGGTATCTATCCAAAAGACCACAAACAAAATCACAGTAATGCCACCAGCACAACAATGTTCATAGCAGCACAATTTGTCATAGCGAGAATCTGGAACCAACCCAGATGCCCCTCCATAGACGAATGAATCAGGAAAATGTGGTACATATACACAATGGAATTTTATGCCTCTATCAGAAAGAATGACATTGCCCCATTTGTAAGGAAATGGAAGGACTTGGAAAAAATACTAAGTGAAGTGAGCCAGACCCAAAGAAACATGGACTCTATGGTCTCCCTTATTGGGAATAATTAGTACAGGTTTAGGCAAGTCATAGCAGAGCATCACAAGGCCCAATAGCTATACCCTTATGAACACATAAAATGATGCTAAGTGAAATGAACTCCATTTTATGGAAATGATTGTTATATCACAGTTGTAACTACTTTCAACGTCCTATGTGTATCTGTAGCTTCTATTATTGATGATGTTCTTGTTGTTTTTTTTGTTTTTTGTTTTTTTTTTTTTTTTTTGGCCAGTCCTGGGCCTTGGACTCAGGGCCTGAGCACTGTCCCTGACTTCTTCCTGCTCAAGGCTAGCACTCTGCCACTTGAGCCACAGCGCCGCTTCTGGCCGTTTTCTGTATATGTGGTGCTGGGGAATCGAACCTAGGGCCTCGTGTATCCGAGGCAGGCACTCTTGCCACTAGGCTATATCCCCAGCCCTGATGATGTTCTTGTATCACCTTCCTGTGGTTGTACCTACACTATCTCTGTAATCTTATCTGAGTATATTGGAAACCGTGTATACTGGTATTGGAAGTAGGAAATTGAAAGGGAATACCAAATTTGAGAGACACAGGGTAAAAAAAGACAAACAACTACAAAAGCAATACTTGCAAAACTGTTTGGTGTAAGTGAACTGAACACCTCCGGGGGGGGGGGGCGGAAGGGAAAGGGGGAGGAGGGATGGGGGTATGAGGGACAGGGTAACAAACAGTACAAGAAATGTATCCATTGCCTAACGTATGAAACTGTAACCTCTCTGTACATCAGTTTGATAATAAAAATTTGAAAAAAAAAAGACTTAGTATGCCTTGTGAGAGCACTATTTCAGAAAATTAAATCCCACATAAACAAGAATGGTGTTCTTGTTATGGTGGCTCTTGTTCCAAAGGTCTGTGCAAAACTTCAGATATTCTTTGTAGAAATGACCAGGTGAGAGTTTATATTTAAGCCACCAAAATTTCAGACTTGAATTTTGAGCTTATATCTCATTGTCTGCTAACTGTGGGACTAATAGAGGCAGCCAGCCCGGTTCTAAAGTAAAACTCCCCAGAAGACAATGCATGGAAGGGTGTCAGATTGCTGAAAGGCAGAAGAGAAAACATCAAGGAGAACTATTTTTTTTTTTTTTTTTGGCCAGTCCTGGGCCTTGGACTCAGGGCCTGAGCACTGTCCCTGGCTTCTTCCTGCTCAAGGCTACCACTCTGCCACCTGAGCCACAGCGCCCCTTCTGGCCGTTTTCCATATATGTGGGGCTGGGGAATCGAACCGAGAGCTTCATGTGTAGGAGGCAAGCGCTCTTGCCACTAGGCCATATTCCCAGCCCCCAAGGAGAACTATTTTGCTGCTGCCTCTAATGTACTCAAATGAATCTAGAGTTTGGTTAGCTATAGCCATGTTCTCTTCTTTATTGCACAAAAGTAAGAAAGCATTGACTGGAAGGAAGCTTTCCCAAAGTCAAGCAGCATTCCATTTTTATCACCAAATCAGAGACCACAATTCCTACTCCCTGTCTCCCCTGCCCCTGGGGATAACTTAGGCTTGATTTCAAAGAAAGTATCAGAGAAAGATTGCCAGGGATGGTACAGTCAAGGGAAGCTTCTAACCAAGAAGTCATTCTTAGTAACCCTTGTAATGGAGTATCTCTCCCTTCTTCTGGGCAAATGTTCCTTTCCTCATGATGAAGGAGCTCTACAGATAACCAGCTCTCAGATTAACCACAGGGATGGTACACTAGCCAGGAAAGAAAAAGTAAAGGATGAGTACTGGAGAAATGGCAGCCAGGTAAATAGAGTTCTCCTTTTTTGATTCAGTATGATTGGCTGGAGAAGGACAACAGCAAATATAAATTAGAGAGGCCCCAAAGCCTTCTTTTAACCCTGCTGTTGATCATATATCCATGCCACACATAAACTGCATTAAATCACAAATGACACGGGAAAAATCACATTACAGATCTAGTTAAATCTCAAGTTGGTGGGGAATTTAGAGTTAAGATGTCCAAACTAGGAGGCTAACCCAAGTGCTCTTGCTCTTCTGGCTACAAGAAGTTCAATGGAAGTTAAATTTGTGGATGACAATGTAGGCCTGTGTTGACCAGTTCACCCTAGCATGGCTCACACTCAATACTTGGTGCCATCCTGCTCTTGCATTGGGAAATAAGTTCTTGGCCTGCCGCCACACTCACTGAGACCTTGAAGATGTATTAAAAGTGGAATATTTTTTTTTTTTTGCCAGTCCTGGGCCTTGGACTCAGGGCCTGAGCACTGTCCCTGGCTTCTTTTTTGCTCAAGGCTAGCACTCTGCCACTTGAGCCACAGCGCCACTTCTGGCCATTTTCTGTATATGTGGTGCTGGGGAATCGAACCCAGGGCCTCATGTATATGAGGCAGGCACTCTTGCCACTAGGCCATATCCCCAGCCCCAAAAGTGGAATATTTTAGCCTGTTGCCAGTGGTTCACATCTGTAATCCTAGCTACTCAAGGAGGCTGAGATCTGAGGATCGTGGTTCAATGCCAGCCCGGGCAGGAAAGTCCGTGAGACTCTTATCTCCAATGAACCACCAGAAAATGAGAAGTAGCACTGTGGCTCAAATTGTAGAGTGCTAGCCCTGAGCTCTTCAGAGCTCAGGGACAATGCCCAGGCCCAGCGTTCAAGCCCTACAACTCAAACAAAAAGAAGTGGAGTATCTCCACTGGGGAGAAAAAAAAGTATCTTGCTTCCTCTGGAGTATTATGAGCTGAACTGTGTCCCTCCAAAAGTAGTGACCTTAGTCCAATAGGACCAGCACTCTCATAAGAAGGAAAGTCAGACCAGGAGAAAAGACAACCCCAGGAAAACAGAAGCAAAATTGAAGTTATGAAGCCAGGCACTGGTGGCTCACACCTGTAATCCTAGCTCCTCAGAAGGCTGAGATCTGAGGATCACAGTTCAAAGTCAGCCCAGGCAGGAAAGTTTGAGACACTCATCTCCAATTAACTATCAAAAATTGAGGAGTGGAGCTGTGGCTCAAGTTGGTAGAGTGCTAGCTTTGAGCAAAGAGAGCTCACAGACAGTGCCCAGGCCCTGAGTTCAAGCCCCAGGACAGATACAATTTTTTAAGTTGAAACAATGTTGCCACTAGTTAAGAAAGGGGAGGAACTAAATGGAAGTTGCAGAAGTAGGGATGGATTAAGGGAGCCCAGCCTGCTGATACATTTTCTAAGCTCCAGAACTGAGAAGAAACTTCTGCTGTTTTAAGCTACCCAACTTGTAGTATTTTATTACAGCAGACATAGAAAACTAATACAATTGGCTTTGACCCTTGCCTCAGCTTACCTTGGGCCTCCATTTATAATAACCCCCATGCCACTGGAACTACAAAGTCAAAGGGGAATAACCCCAGAGAACAAGCTTAACCATAAAGCAAGGGGCAACAGAAAGAAGAGACTATAATGTCCTCTTTCTTAATGCCCAGTACAACCAAACAAAAGTCTGTCCTTCCGGTAAGAATTCACAGTGAGCAAAGCCATCTCCCTGAAGGCTACAGTGACCACACAATCTGAACCAAAGCTTCCACTCAGCTGATCGCTCCCTCTCCCCCCACAAGCCTCAGACAAAACCAGCCCAGCAAATTTAACAAGCGTTTGATCCTCCAAAACTCAGCAGTGCAGCCTAGCATCTGAGATGCAGAAGCCTGAGTGGAAGCAAGGGGAGCTGGAAGGCCAGAAGATGAGGACTAGACTTACGGTGTTTTTTATAATGGCGACAGAGCCTCTATGGTGTAGAAGTGAGATTAAAACAAGGACTGTGGGCTGGGAATATGGCCTAGTGGCAAGAGTGCTTGCCTCATATACATGAAACCCTGGGTTTGATTCCCCAGCACCACATATATAGAAAAGGCCAGAAGTGGCGCTGTGGGGGCTGGGGATACGGCCTAGTGGCAAGAGTGTTTGCCTCATATACATGAAGCCCTGGGTTCAATTCCCCAGCACCACATATACAGAAAATGGCCAGAAGTGGTGCTGTGGCTCAAGTGGCAGAGTGCTAGCCTTGAGCAAAAAGAAGCCAGGGACAGTGCAAAACAAGGACTATTTCACATGGGGAATTAAATACCACAAATATTTTAAACAACCCAACTGGACCTCCAAATTGTGTGGCAAAGGCTGTCAAATGTAAAGTTGGAAATTTTGGCTTAAATAAAAGGCTCTCTCTGAATAACCATTTATTTTAATTTGAGATTTCTCGTACTGTCCATATGGCAGGTCTTCGTGGGAAAGTTAACTGTCTCGCAATTGACGGGGACATCTGAAGTATGCTTTTCTGGCATGCAAGGGATTTTTTTTTTCCTATTTAAATCAGTGGCTTGGTTGAGAAGGAGAGTTTGAAAACATTTCCCTAATGTTTCCAGCATTTTTACAACTGGAAATTTATCATCTACTCCTGGAAGTTACAAATTGAAACCCACTTCTCAACCAGATCACGGCTCATGTAGCCCAATGCCCATTTGCAATCAGAGAGCTCTGTGAGCATTCACTTGAAAAATGGAAACTCTTTATTTTAAATCTTTTTTCTTTATTGTCAAAATGTGGTACAGAGGGGTTACAGATTCATATGTAAGGCAGTGAGTACATTTCTTGCTCAAATTGTTACCTCCTCCCTCATTTCCCCCCTCTCCCCTCCCACTTTCACTCTCCCCCAAGAGTTGGGCAGTTGATTTACACCAAATGGTTTTGTAGGTATTGCTTTGGGAATGGTTTGTCTTTCTGTCCTTTGACCTTTGTCCCTTTTTCTTCCCCAGTTCTAATACCCGTATAAATAGTATCCAGGGTATTCAGATGAGATACAGTGGTAGCAGGGATACAACCACAGGAAGGGGATACAAGAGGAATAAAAATAAACAATCAAACAAACAGACAAGAAAAAAAATTTTAAATACAAAAGGTATGGTTTCACATGGCATGTTGATAATAATTACCACAGTGGTATAACTCATTTTATTTTATTTTATTTTATTTTTTGCCATTAATGACGCTTGGACTCAGGGCCTGAGCACTGTCCCTGGCTTCCTTTGCTCAAGGCTAGCACTCTGCCACCTGAGCCACAGCGCCCCTTCTGGCCGTTTATCTATCTATATATGTGGTTCTGAGGAATCGAACCCAGGGCTTCATGTATACGAGGCAAGCACTCTTGCCACTAGGCCATATTCCCAGCCCCTTGTATATTTATGTAATGTTTTATTTTATTTTATTTTATTTTACAGTGGTGTGACTCTTGTCTCCGTAACATGGTGTTCATTTCACTTGGCATCATCTTATGTGGTCATATGGGTGTAGCTATTGGGGTATTTTGATCTTCTACCATGACTAGCCTAATGAGGGACACCGTAGGGTTTATGTTTCTTTGGGTCTGGGTCACTTCACTAATATGATTTTTTTTCCAAGTCTTTCCATTTCCTTGCAAATGGAAACTCTTATTTGGATGCATATTAAAAAACAAACAGCAACAACCTAGAAAACATGAGAGCAATGTTATGATCTAAAGGAGGGACAGCCTTGCCAAATACCCCCAGGCTCGTGCTGTAGAATGACTCCTGGAATATTGCACAAGCAGTCTCTTGGAGAATAGCAAAGATTTCTAGCCAGCTCTGGGTAATACCCTAGTACCAACACAGATTTGGTGACAGTATTTACACTTAAGAGAGCCTGCAAACCACATGCTAGACCCCAGGGGTGTGATGTGGGAAAGGGAGCTTCATTTTGCTCTCTTTTTCCATGTCTTCTCTAAGGCTTTGTGGCAGCTGCTTCTATGAGGCAGAGAGAGGAGACCTTGGCAAAAATCTCAATTTTGCCCACATTGGTATTTCTACGGGGAGAAGGACAACTAGGTGAGGTATCATGAAGTCATTAAATGCATTGCTAAAGCCAAGTCACATTCGTGCAGCAAAACCTCCTTGTTCAAATGTCACATCCTCTGAGGGGCTTTTCTCTGTCTGACTGAAACATCAAAAACAGCATCCATGAATGAATGAATGAATGAATGAGTAAAATCTTTAGAAATTCTATTTTACATTCATGTTAAAGTATTAATTGCCCTATAGGTTTCAAAGTTGTTTCTTTTTTTTTTTCTGTTTTACCTTAATCTTTTCATCATGTTTTCTTGGCTTTTATTACTATCTTCCTTACTCTCATCACATCAGCTAGAAAAATCTGACTTTCTTTACTATTGATTTCTGGTTTTTGTTTCTACAGCTTCTTTGGCTATTTGGGCATTCTTCCACTTTTCCCTTTCACATCTTCCTCCAGAAAAGCATTTTCTGTATGTTTGGCCAATGTTAAATGTTTATAAAATATCCCAAGCAAGTATGCTCATAAAATACTCTCATTTCTTCCAAGCTACTAATTCCACTTATAGTTACCTAAGATTCATCTTGTCTTAAAAAATAATGAGCAAGTAAGAAAATTATTTAATTAGGCTGGGAATATAGCCTAGTGGCAGTTTGTCTAGCATGCATGAAGCCCTGGGTCTGATTCCTCAGTACCACACAAATAGAAAAAGCCAGAAGTGGCGCTGTGGCTCAAGTGGCAGAGTACTAGCCTTGAGCAAAAAGAAGCCAGGGACAGTGCTCAGGCCCCGAGTTCAAGCCGCAGGACTGGCAAAAAAAAATTATTTAACTAGTCATTAATTGGGGAGTAGAGATGATGAAATTCTCCAGTAACAAAGACAAGGGGAATCCCATAAGACATTAGAGTAACAGAAAGCCTTGAGCATCTCCAGCAGGATTTTTTATTCTTTTTTCTTTTTTTGGTTGTGTGCCTTGAACTCAGGGCAAGGGTGCTGTCCTCTGAGCTCTTTTTTGTTCAAGGTTAACGCTCCACCACTTTGAGCCACAGTGCCACTTCCAACTTTTTCCAAGTAGCTTATTGGAGATAAGAGTCTTACCGCCTTTCCTAGTTAGGCTGGCTTTGAACCCCAATTCTCAGATCTCATCCTTTTGAGTAGCTAGGATTACAGATATGAGCCACCAGCACCAAGAAAGGGTTTTTGTTGTTGTTGTTATTGTTGTTGTTGTTGTTATTTTATTTTTGCCCATTCTGGGGCTTTTACTCAGGGCCCAGGCACTGTCCCTGAGCTTCTTTTGCTCAAAGCTAGCACTCTATCACTTGAGCCACAGCTTTACTTCTGGCTGGTTTTGCAGTTAGTTGGAGATAAGAGTCTTGTGGACTTTGCTACTGGACTGGATTCAAATCTCTATCCTCAGATCTCAGCTTCCTAAGTACGTAGGGTTACAGGCATGAGCCACCCGTGCCCTGCAGATGTCTTATTCTTAACACTTGACCTTTGGGGGATATACATCTTTGTCATAGGACCATCCTGTACACTGTAGTATGTTTAGCAGAATCCTTGGCCCCTCCCTACCAGATACCAGCAATATAATTTCCCTAGTTAATCACACCACAAAACGTCCTGAGACATTTTCAAATGTGTACAGAGTCGCAAAAACCTCCCTCAGTTGAGAACCACTGGCCTAGACAGAGGAAGAAAGAAGACATCAGAATTTAGAGAGTGACTGAGGAAGGGCTTGTTCATTTAACTCTGAATCTTAATTAGATCCACAACTGACTCAGTCACAAGCCTGTCTTATTTGCATACTTTGTATGTGTCCTAATAAACCTATATTTTGCATTATATTTGGATGGAATTATTGTTTAGTTTCCAAATGCTTTAGTCATAGGGCCTCAACAAAAAGTCACATCCAGAGGCACAGATGTTAAGGATATAAGTACATTTTGTCAATGCTTAACTAGAAGTCCATGTGACCCAGCTCCATCCAATAGCCCATTAGCACAGTGATTCCTAGCATGCTTCACTGTGTTGGAAACATGATGATGAAAATGTGGTCATCTCACACTACTTTCCTAGCTGTACTACTATGGTTTAGGAAAAGAAGGAATGGGTTAGAAGTTGCAAAACCTGAGAGATTATCTGTAACTTTTTAACTGATTTCATGTATGTCACTTAATCTTTCTGAACTTGAATTTCTCCCATGAAATCCCTTAGCAACTATTTCACCTTCAAAATGTTATAAATATATAAGCACAATTGTATCACATAATCTATAGCCCCCCCCCCCAAAACGATGTTGATTATAGAGACTCTGACCATTTACAATACTCCCCTAAATTCCTTTTTTGTGGAGAAAGAGGAAGACATGAATTTGGCCTCTAAAATTCTTTCTTATTAACTCTTTGATTCATTCATGCTTGAAATTAATCAGCCCTCAGTTTGATTTGCTCTTTTGCAAACCATCATGCTAAATAGTATCACAAATGGAGGTGTGAATAGATATTTTAAAATTTTTAAATGAAAGTGAGAAGCTGGAGAGGTAGCTTAATGGTAGAGCACTTGACTAGCATGGCAATACCTTGAGTTCCATCTAGAAAGGAAGAAGGAAGCAAGAGGAAGAATAAAGTGAAGGGAAGGGAGAGTGAGTAGGAAGTAGGGAAGAAGAGAGGAAGAGGGAAGGAGGAAGGGAAGAATGAGAGAAAGGAAGAGAAGAAAGAGAAGGAAGGAAGGAAGGAAGGAAGGAAGGAAGGAAGGAAGGAAGGAAGGAAGGAAAGAAGAAAAGAAGGAAGGAGAGAGAAAGAAAAGGAAGGTCTTGGAGACTTATTTCCAAATTCATAAAATTAGGATAAAACTTTTAATAAAAAATGCTAGCACTTTTTTGTTTGTGTAGTCTTAGGGCTTGAACTCACAGCCCAGTTGCTTTCTGTTCGCATTTTTGCTCAAGGCTAGCACTCTACCACTTGAGCTACAGTTCCACTTTTTGGTGGTGAATTAGAGATAAGAGTCTCACAGACTTTCCTCTACTGGCTGGCTTTGAACCTCATCCTCAGTTCTCAGCCTCCTGAGTAGCTAGGATTACAAGCATACGCCACTAGCACTGGCTAAATGCTAAGGCATTATAAACAACATGAAAAATGCAATTGATTCTGTTACAGTCAAGCAAAGGCCACAATGAAAGTATAAACATAGCAGTAACAAGCTGTAAATAAGCTTTGGAACCTGAAATCATTCTTTACTTCAGGGGCACCACCAGCCAGCTCTTGGGACAAGAGGTTTTTAACAAAGAGCTGATGCAGAGACCAGAACAATTCCATCCCCCAGCCCCAACCGTGGAATGACTATCTTCCCTTGCTTGCTGCACAAGTGAGGGCAGGACACGTGCTACTACTTTCCTTTTTTTCCTTGTGCCCTTTTCTCTCTTTCTTTTTTTTAAAATTAGCATATAGTAATTGTACAAAGGGGTTTCATTGTGCTACTTCCATAATGCATGTAATGTACTTGGATCAAATTCACCCCCTCTGTTACTCTTTCTCTTGCTTTCTTTGTAAAAGAAAAAATCTAAACCTCCCTGCAAACATCTAATACAACAGGGAAATAACACAAAACCACAGCTACCAAACAATAATGCTAAAATCCACAAGTATGTTTCTATCAAAATATGATACTGTGTTTACAAAAAGCCCTATTCAGTAGAAAAGTTCTGCCCTTCCATTTTAAACACAAATGAGATGTTACACTCGTCACAGATAAATGATGATTTTTAATTGGAATGGAAGAAATGTTTTACAAATAACCAGTAACTCAATTCTTAGTGAGAACATAACAGCTACAGTAGATACGTTGGCAGTTTAAAAGAATATATGCCAAGGGCTGGGAATGTGGCTTAGTGGTAGATTGCTTGCCTAGCATGCATGAGGCCCTGGGCTCGATTCCTTAGAACCAAATAAGCAAAAAATAAAAATTTTAAAAAAGAATATAGACCAAATATGCCAAATGTGGAGGTGGTGGATGGGAGTGCGGGAGAACTGCGAATCACTAAAAAGTTCTCCAGAATCAGGCACCAGTAGCTCAAGCCTGTAATCCTAGCTACTTGGGAGGCTGAGATCTGAGGATTGCATTTTGAACGCAGCCTAGGCAGGAAAGTCTGTAAGACTCTTATCTCCAATTATCCACCAGAAAACCAGAAGCAGAGCTGTGGTTCAACTGATAGCGCACCAGCCTTGAGCAAAACAGCTAGGGGACAAAGCCCAGGCCTGAGTTCACATTCCAGTACCAGCACACACCCACACACACACACACACACACACACACACACACACACAACCCTCACACAGACACACATTCTCCAAAGCTATTCAGTATTAATCACTAACAAGGAGTAAAACTTTGGTATCACTTCTTCCCATGCTTGAGCTGCTGAAACATGAATATTGTTGTTGATTCTTTTATATAAATGCTGAAAATAATTCAAACTATTTAAATACAATGTTACAACAAAAATTAAGTCAACTTCCATTCTCAGCATCTAATTCCTCTCTCTGCTACCAGTTTCTTATATAATAGTCTGAAGGACATTTATTCTACATAGTGCACATGCATATATTCACTCATTGAATACATATATATTTGTGTCTGCGTTGTTCTGTTTCTTTCTCTTTTTTTGCAATGCTGGGTTTTAACCCAAAATATTTCTGATTTTCAACATGTTATTAAATATTAGTGAGATATTTTACTTTTTCTTTTTACAAACAAAACCTTCAAACTCTAGTGTATATTTTATATTTCATGGCATATCTCAAAACAAACTGGCCATATCTCAAAGGCCCAATTAAACACAGTGGCTAATGGCACAAGTCTGGAACAAATTCCTTCTCTGAAATGTCTTAGGGGTAAGACCCTTAAAAGGCTCCCAAGGAATATTACAAAACATGCTCTTCATCCATTTTTCTTCAGAAGTCTCATATGCCTTCACATTGGTAATACTATGACAGGGCAATTTATTTTAGAGCAAGAAAATTGGCTTACACAAGACAGGAACTTTATTCAGCATTATGAACCTCTACATATGGAGTGTCTCCATATCTAAGCAGAACTCCCTTGGAGATGGAGGGCAGAATGACTGGACTAAGTATTGTTAGGTGATTTGATGCATAATGAAGCTAAGTGAGAAGTATAGAAATGTGCTGGAAGCTGAGCCATAAAGAGCTTTGACTCTTCAGTGACTTAGTATATTTCCACATTATATCCACCCACATTTTCTTAGTGGTTTTTGGAAATTCAGTTACCCACAAGTTTCCAATTGACCAATAACAAAAGAAAAAAGTCATTAGTTTGCTGTGAGCAGAGAGCTCAATAAGGAAAGAATATATAGCTAGCACAAACTTGATTTAATTTGTTTATATGGATATCAAGAAAACAAAAGGCCCAACTTCAATGTTCTTTTGACCACACAACTTACAAGGTGTTTTTTTTAATCCTGATCATAGCAGTTAATTCTCCCAACGACTGATATAGAAACCTTAGATTCTGTTTTTAACTATCATTTTCTCATTTACCCAGCAGAGCTGAGAATGAGTTTTCCATATACATGAATTATCCAGATAAGTGAACTGTATTGGCAAGTTCTAACACATATAGGAATTTTAATGGAAATCTTTGTAAAAATATAGCTGTTATTTGCCTGATTTCTTCCATAAATTATTCAGAACATATTTAATTCTTACTTCATGATTTAGGGTCATTATGAACATACATTTGGACATCTACATTCAGAGAGTTCTATTCTAGACATTGAGGAAACAAAGAGGAAACGAAGAGGAAGGGAAGAGAAGAGGAAAAGAAGGAAAGGGAAAGGGAAGGGATGAGGAAGGGAGAGAAGGGGAAAGGGGAAAGAGGAGAAGGGAACAGAAGGAAGGGGAAGGAAAGCAAAGCAAAGGAAAGGAAAGGAAGACTTGACCAGCACACAGTAAATACCTGCCAAAGTGGCAAATCTACCAGTGTGGCTGGCAGATTTAGCATCCACATCCAGTGGCTCAGTAATCATAGTGAAATAGCAAAACCACAAAAAACAAATCCAGCTGCCTGTTAGATACTGAACCACACAGAAGAACTAGGCAACAGCACCAGACTCAATCTGTAAGCAGCACACTTCCCTGACTAGACACTCTTAGAAGAATTAAGAACAGAAAAGAAAGGAGCCACTGGGAGCCGGTGGTTCACACCTGTAATCCTAGCTACTCCGGAAACTAATATCTGAGGATCACAGTTCAAAGGCAGCCCTGGCAGGAAAGTCCATGAGCTTCTGATCTCCAATTAACCACCAGGAAACTGGAAGTATAGCTGTGGTTCAAAGTAGTAGAGCACTAACCTTGAGCAGAAAAGCTCAGAGACAGCACCCAGGCTGACAAAAAGAAAGAAAAGAAGAAAGGAATGAAAGAAGGGACGGAAGGAGGGAGGGAGGGAGGGAGGGAGGGAGGGAGGGAGGGAGGGAGGGAGGGAGGGAGGGAGGGAAGGAAGGAAGGAAAGGAGCCCACCAAAACACTGTATTTCAGCAAATCCAATACCTCAGTAAATGTAAGACTCATCATTATGTATTTCATGTAGCAATAAGGGATAAAACATTCTCAAGTAAACTGACAAAACAAATAGCTTGCAACTTGTATTTTATCTTTATTGAAAGAGCTTTTTCACTTACATCAATGTATACCTTTTCATAGACCAGTGTTGAGGAGACATTAAAGGGCTTGAGCCTGAGATTTCTGAATCCATTCAACTAGATATGAGGTGCCCTTGCCTTTCCATAGAGCATCAACCTGTGTCACAAAGACAGATGATGATACAGCCTTTGTGAGAAGTATGCCCCAAAGTAAATGCTGTGATTTTTTTCCCCAAGATGCTGATACCCATTCTCCCATTTCCAATGCTATGCTTTACAGATTTTTACTTGCAAAGCACTGTAGGTTTTTAGTTCAAGTTCACATGTGAATAGAAAATATCCCCTGCCTGGTTGTCAGTAACAGGAAGGTTCCATCAACAAGATGCATCCCAACTTCAAAAAATTAAAATGTGAAGGGAAAAAATGCACCTCCTAGAACTGATGGATTTATTCTATGTGCAGTTATTACTATCCCCATATACATATTGTCAAAATCTCATTAGATGTCTAGAAATTTCTCCTCACATCTTTTGTGCCTGTCCTGGGGATAGATCTCAGGGCCTAAAGCACTATCCCTGCATTTCTTTACTCAAGGCTAGCACTCTACAACTTGAGCCACAGCTCTACTTCCAGTTCTTTGGTTTTAAGTTGGAGATAAGAATCTCACAGACTTAACTGCCTGGGCTGACTTTGAACCTTGATCCTCAGATTTCAACCTTTTGAGTAACTAGGATTACAGGAGTAAGCCACCAGTGCCTGGCTTATATTTTTAATAAGTAATAATGACTAAGTTTCATTGGACATATTCTCATGAGGCCAGTGTTTTTACCTCTTTGAAGGTTTGAAAAAGCAAGTTTAATAAACAGATTTTCTCTTGAGAATAATGAGAATTACTAGCAGGAAGCTGACCCCTAAAATCACTAAGTCAACCACTATCCCAGTAGGATATCTATCACAAAACATTTTTCAATCAAATTCTACTCTGTCAGTATTGTACTCTTCTAGAACTTGGCAAAATTCTCCATATTTCTGAAATGTGTTAAAAGGAGACATGGATGTTTTTAAAATTATTTTTTTAATCTGTATATTTTCACAAGGTATTTTCCAAGAAGCCAAAGTTTTGGAGGTCCCTTTGTAAATCAATGGCACCAAGAAAAAGGTCAGAGGGCAAGACTCTGGACATAGGGGCAAATGCATTTTAGCTGAAATTCCACAACATTATATGTCACATTCCCCTGTGACTGTATATTTCACAGCCAACTGCGACTAAGAACAAACTATGTTCAAGTATCAAGGGCCAGGCACTCCATAAATCTCAAATTTCATTTTGATTTGTCATTAAACCTTTAAATGACCAGACTTCTCTCGTGGACATACTTCTCTCATTCTTCATCTTCTACAAAGAATAAATGCCAAGCATGAGCTAGGTAAGAGAGAACACAGGAAACAAAAGAATCAAATGGAAGCCAAGAACATACTCCCTCTCTCTCTCTCTCTCCCTCTCTCTCTCCCTCCCTCCCTCCCTCTCTCTCTCCCTCTTTCTCCCTATCCTTCTCTCTCTCCCTCCCTCCCTCCCCTCCAGAGCCTATGCCAGTGGGCTGTCAAACGAGACAGCTGATTTAAAGGGATATGAAAGACGAAAGACTTTAAGGCAAACTCAGACCAGATTTTTCCCAGAGTGCACATGGTTAATCTTTACCTAGGGATAGAAATGGGGACAAGGTAGACAGAAGGAACCGCCCCTGCCTTTGAAGTGCTGTGCAGCACAGTATATTACAGTCAGCAGTAAGCGCCCTTCCTTCGGGTGCTGAGTGCAGTTTATTGGCTGTGATTTTTATGAGATACTGCAAGAAGCTGAAACACTGCTTCAGAGCCACACAAATGGGTAGTGTGAGAGCCAAGAGTCATTAGCAGTTGCTGAGGAGTTGACAATGGAGTCTTCCTGAAAGACTGTTGCTGTCTGTATTGAACATTATCACAGAAGCCATTTTTTCCTCTTAAACTAAAAAAAACTGAAAAGAGCTTTGCCCTTATAAGTCCTGAATTACTGCACAAGCTATTGCACATTATCACTCTCTATTAGGGGATAGCTTCCAAAATACCTTCCATACAGTGTGAGTGGTTATTATCTAACATGTTTTTGAGGGGCATATTTTCTGCCCTCATGGAAAGAAAGGACAGGAAATATCATAACAAAGGAACCTGGACTCTCACATTGTGCAAAAAGGGAAAAAACATGGTTTTTGCAATGAAATATGTTGAACAGTATGGAATTGAAACCCCTTTGTACAGCCAGTTAAAGATGATAAAATATAAAATGAAATAAAAAATATGCTGACCAGGACTCTTTTAAAAGATTCCAGCTTCTCCAAATTCATCAAACTTGGGGTAATTCTTTTCCTATCCAAAAATCCCATATAAGATAAAATATCTGCATGCATACTGCAGATCTTACCATGGAATGCAAACAAAAATGGTCCTATAGTTCTTTCAAATAGTTGTGCATGCCAGATGCCAGTGGCTCATGCCTATAATCAGTGGTTCAAAGTCAGCCGGAGCAGAAAAAGTCCCCATGAGGCTCTTATCTCCAATTAACCACTCAAAAACTGGAAATGATGATGTGGCTCAAAGTGGTAGAGTGCTAGCCTTGAGCAAAAGAGCACAGGGGCAGTGCCCAGGCCCTGAGTTCAAGACCCATGACGATGATGATGATGATGATGATGATGATGATGATGATGATGATGATGATGACGATGATGACTGCTGCGTTCCACAGAGTCTGTGAGCACACAGGGACAATCATATCACCACATGGGCAGATCCAGGCAGAAATATCTGAACACTTCCCTAATGTTTGTTCAAGTCACCTAGTGAGTTCCCCACAACAAAACTGTTATGTGGTACCTGGGGCTCCTCCCTACCCCATCTCCACAACACCTTCCTCTGCCCATATCTACTCAGAGGGCAAACAGGCCAGCAATCTAACCGGCTGTTACACAGATGACACCTTCATAAGGATAGATGAGTTTGGGGTTCTCATAGTTGACCTGACATCTTGGTATTTATTCTGGCACTGGTTATATCTAACTCATCAAAGTTTCCCCAAAACTATAATGTAAGCCATACAGATAATTTAAAATGTCCCAGTAGCCATGTTGTAAAAAGGAGCTAGTTACCAGTGGCTCATGCCTAGAATCCTAGCTGCTCAAGCATCTGAGACACAAAGGATCATCATTTGAATATAGCACCCCTCCCCAAAAAAAGTCTAAGGGACTCCATCTCTAATTAGCCAGCAAAAATAAGCCTGGCTAGGGGTATGACTCAAGTGGGTAGAGCACCAACTGTGAGCAAGAAATTTGAGTAAAAACATAAGGTCCTAAGTTCAACTACTAGTGCTAGCAATTTTAAAAAGGTATAAGTAAAATTAATCTTAATCTATTTTATTCACCTGAACTTGTATAAAATATTGTCAGTTCAGCATGCAATCACTATTAATAAACTATTCTGATGTTTTCTTTTTTTTTCCCTTCACATCAAGCCTTTGAAATCCAGTGGGCATTTGACTGTCACTTCACATCTCGGCTGGGACTAACTGTACTTCATGGACTGTGTCCACATGTGGCAAGAGCCTGTAGTTTTGGACACCATCGCTGTCTAAAGTGAGGTGACATAGCATTCCTCAAGACTTCTGGCATACAAACCTTATGCAAACCTAAACAAAAGTCAAGAACTCCAAATAGTTTCTTCTGTTGTTTGGAGATGGGGGGAGAGGAAATGAGTTCTAAGATATTTAGGATTTTTCATTCTTATGATATATTCTTCTGCCATTTGGAAAGTGAATGGAAAAAAAATGAAAGGACAGAACAGCCTACATCCACACAATTTCAATCTACTTATTAGGTTCCTTCATATGACTGAAACACATCTCAACTATTTCCATGAAAACAGACATTATAATGACATATACTTCTTGATGGAGAGTCAATTTATAAACCCTGGATTTATTGTTTATGTATCATGATTTTTAGAAAGGCATCCAATAAGACAAGTATCCCATTCTGTAGGAAGTGATTCACATACCTGACAGGTAGTAGAGTCAGAACTTTGGTAAAACAGCATGTTCTATATTCCTAACACTACCACCAACTAAATGTTTCTCACACACAATTGGATTTTGACAAGTGAGTAGCGGATATCTGTCACAATTGCATGCCATGTCTCTGCTTTGCATCTCAGGGGATTTTTGTGTATGTGCCAGTTCTGGGGCTTGAACTCAGGGCCTGTGCACTCTCCCTGAGCTTTTTTTCCACCTGCTCAAGCCTAGTGCTCTAGTGCTTTAAGCTATAGCACCACTTCCGGTTTTCTGGTGGTTAATTGGAGAGTCACACACACTTTCCTGCCAGAGCTGGCTTTGAACTGCAATCATCAGATCTCAGCCTCCTGAGTAACTAGGATTACAGGCATGAGCCACCAGTGGATTTTTTTAATGACTTGTATATGGGGGCAAGCAACATAGGTTTCATACAACCTAAACAATCAGAGAAGCACCTTGATCAGAGAATCACCTGAGGTCTCCTGTGTAGTATAGAGCTTATTTGCCACATAACTGAGTACCTGACTGAAAGGAAACAAAGGTACTGAAACCCATCTCTACAGTCTGCAAAACAAGTCATGCTGTATCTAGGGCAAGGTGTGCTTTTTTTGAATATTCACAGAGATAACAGCATATGGCCTAGTGGCTGCGCTGGCTATCTACCTCTTAGTGGGTATGAACTATGTAACTTGAGGATAAGAACAAGAAGAGGAGACAGGGGAGAATGAAGGAAGGGGTGACATTGACCAAGAAGCATTATACTCATACCATGATTTATGAATTGTAACTCCTTAGCACATCTACATCAACATCATGAGGCAAGAAATATCTAAATGTAAAGATGAACCAGTCTTCCAGTAAAGCAGAAATTCCTTCCACACACAAACTTGGACACAGATAATGGTGGAGGGGCTCTGTGGAAAGGAGACCCCATTTTATCTGACCAACTGATAGACCTCCAGCAGAACATCAGCTCCCTTGAGCTTATCTGTAGAATTCATTGTAAAACCCAAGTGTGGAACACATGTCAATTAATGGATTCTCACTTTTTCCTGAGGCAGTTTGTGCTATCCATGGAGAGCTCAACGTTTTCAGATTGCTATTATTAAGCCACTGTAGTCATTTTTTAAAGAATTCTTATTTTTAAGCCTACATATGGAAAATTGTATTATTTGTTGATGACAATTGCTAAAGTTCGGTCATGGGGACATTGAACAATTGCAAGGATATATTAAAGTACAGAGAGAGGGGAAAAAAGCATTTGCAAAAAGGAAAAAGCTTTAAAATTGATCCAGCAATTCCACTACTGGATATATACCTAGAGGAAATGAAATTAGAATACAAAGAGGCATCTGAACTCTTAAGTTAATTATAGCCTTATATAAAATAACCAAGCAATGGAAACAACCAGTCTCCATCAACTGATGAATATTGAAAAAAGTAGTACAAACAACAATGAAATATTTTTTAGACATAGCCAGGCACTGGTAGCTTAGCCTGTAATCCTAGCTACTCGAAAGGCTGAGATCTGAGGATCACAGTTCAAAGCCAGCTTGGGCAGAAAAGTTCCCATGAGACTCTAATCTCCAGTTAACCACTCAGTAACCGGAAGTGGCATTGTGGCTCAAAGTAGTAGAGTACTAGTCTGGAGAAAAACAGCTCAGGGAAGTGCCCAGGCCCCAAGTTCAAACCCCACAACCAACAGAAAAAAAAATACTATTCAGACATAAAGGAGGTTAAAAACTAATCCCTCGTACCACAGGAAACTTCTGGAGATTGAGAATAGAATAGTTGCTACTAGATTTTGTTTGTAGATTATTTGGTAGATAGAAAAGTTAACTCAAATGTTATATGAAAGGTTTCACTAATTTCAACCACCATTTATCATTCTTGAAAATGAATGAGAACTTGAAACTCCATTTTCACATTATTTTATGCCATAACCCTGGTATATAACACAATTGTTTTTAAGTAGCTCAAGGAATAATCTTTAGAAAATGGGCTTAAATGCAATATGAGAATCCTTTGTTTTTTAAGTTCTATTTGTTTCCCATCAAGCATTGGAGAATAATTGGAAATAACCCTGCTTGTGTTCTATGTGTTGGATTTTGTTTCTCCCTCCCTTTACTCAGGAGTAGCGAGATAAGCTGGAGTACAGTCATCTTGAATGTCATTAATGTGCTAGGGAAGATTTCTCTATCAAAAGAGCTGCAGTCGGTCCTCATCTTTGAATCTTTGAATTCACCACGGGTCAAGACTAAACCTGGAGGGCTGGGGATATAGCCTAGTGGCAAGAGTGCTTGCCTTGTATACACGAAGCTCTGGGTTCGATTCCTCAGCACCACCTATACAGAAAACGGCCAGAAGTGGCGCTGTGGCTCAAGTGGCAGATTGCCAGCCTTGAACATTAAAAAAAAAAAAGAAGAAGCCAGGGACAGTGCTCAGGCCCTGAGTCCAAGCCCCAGGACTGGCCAAAAAAAAAAAAGACTAAACTTGGCAGGGCTATTAGAATAGCCTAATTTCTGTCCAGTATAGCATTCCTTCACTGAATATCTACCCAGCATTCTCCTCCACCCCCAGCAACCTGCCTGAGACTTTCTTAGGATCATGGTATGGTCCAAAGGTCTTCTTGTATCTAGGAAACTTGAGGTGATGGGTGGAAATGGAATATATGGGAAAGGAGGTGAGAGAATGAAGAAGTGACAGTGATCAAGATTCACTACACACTGTGTTAGAAATGAACTTTACAACTTGGGGGGAAGGAGGGTCAGGAGAGGAAAAAGTGGGAGAAAATGATGGAAGAGTAACACTGTTCAAAAAGAAATGTACTCATTTCCTTAATTACATAACTGTAACCCCTCTGGACATCACCTGTACAATAAAAAAATTTTAAAGAGTATAAAGGCTGGGAATATGGCCTAGTGGTAGAGTGCTTGCCTCATATACATGAAGCCCTGGGTTCAATTCCTCAGCACCACATATATAGAAAAAGCCAAAAGTGGGGCTGTGGCTCAAGTGGTAGAGTAAAAAAAAAGGGAGGGACAGTGCTCTGGTCCTGAGTTCAAGCCCCAGGACTGGCAAAAAAAAAGTGTGTGTGTGTGTGTGTGTGTGTGTGTGTGTGTGTATGCACTGAATTAAAATGCTTGTATAACTATTTAAAGATAAAAAAGAAGAAAATGCTATAGAATAAATAAAGGTTTTCCAATCTGGCTCTCTAATCCTTTTTCTCTCCTTTTAAAGTCCCAGAGCTACCTGTATTTTGGCCTAAAGGCATCTCCACTGTCCTTTACCCTGCAAAGGAATTTCTCCTGATACATCTCTTGCATCTCTTCTATATTCCATCTTAGCACATGCTTCTCAGAACATTCAAACAGACATAATACACTTACTCTGGTCAGTAAAAGAAGTTGAAGAATGTGTAGTTCAAAAATGCAAAACTTTTATAGGTGAAGCAATTAGAAGGAAACTCTGTGGTTAAATATTAGGATTTTTTATCTCTAGAAACAAATTGGTTTCTGCTCACCAGTAAAGCCTTTGTTTCGTAATTTTATTGACGTACAATGTACAAAAATACACACATTAGGATACCCAATTCTTTGGACATTTATAAGCCGAACCATCTGTACAAATAGCACCCAGATTAAAACAACAGAATATGACCAAAACCCCACAAATCTCCTTTGTGTCTTTTCCCCAATTACTATTTTTGGAAGGTTGCTATGGTGCCTGGTTTTGAATATGTAGATAGTTTTGCCTCTTTTGGAGCTAGGTATAGTATGTGTATTGTGTCCAGCTTTCTTCATTTAACATTATGCTTTGGAGATTGATCCACGTTCTCCATGAAGAGTTTATCCATTTTCATGGTCGTAGTTCAAAATCTTAAGTCTACGTCTTATCAATGTATCATCAAGAGCTAGATTGAAGACACCCAGCTGGAGTGTTTTATCATGTTCAATTTTCACCTGACTTTTCATGATTCAGTGAGGACAGTTTCTGCCTCTTCTCTTGGAACACTATTTCACAGGTCTTGACATGTAGAAAATGTTCCTGAGAGAGAGGCTGAATTTCCTTCCCAAGAATCCTTTTTATATTATCTAATTACTCTCCCTGGGACCATTATATTCTTCCAATGTTCCAGGACTATTGCTCCCTCTTAGTCATCCTTTGGCTATAATGATTTTCTTCTTACTTTCATAGAACAATTTCAAAATGTCCTCCTATTTTCTGTTACCACTTGGAAATTTTAGGGTCTATGCCCATCACTAAATTGCAAGGACCATGAGAACCATACTGGGTTAAATTTATACAAGCTTCATCTTAGGGAAGAATTTGTTGTTCCTGGATCTCATTCATGGTTAGAACTGCAGTATCTTATCGAAAATACAAGATCACTTTGAGAACAAGATTTTAAAAGGCGAGGGGTGGGGAGGAGGTTGAAAGCATCTGTACCCACTCTGCAGGTCCTTCCCAAGCACCCAGAATCCCTATGATTCTTATATAAGCCAGAAAGCAAGTGTGCTTTGAATTACATGTTTTTCACATTTAAAGATACAATGTCACCAAATATGGAGGTACATGCCTGTAATCCCAGCACTAAGAAGGTCAGGCTAGCCTGGGATACATAGTACAAGAAGTCTCGACAAGAAAAAAGAGCAAGATGTGATGTCTTAGGCAATTTTTAAAGTAATTTTGTTCAGCATTTTATAGTCACTTTAGATTGTTTATTTAGTTGGATTATTTCTCATCACAGCTTTAAATTTGGGGTCAGGACATCAGTTCTTCAAAAAATAATTTCCCTTTGCCTCTGAAGCACACTAACATTTAATGATGACTACCATAATGTAGGATCTGTTGTGTGTAGAGCGTTTGACAAACCTTATCCATGATTTACAAAGATAAAATTGTTATTCTGCAAGTTCTACTTGAGAAAGGAAACTGAGGCCCAAAGAGGCAAAATGCCCTTGCCTGAGGTGATACAGTTAGCAACTGGCAAGGCTGGGATTCACTCTTAAGTTTATTAGCTTCAAAATTCATGTGTGTCTATGCTTCGATCAGAAAGAATGCCACTGCCCCATTTGTAAAGAAATGGAAAGTCTTGGGGAGAAAATTATTCTAAGTGAGGTAAGCCAGACCCAAAGACACATAGGCTTTATAGTTTATCTCATTAGAATGCACCTGTAAATCTACAAGTAAACCCAATGGATAGTAAAAGACAAATAATTACACCTGGACACAACTAATTAGATAGCAATCTGAATATTCACACAGTGAGGACAAAGGAGGATATTCTTAGGAGAGGAATCACAAGGGCTCAATAGCTATGTGCATATGATCATATAAAATGATGCTTATTGAAATGAAGTCCAAGAAATGGAAGCAAGAAGTTTTTCTTAATTGTACTGTTTGCAGTTCTTTTTTCTTCTTTTATTTTTCATTGGCTTATTCCCATCTGTCACTGGTTTTTGTTTTGTTTTTTTTTAGTTCTGTGCCCTTTGTCCTGTCTATAAGTTTATCTGATTTGAGGAGGGGAAGGAGAATCGCAGAAATAGCGGGACAAAAGGTGAATCAATTCAGCTATGAAACCCACTAGACCTTGTGTTGGAAATGAACCATGGAACTTGGCTGGGGAGGGAAATTGGGAGGGAAAAAATGGGAGAGAATGAAGGATGGGGTGATGCTGTTTTAAAGGAACTGTACTCATTACCTGACTTATGTAACTGTAACCCCTCTGTACATTACCTTTACAATAAAATTTTTAAAAATCTTTTTAAAATTCATTTGTGTTTTAGGATCCCATGTATGCCTTCCTCGGGCTTAGTCATCTACGAGTCTTTTCAATACTCCATGTGCTCCTCCCATTACTAGCACGCATGTGGGTAGGCTCGCATAGGCATGCACAGACAGACACATAGTGCTTAATTCCTATCTGACGTAGTCACTTCCATCTTTCACTCTTCATGCCCTGAGGTTGAAATTTTCTCAGAGAACATCCAGCCTTTCAATATGTTAGGGTCTATTTGAGTGAAAACCTAGACTCAGAAGTCACCCACCCCTCTTTGTGTAGGAATCCAAACCTTTCCACTTTTACTCTGAAATCCTAGGAAAGCTATCTTCTCCCTCTGAGCTTCAGTTTCCTCATCTTTCAAATAGAAGCTGTAATAGTACATTTCTCATAGGGCAACTGTAAGTGTTAAATAATATTATTCATGTAAATCTCTTATCACTGTAACACAGTAAGTGATGTGTGTGTGGGGGTGTGTATGTGTGTGTGCACATGCGTGCTAGTCCTGGAGCTTGAGCTCAGGGCCTAGGCACTGTTCTTGAGCTTCTTTTGCTCAAGGCTACCACTCTACCATTGAGCCACAGCTCTACTGGCTTTTTGGTGCTTAATTTGAGATAAAAGTCTCATACACTTTTCTTACTTGGGTTGGCTTCAAACCATGATCCTCAGATGTCAGCCTCCTGAGTAGCTAAGATTACAGGCCTGAGCCACCAACACCTGACTATAAATGTTATACTTATTATTCATTCACTGCATTCCAAAATGTCTGTGAATTGTACCTGGTTAATATTAGTCAAGAACAGTGGCTCCCAAACCTGGATCATGGTCTAAGCCATGTGCTGGACTTTGGGAAAGATATTTGGCCCTCCTCCCAGATAGTCTGAGTCAAGATTAGAATAGAGCCCAGAAATCTATACTTTTAAAACCTCTTCAGGTGACTGGCACTTTCAGCCAGACATGGAAACCTGTGAGCTAAAGCAGAAGTCCTCAAAAGCAATGACTTCAGAAGGCAGAACTGACTCATCCCAGAGGGATATGCAGCATTCTCCAATCTCTCCTCTCTGGCTCTATTCCCTTTCAGTCCAAATAACCCCCCACCCCTCACAGGGAAACACAGAACACACAGACACACACACACACACACACACACAGACACACACACACACACACACACACACACACACACCCCTCACACACACACAGCCTGGATTGAGCCATGGCCACCTTTGGATTCCAGCTGGGAAAACACACTCTCTCGTTGACCTGCATTAGAGTGGCCCCAGGGAAGCCGCATTCGGGGTCTGCATTCGGAAGACTCACAATGAACTGCAGCTATTGTGTTATTTCTGAACCTCCTTTCTGACCAGAGATACACCTATCCTACCTATTTCTCCATCTCCACAAAAGTCTCAAAACTGGCACCACATCTGGAGCCAACAGGCTATTAGCAGCGTGAACATTGGAGCACAATGCTGAAATTGTGACATTTTGAGGGGTTATTATTTCCAAAAACACATCCTTTGTCTTTCCCCCACTTCTTTCCTGGCCTCTCAGTAATGGCTGTCTGATTTCCAATGTGCCCACAGTCCTTCTCCACCTTACCATGTGAGTGGTTCCAAGTCCATGAATTGCAATTTCAGAAACCAGAGAGGAGTCTGTACATTTGGAGAAAAGAACTCTCAGGTTTCCATATTTTCTCAAGAATAACACTAAATGCTCACTTGTTTGAGACCAAAGATAGCGCTTGGAAAGGCAAGAGTGAGCTTTCATTCAAAACTGGCTTACTTCATTTCAATCAAACTAAGGGGCAACCAAGGCTGGGGGGAGAAGGGGGGGAAGTAGCTGTTCAAGGCCAGCTGCTGCACAGCCCCAGGTACTTTGATTTGGATTGCAGCTAGGATTTGTTTTCCTGTGGTGACTACTTTTATCAACACTGTTAAGTACAACTAACAGCAGGAAATCAGGCAGCACAGGTGAAATTAAGCTCTGTGACAAATGGTTTGGTTTCTTGCCGCTAAGAAGCATGATTTGACCTGAACTGCTTCAATTAAGAGACTGGGGCAGGTGCTCTTGTTTCATTTGTTATATATGGAGCAGAGAAAGACAGGAACACAAAACTGAAAAGGTGACAGAATGTTAATTCAGTGTGGCATATGTAACTGTGTTTTAATAGAGGGAATGCTGCATGATTTCATCCTTTCCACCCCCACTCCTCACTCTAATATTCCCAAAAAAATCATAGATCACAAACACTGTATTTATGAGAACTCATTACGCCAATGTGTCTGATCTGATGAATAGTATCACTGATTAATGAAGACTCGGAAACACCGGGTTCTGACTCAAAAGAACACCGGGTTCTGACTCAAAAGAAGTACACAGCTTTTAAGGAAAAAGACCAAATAACTAGCCATCATCCATGTTTCTGCCTTATTTAAAAAAATCATTTAATATATTATTGATACTAACTTGTTTGCAGACATATTTCATATGTCATAAAGCTTGTAAAACCAAGTTAGAGAGACTCCTCTCAGTTTTCCCCTTTCAGTCTTGAAACATGAAATATCATTTTGCTAGGCTCCTCGTGGGACTAAGAGGAACTGCGCATGTTACAACTTGTAGGAATTAAAAATGTGGAGGAAGATAAGTATGTGCTTTCCTCTGGGTCACAGAGGCACTGAGGTACTTGGTAAGGCAATACTATACTAGCTGGCGATATTCTTGTATTCTTTGTTTTGTTTTCCATGAAATAATTTTAGTGTCTTATTTTGAAATAAATTTAGACTTATGGGACCTTTTGCGAATGTTGTACAGAGAATCCAAGTATGCCTTTCTCTCAACTTTCCCTAACGTAACTGTAATGCAATCCTCAAACCTAGAAACTAACATTAGCATACTACTGTCAACTAAACTGCAGACCTTATCTGAATTTCACCAGTTTTCCTTATCATATTCTTTTTCTATTCCAAGGTCTACTCTAAGTACTCAGTCGTGACAGTTCCTCAGGCTTTCCTTGTCTTTTTTAATCTTGACCATCTTGAAGAATAATGGACAGTCACCTTGTAAAGTATCTTTCATATTGTGTTCATCTGATGTCCTAATTAGGCTGAGATTATGCACTGATGGCAAGATTATAATGTAAGGGATTCTGTATCCTCCTCAGGCTATCATACTAGAGGGGACATTACAGTGGCATGTCAGATTACCAGTAATGTTAACTTTGATTACTTGATTAAGGTGTGTCTGGTGGGCTACTCTACTGTAAAGTTACTATTTACCCCTTATAATAAATAAATACCTTAAAGACAATCACCTATTTCTCCTAAAATATTCACCCACCAACTTTCATACCTGTCAATATATCATGCCTTAAAGGCATCTTTTTTTTTTTTTTTTTTTTTTTGGCCAGTCCTGGGCTTGGACTCAGGGCCTGAGCACTGTCCCTGGCTTCTTTTTGCTCAAGGCTAGCACTCTGCCACTTGAGCCACAGCGCCACTTCTGGCCATTTTCTGTATATGTGGTGCTGAGGAATTGAACCCAGGGCCTCATGTATACGAGGCAAGCACCCTTGCCACTAGGCCATATCCCCAGCCCCTTAAAGGCATCTTTAAAAGAACCATATCAGTAGCTATCCAAAGTGCCTGAAGAAAGGAGATTCAAGAAGAGTTGAACACTCTACAGTAATATCAAGTAAACACATATGTGAGGCAATTCTCTGACTGGATAAATACAACTGCTAGGCCTTGGTACCCAAGGAATTTGTGGTGTACTACTTCCTGGCTTGGGATTGATTATAGAAGATATTTCTACATGTTTAGAGAATATGAAGAAGCTTAGCCTTTACTAGTGAAAATGTACTTGTCCATCTCTCTCCAAATAAGAGGTAAAATATCCCACTGAATTCTCCATATGACTTTGATCTTAGCCACAATCACCAAATAATTTCCCTATTGGCTAATGTCTTTTAGTTTACAGATGACAGTCTCCTTTCTATAGTTATTATGATTATCCCTATGTGAAAAATGAATATTCTTTATTTTTATCTTAAACTTTGATGACTTTGTGCAAGTTTTAAGCAGTTTTATTTTTTAAAAAACTTGTTGATGTCATTGGTGAACTCACCATCAACTCATCTCATGAAAAATAATCAGCTGCCTTGCATGGCCCTTGGATTGTCCAACACAGTAAATCAACTCCCGTCCAAGAGCTGCTCCTGATACCAGTTCTTAATTGAGAACCAAATTATTCTGTTAAAATAACACTATAGAATTAAATCAGTAGGAGGGGAGAATGCAGTCTGGAATTCAATGTCTATCCCACAAAACTAAGATGAGTTAGAGTAGGGATGGGAAGGGGAGGGATGGGCAAGAATGTTGAAAGGGGTGGCATTGATCAAGATGCATTTTATTCATAAACTCCTTTTGTATAACTACATAAAGATTAGAAAAAGAAAAAAAGACTTAGATCAGTGCCAGTATAAAAGAAAAAGTTACCTTTGGCTGCAAATTCCCTCCAAGGGTAAAGAACACAATTTTGATGTGTCTACAAGGCAAAAAAAGAAAAAAGAATTGGTCTGAAGGCTGCTTAGACTGAGGGCTTTCTTTTTCCCCTGCTGTGAAATATGTGGATGATTTTGTGGTATATTCTGGATAGTGGCAATATTTTTACAGTGTGTAACCCCACAGCTGGAGCTGCCTTTCCAATAATTCTTCCTACAAGACTCAAGTCACAAATTTGACTCTTTCAACCCCAGTGAAGTTCTCTGATGTTCTCATTCAGCCCAAGACTTAGGACTCGCCACATGAACAGCAGTAAATACTTCAAAGCACATGCTCACCAGAGGGCAATTCCTGCCATGCAAGAAAAGATGCTGCCCATTAAGATGTGCTCCAAGCTGCTTCAGAAATAGCAATAGGGAAAGACCCTCTTCTGACCTCTCATTTAGTCCCACTTGTAACCATCAATACTCATCTGTAATGACCAGTAGTCCGGTCAAAGTAGGACTAACTGATGTCAAAGGACATTGCTTTGAGAACCTATTTTTGCCTTGACTGAGATAGACCTTGACTGCCCAACTCCAATCAAGTTTATTAGCCCAAACCATTTGTCAAACTCCAATGTCAGCATTTTATAAATGACACTGTTGATTTGATCACTGGAAGAGAGAGCTATGGATCACAATGTTCCTAGTTGTTTTTTGAAAAGAATTCAAGCCTTCAGATGTTAACTACCACCTTGGTGTATTTGTTTGTAATATCAACAGTTGAAGATCATGTGCACTCTGAAGAATGGAGAATACAAAGGGATGAGGAGTTGTAAATAACATCTACTGGTACCTGACCTATGCCAGTCATTTCATTTATTAAAATGTTTATTCTTAGTCAGGCGCACTGGTGGCTCACACCTATAACCCTAGCTACTTAAGAGGCTGACATCGGAGCATTATGGTTCAAAGCCAGCCCAAGCAGGAAGTTCTGTGAGACTCTTATCTCCAATTAACTACCAAAAAGCTGCAAATGGAGCTCTGACTTAAAATGGTAGAGCACTAGCTTTGAGCACAAAAGCTCAGGGACTGAGTTCAAGCCCCAGGACTGACACACACAAAAATATATTTAGTCTTTGTGGCAACTCTGCAAGTAGTACTGATCCATTTTATGAATGATAACCAAGATCGGAGCCATTGAGAGATAGGAAATAGCTAGGAAGGGTTCAAATCTAGATTGGTTTGATTCCAAAGCCCATTTCTTTCAGATTAGCATATTCTGCCTTACTGGAGCCAGCCCTCCCCATGATTTCAGTAATGGTGGCCCAAGGGCAAGTTTGGGAACTCTTCTATATGAATTGCCCTAGTTGAGGACAACCTTCTGAGCCATGATGCTGACAATCCAGTCATGAGGCCTTTGGGCACATCTCTCCGTGTCACTGTCTGTCTGTCTCTGTCTTTGTCTTTGTCTCTCTCTCTCTCTCTCTCTCTCTCTCTCTCTCTCTCTCTCTCTCTCTCTCTCTCTCTCTCTCTCTCTCTCTCTCCCCCTTTCAGGAAGAAGTATAAATGCATCTCTTCTGGCTATATTCACATACTCTCTGAAGAGTAAAGTAACTTATCCAACAACCCTTCCGAACTTCCTTTTTGCCTCCTGACAGCTTTAATGGGATGGAGCACCCCATGAATTTTCCTGAGAGCTGATATGTAAAATCAACACCCAGAGAATTTTCCAGCAATGTCGAGGAACTAACAGACGTAAACCACTTAAACCTCTATTGAAAAACTGAGAAACTGTGTTGTTTCTTCTCTCCTTTTGACTCCTAATTTTCCTCCTCTCAAGTAGATAAACAAAATCTTTTATTTTTCCATCAAAACACACATCATTAACGGCTAATCAACTCAAGACTCAGAAAATCCCAAGCAACCTCTCAGATTTCAGAAATGGCAGCAAGAAATAAAGTACTGTTAAACAAGCCTTAGCTAATAGGACCCGGGTTGTCTCAGGAGGCTCCAGGTGCCAGGAGCAATGACATAAAGTTAGGTCCACAAGTAAACCTTGTGTTTGTGGGTCATGAAAGACAGACAGAGCCCTCTCGCTCATAGGTGTTAATGCCTGCTACTCGCCAAGGTCACAGGGGTTAGGTTTGCCAAGAAAGCAAAAGTGGAAAGACCAGTCTCCCAACCAAGAATACTAGAGGCCAGTGAGTCTGAAAAGGAGACACAGGTCATCTGGGAAGGACAAATGAAGCCTAGGAATGAGGGCTGATTGACTGCCTGATCACAGGTATAATACAGCTTCAGGTCCAGTTCTGGCCTAGACAGGACTCCCCATCCCTACCCCCCCCCCCAAAATGGAGCGCTGTGCTTTCCATATTATTAGAGAAGGCAGAAGACTTGAGGGCAATGATGTAGACAGCCTCAGACCCTCTGTCTAGCTCTGGGGCTGAGGAGTAATGAGTATATGGAGGAAGGTTCCATGACATGTACAGGACAACATTAAGAGGGAAATGAGGCAGTGCTACATTGATTCAATAGATTGAGAATCACTCAGGGAGTAGCGCTGAGCATCTGTCCTAGAAATACCATGGAATGCCAATGCAGGAGACCTTAGCAGTCCTAGTTTTCACTTATGATTGTGAGCTTAATGATAACCCTGAAGATCTATAACATATGAAACGTTGCACCGTGCTGAGGGAGGAAATAAAATTGTGGTAATTTGAGGCTGATATAGAAAGGGGGAGGTATTTGACTTGTAACTGATTCTAGTTGTTCTGGAATGACAGCATGTCTACTGTTTTCTAATGATTACCAAGGGTTAATGGGATTACACTGCTTATCAGCTCTATGACATTGAACAAATTAGTTAACCACACAACACTGTTGGTTTACCCATTAATAAATAGCAATCTTTGCATTCTGGTTGTCCCAGAGATTAAATGAGTAAATATAGGATGAGCCAAGTGTTAGTGCCATTGAATAAGCTTCGACTTCAGAAGTATGGTTGCTCTAAACGAGTAAATTTTATCATTTAAAGTTGAAATGACTTAACTGGGGATACACCTCAGAGATGGAGTACTTGCCTTACATGCCCTAGGCCTTGAGTTCAAGCCCTGGCACCACAAAAAAAACCATAAATTATTTAAATTCATTTTGCACTTGTTGAGTTTTGTGAGTTCATTTTGGGTCTATGAAAAGCATGTGAAAGACAGTTGGAAATGTAGTTGATGAGGTGATTCCTGTTTTTTATCCTTCCAAGTATCCACCCCTGCGAATATATATCGTCTACTTTTATGAGGAAAATAAAAGGTCTAGAGCTTCCTCCTTGGCAAATACTAAGGTTTTGCTCTATTTCTACTGAAAGACTGGATTCTGTTCATGAAGAATGAATCACACATGAACATTTTCTTACCTGTGCAAGGCAATGCCTTTGGTTGAGGGTCATGCCCTAGGGCAAAGAAGGGGCAAATGGATGTAACTCTACACCCAACTTTCAATTAGCTACAATCAGTGCTGCAGATAACCACCATACTCCTGTGGTACAACACTCTAAACCCAACTTGCTTTGAATAAGAGAACTCGAAACCCTATTCCTTAATTAAGGCCCTAGAGAAAAGACCCGAAGCAAACTGTCATTTTATAAAAATCCTTTCACATCTACAAGTGGTATGATTTGAGTGGTGTCAAAACATACACCTCCCTCCCACCAAAAATTACCTTCCCATTGCCTGAAATTGCAGCATTACAGGCCTGCCTCTGATGTAGACACCCCAGGGAGCGTTGTTAAGTGCTTTGAGTCATCAACACTGGAGTGTGACTTTGTTTAATCAGCTGGTTTCCCCAAACAGCTTGCTGAACAGCAGGGAAAGACTAGCTCTTCTCATTGTAGCAGAGGAAGGTTGAATTTGCAAACTTGGGGTACTGCCCTAGAGAAAACATGGCAGGTGGACTGTAAGGTGGGCTGTGGGAACATGTCAGGGACTCATGGAGATGGAGAAGGCACGCTGGGAGGAAGGTAAGCCTAGAAAAGAAACACCAGCATCCTTGAAACTGATTTGGCTTCAGTGCCTGGCACTATTGAAAAGGCTTCCTAAGTGATTTCATTATTCGTTTCAATATTCCTCTATGAAAGTTTTTTTTTAAAGACAGAAATATTAAACTTGAATGTTGACTTGCCAGATTCTAATTTGCTTTGTTTATCCGCTTCCCAGAAGAATTACTAGTCCCTCACCATAGACTTGCAAAGTCATTTATATGCTTCACAATGAAGTTCCCTTCAGAAGAATCACTCAGTAATGTAATTAAAAATGAAACCCTTCACTTCGCAGCTTTAAAATGCAATCGTAACAACATTTCCTGGCTAGGATCTAACATTTCAAGGTTCTGTCTTGTGCTGAACATCGAACTTTCGTGGTAGACATTAACTACAGCAAAATGGTCCTGCAGAACCAGCAGCTCACGGCCATATATCTTTTACTTGCTCAGATCAATGTTGTGATTATAATTAAGAATGCATACTTGTGTCTGGGATGAATCTTCACATGGAAAATAAGATTTAAGATAATTATTTTCTTTCTAGTCTATCCCTACTTCAAAGGAGAATGCGTAGTTAGGGTTTGGCAGGGGGAGTAAGAATATAATGACCTGCCCTAAGCTAGAAATCACTGTCGTCTGTGAACAGAGGAGGAAGTACAAAGGATGTAGTCCTGGTGTAGCCAAAATGTTCCATATAAGATTGTCCATAGGGCTAGGAATGTGGCTTAGTGGTAGAGTGCTTGTCTAGCATGCATGAAGCCCTGGGTTTGATTCCTCAGCACCACATATATAGAAAAAGCCGGAAGTAGTGCTGTGGCTCAAATGGTAGAGCGCTAGCCTTGAAGAAAAGGAAGCCAGGGACAGTGCCCAGGCCCTGAGTTCAAGCCCCAGGACTGGCAAAAAAAAAAAAAAAAAGATTTCCTGTGGAAGAAAGAGAGGTTTTGTTTCTTCTTTAAAAATGTGTTCAGGAGCCTGACTCCAGGAATTGAGGGTGTTTATGAGCACCCCTAAACATGAGTGCACAGTTAGATGAAAAGCCCCAAGAGTGTCATGAAAGTGGCAGAAGTGACATGAAGTGGTAAGCAAGGAGTTGATGTTAGGATGAAAGGTTCTAGGACCACATATACTTGTTCCCTCTGGGACTAGTGTTAGAATGTAGGTTCACAGAAGTAATCTAGAAGGTAGAAGTCCCCAAGAGAGCAGGACTATGTCTTTGTCTTGCTGCATCTCCAGGGTCCAGCACCAGGTAACCACTCCACTGATTTCTGCTGACCGGCTGAATGATTTATTCCCTTCACTGAAGACCCCAAACTGGAAGCTATGGGAAATGGAGCAGATGTTCTTCTAAGACCTGGAAACCTGAAGAGAATGTGGAGAACTTTGCCTGACTATTCCATCTGACATAGTCAATACATAAAATCAAAAAAGAACAAAGGAATGTTTCTACACTCAAACAAGAAGAGAGAAAACCCAGAGGAGTTTGATTTCACTGGGATGAGAGGGGCTGACTCTAAGAGGGACAAAGTTGCGGGGAGAGGATTAGCTTTTAAAGAGAGAATCACTATAGCTAGCTAGGAGAGTGGCTTGTGGAATAGTGTCTGCCTAGCAAGCACAAAACCCTGAGTTCAAACCCTAGTGTCTTTAAAACATAAAACTAAAACGGGTATGACTGTCGGGTCCATTCCTCCACCCTTAAAACAGAAAGGAGACTCAATGGCAAGAAAGTAAAGCTGTGCGTTGCAGTTGTGTGGTCTGCAGGAAGCCAAGGGAAATACTGTTTGGTGCAGGCCCAAGATGGTAAGAGAGAAAGGGGGGGAGGTAGGCAAAGCTTATTTGGAATTTGGAGTCTGTGTGGTGGGTGAGGTCTGACCACCACATTGAACATCTGAATTCCTGGTGAAAGCCCTGTTTTGCCTCTTCTCCTGATGGTTCAGATTATGGAGGGCTGGATCTTTATTTCCTGCTTTCCTTTTAGGGGAAATTAATAAGCAAAGGAAGACACGCACTTGGGCAAACCTCCCAAGACTGCTCAGTAAACACAGAATGGGAATATCTTCCTCTGGTTTTGGGGTGGGGGGTTAATTGTATACATGTTAATTAGCTTGACTGTGGTGATTATACGTGTGTGTGGATGTCAAATCAAGTAGCATACCTTGAATGTGTACATCTTATTCTAGTTTTCCCAAAGAGTCAACAGCAAGCCTTTCACCTGCTTTCTTTCATACTTTTTGGAAAGTGAAGACCCCAGAGAGGAAGCCATATACTACTAATTATCTCCCCATGCTGTGTGCTATTTCAAACCCACAGTCACAGTCTTTAAAATCCTCTACCCTCCCATCACATTCAAAGTTTAACCTCTGCTTTGAAACTTCATCTCCGTGGAAGTTTCCAGAAAAGCTCACCAAAGGAAATAAAAACTGCAAATGTCCACAAGCTTTCCAAACAACAACTATATATATATATATATATATATATATATATATATATCCCTCACCCAAACATTTTCAAGTTTAAAACTGCCAGGATTTTCCCTAGCTTGAGGCAAAAAATGACTCTTTTATTACATGGGGAAAAGGAGCATGAAATCTCACAGGCCTTTGCCAAAGCTGAAACTCTCCGGGTATGCCTTGAGAAGGAAAGGCCATGGAGCAGGCCATGGAAGGCACGCTGTCTAATTGGAAGTACATGGATCTCACTGGCTCCATCTTTCAGATATACCAGATCTCCCCTACTTGTTCTCTTTGGTTCCCTGAAGACAGGCAGGCCTGTGGCATCAGCAGAGGTTCTTTTGCAGGAAATGCACAATGCAAAGGGCAGGCTCAGCATGACAGGCCAGAGGGCTCAGGCAAAGCAAGCCTTGTTTCCTACTTGTTACTTCATAACCCTTCCCAACAACTTCCTATGGATGTTTAGGTGATAGGAATTTCTTCTTTAGGAACATGATGTTTTCCAAGCGAAGAGATCTTTGGGTAAGGGCTGTGGGGACAAGATTGTCTGGTTTCCACCCCTGAATTTGCCACTTGCTAGCTGTGTATCTTCAACAGGTTAGTTTGATCTGCTTAGCATAGCTTCTTTATCTGTAATATGGAGTCGGTGGAGTAAATGGACAATTAGAGGAGAGATACATAAAGTGTTGGCAGATCAAGTATGAACTTCCTTTTGACTTCAGTGACAAATTCAGTGTTCTTGTCCTATGGAATGAGTCCCTAACTCAAGAGTTGAAATCTTTGGTGATACAGTTATCAGGAGCAAATTCAGTCTCTACAAATTTCAGAGGGATTTGAACATTTTGGAATTTCAAGATTTGAACTACAAGCCAACTTACTCCTGACTATATATTTCATAAGAACAAATTATCCAATACATTATTTCCTTAAATGATACACAACACACGTGCTTAGCAAGCAAACTCTTCAATTTCCATAGGAGATAGATAAAAAGCTGAGAACCAATTAGGAAGATCCCATGAAATATTGATCCCGCACAGATTTGCCATATAATCTGGAAAGTTTGATTGATCCATTGGGCAAAATAACCTGTTTTTGCCTTTTTGTTTTTCAGGCAATTACAACTAGTAGAGTAGAAAATGTCCCAGACAGACCCTTTATGCACTACTGTCAAGCATTTTGGGATAGATTAGGGTTTGCAGCCCCACAGAAAGCACTGGAAGCATCCTGTCCTATGCAGGTAAGATCATCATCCACCATGAAACTCATGCCTAGAAACTGTTGATGCTACCATGTTCATATGCATCTTCTCGCAGAGGGTTCTTTCTTAACACTTTGTTTAAAATTACTTCTTGAAAACTTAAATAGAAATTGAATGAATAGATAGTCAATTTGAAGGAAGTGATCAAGACTATTAATGTCCGTTTGAAGCATCCAAAGAGCAACTGTTCCTGGCTATTCTAAAAAGTGAAAGCAGCCAGGCACTGGTAGCTCACACTTGTAATCCTAGCTACTCAGAGACTGAAATCTGAGGATCAAGGTTCCAGTCCCAGCAGGAAAGTCCATGAGACTCTTGTCTCCAATAAACTGCCAGAGAAGCTGAAAGTGGAGCTATGGCTCAAGTGGTAGACAGCTAGCCTTATAGAAAAAAAGTTTATAAACAGTGTCTAGGCACTAAGTTCAAACCCCAGAAACTGCACACAAAAATTAAAGCATTTTCTCCTATAAGATCTGATTTTTCCTGTGGGGAGACTCTCAGAAAGGAAAAGGCAACATTAGGGTATAAAGCAGATTTAACAACCAGACAAGTTTTGTGGGGTGTGCGTGAGTGTGTGTGTGTGTGTGTGTGTGTGTGTGTGCATCTGTATGTACTAGGTCTTGAACTTACAGCCTTTCTGTCTCTCTCTGTGTGTCTCTCTGTGTCTCTGTCTCCGTCTCTCTCTGTGTCTCTCTGTGTCTCTGTCTCTGTATCTCTGTCTCTCTCTCTCTCTCTCTCTCTCTCTCTCTCTCTGCTTTCTTCTCACAGCTGACACTCCACTATTTGAACCACACTTACAGTCCAGTTTACTACTGCTTAAATAGAGATAGAGTATCATTTCTGCCCAGGCTGGCTTTAAACTCTGATCCTCTGCACATGAGCCTTCTGAGTAGCTGGATTGCAGGCATGAGCTGTCAGTACCTAATTAAACAAATTGCTAAAACTTTATTTTTATCATCTGCAAAATGGGGAATGACAAAAATAGTTCCTTCCTTACGTGTTGGATGGCCTGGGGTGATCTATGCAAAAACAGCATATCATGGCCACTCAATATTATATTTGCTATTATAATAAAACCTTCAGCCATGTAGAAAAGACCTGAGCAACTCACAATTCTTAGGCCTATGATTGTGCCCAAGATGTATACAGGGAATGAGCTGATCAGGAGGGCAAGTACTAGGATATCACCTAAATTGTAAGGCACCATCAATGGCCTGCCTGAGATAAGCACAGTCCTGAGAGTGGCCTATCAGCATGCTTCTCACTCGGATTTACACAGGCCCGAGCAGCACAGGGGCTGCAAAGCTAGCTCCAGCCATATATTGAACACAAAATAGATTTTTCTGGGGAACAACTGAAGTACCTGAATGGAAAACATTATTTTAGCTCCCTATAGGGAGTGTGAATCCAACAGTAGTAATAGAGCCATCTTCTATTTGCATAATCATTTACAAAGTAAATGTTTGTCATTTCATTGACAAATGAAAATGTTATTGCATTTAATCCTTGCATCTATCAAATAGGGCCAAGAATGCTATCTTCTAATCCCCATTGACAGAAGAGTTCATAGCAATGTGCAGAGGTTAAGTGACTTGCCTGAGGATAGACAGAAAATGTGACAAATCAGTTATTAGTGTGACAGGGTATTCATTAAGGTAATATCAGCTACTCTCACAGACACCAAAATCTCAACTATTTAATACATAGGTCACTTATTACTTGGCTCTGGAATAGTCCAAGATGGTGATCTATTTATTGAAGTGGTTCAGAGATCTGGGCATCTGATATGACTCCATGAAAATGGACTTTGTCTGCATCAAGAGAAAAACATTCAGGGCAGGTTTCTGGTGGTCAGGCCCAGAAAGATAGCTAGATCAGAAGTGATAGAGTTATCATTTCTGCTCACCTTCTGTTGCTTAGAACTAGTTACATCTCACTGCAAGATTGCCTGGGGGCAGGGGGCTGGGAATATGGCCTAGTGGTAGAGTGCTTGCCTAGCATGCATGTGAAGCCCTGGGTTCGATTCCTCAGCACCACATATACAGAAAAAGCCAGAAGCAGTGTGTGTCCCAAGTGGCAGAGTGCTAGCCTGGAACAAAAGAATGCAGGGACAGTGCTCAGGCCCCAAGTTCAAGCCCCAAGACTGGCAAAATAAAATTGCCTGGGGAATGAAGTCTGTTTTCCCCAGGAGAACACACTATGGAGAATCACATTGGCCCATCTCAGCCACAGCCAGGAATCCACATCACCTGGCTTCAAGTCCAGTGTTATTTCTTTTATGCTAGGTTCACACTGTAATCGATTTTTAGTGTGTTGATAGGTATGCTTTGCAGAACCCAAGATGTGAAGGACATTTTGCAGACCTTAACATAGAACACAATCAAGGGACTTTGAAAGTTGGGAGAATACAGACTAAAATGGTCAATAGCAGGGTCAAAGACACAATGATAGCATGGAACAGCAATACACGAGGTCCTTTTAGCTCCTGGGCAAGTTCAAGGGAAAACCTAGATATGATGTCAACGACACTGTGCTGATGAACTGAAGCGAGTGTCACAACATTTCTCAGAGGAATCTCTTGACCTCACCACCATCCAAACTAAGACAGCATGAGGAATGATATTTTAAAGCCATAAAAACAAAACCTTGGGATCTGGTGTTCTATATTTTAGTCTAAATATCAGGTTTTCCTAAGAGCTCCTTAGGATCAGCCATTTGATCTTTAATCACTACAATTCAATATTTATCACAGAGCTTGTCAGAAAAAGCGTCTCATTTATTTTAATTGTAAAGATGATGTAAAGAGGAGTTACAGTTCCATAAGGAAGGAAATGAGAACAATTCTTGTCAAACATGGTTAACCCTCCCTCATGATCTCCCACTTTCCCTCCTCCTCACTCCACTCCTCCTGACTCCCCTCCCCGCAAATTCTAAAGTTCATTTTCAACAGAGTTTCTTGTGAGTATCACTCTTGCATTGCTTCACCTTTTGCCCTTTGTCTCACCATTCTGTGATTCCCCTTTCCATCCCCAAATCAGATAAACATATACAAGAAGAAGCTTTTCATTTGGGGGAAGAAAAAGAGGAAAAGAGGGAAGGAAGAATGATGAGAGGGACATGTGTCCCCATTCCATCTTATAAGACTCAGCAAGTCCCCATTTAAATCAGCGAATTCTTACTAGTGTCAGCAAATGGGTAACTTCTTTGTCCATTTAATGAATAATTAAGAATTTGCAACGATCTAAGTCAGTGGTCCTATATCACCAAAGGAACTTTTCCTGCTTTGATAAGTGCAGTATAATGTGAATTATTTATGAGATTTTTGTGGTATATTTTGTAAAACTGATAAAGATTTAGTAACATGAGCCACCACTAGCTCTCCATGGTTGATTGTCACAGGCATTACTAAGGGTTAGAAGCATGGTGAGGCAAAAAGATAATGCTGGACACACGGATACCATGGACTGGTTGACAATGTTGGAAAGAAGTGACCTACCAGGACTCTATGCTGTGTCTCCTTCCTGAAAGGTATAGGGGCAAAAATCTTAGTAACACAAGTCTCCTTGGAATTGACTTATGATATTACATTGAAGAATTTTTATAATGGCTGAACTATTTGAAAATCACATTCTAAATTAACAAGAATGAAATGTAAATCCAAGCTTTGTCCCAATATATAGAACCTGAATCCAATTATGAAGAAGCATCAGAAAACCCAATTCTAGAGTTGTGTGGAACAAAGAGGTTATGCTCCTTAAAAGCAAGTCAGTTATAATAAGAAAGAAAAAAGAAAGAAAGAGAGAGGGGGGAGGGAGGGAGGGAGGGAGGGAGGGAGGGAGGGAGGGAGGGAGGGAGGGAGCCAAGAAGGAAGGAAGGGAGAGAGGAAGGAAGGAAGGAAGGGAGAGAGGAAGGAAGGAAGGAAGGAAGGAAGGAAGGAAGGAAGGAAGGAAGGAAGGAAGGAAGGAAGGAAGGAAGGAAGGAAGGAAGGAAGGAAGGGGAAAGAAAGAAAGAAAGAAAGAAAGAAAGAAAGAAAGAAAGAAAGAAAGAAAGAAAGAAAGAAAGAAAGAAAGAAAGAAAGAAAGAAAGAAAGAAAGGAAGGAAGGAAGAAAGAAAGAAAGGAAGAAAGAAAGAGAAAGAAAACCTTACCAACTGTTCTAGATTAAAGGATAGTGAAGGTGTTACAGCTAAATGCAGTACTTGATCCTAGGTTGGAATATGAATAGTTCTTTTAATTGCTCTGAAAGATGCTATTGAAACCATCAGAAAAATTTCAATATGGATACTAGCAACTGGTGGCATATCAGTGTTCAATTTCCAGAATTAGATAATTGCACTGTGGTTTTGTGAGAGAATGTCATTACATACTGAAATATTTAGAGGTAAATGGTCATGATGTCTGCAAGGTAGCCTCAAATGGTCCTGCACATAATACTAACAATAATATATAGAAATATATGCACATATATACAGGGTTTGGGAATCTGTGAGAGCAGCTAGTGTTACCTTAACCAATAGGTATTTTGACTTGTGATTGTCTTATCTTCTGGAAAATACCAATAAGCAAATCTAGGAGAAATTTTATGGAAGTCTGTTATACTATTTCTTCCATTTTCTGTAAGTTTGAATATTTTCTTTACAAAAATAAAGAATAAAAGTCAAGCAATAGTGGCTCATGTTTGTAATTCCAGCTACTCAGAAGGCTGAGATTTGAGGATCATGGTCAAAACCAGCCTGGTCAGGAAATGCCATGAGAATTAAAGCCATAAATGGAGCTCTGGCTCAAGTGGTAGAATGCTAGCTTTGGGACAGAGCCTAGGTCCTGAGTTCAGGCTCTACCGGTGCATGTGTAAGGGAGTGCATGCACACATGCGTGTGCACACATACACACACACACACACACACACACACAATACCCTTACTCAGTATCAGCAAATGTTAAAGAACAGAATAGGTCTTTAACACTATGTTTGTAGACCTTGAATTCTCAAATTACTTATTATTCTTGGAACATAGTATTCCTCACTAAATATATAACTCCCATGCAAAAACGTATGTGTGAGCCCTGCACTGGTGGCGCACGCCTATAATTCTAGCTATTCAAAAAGATGAGATCTGTGGATCATGGTTCAAAGCCATCCATGAGGCTCCATACAAGCACACAAAAATCCAGAAGTGGAGTTGTGGCTTGAGTGGTAGAGCACTAGCCTTGAGAAACAAAGCTCAGGGACAGCACCCAGGCCCTGGGTTCAAACCCCAGAACCAACACACAATAAAAAATAATATATATGTGCGATATATTTCTTTTCTCAAGTACAGAAAATATAGCCATCTGGAGACCCTGAGATATAGACACTAGCAGTTGGCTGGACTTCCCTTAGTAAAAACCTGCTGCAGAACTCAAAATTAATGCCCCCATCAAAAAGAGAAATGACTATCAGATTCACTTGTAGAGAACTGGAATGGCAGTTGATCCAACTTCAGATGCTAAGAATCCATCTTATTTGGGATTAAACAAAGGTTCCTTTTGTGAGCTCCTGATATTTGGCATTTTGCTTGGGAAGCTGAGTGGGTGGTTTGGGAGTCTGAATGACCTTCTTGGATGAAGGGACTGGAACACTTGTGGGAGAGATAGGAAAGAGAGTGACGGAATAGTTGAGGATTCAAAAGAAAATCTAAATGGAGTTCAGCTCCAGTTGAACCCGGCCTCCTCTTCCTGCATGCGGTATCGCAACAGTTACTTTCTCTATAGCAAGGGACTGTTAAGCACACAGGGAACAAGGATGGAATTTATTGTGCCAGGTTACTTGTTGTTCATAAATTATTGTGACTAGATAAAAAAGAACATGTTATGCCTGAGCCATCTGCTTAGAAACAGAAATAGCTTTGTAGCAGGCGGTCTTTCTAATGGTGTTTATTGTGGTAAGACTTTTTTTTTTTTCCAAAAAATCATTGGTCAAAGGTCCAGTGATTTACCTATTTGCCTATTGAATTTTAGATCTCCCATTTCATAAGCCATTTTTCTTCAGAGATTAGATGACTGGACTAGGTTTATTAGCAAACTGAAAAATCCTATTAATTTGAAGAAAATAGCCATACTGTTCCTCCTAAAACTAATTGTTTTCTTTGTACCTACACTGCCTAGCTTAAAGCCTTAAAATGCTATTTAAGGCCTTAGGAAATTCCAACCTGAAATCGATTTCCTGTTCATACTCCCTCCACCCGACCACCACACAAATTCATGCCCTTCTTCTAGTTACTAGGAGACTTAGAGTTCTTCAAACCCCAACTAGACACATATTATTTCCTGTTTTGTCTTCTAGCAATGATATCCCTGCCAGCTCTACCTAATAAATGCATACTTATCCTTAAAAATCAATCCTAAATATCACTATTTTTACAGTGCCTGTTATGACTTCTTCCTTATCCTCAGGTACAATGAACATGCTCTTCCAATAATACTTATATTTGGCCTTCTGTCAAAGCCACTGACACAGTCTTCTAGAATGAACTACCTGAAAAGCTCTTTGAACAACTTGAGGATAGTGACTCTGTTCTATGCATCATTGCATTCTCTTTGCCTTGAACACTTGGTGCTATCTAGCTGATACTCAAGGCAAAGTATACCATGGGGTATATGTTTAAAGAAATGTAAGTCAGCATACAAAAGAGATGCCTGCACACCCATGTTTATAGTGCAGCATTCACAACAGCCAAGGTTTAAAATCAGCCTAGGTATCTATCAACAGATGAATAGATAACGAAAATGTAGTGTTACACACACAAACATACACAGTGTGGAGTAGCTTTCAGCAATAAAGAAGGAAATTATATTTTTTTCAGACACATGGCTAAAAGTATAGATCTCTGTTTAAATGAAATAAATCAAGCTCAACATCCTGTTCTCACTTGTATGTGAATCTAGACCTAAAAAAAAAATATTACATGACATGAATGTTAGGGTGAACTTATTCTGTGCACTTTAAAAATGAATAAGCCAAGTTATGCATGAATTCCTTATGGCTGGCATCCTTTCCTGTGTGCCCCATTCAAGAATATACTTCAGTGTTTGGGACGAGATAGATGGAGGTCTGGGGATATGGCCTAGTGGCAAGAGTGCTTGCCTCCTATACATGAAGCCATGGGTTCAATTCCCCAGCACCACATATATAGAAAACGGCCAGAAGGGGCGCTGTGGCTCAAGTGGCAGAGTGCTAGCCTTGAGCAAAAAGAAGCCAGGGACAGTGCTCAGGCCCTGAGTCCAAGCCCATGACTGGCCAAAAAAAAAAAAAAAAGATAGATGGAATAAGGAGGAAATCTGGCCTCTATTCCCTCTCAGCCTATTTGTATAGCAACTCCTCTGACAGCCCTCCTGCAAACCAATGGCCACAATTGACTAATGGCCACAATTGACTACTGAAGGAAGCTTTGACACACAAAAATAATCATGCATCGTACCATGACCCCCCACCACCACCACCACCATTACCAGCACTACATCTGTGTTGGCCAGATTTGACAGTAGCATTATTGGAACATGCTACAGGCCATTCTGGATGGACCGACTAGAAGACCTCAGGGATACCCAAATGTAAACTATGTGGTGATTCTCTACAAGCACTGGAGAGCTTTTCTGTAATACAACCTTTCCTGCTCAGCCTATCAGGACCATCACTCAAAGCTCTGAAAACAATATTAGCTCCCATTCATCACCCCTTCTCCATTATCCCTAATGGCATGAGCTCAATATGCCATTATACAAATAATCTACTGCTACTTGCTAGTTGAATTACTTTTACCCACTATGTGTCATCTATATCTTCCTCCAAGAAAGTTGACAGTCTTCCTTAGTGGCATCATTTGTTAATCAGATTCACACAAATGAAAATTGCTTGGAATTTGCAAACTCACTTGCTAATGAAGGTATTCAGAATAAAAAAAGAAATAGTAAATAAATAGAAAAACCACAAAATTCTCTGTCTTCTAAGACACATGCGTATCGTAAGGACAATTTAGTAAATCCCACTCTATCTTGGTGAACTTCATTGTCCACAAAAAACTACCTTGCTTTAAAAAGATACAAAAAGGCTGGGCATTGGGAGTTCATACCTGTGATTCTTGATACTCAGGAGGCTGAGATCACAGTTCAAAGCCAGTCAAGGCAAAAAAAAATGTCAATGAGAGTCTTACCTACAATTAGCCACCAAAAAAGCTAGAAGTAGATCTGTGTTTCATAAGGGAGAGTGCTAGCCTTGAAGAAAATAACAAAGGTCAAGGACAGCACTCAGGCCCTGATTTCAAGCCCCAGGACCGGTGTGCATGTGTGTGCAAGCTTATGTGTGCATGCAAGCACAAGGATACAAAAAGGAAAAATGCACTTCACACAAAGCAAGTCAAGGACTCATTTTGTCCCATGTATTTCCCTTCAGTTAAGCAGTTTAGAGATTTGTGGAGAGGTGACTGATGTAGAAGTGACTTAGCATCCTAGAAAATGCAGCCTATGGCCAAGCCGAAGGACTGGGATCCATTTGTAGTTAGTCCTACTGTCTGAGTATACAAGGGCAGAGCAGTATGGCAGCCACATCATATTTACTTTTAAATGAAAAACTCCATCTATTTGAAGAGACAAACATTGCAGCAAAGAAGATATATGTATGGACAATAAGCACATGAAAGAATGCTCAATATCAGTCATCAGAGAAATGAAAATTGACACTACAATAATGGCTAATTTTTTTTAAAGACAATACCAAGCAGTAGTAAGATTATGGAGAAACTGGAACCTTCATTACCTTGCTAGTGGGGATGTAAAATAGTATAGTTGATAATGGAAAACAGTTCATCATAAGTTTAACATGTGACCCAACTATTTCACGCCTAAGTATCTACCCATGAGAAATGCAAACATAGGTGCACAGAAAGACTTGCATGCAAATGCTCATCACAACATCACTCCCAGTATATTCCCAGTATAACTAACCTAAATAGTGAATCAATAAACAAAATGCAGTACAGATATAACAATAGAATGCTACTCAGCAATGAGAAGTAACAAAGTGTTATATGTTAGAGCATGAACTTCAAAAACATCTTGCTAAAATGAAAGAAGCCATATGCAAAAGGTCTATCTATTTCAACAGACAAATCTATAGAGATAGAAAATAGATTTACAGTGGTCTTGGGCTGAAGGTAGAAAGACAGATAAATGATAGACGGATGCAATGAATCTCACAGCAGTTCTAAAACGTTCTGAAAGTAGGGTGTGGTGATAGTTGTGCAAATCGGTAAATTCACTGATTGAAATCATTAAATTACACACTTTAATGGGTGAATTTTATCTCAGCATCTCAGTAAAATTTTCCAAGGAAGTTTTAATTAAGAGTGACATTTTGGCGGGGCACTGGTGGCTCACACCTATAATACTAGGTACTCAGGAGGCTGAGATCTGAGGATCACGGTTCAAAGCCAGCCCAGGCAGGAAAGTCCATGAAACTCTTATCTCCAATAAACTACTCAAAAAAGTTGGAAGTGGCGCTGTGGCTCAGGTGGTAGAGTGCTCACCTTGAGCAAAAGAAGCTCAGGGACAGAGCCCAGGCCCAGAGTTCAAACCCCAGAACCAAGGGGGAAAAAGAGTGACATTTTGCACACCAGCCCTTTCATCCTATAGCTTCTCCCTTTGTAGTCTGCTTGTGCTCAAGACCCCCAGGAACCTCCCCAGAATCCATTCAGTTGTCTTGGGGGGGATGGCATGGCTACCATCGATGGTACTAACCTGGTTTCTACATGCTCATATCTGAATGGAGATCTTCAGAGGCTAGTTTCCCCCAGCAAACAATTTCTTTTTATTACAGAAACTTTTTTTATTTAAAAGGTGATGAGCAGGGGGGTTACAATTACATAAGTAAGGTAATGAGTGCATTTGTTTTTAAATACTGTTACCCATCCCTCATTCTTTCCTGTTTCCCCCTCCCTACTCCCTTCTACCCCAAGTACTGAGGTTGATATCCAGCAAAGTGACTAGTATCAATGTTGCATTGGTTCATCCTTTGTCCTGCTGTCTCTGTGATTCCTTTTCCCTTCTTCATATCAAATCATCTTACATACAGGACACAAGGTACAGAAAACTAAGAGAAAAGAAGGAAAGAAAGAGAGAAAGAAAGAAAGAGAGAAAGAAAGAAAGAAAGAAAGAATGAGAGAGGAGGGAGGGAGGGAGGGAGGGAGGGAGGGAAGGAGGGAGGGAGGGGAGGGAGGGAGGGAAGACAGACAAACTACATATACATATAGAACATAGTAAGAACCTCTTGTTCCCATATCTTGGAGTTCATGTTGATATGCTTCATTGTATATGGTCCTATGCATAAAGCAATTGAGTTATTTTTTGACAGTCCTGGGGCTTGAGCTCAGGGCCTGGGCACTGTCCCTGAGCTTCTTTTGCTCAAGGCTAGAACACTTCCACTTGAGCCACAATGCCACTTCTGGCCTTTTCTGTTTAATGTGGTACTGAGGAATCAAACACAGGGCTTTATGTATACTAGGCAAGCATTCTACTACTAAGTCACATTCCCAGCCAGCAATTGGGTTATTGAGATCCCCTGTTAAGAAGAATGTCATAGACATATTCTAATTCTTACAAATGAGGGATACCATGCAACCTACTTTTCTTTGGGTCTGACTTACTTCACTTAATATAATTTTTTTCTAGGTCTTTCCATTTCCTTACAAATGGGGCAGTGTCATTCTTTTTTTATGAAAGCATAGAACTCCTTTGTGTGTGTGTGTGTGTGTGTGTGTGTGTATAAATATATATATATATATATATATATATATATATATATATCACATCTTCTTGATCCATTCATCTACTGAGGGACATCTGAGTTGGTTCCATATCTTAGCTATGGTAAATAATGCTGCAATGAACATGGTTGTGTTGGTAGCTTTAGTATAGCCTTGTTTGTGGTCATTTGAGTTAATGTCCAGGAGTGGAATTGCTGGATCATAAGGGAGTTATATGTTTAGTCTTTTGAGGAACCTCCATACTGCTTTCCAAAGTTGTTGGACAAGTTTGCAATCCCACCAACAGACAACTTCTACCACATTCTGAATCACCATAAACAGACATTGTTCATATCTGTCAATTATACTAGCATAGGTCTCTTGGGGTGAGGGAGTGTATTCATGTGGCAAAGAGGGGGTTCTCTTGGTCTTTAGGAGTTGGTAGAGTGTTCTTATTTCAGAAATATTCTCTGGGGTGCCCTACTCCTTTTTCCATGCCAGTTTTCATGCCAGTTTCTCTCTTGAGTGTTTTAATGAGCAGTTACTATGTGTGCCACATAGTACGTGTGTATATATATGCATGTACTCTGTGTGTTTACATATGTATATATACATATATAAACAGAATATAAAGAAATGACTTGTCCAAACTAATCATTAAAACCCAGATTTCACTGTAGTACCTGTGTTCTTAATTGCTATGGATTATGCTGCTTCTCAAAAAAAGTCCCTTGTGTTTAATCCTGCAGATTATTTAGTGATGCTGATGTGTTCAGTTCCATTTTATAAACAAGAAAATAGGATTGGACTATAGATTTTCTAATTTCCAGCTGGAGGGTTTTGTTCCCTTTTACTATTAACTGTCTCTTCTCACCCTTTTTCTTCAACATCTTCTTAAGCTTGAGCATGCATTAGAATCACCTGGAAAAAACCCACAATATTTGAGGCTCAACATTACAGTTTGGATCCAGCAAGTCTAGGGCCAAGTTTGCTAGTCCACAGTTCTAACAAATTCAAGTTCCCAGTAATGCTGATACTGCTTGCTGGTCCTGGAATTACAACCTGAGAAACACAACTCTACACCATACCACTCAACATGATTACATCCCAAAAAATTCTGTAAGATGATACTAAAAGCAGAAAGTAAGGTTGTATTGTTAGCTATGGGCACTCAAGACAATGCCACCGGAAGCAGAAGATTGGGCTCACACCATTGACCCTGCCTCAAGTCTGAATGGATCACCCCCGGGAGAATGTTTATAGCTATTTCATCAATCCTCCTCTACACATTCAGCCTGGCTATGTACTATTCTAATTCACCTCTCAGAGCCTAGACTTCTTTAGAAATCTAAATTTCTATTTGGCTTCTCTCACTGTTAATATATTTAGCCACACTTAGAATGCCTCTATCTGTATAAAGTGCTATGAGGCATAATACAGAAAGGTCAAGAACCATGGGTCATAAAGAGCTTGGTAAAACCTCAGATCCTTTCATTGACATTTGAGACTAAGCCATCATCTGAAAATGTGGATAGATTAATCCACTTCAGGACTTCAGCATGCTGTGATTTCAAGCTTATGGCAGTGCCCAGCACTTACAGGTACTCAGAAAGGATTTTGACAGGACTAAAGCCAGCAAATTTGGATCTTACTTAGGGATTTCCTAGCTTGTAGACAGCGAGCTTCTCTCTGCATGCCCTGTGGCATTTTCTCTGTATACTTGCAGGAGGGAGCAACGGCTCTGGTGTTCTGGGATCTCTTCTTTTAAGGTCACCAGTCCTATCGTCCTCATACTTAAAACTCCACTTAACCTTAATCACCTCCTTATATGCCATGTCTACAAATAGAATCTCATTGGGGTTTGGGACTTCAGATGGGGAAGGGAGCAGCAATAGGAACAATCCAGCTTGGCATGAAGCTCCCCAAAGGGTCAAAACTGGCTTTAAGCTTCAGGTGTTGTCAAACTCATAACTAGGGCACTAGGAAGGGAATTGCAAAGAGACTTTGATTTGTATTTATCTGTAAGTGATGGGTGGGTATGTTGGAGAAAAAGATAGTCACTGGATCACACTTGTAATCCTAGCTACTCAGGGGGCTGAGTTCTAAGGAACAGGCTCCAAGCCAGCCTGGGAGGAAGCTTGTGAGATGCTTATCTCCAATTAACCACCAAAAAGCCAGAAGTGGAGCTGTGGCTCAAGTGGTAGAGGGCTACCCTTGTGTGAAAATGCACAGAGACTGTGCCCAGGCCCTGAGTTCAAGCCCAGGACTGTCGCAAAATAAAATAAAAAAGATCCAGAGGCAGAACAGACATTGCTGCGCCTCAACGTTTCCAACTTATTAAATCTTAGACTTTGTATAAACCCAGTGCATTCAGAGCCCCATAAGAAACTATTCCTGTGACAATCTGTTGCTGACATAAAGTTTAGAATTAAAATAATCTCAGTTCATACTTTAATATTTTAAAGGATCCCAAACCACAGCAGTCATGTATAAACTACATTTAACTAGAGCCTGGAAGAGAATATGTCAAGGCAATCTTTCAGCAATCATAAACATGGACTCCATTTACATATACAGCTAGCCTTTCATATCCTTGAGTTCAGTATTCACGAGTTCAATGACGGATAATATTTGAAAGAAATGTACCTGTACTGACAGTGTATTAACTTTTTGCTTGTCATTATTCTCTCTTAGTAAGCAGTATGATATGACAATATATGACAACTGCTTACACAGCATTTATTTTGGAATAGGTATTATAAGTAACACAGACATTATTTAAATTATACAGGACACCATGCAAAGGTTCTATTCAAATAATCTACCATTTTATATGAGACACTTGAGCATCCACAGATTTTAAATCCTATGAGGGTCCTGGGACTAATCTCCTGTGCATACGAGATGACTATGTGTATATTTTTTTTAAATCATGTGTACTTACTCAGTAAACTCTCATTTTACTACCATATCTAGAAAAAAATCCTGATATTAAAACAGACGTGTTCTAAGTTTTATTATTAGACACAACTAAAATGAAATTATTGTTAGGACTAGTATTCAAACTATAGAATAGGAAAAGCAATTATGAACGTTATAGAATGAAAATAAGAAAAAAAATGTGCTGGAGTTGGGTGCCTAAGTAGCTCATGTTTGTCATCCTGTAATCATAGCTCATAAGGAGGCTGAGATCCAAAGGATCACAGTTCAAATGCAGCCCAGGTAGAAAAGTCTATTAGACTCCATCTCCAAAATAACCAGGAAAAAGCAGGTCTGGAAAAAGTCAGTAATAAAGAGAAGCACAAGTAGGAAGCCTGTAGTGCAATTTGGCCAAGACAAAGGGAGACTCTATCTAGAAAACAACCAGCACCTTGAAAATAACCAATACAAAAAGGCACTAGTGAAGTGGCTCAAGTGGCAGAGCACCTTGTTGAAAAGCACTGATGCCCTGAGTTCAAATCTTAGTACTTCCAAACAGAAGGAGGAGGAGGAGGGGGAGGGGGAGGAGGAGGGGGGAGAGGGAGGGGGAGGGGAGGGGAGGGGGGAGGGGAGGAGGAGGAGGAGGAGGAGGAGGAGGAGGAGGAGGAGGAGGAGGAGGAGGAGGAACACACAGGAGGAAATGATCCTAGATCTGGCTCTTTTAAGCAATTTTGTTGAGGTCAGTGAGCAACAATTGTAGTGATCTCCAAACAAGCTAGGATTTGAAGTGGCAAATAGAGCTCTCAGAAAATTATCAAATTAAACAACCTAAACATCAATGCTCCCAAAATGCCGAAAGTAAAATAGAAAGCTTGTGTTAGGGGAAAGCTTGATACTAACACATTTACTCAGTGACAGATTTAGGTAGCAGTTAACTACATACAGGCTGAGGCCTAAGATAGCCAAACAGACAACTCTTGTGCTTGTGTTTACATTTTGCTCCACTGTACATGGTGAGAATTACCATTCAACTCAGACCCTAGGAAGGAAGGGGACAAAAAATCTCTCCCTCACCCTGACTCAATAGCGTGAAAGCCCCTGGCACTGAGAGGAGCCCTAGTATATTCTTACTGACCTCCCCTTCCTCTCCTCCCCAATCCAGTCCATGCAGATCCCCAGGCCAAAATTTGGGGTGTCTTACTAAAAAAAAATCACTTCAAAAGCAATCAGGAGAAAGGAACTACAATCGGGAAAAAACAGATTTTTTTCCCCTTGTGGGTACTCAGCTTTACAAGAGTTTGTTTATAGTGGAGTAGAAATTAACCCAAGAAATTGAAAGTGGCTATAGCTCAGATTTTGAAATAAAACCCAAATGGGTGGTGATCTGGGAAATTCTCTTCTCTGCTGTCAGAATTCTGGGGGCCTGCATGCTAGGGCCGACAAGCCCAATGGCAGGAGCAGGTTGTCCTCCTCCTTTGCTTCTGGTAGTCCCACGCTGGTCCTGTGGCCACCAGGCTGGATGAAAGTGCCAAAGCCGATGGGGGAGTGGACAGCATTCCTACAGGCAGCCACTACTAATAACCCCAGTCAGCTTCAGCAGCTGAAATCAGAGTAACTCTTTTGAACTTACTAACACTTAAGTTTTCACTCCATAGAGATACAGTTCTGAGCAGCAGCAGAATTGTCAAGTACCATGATTTGTCTCTTTAGGATCCTCTCTCTCTTTTCCACATAATATTTGCTTTCCAAATAGCAAGCTCTGAAGGCCTGTGTCCCTCTCAAGCCTCCTTCACCCCAGGAAAAAAAAAGGCTACCTCCTCAACCTGTGTGTGGAGCCAAGCACTAAAGACGTCTTTGGTGATTGCTATGAACCCCTGCCTTTCATTGGGCAGAGGAGCCCGACGGCGAGGAAATACCTTACATGTACTTTTTCAAATGGGCAACAGCTCTCTGAAATGAAATCCTCCTTCAAGATCCAGTGCAAAAAGGTTCATGCACCAGATGAAACCCACAGGATACAAAAGCAAAATAAAGTGTGCCCGATAGAATGGATAGGTTTTCCAGGATGCAAACTGTGCTGTCAATGGCAGGAGTTCTTCCAAAAAGACTCCAGCAAAAGTGTAATGTGAAAATGTGTGGGTATTGAGCTCTATGGCAACTTCTCCTCACCTTCATAGGGTCATTAGGGAAACAGAGTACACCAGCTAAGTCCATTTAGGAATGAGGAAATCATGAAACCTTTGAACTGAAGCAAGTTGGCAATTTGTTCCTCTTTGTTTCCTTCAGTACTGATGAGGGCTTTCTACTAACCAAGATGTTAGATCAGCTCTGGAAATAGACCTGCCAACGAGTTTATCCAATGCCTGTCCTCATGGAGGTGACAATCAAGCAAGGGTACCTTAGATACTGAAGTCCCACTCCAAAAACACTCTCAAGATGCATCCCAACAACTTCTTGTTTGTTAGTCTTTTGTGCCAGGACTACAGCCTTGAACTATGCCAGAACTCAAGGCCTTGTGCTCTCATTTGGCTTTTTCACTCAAGGCTGAATCTCTGCCACTTGAGCCACACTTCCACTTTCTGCTTTTTGCTGGCTAAGTGGAGATAAGAATCTCATGGGGCAGGGAGAGGAAGGGTCACTCCTGTAATCCTAGCTACTCGGGAAGCGGAGATCTGAGGATTAGGACTCAAAGTCAGCCCGGGCAGGAAAGTCTGTATGACTCTTATCTCCAATGAACCATGCAAAAGCCAGAAGTGGAGGCATGGCTCAAGTGATAGAGTGGCTACCTTGAGTGAAAAAGCCAAATGAAAACTTGAGGCCCTGAGATCAAGCCCCAGTCCTGACACAAAAAAAGAGAGAAAAAAATCCTGTACACAAATGTCTATAGTTCTATTAATAATTTCCAAAAAGCAAAACAAGTGTCTTTAAATAACAAAAAAGTGTCTTTCAATAATGAATAATTAAACAGTAATATATTCATAATATGAAATATTATTCAGCAATTAAAAGGAACAAACTATTGATACAGGCACCAACTTAGAACTCAAGGGCATTAGGCTACATGAAAAAAGCCTACATAGCATGGTTTCCTGTTATATAACATTCTTTTTTTTTTTTTTTGGCCAGTCCTGGGCCTTGAACTCAGGGCCTGAGCACTGTCCCTGGCTTCTTTTTGCTCAAGGCTAGCACTCTGCCACTTGAGCCACAGCGCCACTTCTGGCCATTTTCTGTATATGTGGTGCTGGGGAATCGAACCCATGGCCTCATGTATACAAGGCAAGCACTCTTGCCACTAGACCATATCCCCAGTCCCTATAACATTCTTGAATTAATAAAACTATAGAGATATAAAACATCAGATTTGTGTCATCAGGGATTAGGCATTGTGGGGGTGGCTATCTATAAGAAGGTAGAGTGAGAGTTGTGATAATGGATAATGTGATAATTGACTTCTTCATTGTTATTTTTACTACATGAAATTACACGTGATGAAATTTCATGAGCCTATAGAAGCAGGTATGTGCACATAAATGCACACAAACAATTAAGTATATTATAACTATTGAAGTCTGAATAAGCTCTGAGGATTGTGCAAATGTCCATTTCTTGGCATTAATATTGTATATAATTAAGAAGTCACAATGGAGGTGGATGTAGATTGCACAAGACCTCCCAGTTCACGTCTTTCCAACTTCCTGTGAGTCTATAATGTTTTTTAAAATAAGAGCTTTAACTTTTTAATAAAAATAAGAGGCATTGATAATTTCAAAGATGATGTGACAAGCAGCACTGGATTCCAAATGAGCCTTCCAAAAACCCAGGAACTTGTCCAGGACAAGTTTTCACACTGCTTTATAGGTGGACAATGAAATACAGGAGCCAGACACTGCTGGCTCCTGCTTATAATTCTAGCTATTCTGGAGACTGAGATCTGAGAATTACAGTTCAAAGCTAGCCCAGGTAGGAAAGTCTGTGAGACGCTTATCTCCAATTAACCACCTAAAAGCTGGAAGTAGTGCTGTGGCTCAAGTGGTAGAGCACCTGCCTTGAGCAGAAAAAGCTCAGGGACAGCACCTAGGCCCTGTGTTCAAGCCCCACAACTGACAAAAAGAAAGAAAGAAAAGGACTCCCAATAAGCAGTTGCCTGAGGTCACTCAGTTATTAAGAGATGGTGAGAACACACAGCTAGTCTCACCTCTGATTATCATGCAACCCCAATGCTCTCTGTCTCCCTTCTTTCCAGGCATGAAATTTAATGTCAGGAATTCAGCTATACCAGAAATTCATTTCATTGTGTTTGCCTTATTTTTTCTTTTTGGTGCTACTGAGGATTGAACTCAGAGCCTCACTCTTGAACCATACAGCCAATCTCTTTTTACCTTCTTTTTTAGGTCAGGTCTTGCCTTTTAGGCCTGGGTTGATCTGAGTTGTGATTTTCCTGCTTGTACTTCCTAGTGTCCCAGAAGATGACAGGTCCACTACAACCAGCCATTGCGCTTCCCCTGTTGCTGGGATTACAGGCCTGTGCTACCATGCCCAGCTATTCATTGAGATGGAGTCTTATGAGCTGGCCTTGAACTGTACTCTCCTGATTTCTGCCTCCCAAGTAGCTAGGATTACAGACTTGAGCTGAGTCACTGTGCTTGGCTCATTGTACTATTCGAAGCTGAGTAAGTCTAAACAACCACCCTTTCATGTTTGTAAAAAGATTAATTTTTTTACATTATCACAGCTCTATTTCCTGTTCTGGTATCACACAAAAATCCAAGAGCTCTCTGATGCCTAGAAAAAAGGAAAAAGGCATTGCTAATTCACTGTGGTGGCAGCTGACATTGTATACTAAACTTCATCTCTACTAATAAAAAGTTGAGTGTAGTGACATACCTGTCATCCTAGCTACATGAAAACCATAAATAGTATGGTATAGACAAAAACTAAAACCCTAGTTGAAAAATAACTAGTTCAAGAAAAAACTGAGGAGAGGTTCAAGTGATGATGTTTCTACCTAGTAATCACAAGGTCTTGAGTTCAGACTCCAGTCCCACCAAGTCCCATCCTAAGTATATGGAAGGCTGAAAATCATGGTTCCATGGTTCCAGGATCATGGTTCCTTGTCAGCCTAGGCATAAAAGTTTACCAGTCCTTTTCTCAACCTGTATTTGGGTGCAGTGGCACATGCCTGTCATCTCAAGCTACATGGGAGGCTGAGATTGGGAAGATGATGGCTCCAGGCCAGCCCATGGAAGTAAAATCCACAAGATTTCATCTCTGTGGAAGAAGCTGAGTGTGGGACATGCCAGGGCATGTTACATCAGAAAGAGGCAACTAGCTGGCCCTGCCTGTTTCCCAGCCCCCGGGTCATGTGTGGCTATTATGCCAGAACCCGGAAAGGCGGTCCTAGCTGGCCACGCCTCCCAGCCTTGGGACCACTTGTGCCTAAGATGGCACCTGATGGTGAACCCGGAGGCGGTCCTGTGGGCTGTGACATAAAATTAGGCCACCTCTTAGGATTGGTCCCTCGGCCCTCCACCCTTGATGGACAGCTCAGGCCTCCCCTTACAGTCCCTAGATAGGTGCACGTACACCCCTCCCCTTCCTGCTGATCTTAGACCTGATTGGCTCCTGTGCCTTATATTAGTGGCACGTACTTCCCCAATAAACGAGATCTTGCGCTGACTTGACTCCCAGGCCCTCTGATTGTCCTCCGGTGAGGGAGGGCTGGGTGCGGCGGTCTGTCGACCCTTTCCTTGCTTGGCTCATCCGGTCGGGGTGTGCCTTCCCCATCTCTCCCATGGGTCAGGGGAGCGTGGGGGGCTAAAAACCCCAACAGCTGAGTATGGTGGTTATGTGCTTGTCATCACAGCTATAACAGGGAGCCTAAAATAGGTGGATCAAAAGCCAGGTACATGCCTAGGTAAAGAAGTGAGACCTTAGCCCAAAACTGACCAGCAGAAAAAGAGCTCAGTGTTACAATGCCTACCTTGCAAGCAATGAGTACTGAGTTCAAATGTAGTACTGCAAAAAAAGAGAAGAAAATGCTTTTGGAACACCTGTAATGAAGCTCATATATGTCCATTTCAGGGGCAAATCATACAACTGATATTTCTCTAAATTAAATTTCATACAACGTGAATTCAAAAGTTACTTGCAAAAATGTGATCATTTGACACATATATTATTAACACTCAATAAAATGCAACAATTTGTCAGAGAAAATGTTTTTCCAGTAAAATGTTACTTTTGCTTCTTTTTGTCCCAGTTATTGTTACCCATTATTATATTCTTTTGTGTGGTACTGAGGTTTGAACTCAGGTTTTTGTGCGTGCCAGGCAGAGTCTCTATCACTCAGATGCCTCGAACTCTCTTTTTGTGTTTAACAAGGTCTCCCTACATAGCTCAAGCTGACCTCATACTTGCTGTATGACACAGTCTGGCCTTGATCTGCCTGACTTAACCTCTTAAGTGCTGGGATTATAGGCATGTGCCACCATATCTGGCTTTCATTTCTTGTATTTATTAGCTATCCCTGTAGTTGTAGAAAATAAAAGTTCAACAAATCTGTACATGTTTGTTACCAGATATGTGATAGTAAAAACCTTCAAGAATAAAAATACATCAGGATAAAATTTGGAGGAAGAAATGAAATGCAAATATAATTTCAAAGAGCAGGAAGAAAAATGGTGGAAAATTTCTGTCAAAGGAAGAGCTTTTACATGGATGATGGTGACTGTCATCATGATATTTTGATTGCAGTAGGTAGAATATAAGAGTTCTCCTCTTAAATGTCAACATTTACAACATATTGATTGTTACATCCTTTGCAACTACAGTACTGAAATGTATGAAAGATTTCAGATATTGGCTGTGCAAATGTGAGGGAGTATGTGGTTTTTCAAAATTCTTTCAGGGTTGCAGAACCAAAGAAAGAGCTTGAACACATGGTGACTCATGTTCTTTGGTGATTGTCTCCCCAGCTATTCCCATACAAAGTACTTTCACAAGAGCTAAGGAAATTGGATGAGAGGATATATTGCTTGTTCTTAATATCACAAAAGCAAATGATGCACCGAAAAAAAAGGCAGGACTGGAAGAAAGAATTGCATATGACACCCATCTCAGTTTCGAGCAGAGAGAAATATTTCATACTTGGGGAAGGGAGATGGAATTAATTCTAGCCATTATACTTGAAACCCAAGCACTAGGCCTGCCACTTGACACTTGACACAAGCCTATTGGGCCGCTGGAGCTCTACTGGACCCAGAAGCAAAGAAATGGCCGCCACTCCTCCTCCTCCAACCTCAGGGACAAAGTGGAGAACAGAACATAAAAGTTACCTCCAGGACTTTGTCTCATATCTTAGTGCCAAGCCCACGGCAGTGAGACCAAGCACCCACTAGAAAGCAAAAACCCTGGACACAGGGCAGAGCTGAAGTTTTAGACCAGCCCCAGAATTAGGCAGAGATCTGTGTGACAGAGGAGCAGACTAGAGTTTCAGCCTACGTTATATCTGTTCTTACCAGGATCCTGGGGCATGCCTACTGTCTCCACAACTGTGCAGATTCCTATCAAACCAAGGTACAACCCTGCATCTTTGGTGGCCAGGGACTGTTCCTACTACTCATCACTCCAGCCAGGTCAGTGTTTGCAGGCAGAGTTTGGGGCCCCAGCAAGAAGCAAAGGACCTGTACTCCAGTGAGATGGACTCATGTTTTGGCCTGCTAATGCAGAATCTTGTAGCTGTGAGATTCAGGCACAAGTCAGCTTAGCATCAGTCTAGATAACCAAGAATCTGCCTTTACCAAGAGTACCCCAACATCAGGCTATCCAACATAGAATACAATCCCATTTGGTTGTAAGCATAGACCTTTGTCCTGGAACTTTAGCCCTTGTGCTCAAGTGTGCCTGAAGGTAGAGCCTACAGAACAGGCCAGGTACTCAAAGGGAAGAACCACAGTCCCAGTCTATATTCCAACTAGCATCGCTCATGGCTGGTTGCAAATAGTCTTGGGCTACAGCCTACCTTATCAATAGGCAACCCAGAGCAATGTGAGCCGTGGTCTATTTCAGTTATGCACTGGTCTTGACAAATTTTGGATATAACAAATTGGTGGCACTAAGAGCCATAGGCTGGATGTACATGCCTAGAGCTGACCCATCCACAGTGATTCTGCCCAGAACTGGGCAGAATCCTGCAATACCCAGGTACGACACAGTGAGTAGGCATACCCTCAACCAGGAAGAGGATCATAGGGATAGACTACTTTCTCTATGTAGTCCCCTGGTTCATTTTACGACACTATGAAGTTAGGACAATCCTGGTCTTGGATCAGCCTCTAGTACTGAAAAACTGATGACACACCAATGACAGATCTGGACACCATCAAGTGCTGAAATAGTGGAAGTAAGGATAGTTTCAGAGAAAATAAGCAGCCTGTTTAGCATTTCAGGAAAGACAGGCAATAAGTAAAGACAGATTAGGAACACTGTAATAAACGCCTAATCTGTCATTGCCTACATGATGTCATATGCCAACAAACATCAAGAGCTTTTGGAAACTATGACTTCATCTCAAATGGTCAAAATAAGGTCCCAGAAATTGAGCAGATAGTAATTACCAGTAAAAAAAACAAAAGATATTTATAAATATTTTTAATTGAAGAAAACTCAAGGAGCTACCAGAAAATACAGAAAGAGGATCCAATGTTCTAAACAGAATAAAAATATATAAGCATTTTTTAAATCAAGGAAAATTAGGCTTCATTGGCCTGGCACCAAATACCAGGGCAAAGTCCTATGTTCCCTGCACTTGAGCTGAAAAATACACTCAAAAAAAACTAAAACAATGATAGAAAAAAATCAACAACAGGATAGATCAATGAGAAGAAATAAAAACTGAACTTGAAGATAGACTATTTGGAAAAACATAGGCAGTGGAAAATAAAAGAATGAAAATGAAGTCAGGTACCAGTGGCTCCCGCCTGTAACCCTAGCTACAGTCAGGAGGTTGAGATCTGAGGATTGTGATTCAAAGCCAGCCTGGGTGGGAAAGTCTGTGAGACTCTTATCTCCAATTAACCACCAGAAAACCAGAAGTGGCGCTGTGACAAGTAGTAGAGTGTTAGCCTTGAGCTGAAGAGCTCAGGGACAGCGCCCAGGCCCAGAGTTCAAGCCCCATGGCCAACAAAAAAAGAAAAAGAATGAAAATGACTGAAGAAATTTCGTAAGAATGTCAAGACACCATTAAAGGAGCAAATATGTGAGGTTTTAAGAATAGCTGAAGAGTAGAACGCTATTCAAGGACACAATAGCAGATAACTTCTTCTCAAACTTAGAGGATAGAAATATCCAGGTACAGTAAGGTCAAAACGTACAAGTCAAACCTAACTCAACCGAGTCTATATCAAAACATCTATAATCATGCTTTCAAGGGTAAAGATAAAGAAAAATTTCTCAAGACTGCAAGAGAAAAGAAATAACATACAAGGCTATCCCAATTCATCTGACAGTCAGTTTTCAGCACAAATCTTATAGGCCAGGAGAGAGTAAGTAGGAGATTTTCACAACACTAAAGGACAAAAAGCCCACTGGCTTCCAAGAATACAATATCAACAAAGGTTTCCTTTAGAAATAAGTGAGAACTAAAGACAGTCTCAGACAAATAAAAGCCAAGAGAAAAGATCTCTGCCACACTTATCATAGAAGAAATAATAAAGGAATCCTTCAACTGGTACAAAGAGATATAATGAGAAACAAGAAAACAGGGGGAAAAAGTATACATTTTTGGTAAAAATAATTACACAAATTCAGAATGCTCCAATTCCATAAGCATGGTACAAAAACATTCACATCCTTAGAACATAAAGGCCAATTAAAAATAACTCCATTATAATATATTAAGTTATAGGCAACATAAAATAATATAAAAACAAGTGTTAAGTCAAATGCAGTACAAAAAGATAGAAAAATGATAAGGAAATAACAAGTCTAACTATATGCATCCAACATCAAAGCAACTAATTATAGAAAGCAAATATTCAAGAAATCCTTCTGTTCATTCAGCCCTTTCTAGAAGATGAGAAGCACTTGGTTTTCTGAATTCAGGACCTTTCTGTGTAAACATGCAATGGGACTTCTGTTTCCTGCCCTGAACATTCAACAGATCACAGTGCCTTGTGGACTTGAACTACAGTAGCATTGGGACAAGTGCAAGACTGCAAGAACAATGATGCTTGTGGAAGTGGAACTGTGGGACACTTCGTGTATTCCATCACAAGAGGTTTTCTGATGAATGGTGCTGAACCTGCAATCTTTAGTCTGCTGAGCCAAGGACCAGAAAAAGAAAAGAAAGAAAGAAAAGAAAATGCTTTCAGAACCCCATTCAGCAAAGCAACAAGAATGCAACACCCTCAGGCCTCCAAATGCCAGCCACAGGCTGGTCCCAATCCAACATCTTTGTTCCCTTCTGCTTGGCTGCACCTGGCCACAGACCCACCTCTGATGCCCTTAAACTTTCCAGGCTGATGCTAGGAGACTCTAGAGTATTCCCCCATCAGTCAGACCACATGGATAATGCCAAAGGTTAGTCACCCCCCACAGATACTCCTCAAAAGTTATAAGAACAGTTTCTCTGTAATAGACAGGGGAAAGATGCAAGGATGGAGAATGATTAATGGCCCCTTCATAGCTGATGGAAAAGCAAGTGCAATCTGCATTTTGGGTATTGATATTTTCTCACACCATGACATTCCACATGGTAGCAACCTGGGGGACAAAAGCAACAGCCTTGTGTAGGGGAAAGAAGAGCGGGTCTGTGTTCTTCAGGGGCTTTGGAAGTGAGTATGCATTTGAGGAAGTGTTGCCAGGGGAGGCTTTGGCTCCTGTGGCGTTTAGCAAAGTTGACATCTCTGAAAAGTCCAAAGGTGATCTATTTAATAGGCAGCTCATTTTCTTTCATCTGCCTGGTAAGTGTTTAATCCCCAAGGCAGTTCTTAAAGCAAAACACAGCAGGTAAAGGAGATGAAGTCCCCAAGAAACCACTACTGGAACTCAGTGGCGAGAAAAGCTGAGAAAACAGCAGACTAGGAGGCTATTTCCATACAAGGAATAAAAAGAAGCACAATGAGGAAGGAAGCCATTAGGGACAAGGAAACAGAAGCCACAACGCATGAAAAAGGGTACAGACAGCACACCCATCTCTAAGAGATGTTCACAGAAACAAGGCGATGAGACTCAGAAAGTAGAGCCAACCCCTAGGAAGGCACTTACTTGTCAATGTATCCTCTCTCTGTAGTCATGCTGGTTGGATGGCTTCTGAACACTGTGTACCTAATTTTAAACAGTACAATCTTAACATGACTAAAACCTACACTAATATCTGCTAAACATTTCCCCAGCACCAATCACAATGCCTAGAGGTAAGAATTAGGCAAACAAATAGATTTTCTTCTCTGCTTATTTAAATCCATTGGGAAATCACAAGTGTTTAAGAAAAAAACAAAGATTTCCCACAGTCCCACACCCCAGATAATAACTACTGCTTTCATGTATTTTCTTTATGGATCTAACAAAAAATAAAGGAAACCACCAATATATGGAGATGAATAGCCTCATTGAATATTATATCATAGAATACATATATATATATAATATGTCATTACACAATATTATCTTCTGCTTTTTCCATATCCTATTCTTTGCAAACATTTGATTTCTGAATGATTAAGTTTGTACTTTTTATTTGCTCTGGTGCTAGGCCTTAAATTCAGGGCGTAGGTGCTGTCCCTGATCTTTTTTCCTCAAGGCTAGAACGCTGCTACTTGAGCCACTGCTCCACTTCATGCTCTTTTGGGTGGTTAATTGGGCATAAGAGTTTCACAGAGGGGCTGGGAATATGGCCTAGTGGCAAGAGGGCTTGCCTCTTATACATGAAGCCCTAGGTTCGATTCCTCAGCACCACATATATAGAAAAGGCTAGAAGTGGCGCTGTGGCTCAAGTTGGCAGAGTGCTAGCCTTGAGCAAAAAGAAGCCAGGGACAGTGCTCAGGCCCTGAGTTCACGCCCCAAGACTGGCCAAAAAAAAAGTTTCACAGATTTTCCTGCCCAGGTTGACTTCAAACCACAATCCTCAGATCTCAGCCTCCTGAATGGCTAGGATTACAGCACCCCACTATATCCTTTTCACATAAATCTTTCACAATTTTCTGATTCTCTTCTTAGTATAGATTTGATAAAAGCTGAATTACTATGTTCATAACACTATTTACTTCAAAAGGTCTTAGTGCTTGTTCTGGATTATTGTACAAAGAGTTTGCAGCAATTTATATTCCTACCACAATGTATAAGGGCACACTCAAAAATCACTTTTTGGTTCTTGCCTCAGACAATAGCCAATCATGCCTGTGATCCTAGCTACTTGGGAATCTGTAATCTGACTATTGTGGTTTGAAGCCAGACTGGGCAGAAAAGTTATCTCCCATTACCCAGTAGGGAAATTATTGTGAATATGAAGAAATCTGATACTTTTAGTCCTTGGGTCTGCTGTGTGTCATTGAGAAAATCATCTTTTCATGTCTCCATTAGCTTTAGGAACATACATTCAAGTGCTGCTGGAATGAGGCATCCACAGCTGTTTTTCTGAATGCCTCTAGCTGCTATCATAGTGTTGAAAACAAAGTAGGTCTTAAAGTAAGAGTCTTTTCCTGCTGTTTGAAGCACCATGTAGGTATTGGGGAATTAATACACAACAAACATACCACCTATATCAGGTTTGTAGTTGCAGAAAACAGAATCACTTATAGCTCCAGTTGAAAGATTATGCAGCAAGAATAATGGTGACAAATTTTATCCATGAACTGATCTGGAAGAGATACCTCTGCACCATCAGTGCAGCACCACACCCACCCACTAATACTGGTCTCTTTTTCTGAAAGTTGATGTTGCTACAATTGTCCTAATGGCGTCTTCCAAGCAAATGCTGAATTTGTGTGTTTGATTGTCTAAGCCCTGATCTCCAGCTGCAAAGGAAGTTGGGGAAGTGAGCACCTTTCATTGTGGGGAACTAGCAAATTCAAAGGCAAAACACTCTCCTAGTACAAAAAGAATGTTGAAGCCAGGTATCAGTAGCTCATGCCTATAATGCTAGCCAGTCAAGGAGTCAGAGATTAGAAGGATCACAATTCCAAGCCAACCCCCAAAATTAAAAAGTTCACCAAGTGGTTAAGATTACAGGCATGAGCCACTGGTGCCTAGCTCAAATCTATAGTTCAATGCAATACTGTAAAACGTTTAAATCAATATTAAAAACCCATGAAGTAGATCAGATAAAAATTAAATAATAATAGGATTTAGTTGGGCACTGGTAGCTCATGCCTACAATCCTAGCTACTCAGGAGGCTGAGACCTAAGGATCACAATTTGAAGCTAGCCCAGGCGGGAAAGTCCATGAGACTCTCATCCAATTAAACACCAAAAAAGCTGGAAGTGGAGCAAGGGCTCAAGTGGTAGAGTGCTAGCCTTGAGCAAAAAACCTCAGGGACGGCATGCAGCCCTAAATTCAAGCCCTAGGACTGGCACAATAATAGTTTCCAGGAGGGATAGGATTAGGGTTAAAGCAAGTAAGATCTCTCCTTCCCCTTCCATTTCTCTCAAATGTCTCCTGGTGTCCAAAAAAATAACATCCAGTAAGCATGCAATATAGGGTCCTGGGTATCTGAGTGAGCAAAACGTCCTATCTAGTTCTTTATTTAGTGTCAAATTCAGTTTTAAGTGAAAAGCAATGATTTGGGTTGACACAATTACAATCAAATTTCCATTTGAAAAATTTTTAACTTGACAAATTGATAGTAGCATTTACATGGAAAAGTAAGCAAGCAATAAGATTAGTGAACAAGCATATGCAAGAAAATAAGTGATTTTGAGAAGGAGAGGACAACTACTTAAAGATAATAATCTAAATCAAAATCCAAAAATATTTTAAAAGAAGCAGGCAAAACCATCAAGAAGCAAAGCTTTGATTGGTTTCTGATTTATGTCTGGTCCCATTCAGCCAATAATCATGCTCTCCTGCTTGGGAAAAATCAGACCTTTGGGAGTCTCCCCCCCCCAAATAGATATGAGCATGAATAAAAAGATAGCTTTAAACAGAGCAAGTTTTCAAAGGGCCTTGAGTGAGGAAAGAAAGGGGGGAGCGGGGAAATGTCCTTAATGTGCCACCTGTGGCCTGAGGAATGTTGTGAATTAACGAAGAAGTTCCAGCAGGCTCTGCTCCCCAGACCTGAAACCCTCTCTACCTCAAGACAGCCCTATGGGTCACACTACCACTTTGAGGAAAAGAGGGAAAAGGAGGGGGAATACGAGGAGAAGGGAGTGGAAACAGGAAGTTGGGGAAGGGGAGATCTCTAAATTAAGGAGACAGGTTTTCCCAGAGTACATACTCAATCCAAGGTCCAATCACCTCACTCAATGAAGCAATACACAGAAGAACTTGGCCAAAAATAATACTTGTTTTTACAAAGATATCCTTCATTTCCATCTTTTTTAGGCTAAAGGTTTAAATTGACTTGTCATTTTTTCATATAATATTCATTCCTTCATATGATTTATATATATGATAGGCCCTATTCCAAAGCATAAAACCAAGGAAAGCCAAAGCATAAAACCAACTTTTTTTTCATAAAGAATTTTATATCAGATGGGAAAGAATTCTTAAAACCCGAAAGCTATTTCTTTGCCTATCATGAGTCTACTTTTACTTTTCTTGAGGAATGAATTTTCCTTCCTGTGAGTCTATCCAGACAGTCAGAAACACCATAAAAGAGCTTGCTGCGCTCATGATCAGATGTGTGTGGATTATAGAATGTGCCATGATGGAATACACTCTGAACTAGAACTCATTTCAGTCCCCAACTTTATTATCAGTTTTTTCTCATATAATTTTCTCTATGTTTCTGCATTGTTTGGGGAACAATTGGGAAGGTAGTACATAGTTCAATTCACACCTGCCACTTCCCACATAAAATATGGAAATAGAGGAATGCTGTTTGCATTTTTCGAGGAAGAAACTTCCAATTTTCTTAAGTACTATCTGAAAAAAATACATGCATAAATTTAACCTGTTGTCCCCCAACCCTTCACATGCCACAGGATTTTTTTTTATTAATGTGAAGGATTAAACATCTGGATGGTTGGCCTCCATTTAACATCTGCCATTGGATAGATTGTTTTATTATCTACATATGGCTGAATGGTTCTCTTCATCTCTTTCTTCAACCTCTATGGAAAGCAACCAAAATGTAAACTGTCTTCTGGGTTTGGAAAATTGCTTCTGGTTTCTGTTTTTAAAAAAGAATGTGCATGCTGCCAGGTGCCAGTGGCTCAGGCCTGTAATCCTAGCTACTCAGGAGGCTGAGATCTGAGGACTGCAGTCCAAAGCCAGCCTGGGCAGGAAAGTCCATGAGACTCTTATTTCCAATGAGCCACCAGAAAACCGGAAGTGTTACTGTGGCTCAGGTGGTAGAGCGCTAACCTTGAGCTGAAATGCTCAGGATCAGTGCCCAGACCCAGAGTTCAAGCCCCACAACCAACAGAAAAAAAAAAAAAAAAGAATGTACTGGACAGTGTAATCAGAATCAGATTATGGAGAATGATGATGTGCTATTCCTACCTTGACTCAGATGTCTTGCTGAGACAATGAGACCCCCAGGAAATTTAGCAAAATCGAGCAGCATTGACAAATTTTATCATTCTGCTGCCATGCTTTTTGAAATTATAATTATTTACACTACATCATCTTAATGAAAATAGATGTGTTTGTCCTTTGATATGCACAAACACCAATGCCTGCCCCTATATTTCAAGTCTCTAAACTTCTGGAGTAATTCTACTTTTGAATATTAAATATTCTGTGCCCCTGAATTAGTCAGCTTAAGCTAGAGTATACTCCAATGACGAATTAATATCTTCACTCATGCAAAATACAAACATGAATGTTTTTAGTTTAAAAGCGCTCCTGGGTGGCTTTTCTTTACATAGTGACTCCAAGATCCAGACTCTACACATCTTTTCCCTACTCCAGTGGCTCTTCTGAATCTGGCTTTCTAATAAATAAAGTCAAAGAATGTGGAGGGTCACATGGGATGATTTATGGGGCCAAGCCTATATTTGATTAGCCAAAACTGATCACGTTTATGTGGTGCTGAGGAATCAAACCCAGGGCTTCATGTATACGAGAGAAGTGCTCTTGACACTAGGCCACATTTCCAGCGCCCACAGAATGACTTCTGGTTTTTGAGTGGTTAATTGAAGATAAGAGTCTCACGGGGACTTTTCTGCCTGGGCTGGCTTCAATCTGCGATCCTCAGCTCTCAGCCTCCTGAGTGGTTAGGATTACAGACATGAGCCACGGGCGCCTGACTGTGCTGAGGTTTTTACCAGAGCCTAACTGACCCGGGAGAAAGGGAAGTAGCCAACTGCAGCTTTTCCTGGCTCGCCTATTAGGGAGTTAAGAAGCGTTGGAGGTCACAGCCAAGTGCATAGGCTCACTAGAAGCTTGAGATGTAATTATAGGACAGTGGGATACTTTTCCTCTCCCCGTGCCTTGCCACCCCATCAGTAAGGTCCTAAACAAATTATGTTTGTACCTTAAAAGGGGTGACATTGATCAAGAGATATTGTGCTCATAAACTGCTTTGTTAAATGGCAACTCCTTTGTACAACTACTTAAAAAGAAGTCTTTAAGGAAACTGAAAAACAATAGGGGAAACAAAGGAAAGCACATAAGAAATAAAACTGTGCACAACTTGGGGGGAGAGGGAAAGGGGGAGGGGGAGGGGGGAAATGAAGGAGGAGGTAACAAGTTGAATAAGAAATGTACTCACTACCTTACATATGAATCTGTAACCCCTCTGTACCACACTTTGACAATAAAGAAAAAAGTGTAATTAAGAAAAAGAAATAGGGCTGGGAATATGGCCTAGTGGTAGAGTGCTTACTTTGTATGCATGAAGCCCTGGGTTTGATTTCCCAGCACCACATATGTAGAAAATGTCCAGAAGTGGCACTGTGGCTCAAGGGGTAGAGTGCTAGCCTTGAGCAAAAAGAAGCCAGGGACAGTGCTCAGACCCTGAGTTTAAGGCCCAGGACTGGCAAAAAGAAAGAAAGAAAACTGTAGCCTCTAACACCTGTAGTCACAACGAACAGTAAACAGAACCTACTCTTAGCCAGATAAATATAAAACTTCACATTGAAGACCTGTTTACCTTAGCTTCCTTCTACTTACTATATGGCTTTCAACCTAAGTCTATATTTAGTGTTATTCATGTAAGTATTTTTAAATCAATCTCTTCAAAAAGATATAATCCTAGCCAGGCACTAGTGGCTCACACCTTTAATCCTAGCTACTCAGGAGGCTAAGATCTGAGGATTGTGGTTCCAAGCCAGCCGGGGTAGGAAAGTCCATGAGACTCATATCTCCAATTAATCACCAGAAAACTGGAAGTGGAACTGTGACTCAAACTAGCAGAGCTCTAGCCTAGAGCAAAAGAGCTCAGAGGTAGAACCCAGGCCCTGAGTTCAAGCTCCAATATTGGCAGGCATATCACACACACACACACACACACACACACACACACACACACACACGGGGGGGGGGGGAGGGGGAGAGGCAGAGGCAGGAGGATCATGAGTTAAAAGTCCAGCAAGATCTGATCTCCAAAACATAACATTAAAAATGATATAATCTTATCTATATATCTTTTAGATATAGTTAGAGAAAATAATTAAAGAATATAATAAACACTTCACAAAGGAAATATGGTTAATGAGTATATGAAAGAAGGTTCTACTTTCAACTAATGCAGATGAAAACAAGATATTATTATGAGAGAAAGGGAGAGGAAAGCAAATATAGCCAAAATACTCTATATAACCGTTCAAATAGATCAAGGAAACTTGCTGAGGCAGGTTTGGGAAGGGGGAGGTGGAGAAAAGCGGAAGAAAAATGATGAAGGAGGGCAGAACTCTAACCAAAAATGCATTATATGTATAAATGGATGTGTTAAAATGAAGACCCCTTGAACAATTAATTGATGCTAATAAAATAAAATTTGCTGTTTTGCCAAATATAGTAACATGAACAGTATCATTGCCTTTTTCAATCAACATAAATAATTTGGTAAGATTTTCTGAAGGAGCCAGGCACTGATGGCTCATGCTTGTAATGCTAGCTACTCAGCAGGCTAAGATTTTGCAGTTCAAAGCCAGCTCAGGCAGAAAATTTTGTGAGAGTCATATCTCCAATTAACCAGCAAAAACTAGCCAGAAATGGAGTTGTAGCTCAAGGGGTAGAGCATTAGACTTGAGTAAAAAAGTTAAAGGCCCTAAATTCAAGCCCCAGTACCAGCATAAAAAAATTCTGAAGGGTAATTGAGTAATATAGATCAATAGCCTTAGAAAAATAATAAACGTGACTCTGTAATTTAATTCTAGAAATTTTACTAAGGAACTCATCAGAAAAGTATGGTATGGTTAATGTACAGAGAATATCCTCTCCGTTCTGTCTATAATAGAGAAGTGACTAGGATCAAGTTTATTTAATAAACCATAAGAGTCCATGGAAGACAATATTTTCAATGAATATTTAACCACACGAGAAAATGCTCAGAACATTGCAGGCAAATCAGGATATAAAGCTGAATGTTTCAGTTCCTAATTTTATGGTGAATGCAAGGAGGAAAGCAATGAAGAAATGTTAATAGCAGTCTCTGTAGTGAAGTTATGGGTGATTTCTAGTGTTTTTTATTCTTTTCAGCATTTCCTTCATGTTTTCTATAATAAAAAGTTTTCACTTTTGTAATCAGGGAAAAAATAAATGAGAGGTTACAGTTTTTTCAGCTTTACTAGAATGTTAATAGGAAATTCTGCCTTGATTGTGAGTGAAGATGTTTTTATCAGACTTAGTATGCATTAAGGATTAACCTTAAGTCACCTATCCAGATGGACCTAGGCAGTTTCTTAGTTCATTTTTTTTAATCATATCAGTCTTGTCTATGGCACAACTTGAAAGTTTGGAATTTTTAAGAACTCAGGGGCACCTTCTTAGAAAACATATTCCATAGGTAGCTGTATAGTCAATGAAGTAGGACAAGTAACCGAGAGTAAAAAGAGATTCCTTGAAAGCTGTCCATTTTATTTCCACTTGTTCCAGATAAAAAGGGAGAAAGGATGTGATTGCTCTGATTGTATAAGGCAGTATAACAAATCACTCCAAATCCTAATGGCTAAAAAAAAAAACAATAACGGAGTGTTATTTCACGTGAGGATTTTGTCGTTTAGCTGAGTGCTCCGGGCTCTGATGAGCTTGTGCTTAAGAAGTCACCCAGGGCTTTCATCACCTGAGGTTTGCCTGGCAGTGTACCAGATTCATTCCCCAAATGGATCATGCATGTACAGGCTGATGTCTATAGGCTTCAGTTCCTCCGATACACAGAGGCACCTTTATAGCATGGTGGCTGGCTTCCCCCAGAGAAAGAAAACCAAGGCAGAAGCTTCCAGCTTTTTATAACCTAGTCTTGGAAGACACACACTGCCACTTCTGGTGACATAAGCTAGCTCTATTCAGTGTGGAAGGGTGACACCATACCAACCTCCAGGATTAGTTCAGGGTTTGGCATAGGACCAGATTCGGACCAATGAGGCATAAGAGGACACTTTCAAAGAGCTTCTTAAAATAGGGCCTTCAGATTCCATCAGTTTTCAACAAAGGTGCCAAGAACTCACATGGGGAAAGAAAAGTCTCCCATAAATTGTAGTAGGAAAAGTGGATAATCATGTGCAGAAAAAAGAAAATGACCCTTTATCTGACCCTGAATACAAGAATCGACTCAAAATAGATTGAAGACTTACCCATAAGACCCGAAACTGTAAAACTACTAGAAAGAAAAAAAAAAACATAGTGGAAAAGCCTCATGGCATTGCTTCCAAAACCCGAGGAAGCACAAGTGAATAGGATTGCATTAAATGAAAAACCTCTGAAAAAAAAAACTAAACTAAAAAATCTCTGTACAACAAAAAAATTAATATCCAGATGAGATAACTCATAGATTAGGAGTAAATATTTGCAAATCATGTGCTGAATTAAAAAAAAAAAAACTAACATTCAGCCCGGTACTGGTGGCTCACATCTGTGGTCCTAGCTACTCAGGAGCCTGAGATCTGAGGCTTATGGTTTGAAGCCAACCCATAAAAGAAAGTCCATGAGGGCTGGGGATATGGCCTAGTGGCAAGAGTGCTTGCCTCGTATACATGAGGCCCTGGGTTCAATTCCCCAGCACCACATATACAGAAAATGGCCAGAAGTGGCGCTGTGGCTCAAGTGGCAGAGTGCTAGCCTTGAGCAAAAAGAAGCCAGGGACAGTGCTCAGGACCTGAGTCCACGCCCCAGGACTGGCAAAATAAAGAAAGTCCATGAGACTCTTATCTCCAATTAACCCTCAAAAAGGGCCAGAAATGGCTCAAGGGGTAAAGCACTGGTCTTAAGCAAAAAGCTTAGGGACAGTGCTCAGGCCCTGTGTTCAAACCCCTGGAACCAGTACACACAAACACACACACATGCACACACGCACACACATATACACACAGAATCTAATATCCAAAATATACAAAAACCTTACTCAATGACAAGAAAATAGATAATCCCATTTTAAAATGGGCAAAGCATCTGAATAGGCATTTCTCAAAAGACGGTATACAAATTACCAACAGATATATTAAAAATGCTCATCAAAACAGAGGAATGCACATTAAAACCACGATGAGCTATCACCTCACACCCATTAGATTAATGACTATCAAAAACTGAAAGGTAACACATATTGGTGAGACAAAAATGCAAGTGCCTGGGCTGGGAATATGGCCTAGTGGCAAGAGGGCTTGCCTCATATACATGAAGCCCTGGGTTCGATTCCCCAGCACCACATATATAGAAAAGGCCACAAGTGGCACTGTGGCTCAAGTGGCAGAGTGCTAGCCTTGAGCAAAAAGAAGCCAGGGACAGTGCTCAGGCCCTGAGTTCAAGCCCCAGGACTGGTGAAAAAAATGCAAGTGCCTAACTGAAAAATAAAGCACAGAGGACTAAGAGTGTGACTCAATGGTAGAGAAGCTGCTTAGCAAGTGCAGGGCTCTGAGTTCAAAAGCCAATTCCAAAAGAAAGTTTACGCTTTAACATTAAGCATAATCATATGTACCAAACCAAAACTTGGGTCAGCTACCCTAATACATAGGAAAGAGTTTTACTAAGCAGTAGTGGTTGAACTGACAACATTTACTTAGGCAGTCTCCTCAACTATACCATGAGCTAGGCATTCTTGTTGCAGAATAAAAAGCTGAAGCTAGAATTGGTCAAGATAACTTGCTCAAGACCACAGTTAGAAACAGAGGCATGCAAAGATCAGGAAACTTCTGTGGCTCTCAAACAAGTGGCAGCATTAGAATTATGACGCAGAGTCACTGGCTAGGCTAGTGACCATCAGCAGCAACCATTTTGAATATTTTCCAATTTCTTTTCAGACTTGCTGCCAACCGTACCCTAGTGGGGCTGTTCCTTCCTACAGGGTGGCTCTCTCTAAGGCCTTCTTGATGCTAAAGCAGATTTGGACACATGTTTAAAATCATAGGTGGTTTTGTTTCTGCCTGTTCCAGCCCTCAGTCCTGGGAGCTTGAGTTGCCATAAACTCTAGTTCAAAGAAAGCCCAGGAAGGAAAATTGGCAAGACACTCATCTCCAATTAAATACCAAAAAAGCCAGAAGTAGGGCTGTGCCTCAAGTAGCAAAATGCTAGCCTTGAGCACAAAAGCTCAGGGACAGCACCCAGGCCTTGAGTTCAAGCACCAGGACTGGTACCAAAAAAATAATGCAGCTATACTTGCAAAACTGTTTGGTGAAAGTGAACTGAATACCTCAGGGAGGGAAAGGGAAAGGGGGAGGAGGGAGGGGGGTATGAGGGGACAGGGTAACAAACAGTACAAGAAATGTATCCAATGCCTAACGTATGAAACTGTAACCTCTCTGTATATCAGTTTGATAATAAAAATTTGAAAAAAAATAATAATGCAGCTGGGGCTGGGACCATGGCCTAGTGGCAAGAGTGCTTGACTCGTATACATGCAGCCCTGGGTTCGATTCCCCAGCACCACATATATAGAAAATGGCCAGAAGTGGCGCTGTGGCTCAAGTGGCAGAGTGCTAGCCTTGAGCAAAGAGAAGCTAGGGACAGTGCTTAGGCCCTGAGTTCAAGGCCCAGGACTGGCAATAAATAAATAAATAATTCAGCTGATTGTGAGGGCATCAGACAACCATTTCTCTCTTTGCCTTAAGCTTTCTGATCATTCCAGGCCTCTGGCCATCACCCACACCCTCCTTCTTAAATACTATCATCAGGGCCAGGGTCATTAGGGAGAAAACCAATGGAGAGGAAATGATTAGAAAACTTACATCTGCTAGTCGGGCAGCTGTTCTCTCTCCTCATTAGGGCAATCAATCATTTTTTCAACATCATTTTGGTAACTAGGAAAAAGGTTTCATGTATTCTGAAAGTAAAGAGCAGAAATAAGGGAATTCAATCCCACAGGTCTTTAGCTGATAAGGTTTTTTTGAATACTCTGTCCTCACCAATGGCCTAATTAAGCTTTCAGAGAATGATAAACTCATACTTCCTCCACCTCAGATTCATTTGTAATTCTGCTGAGTTAAACACACACACACACACACACACACACACACACACACACACACACACACACACAGACACTACTATGCCCCTGCTCACCAGCTCTCCCAGCCTTTTTATTCTCATAGACTAAGTCTAGCTTTCTCTGGATTTCTTTGGCAATGCCAAAACCTTCCAGCTAGGCCTCAGATTGTCATGGAGGCAGTTTGTCATGTTTCCATGGAATTAGAGAACATAGGGAAATCATCTATATGATGACTATGAACCCCAAACGGGGAGTGGGAGGAGGAGATTGATTGATCAGACACAAATAGCAACTTGGCTCTATACCAACTCTTTAACCTTGGGAACGTTGCTCAGGCTCATCTGTCACATGGGGAATAGTGCATCCCTATCTCATAGGATTGTCTGGAGAGATAATTAATACTCTATGGAAAGCCCTTTAAAAGAGTGAGTTCATGGCACATAGTAAACAAATTCTAAGTGCATCTGTGGTTGCTGTTCCTCTTATCTAGTCCACCATCTTAGAGGTCCATGTTCCTACTGAACATCTACAAACCCCAAGGCAACCATCTGCCTTCTCCATGCCTGTGTTCTGGCTGGTGAGAGCTTTGGAGACACTTCATTTAAGCACAGAGATTGAAAATGTATGGTTCCAGTCTAAGCCCACACCTCACATACTCTATGTCATATATTCCTCCTGGCATCAGTTAGGGTCCAGGCACAAAGACAAAGTATAACAGTTTTTGTTTTTGTTTTAGGAAACCAAGTATAGGCGGTGCTTAAATGAGTATTTAATGATGACCAAAAAGGTAAGTGGGGAATGATCAGACACCACACAGATGGAAGTCATGGAAAGCAGTAGCTGCCTTGAGCTTTGGGGAAACAAGGCAAGAACCTAGCAGCCAGAGAAATGGACCATCTGGGGCTGCCACCAAGGTCTCTGAAGAGAGAACACTGCTCAGCTGAAGATCAGATCTCTGATGGGAACTAAAGAAGGTGGCTTGTAGGCGTGTTGGGCAAACTGAGACCTGATTGGATGCAAATTGCCACTGATGGGGTGATGCTCGCAGCAACACAAAAGCAAAAGGAAATAAGGCAGGTGTCAGGGGCTCATGCCTATAATCCTAGCTGCTCAGGAAGCTGAGATCATGGTTCAAAACCAGCCCAGGCAGGAAAGTCTATGAAACTCTTATCTCCAAGTAATCACCAAAAAAGCCAGAAGTGGAGCTGTGGCTCAAGTGGTAGAGTTCTAAGCCTTAAGCACAAATGCTCAGGGACAGTGCCTAGGTCCTGAGTTCAAGCCCTAGGACCTACACACACACACACACACACACACACAGAGAGAGAGAGAGAGAGAGAGAGAGAGAGAGAGAGAGAGAGAGAGAGAGAGAGAGAGAGAGCAGACTCCCCCCACTAGCTTGCCAGTCCTCCATTCTCAATACTCTCTCTCCCCCTCCACTCCAGGGGGCTAGTCACTCAGAGCTTATTGCATTTTCCCAAACACTTTAAAACTTGGCTCCTGCCTGGGAAGCTCTTCTTTGTGAAGTTCTTGTTGATCAGTCAAGCTAGGAGGATTAAATCTCTGTGTGTGTCCTCACTGTATATTCAACACATTTCTCTTAGTAGATGCCTCAGGAACCCTGCCCTTGGTTTTCCCCTCTAGATGGAAGACTGATTACTATGAACACCTGTGGCTCCACAGAGAGGTTTTGTATCTGTAGTCCAGGTGGGGCCAAACTGCAAATACTAAGGAATTAATGGCCCTTGAAGCCAGCCTTCAATGATGAAGAGAGATTTGAGGAATATGTACCCCAGCGTCATGGACCCTGATAAGAGAGTTCAGAGGCACAGTTTACAGTATTCCGGAGCTCCCCAAGTAAATTGAGTCCTGGCTGACCACACTGGTAACTCGTTTAAACTGTACCTTTGATGAGCTTTCTATTCTTTGCCACCATTCCCTGATCATTTCTCCCAGTGTTTTCTGGTATTGCCTCCCCAAACAAACTACATACTTGCAGTCAAATTCTTGTTGCAGGATCCATTTTGGGAATGCAAAGGAAGATATTTCCATAGGCAATTTCCCCAAGAACTCTGACCTATCTGAGAGCCAAGACCTTATATTGTGATATAATGATATAACTGCAAGTAGAAATAGATAAATCAACTATTATAGCTGGAAGCTTACACACTCTTGAGGTGGACAGATCCCACAAGCAGAAAGTCAGTTATAACATGGTTGAACCCAACAGCACCACCAACCAAGTGGATATAATTTCAAGGGAGGATTATAGAGTCATCAGGGCCAAACTATCCTTTTGCTCCAATCCATCCAGAGTGACAAATCAAGTGCACGTGGGCTAGGAGTGCCCTTTGATGCTAAAACCTGAAACTAGCAGCCTTGCACTCCCAGACCACTTAGGTTTGGGGTGCCATCTAGTGTTAAAATAGTGTAAGCACATCAACTGTAGACTCCTGTCTATGTTGCCATCTACTGTTGAAATATGGAAGTGACAACAAACTCAATATGGTTGCAGAGCCAGATAATAAAGACTGGAATAAATAGCTTTGCACGCTGTTGGAGGAAATATAAATTAGTGTAGCCAGTGTGACAAACAGTTTTGAGGTTCCTCAATTAGCTGAATATAGGACTACCATATGACCCAGCATTCCCACTGCTGGGTATATACCCAAAGCAAACGAAATTGGTATGTCAAAAAGACGAATGTACTCCCATGTTCGTTGTAGTACTACTCACGATAATAGAAATAGGAACAATCTAACTGCACAGCAGTTGACAGATGGATAAAAGAAATGTAATACACATGTACCAGTATACTGTTGAGCCATGAAATTTATGTTTGGAAACAAGCTTGGGTGCAGGTGGCTTATGCTTGCAATCCTGGCTACTTGAGAGGCTGACATTAGGAGGATTGTGGTTCAAGTGTGGCCTGCACAAAATGTTCGCAAGATTCCCATCTCAACCAACAAAAACTTGGGCATTGTGACCTCCAGCTGCAAGCATAAATAAGAGAATCACAATTTACAGGATATGGTTCAGGCTACTGGTGAAAGCAAGACTCTGATTCCAAAAAAGAACAAGAACAAAGAGGGCTGAGGCATGGCTCAAATGGTAGAGCACATGCTTAGCAAGTACAACACCCTGAGTTCAAACCCCAGTACCATTAAAAGAAGATGAAATCCCAATTTGTAACAACATAATCAGAACTAGGGATCATTGTGCTAAGCTAAATAAGCAGGTACAGGACAGACAAGTACTGCGTGATTGCATTTGTATATGAAAGCTTGAAAGTTTTACAGTCATTGAGATTGAAGTTAGGAGTGGACTGTGGGGGCTGACCAGTGGGTACTAAGTTATGATTAAATAGGAGCAAGATCTTCTGGTATGTTATTGCACAATAAGGTGACTATAGATAAAAGTAATATAGTATGTATTTCATAAGTGCTAGAATCTAAAGGAATCTTGAGTGTTATACCACAAAGAAATGATGCTTGAATGGATACATATATCTAACCTTATTGAAACATTATGTAATATTTATATACATCAAAACTTCACGTTATCCCATTGCTATGTATGTAAACTGAAAAGATAGACTGTTTTTATTCATTGCTGTATTTCCAAAATCTAGAACAACAAATACTCTTACATACTCATCTATCCAACCACCCTAAATAGGACTTTGTGTCAGATATAGCACTTGGTTACTATTCATTGAAAAAAGAAATAAATGAGCTATTGAGCAATGAAAAGATATGGACGAAATTTAAATATTAAGTGAAAGAGGTCAACCTGAAAAGCCTACGTAATTCATGGTCCCAACTATATAACATTTTGGAAAAGGAGAAACTATGGAAACAGTTAAAAAAAAAAAGAGTGGCAAGCTTGATTTCTGGGGCTCATATCTATAATTCTAGCTGTTCTGGAGGATGAATTCTGGAGGATGGTGGTTTGAGGCCAGCTTGGAATGAATCATCTATGAGATTCCATCTTCATACTAACCAGCAAAAAGCAGAACTGGAGGCGTGTCTCAAGTGGTAGAGTGCCAGCTGTGAGCAAGCAAGCCAAGCTTGAACTCAAGGCTGTGAGTTCAAACTCCAGTACCACACCCCTCAAAATCAGTGACTGCTAGGGACTGTGGGACCAGAAGTATAGACAGAGCACAATGGCTTTTTTTTAAAGCAGTGAAACTATTCTGCACCATCCTAATGTGGTAATGATATTCTGTGGATTGGGACATACTTTGAGTTCACATTAGCCTTGAGAGAGAATGATGTGTCCATGTAGGCTCAGCAATTGTGACCTATGTACCACTTTGCAGTGATTGGTTCAAGCTTCTGTTAAATGTAAAATGAGAAGAAAAAGAAAGCAAGGTAGAAGAGTGTTAAAGGTAATTACAGCAGAAGTACCACTCGAATGCTGACAATCTCATGCTGAAATGTGCACACTTACATACCATACCACTAGGCCTCTCAATTACTCATTACCAGTGTTATTATGATTTTGTAAGTGAACACATTGAAGCTCAGAGAAATCCACTTGCCAAGGTCCCAGACTCAAGAAAAGACAACAAGTGTCAAGTGTTCAGAGCCTCCGAATCCCAGTTTCATTACTCTACATCCTCCCAGGTCCTCTCCTCACAGCATCTGCAACAACCCAAATGTGTTCTCTTATAAAGGAGACTGATTTTACTCCTATGTAGCAATTCAATACTCAAATCCTTCTGGAAGCAAAACTAACTCTCCTTTCCTTTTCTTCTTCACTGGAGGTTGAACTCTGAGCCTCACACTTGTGAAGTAGCAACTCTACCACTGAGCCACACTTTCAATTCTATTTCTTCATGCAATGTGTGTTCTGAGGTTTCACTCATTGACCTAGACATGCACATGGACTGCGATCCTCTTATTTTATACTTCCCAGTGTAGCCAAGATGATAGCCATGTGCATCACTCTCAGCTATTGGTTGAGGAGTCTCATAGACTTTCTGGCCAGGCTGACCTCCAACTGTGATTCTCCCATTGGCGGCCTGCTGAGTAGCTAAGATTACAGAGCCACCATGCCTCTTTACTTTTAGCCTGGCTTAGTAGCCAGAATAAAAAATATATTCATGAATACAAGTTTCCAGCAAATAAATGATAACCACAATCAGGATTCTCCACTTTTTAATCAAAATAATTTTATTTTTTTTTAATTTAAAAAAATTTTTTTACAGTTTCATACATCAGGTCTTGGGTACATTTCTTGTACTGTTTGTTACCTCCTCCCTCATTCCCCCTTCTCCCTCCCCCTTTCCCTTTCCCCCCATGAGTTGTTCAGTTGGTTTACACCAAATGGTTTTGCAAGTATTGCTTTTGGAGTCATTTGTCTTTTTATCCTTTGTCTTTCGATTTTGATATGCCCTTTCACTTCCCTAGTTCTAATACCAGTATATACAGTATCCAGGGTACTCAGATGAGATACAGTGATAGCGCAGGGACAACCACAGGAAGGGGATACAAGAGGATCATCAACAAAAAAAGCTACCATTTCACATGGCATGTTGAAAGTAATTACAATAGTGATATAACAGTCATTTCCATAACATGGAGTTCATTTCACTTAGCATCATCTTATGTGTTTATAAGGGCATAGCTTTTAGGCTCTTGTGATCCTCTGCTGTGACTAGCCTAAACCTGTGCTAATTATTCCCTATGAGAGAAACCATAGAGGACTCTCCATTTTTAACATGCTTGCTGTGGCACCCATTTGCATGGATTCCTGGGACAAATAAGATGAACACAGTACATGCCAGAGTAAAACAAGTAGAAATGTAGACAGCAAATGGCTAGGAGGAGAAAAAAATAGGAGAAGAAAGGATACAGTGAGAAGCATTAGTCAAGAGTAGGTATGTGTTTTTAATTCTTCACAAACATGTTCAGCCAAGAGATCTACTTTGGCATAATTCCCTTCCCCATGTTTTTCCTGATAAGAGGTTGCCTAGACACCCAGTTATTGGGGATAGTCTTTCTGTAAAAAGGTTTTCTTGACTGTGCTTTCATTTTACACCAATTCATATTTCCTAGGGCATCTCTTTCTTCACTTTGTTTTACAGTCTGACTTCTATTTACTCCCACAAAACACAAAGCTGTCTATTATGGGGCTGGGAATATGGCCTAGTGGTAGAGTGCTTGCCTCACATACATGAAGCCCTGGGTTAGATTCCTTAGCACCACATATACAGAGAAAGCCAGAAGTGGAGCTATGGCTCAAGTGGTAGAGTGCTAGCCTTGAGCAAAAGGAGCCAGGCAACTTCGAGGATCGGGTGTTGGATGAGGAGAAGGTACACATAGCTGCTAAATTCATCACCCATGCACCCCCAGAAGAGTTTAATGAAGTATTCAATGATGTTCCCCTACTACTCAATAATGACAATCTCCTCAGGGAAGGGGCAGCACATGCATTTGCCCAGTATAACATGGATCAATTCACACCTGTGAAGATAGAAGGATATGAAGATCAGGTCCTAATAACAGAGCACGGTGACCTGGGTAATAGCAGATTTTTAGATCCAAGGAACAAAATTTCCTTTAAGTTTGATCACTTAGGGAAAGAAGCAAGTGACCCCCAGCCAGAGGAAGTTGATGGAGGTTTGAAGTCTTGGAGAGAATCCTGTGACAGTGCTTTAAGAGCCTACGTGAAAGATCATTATTCCAACGGCTTCTGTACTGTTTATGCTAAAACTATAGATGGGCAACAGACTATAATCGCATGTATTGAAAGCCACCAGTTTCAGCCTAAAAACTTCTGGAATGGTCGTTGGAGATCAGAGTGGAAGTTCACAATCACACCACCTACAGCCCAGGTAGTTGGAGTGCTAAAGATTCAGGTTCACTATTATGAAGATGGCAATGTTCAGTTGGTTAGTCATAAAGATGTACAAGATTCAGTAACTGTTTCTAACGAAGTCCAAACTGCCAAGGACTTTATTAAAATCGTAGAGAGTGCAGAAAATGAGTATCAGACAGCAATTAGTGAAAACTATCAAACAATGTCAGATACCACATTCAAGGCCTTGCGCCAGCAGCTTCCAGTTACCCGCACCAAAATCGACTGGAACAAGATACTCAGCTACAAGATTGGTAAAGCAATGCAGAATGCTTAAAAGCTGACTATAGGATTCTTCAGTGTATGAAAGGAAAAGGATTCAACGTGGTCATATGATAAATAAGTGATTTATAAACAAGAGTGATATTTTTCTAGGGCTTTCAAAGTTAACTGATTTTCTAGCCTCATAGAATACTGTTGAACCTATAGCATTGTCTTGATTTTGTGTGTGTGTGTGTGTGTGTGTTCTCTACCTTGTAGTTCTCTGTTATCACCATATCTATTAGTATAAATCTCGCCCCACCCCCCGCTGCTACATTTAATGGAGAGATCTATTCTGGAGTCACTTTACCATTTAGAAAAATTTCCTAGCCATGAATTCCAGTTATTGATTTAAACAGAAAATATCGTCAGTAGGGGTTTTTATTATTGTTGTTGTTGTTTTTAACCCCTATTCTTCAAAGCACTTCTGGTACCAGTGGTTTTTACTGATCCACCAACAGCTAAAGAGGCTATGCTACAAACTAGCTAAATGGAAGACACATTCATCCTTCTCCCTGACTGCTTTGATCATCCTCTATAGCATCTCACAAATGTAGTTTGCAGAAGTTTAGATTGGGGCTTTTCAGGTCTATTAGGGGGCGGGGGGAAGAGGAAATTTTTAGAAATTCCACAATACTCAACTTCTCTGAGGGATCTTGTTTTTAAATCCAAAGTCTTAAACCACATTCCCTGCACCTGAATGTTTGCTTTTTTCTTTTTTCCTTCTTGCATTGTCTTCTCATTAAGTACCATTGTAGTTCAAAACATCTACATTTTTAGGAAAGTTCTACCCATTTATATTTCTGTTTTCCTCTTCAAGAACTGCTGACATATTGTGGATGTGATAGAGTATGAAACTTGAAAAATGCAGATGTTGAAGGAATAGTAGGTATCTTGTGCTTTAAGATTTTGTGGCAGGATTGTAATATAAGCAAATGAAACAGACAGCTATGTAAACTACAGAAACTAAAAATGAACCAAAGTGAAAAGGATAACTTCCAGGCAGTATCTTTCTATTGTAACCTGTTATTTAAGGGAATACTAGTATTTTCTTCTAAATAGGTGTAAAACTTGTTCCAAATTACTCTTCTTTGATCCAACCTGCCAAGAACTCATGTAACTGTGATATAAGCAACCCTTCCCAGGTATATTGGCAGGTACATTTATGATCTCAGAATATGCAGGTAACATAGATATGATATGACAACTGGTAATGGTGGATTCATTTACATTGTTTATACTTCTATGACCAGGCCTTAAGGGAAGGTCAGTTTTTTTAAAACCAAGTAGTGTCTTCCTACCTGTCTTCAAATAATTGTCAAAACAGAAGGGTGTTTGTGCTTCAGCTTTGTTTTGCTCTGTAATACAGTCAAGCAACGGCTTGTTTCTAAGTGAAAGCTATGTAAAGATTTTGTTTATTTCAAATAAAATATATTTGTATTATTTGTCCAAAAAAAAAAGGAGCCAGTGCTCAGGCCCTGAGTCCAAGGCCCAGGACTGGAAAAAAAAAAAAGCTGTCTATCTTCAAGTTAATACGATGGTGCACCAAAATACATGATTATATACAGCCTCATTTCCTCTAGGTCATTTTCACATTCATATAGAGAGAGAGAGAGAGACAGAGAGAGAGAGACAAAATAACAATATGTACAATCTTTCCTTTGAATTTTTAACATGTTAGCTCATTCTGCTTGAAGATAAATTAGATATTATTCCTAAGGCCAGGTGTGCTCTGGTGAACTGCCTAAAGGTGCCAAGGTTTCAAACAAATATCTTTTCTTTTTCTCTTCTCAGAAAACTAAGCTAGGTCTCAAAGTATGTCCCTCACGATTGTGATTGCTTATTGCTTTCTTTCATCCCTAGAAGAAATCTCACAGTGATCATGATCCAATGCCTCAGTCATTGGCTGAGTGATGTTTGCTTAAATAACAGCCCTTCCCAGATGGCTGATGCTAGCTTCAGGCCAAAACATAATGAAACTAAAGAGTGATCAGTGTTCGGAAATCACTGGAGTGTTGCTGGGTATGTAAGCATAATGTAATTCTATCAGATCCTCTGAGTCAGGGAAGGCCTGAGAAGTTGGAGCAGGCTATCCTGCTATATTTTATTTTGCTTTGGGGATCTTTAGCAATAGCAACTACATGCTGATAAAGGTAAAGAGTCTGAGAAAAATGAAAAGAGAGGGATGTGTGTGTATTTTGATTGCTATATAAGATATCATTAGATATAACAATCAAAATACACTCTTTGTAATCACTACCCCAAAGAAGACTATCAAAGACAGTAGAATTCACCACTTAAAAAGTACTCTGCTTTCAGCTAGGCATCAGTGGCTCACACCTGTAATCCTAGCTACTCAGGAGGTTGAGATCTAAGGATTATGGTTCAAATTCAGCCCAGGAAAGAAAGTCCATGAGACTCTTGAGACTCTTATCTCCAGTTAAGCACCCCCAAAGCCAGAAGTAGAGCTGTGAGCCAAGTGGGAGAGTGCAAGCTTAGAGGACTAAAGCTCATGGACAGCACCTGGGCCCTGAGATCAAGTCCCAGGACCAGCACAAACAAAAAGTATTTTTCTTTAACTTTATCCTTGTATACTTCTGTCAGAGTATTCAAATTGTGAAATACCAAAAGTCCATTTAAAAAATCTTTATTTTAATCTCATATGAAAAAAATCTACATGATTGTATCAAGTATACTTATATTGGCATATTCTAGAAACTATAAAGAATCCTTTCAAAGAATGAACACCTTTATTCACTACCATATTTAACACTCAAAAATAAGTAAGTCAATAAAAATGATTCTCACATGCTATTCTACAATTTCCAAATTTCTCTCCCATACATAAGATGTTTGTGTGTGTGTGTGTGTGTGTGTGTGTGTGTGTGTGTGTGTGTGTGTGTGTGCTGGTTCTGGAACTTGAACTCAGGGCCTGGGTGCTCTCCCTGAGAATTTTTGCTCAAGGCTAGCCCTCTACCCACGTGAGCTACAACTCCACTTCTGGCTTTTTGGGTAATTAATTGGAGGTAAAAGTGTCACTGACTTTCCTTCCGAAGCTGGCTTCAAGCCATGCTCCACAGATCTTAGCCTAGTGAGTAGCTAGGATTACAGTCATGACCCAGGAGCACTGGACTCAGATGAGTTCTTTTATTTTCCCAGTAACTCTGGAGAAGAAAGGAAAGTATTGTTTGTATAACAGGACCTGGACAGTATAGTGAAGACTGGCCAGTTGTTCACAAAAGCATGTCCCTATTTACTTCGGGGCAACGAATAAGACAAAACTTCCCAGGATCCCTTAAGGTTTTCTATAAATGTGATAGATCCTATTTAATGGAATGTGGGTTGAAGTGATGTGATTCTTAGTATCCTCCTAAGAGTCCAAGGTCCCTATTCTCCTCTTCAACTGACTAGCTAGAGAGATTAATCGAAGAACCATGCTACAATATTGACAAAGCTTAAGTCACTACTACAAGGACAGTTGTGCCGGAAAGTCTGCCAGCCAGGAGTATGTATTGGATTCTTGAATGAATAAGAACTCTACTGTCTTAAATGATTGGACTTTGGGTGTCATCTGCTGTAGCAGTTAACCTATATTAATGTAGAAAACTTTATTTGCCCACTGTTACACAACTACTTTATTAACGAAAGTCTGGACTAGAACTGTGCTGTGCTATATCCTACTGATAATATAATCATGGAAATATTTAAAGTTATGACAGATAAGTCACACAGTAGCTCTACATTTCCCCTTCTGCTTCTTATATATGTTCTTCTAATAGTTATTCCTCAACTATCCCACCAAAAACCAAATAGAGTGGCAGACAGCAGGCTTTACCGATTGGAGAGGACTCATGTCTTAAAACTACCTCCCCTGGGCTTCCTTCCTTCCTGATATGGCAAACAAAAGTTAGTAAAATCTTTCTCTCTCCTGCTGAGATAACCTCAAATAGACTTCCTTTAAAAAAGATACTGCTAAATGAAGCTGCCAGTGCATGCTGAGAACAGCAGTGATTGAAGTCTCTTGTTAGCTATGACTCACAGACAGACAGTGTCAAGCAGTCAGAGGCCAGAGGGAAAATGCCAAAGCAAGCAGAAGTAGTGAATCCATTATGTGAGGAAGTTTCCTTCTGAGGGTGAGGGGGTAGGAAGGGGGGGTGGTGTGTGATGGAATTGTTCAGGACCCTGGAGAGCTCCTAGCACACACTGTTACTGTCTGACTACTCTGGCACCAGATTTAAGTGCCATTTCTTCTGAACTCTAATTAGTTCTTTTCCTCTCTGACCTCTACCTAGTAGGAAGGCTGAGGCTATCCCATCTAGCCCTACTAAGGACCACATGAGATGTTGACATGTGAGAAAATCTAGAAACGTACATAATCAACGAATGTCATTTTTTTTTTTTGTATACTAAAGATTCGCCTCCAGGTTAGAAGCTTGTGTTAGAACCCAAGTGAGATTGGATTCTAAATACTTCATCCAAATGAAACTTTTTTCCTACATAAACTGTCTTATTCGCCCTATGGTCCCAACAGGAGAATTGTCTAAATTATAGTTCCCTTTCTTCCCAAACGTGTTTTCTGATGGTCTTGAGGCCAACATCTGCAGCAGGTGAATGTGTGGCCTGTTTGGGATTGGGATCAATGTTATAGAAGTATTTGTCCACTCTGTATGACAATTTCCATCCCATCTCACCTGTCACAACATCTTTCTCACACCGGGCATCATGCCTCCAGCCCAACATATTTTGCTGGTCATTTTGGAGATGGAATCTCATGGGCTTTCCTGCCATGGCTGGCTTTGAACCAAAATCTTCCAGATCTTAGCTTCCAGAGTAGCTAAATATTACAAGCATGAGACATCAGTGCCCAACTCTAAAGCTTGTATTTGGAGCCATAAGAATGGATTGGTCTTTGTCAGGGAGGATCAAGTAAGAGAGAAGAGGGTTACAGACCAACATCTGGAAAATATCTGTAGCTAGGAGGCAGAAGGTGAAAAAGCCAGTAGACAGAGGGTGGGAGGAAAACTGGGAGTGTCCTGAGCTTTGAATACTATGAAGAAAATAGAGTCAAGGAGGGCTTCCGATTTGGTAGCCAGGAGATCACACTATTTTCTCCCTTATTGTAGCTGCTTTATAGCTACAGTTAGTATGGTTTTGTTAGTTTTCTTTTGATCTTTATCTATTCCTTTGGCTAATTTCAAAACTGTTCCAATTTGCAAGACTCCTGCCACCCTGATAGCTACTAAAATATTCTCTACCAACCCACAGAAATCCTCAGGATGGAGTACTTAATGAGCATTTACAAATTATAGAGCTATCAGTTAAAATCTTAACTCCAAAGTAGCATGCTTTCAAAAGTCAGCTAAGGGTGCACTTGTCACAGGGCCAAACATTCACACAGAGACAAAAGGAAGGAAATAAGGGAGGGAGGGAGGGAGGGAGGGAGGGAGGGAGGGAGGGAGGGAGGGAGGGAGGGAGGAAGGAAGGAAGGAAGGAAGGAAGGAAGGAAGGAAGGAAGGAAGGAAGGAAGGAAGGAAGGAAAGAAGGAAGGAGAGAGAGAAAGTCCCTATAAAAGCTACTGACTTTGCAGGACTAGATTGCTTGGCAGGGTCTCACTAGTTAGCACAGGCAGACCTGGAGCCTGAGATGCTGCTGCTTTAGTCCTCTGAGTTCTGGGATTACAGGTGTGCCTGGCTTTCAGGCTCCTCTTTATTGATGAAAAATCATGAGAAAAAAGAATGTAAAAGAAGGAGGTTCAAATGATTTCTGCAGAAACACTAAAGAAAGTTTCAGAAGCTTTTCTTAGCTAGGCTGCTCTCTATGCACAGAAAGGAAAACAACATATTAACTTATGTCGTTGGCTGCACAATAACAGCCCTCAAATATGTAGTAAATGTTATTCCACAGGATAAATATTTATCATGTGTTTGATCTGTTCCAAGCAAAGGAAAGACAATAAGCTTTCAGAAAACATCTCATCAACAGCATAAAAGGTCAAGAGACAGTGGAAATGGGTGTATGAAATGGACAATAAAGAAGAGATAGACTAGATAACTTCCAGAAAAGAAGAAGATAAAATGGAATACATAAATAGAAAGCAAAAATTAAACACAACTATATGAGAAATCTTTTTATTTACTAACTTTTGGGGGGTTATTTTGCTTTTATTTAGAGGTTTTTGTTTGATTTTTGAGACAGTTTGAATATGTACCTCAGATTTCACTCTCAAATACATAATCCTCCTGCCTCTTAAGTACTAGAATTACATGCATGAACTGGCATGAACTAAAATACTTATCTTTAATCACTAATAAATATTAGTACTGGGGATTGAACTCAGGACCATGCACTTGCTAGGCAAGCACTCTATCATTTGAGCCAAACCCCCATTCCACTATCTTGCATAGATAAATCCATTTATATTGAGGGACTGAAAAGCAGAAGCTAGATATAGCCTAGATAGACTATGATTTTTTTAAAAACAAAAATAGACTGGGCACTGTCCTAAGAATTCAGGAAGCTGAGATCTGAAGATGATGGTTCAAAGTTAGCTCTAGCAGTAAAGTGCATGAGACACTTACCTCCAATTAGCCACCCAAAAGTAGGAAGTGAAGTTGTGACTCAAGTGTTAAAGCACTAGCATTGAGCAAAAAAACTCAGGGACAGTGTCCAAGCCCTGAGTTCAAGCCCCAGGACTGGCACACAGACAAACAAAAAATATATATAATGATAAATGTATGCTAAAACGTAAGATTGACAAGTAATAATAAAAATCTATCTGGGAGAGTTAATATCAGTGGAAGCATGGGAGAAACAAAACTGGACCTTAGGGACTGGGAATATGGCCTAGTGGTAGAGTGCTTGCCTCGTATACATAAAGCCCTGGGTTCAATTCCTCAGCACCACATATATAGAAAAGGCCACAAGTGGCGCTGTGGCTCAAGTGGCAGAGTGCTAGCCTTGAGCAAAAAAAAAAAAGAAGCCAGGGACAGTAATCAGGCCCTGAGTTCAAGGCCCAGGACTGGCAAAAAACAAAAAACCAAAAACTAGGACCTTACTTGGCAATAAATAAACAGAAAAAAATCTATCATTAAATTAAAACAATTTGAGCCTCTCTGGAGTTAACATATGATTTCAAAATATACAAAGCAAATAAAATTTTTGTGCCTGGCTAAAAGCAAAATTTGTATAAGATTTCTCATTATAGGAGATTTTTCTTTTCTCAAAAAGTTATCAATAAGGTAGTCAGAAATATAATGGAGTTCCCCTCCCCACACACACACCAAGGGAGAGGATTCCTGGTTCCTCCAAGAGTCCACCACTCAGTCTCCAGCAAAAAGATGATAAAAGGATGGATTTATTGGGAAAGTAAAAAGCAAACCGACTGGCCAGGGTCGCAGCCCAGACTTGGGAGCTGAAACTGCAACCATGTGCGGCCTTCCAGGCCTGGTTATAAAGGCAAACATCACATAGTCAACCCTGCCACACGCAGGTGGCCAATGAGGTTACAACACTTACAGAGTATGCTAGGTCACACGCAGGTGGCCAATGGTGTTACAGTCTGTCTCATAGTATCGGTTTCAATTCTAGTTAGAATTGGCGCATGATTTGGCGGGGCTCACACCATGCAGGTGGATACACCTACTCATGGGAGGGCACGGGTTTAACCTTGAACGTTCCTTGAACCTTCCATGCTTCAGGTGGTCAAGCAGTTTACACAATCTTATCAGAGTGAAGGGACGCTTCCCTGGGTTCTGAGCAGACGGGGCACACTCCCAACCCTGAGGCTCAGGGGCGGGGGAGAGCTTAGTGAAGAGGGAGTCAGCTTCTGCTCTCTTTAACTGAGATGGAGTCAATCTGACACCCCTCAACAGCCAATGATGGCGCTGGCCAGTCTGACCTCCATATTACATTCCCCCCTTTTTTTCTTGTACATAAAAATCAAATCATTGATTTCTCTTTTGGAGAGCTTAATCTTGTCTGGACTGTAAAGTGACTCTGCCCACAGGCTGCTGAGGAGAGCAAGGATGAGACAAGAGCCAGTCCGATGGGACTGTTGCTCTTAAGCTTGCACTCAGAAAGAACCTGGTTATATGTGATGTCCACCCCCAGGACAGCTGCAGGTGTTCTTACCTGTTTAAGTTTCCACCCAGTTACCTAGGTAACTGGCACACCTGGTGGCAGTTACATCCCTCCTTTCTCTGAGGTCACACCCTAATCCATCTGGACACTCTAATACACTTGGACACACCTCCCACTTCAAGCATCGCCTGGGAGTGACTCTCTAGCCTGCCATGCATGCTTTACAATTGTCTTTTTTTTTTTGGCCAGTCCTGGGCCTTGGACTCAGGGCCTGAGCACTGTCCCTGGCTTCCTTTTTGCTCAAGGCTAGCACTCTGCCACTTGAGCCACAGCGCCACTTCTGGCCGTTTTCTGTATATGTGGTGCTGGGGAATAGAACCCAGGGCATCATGTATACAAGGCAAGCTCTCTCGCCACTAGGCCATATCCCCAGCCCCTACAATGGTCTTAATAGAGCTAGTCAACTCCAGTCAACTCAGAGGAGTGGGAAGGTTACCACAGAAAGAATGTCCCCCCAAAATCTTAGTTTCAGCAGATCCAAGGCAGCCTTCCGGCAGGAATCAGCTGCATGTGATGAAGACCCATCTGCTTTTACCATGGTAGTAGTGCTCGGGGTGGAGATGTAGATCCTTCCAGATGATGGAATGTGCAGGGGACATGGCGGCAGCAGGCAGCAGTGGCTCCCAGTGGCTCCAGTAGAATGTCACACCTTCCGCTGTGCTGCCTGCAACTTTCTGCATAGACCGGTTAAAGAAACTTAACCTAGGCCTGACTTTAGTGAAATCTCCTAATATTTTCCTGGTTGCCTTTTAAGTACACTGGCTTTTGCAGGCTGGTGCCCCACTGAATTTCAAGACAGCTTTAGGCAATCAGTGGCCCTTGAGTAATATTGCCAGGGCAATAAGTTTAAATCAGATATTTCAAATAAGGCTAGGATTTTTTTTAGGCCAACAGGCTTGGCCTGTAACCATTTCTCACAAGTGCAGTCTCCATTCCTGTACACCTGTTACCTCTGTTTTCCATGCTTCTAGTTTATCTTGCCTCATCTTTCCAAAAATTACTCTGGTCCCTTGATCCTAAAGGGGAGCTGATGGGCGAAGATCATCCATCTTCTGAAACGTCTTCAGGCTGACTCAGGGGCATTGACCTTACCTAGCCAGGAACCTATAACCTTAGTCTACTTTACCAAAAGACTGCAGGATTAAATGTCTATTAGGAGGTTTGCTCCAAGCTGGAAATTACATTAAACATTTTACTTTTAACAACTATGCAGACTTCTTGGACTACAGCAGTGTAGCCTTTTAACACTCTGGTTTGCAAAAGCATTTTCCTGACTGGCTGCGGAAACTGATCTCTGATGACCTAACAATGTCTACATTTTCTTTGCAGGCCTTAGACAGGTCTCAATAAGGACATGATATCAGTCAGGTCCACATGTTTCTTTTCCTGAACAGATATGCCAGCTCAAAATTCTCACTGCCTGTTAGGGCTTTGAGCAGATGCAGGGGGTTGGGATTTTAAACTATCCCCCATTTGACAAACTTAGTTTTACTACCTGTTATCACAGATGACCGGTAAGTTCCTGCCCAGTAGACAGACATGGGCATTAGAAAGGCATGCTTACAAAATATTCTTCTAGGACCTCCCAGCTCTGATTAACTTTTGAAAGACCAAGCACACATGACTCTAAGATCTGACACTGTCTCTGCCATCCAAGCAGAGGTTGCTGCCTCTGGATGCTCCATTTGTCCCAGGAGTGACTTTTCCATTCTGAGGTAAATGCACCTTTGGCATTTCTCTTGGTCCATCGCTGGACTTGGACTCGGACTCGGACTCCGGGTCTGAGTTCTGTGCCTCAGCTCTCCAGCTCAAGACTAGCACTCTGCCACTTTGAGCCTCAAAGTGACTCACAACTCTGTTCCCAGCCCTCTGCTGGCTGATGAGAGATGAGACTCTCACAGGGACTTTTCTCTGCCTGGGCTGGCTGTGAAGCACAGATCATGAGTCTGTACATAAGGCCACTTTACTCCAATTAAGGCAACAAGGTGGTCCACACAAAAATAGTTTTTCAGCATCATCTTACCTGGAACTTATTAAGGGCCAATGTTCCATCCAACAAACTTGTAGGAATTGTCTGTCCTTCTCTATGGGTCTGTTGGAAACTGTTACCAAAAACCTATAAACAAACTGGAATAGCAATTCCACTTTGGAACAATAGGACAATTTCACTCCCAAATTTCTTATCTAGAAATGCATTCTTGATTTCCAAAGCCTTTTCCTTAGTTCCTCTTTTTTTGTTGTTTTTTAAAACTTTATTTCATATGCTATCTATGACACTGGAAAGTGTGGTAGAAGGATGACATGGCTCTCTCTGCTGATTACCTCCCCTTTTGTACTGCCAATTGACTTAGGGGAGTGAACAGTTACTGAGAAACAGAAAACCAGAAGGAAAGTTTCATTATAAGTCAGTTTGGTGTTTTTTTTAATATGCTACAACTCAGCTATCCTCTGCCACTTCTACTACAAACACTGCAAAAACAGGGATTGTGTAAGTTAGAAGTAAATTGTTTTGTGATGGTTTTGTACTGTTTGTGGTCTTGCTTAGTTACCCTATCTGTTTTTATATTTTATTAATGCTTGTAATGAACAAATGGTCCATTGCTACAGTTTTTGAAGGCACAATGTGAAAGAGAAGAGGACAATGTCAATGTATACCTGTCAACAATCACAGTGTTCTGAATTAATTCCATATATTAATACAACAAGGGATAGAGAAAATTCTCTTTACAGTGAAAGGTACATCTCAGGGATTTTATAGGACTCATAATCCATGCTATTCAACCCATTTTGCATGATCTGTGGCATGCAGCTTAGAGATCTAGCAGATGTTTCAGCAATTGTAACTGAATCAGTTATTTGTCAGGATCATGATTCCCTTAAATGACATTTGGAATATCAAAATACAAGCTTTTGTTGAAGAAATCAATTAGTAGAAAAGTTTAAGAGGCAATTTCTTTTCAAAGTCCAATAGAGTCAAGAAACAAACAAAATAAGATTATTTTTCAATATAATTACACAAATTAATATTCCCATTGGAAGCATATCCTAAGAGGCAATTTTTTAAAGTGACTTTATTGTTATTATAGAGGTACAGAGGGGTTACATTTACACGTAATAAGTACATTTCCTTTCGTACAATGTCATCTGTTCCTCATTCTGTCCTATTCTCTCCCTCCCATCTCCGCCCATGATTGTATAGTTCACTTTCATTGCTGCATTTTTTTTTACCACTTTTCCTCAGAAAGAAGCAAATTTTTAAGTAGCAGATAGGAAAGAAAAAGTTTCGTATTTGGTCAAAATTAAATGCCAACATTAAAATGCTAGGTAAATGTACAACTTTATTATCAGCTTAATAAGTTGATTCTAGGGATATGTCACATGATACTAAAGAGACTTTGTGTAGTCAATCCAGCCTTGCTACCTGGGTTTGAGTTCACAATGTATTTGTCATGCTGTAGCATTTTTAAGATTTATGAATAATGATGAATGAAGACAAGCTTTTTTCTGTTACTAGGAGTCTGTCAAAACAAAGACAGATGTGTATGTGAAAAGGAATTCTTTTTTGGTGACAGGGTCTTGTTACGTAGCCCATGTTTGCCTCGATCTCCTGATCCTCCTGCCTCAGTCTCCTGAGTGTTGCACCACTTCATTACAGGCATGCCCCATCATCAGCAAAGCCAATATGTAACATTGTGTGTGTTCACATTTGAACCTGGCATGCCATCGTCTGTATCATCTGTATTCCCAGTGCTCTATCAGTAGGTAGTCAGTTCCATGATAGTTTTGCCTTAAAAAAAAACTTATAGCACACTGTTCCCACACACACACAGAAATGCTGAAAAACAAACACTTGGAAAGGAAATGCAAAGAATTTTCTGCCTGGCACGGTGGCACATTCCTTGGGAGGAGACAGAAGGATCAATGGCTCAAGCCAGCCCAGGAAAACGTAACAAGGCTCTATCTAAAAATGGAAATAAACAATTAGGAGAGTGCTTGCCTAGCAGGTCGCTGTGAGATGAATGCCCAGTGCCACCCCCCTCCCAAAATAAAAAATGCACTAGTACTTGGGATTACAGACCAAGAGGTAGAGCCCTTGCCATGTATAAGGCCCTGGGTTCAATCCTCAGTGCTGTCAGTGCCTCAGAGTCACAAGTGGAGCTGTGGCTCAAATGGTCGCTCTCTAGTCTTGAGTTAAAAGCTCAGGGATGGGCACCAAAAACAAAACAAAAAACAGTAGAGTCCAAACTAAAACCTGGAACACGAGCACAGAAACGTACATCCAGAAATCCAGTGGCTTAGCAGAGGAATTTCCCCAACAGGATATTTGAGTAGAAAGTGATTTGCTAGGGTACTTTGAAGAACTTAGTATGGCAGGTCTAGTTGAGAGTTTGACAATGAAGAATGGTACAGAAACTAGTCTACTGAGCAGACATTTCCATTAGGTGTATAAATGAACAAGTTTCTGCAAAATTCTAGAATCAGTCAGGGCATGGTAACCCTTGCTTTTAACCCAGCACTTGGGACATATTGGCCAGAGGATTGAAAGGTCCACGCAGGCTAAGCAACACCCCCTACCCCCAGTAGTAATCTTCTATTATAGAAGAAAGTGGACTGCAAAAGTCATTTTCAGAGCTTCCAAAGAAAGTCTTCAAATATTTCTGCACAGACCTGAGAGTTAAGATGCAGTCTGTTAAATCTTATAAAAGCCTACCTGGAAGAAAGGCAAAACCAAATGAAGTAGCATTTCTCTCTTTTGAAAGAAGAGAAAGACTCCATTCTAGTCTGATAGTTCTAGATTTCTCTGAAATAAGATAGCTTTCCCTTTAGTGTTCACACTAATGCCACAAGAGCTCCTTGTAGAAGTCCCTTGAATTTGAGGGTGTCTTCATGGGTCCCTCCTAGGTGAAGTGGTTGGAAAAAGCAAGATGAGACCAGTGGCACTGCAAAATAGTAGACTGCGAACATGTAGAGCTTCTCATGTAGGAACTGTAAAACTGGTTTGGGAACTTGGTTTATTCTCGTTAAAAAAAAAAAAAAGGAAGTGGTCTAAATGTTAAGGTTTCCTGCATAAGTAGCTATGTTCATTTAATGAGTAGGGAATACAAAAATGTATTTCTACTCATAGCTAGTGGCTGTGCCTGGTAAGCCAGACTGCCTGGATGGGGGGGGGGGGAGCACTGAGAACAGGCAGGAACTTGCTAATGTAAATGGGACTGGAATTTCCTTAGATGTCCTCACCTGCTAATCATTAATGAAATTGAAGTCATCTAGAAAAGGTGAGAATGTTAGTATCGCTTGAGGGAACAGAAAAGATAGGATCTTGCTTTTTCATTGGACTTGTTTTCACTGGCGATATATCGACCATATGCCTATAGAACATAAAACCCTGGAACCAATGCCTTTTACTTTGTGAAGCTGATACTTCATAGGTTTTAATTTTATTAAGTTTTGGCAGTACTGGGGATTGAACTCAGGTCCATAGGCTTGCTACAAAGATACTCTTCCTCTTGATCATGCCTCCAGACCCTTTTGACTTATTTTTTTCAGATAGAGCTTCCCACTTTTTGACTGGGCTGGACACAGATCACTATCTTCCTACTTGTCTCCTGTATAGCTGGGTTTACAGGTGTGAACCAGACATTCCTGGCTAGTTCTTAAAGATAAAAATATTAACTTTTTATTTTGGTCTGGGCTGTTCTTAACTAGGAGCCTCCCCTCTCTGCCTCTCAAGTACTATACATTTTAATTTTATAGTTGGCTGTTTACTGCCTTTTGTATTTATTTGTATTTTATAAGAATTCAATATAAAACAAGTTATTCTCTACTATTCTATGTGCTCTTGGAATCTAAATCTATTTATCAAAAGATTTGCTTTCACACTTAAGACTTGTTTATTTTCACTGACACTTTAGCATGTTAGTTTATAACTAATAAGATTCCAAAGTGAGAATTGATTGCTTTTTTACTTTCCACTTTTTGTTTGTTAACAATCACATTTGCTTTATTTTTTTTTAATTTAGTTAAAAAAAAAACCTCCAGTGTTGTGTATTAGTGAATTTATACTGCTCTATAAAGAAAGTTAAACTTGGTATTTTTAAACATATTTTCGGTGTAAGTTTAAACACCATATTCAAATGTTATTTTTATTTGTCTTTTGCTTTTGGTATAGCCAAACATTCAGATTGTTTTCATATTCCTGATATTTTTAAAAACTAAAATAAATGTGTTCTGTGGGAAAAAAAACTATTTCATTTTAACTATGCTTACAGAAATACACTCGTATCAGTTAATAGAATGCAATTTAAGGCTGGGGATATGGCCTAGTGGCTAGAGTGCTTTCCTCCTATACATGAAGCCCTGGGTTCAATTCCCCAGCACCACATATACAGAAAACGGCCAGAAGTGGCGCTGTGGCTCAAGTGGCAGAGTGCTAGCCTTGAGCAAAAAGAAGCCAGGGACAGTGCTCAGGCCCTGAGTCCAAGGCCCAGGACTGGCCAAAAAAAACCAAAAAAACAAAAAAACTGATATCATAGAATGCAATTTAAGTTTAACATATCCTACACAATTTCAACCAAAAATATTGGTACATGGTTTACAATTTTTTTTTAATTTGCAATTTTTTTAATCTACTACAAATGTATAAAAAGATCCTCTTTCAAATGCTGCTAAAGAAAGCGTCATGAACCTTGAGAAATATACCTTTGGTTTGCCTCGGAAAAATAACAAGTATTGCACTGTAAAAGTTTATGAAATTGGGGGCTGGGAATATGGCCTAGTGGCAAGAGTGCTTCCCTCGTATACATGAAGCCCTAGGTTCGATTCCTCAGTACCACATACATAGAAAATGGCCAGAAGTGGCGCTGTGGCTCAAGTGGTAGAGTGCTAGCCTTGAGCAAAAAGAAGCCAGGGACAGTGCTCAGGCCCTGAGTTCAAGCCCCAGGACTGGCAAAAGAAAAAAAGTTTATAAAATTGGTGCAACAAAACACTGTTGTAATGTTACAATGCCAGTTCCCCAAGTTCAGTCACTACTGGATGTGGGAGGGAGCCTATGTACACATACAGAACTGTAAGAGCTATCTGATTCAGTTAATATTGCAGGTATATTGTAAATTTACACAAACCAAGATTCAGATCATTTCTTAAATCTGAATTAACACTATCAGCTAGCTCACTTCATCTTCTGAGGTGAACAAGGACACTACACACAATAGCTGTAAGTTTTTCTGACTTATGCACCGAAGAAAATTAAGTTTCTTCCTCAGCTATCAGTCCAGAAGTAATAGCATACTAAAGGCAAGATATTCCTTCCACTGTCAACATTCAATGGGGTGATAGAAGTTGAGGTCAACTTGGGTTTTAATTTGTATCAGCACTCATATGCAAAACAGCTCCCAAAGTTAATGACCACATAACTTTAGAAATGACTCTAAAATGTAAAACAGTCCATCTTGGAAGACATCCAGCCATAGTCATAGGAAGCCTTATCAGACACCTTACTTCCTCTTTTAAACAATGCAGTAACCCTCCAAAACATTTGGCAATGCTCAAACTTGGAATTTAAACTTAAACTCGCCCATTTTTACTCTTCATCAAAGCCACAAGAACATTACTAGTTCAAATGTTTCACAAATGTCCATTTTAGTGGGTCATCACCAGATTGCACCACCTTCCACTTGTCCTCCTTGGTCAGGTTAGCTGCTTTGACATGGGAGGCATGGATCCAGGTCTTTAGGCCATCTACCTTGACAGCAGTAGAACTACGGTGTAGGAGCCTTTCCAGCAGGGCTCCAAGGACTCGGTCTTATGTCGCCTTACCCATACCACCTGTCCTGGCACAAAAGGGTGTAGGGCTGAGGCTTCTTTGGGCAGCTCCTCGTGAGCTGTCCTGATCTGGGAGTAAAGTTCATTTTGGACTCTCTGCAGGGCCTTCAAGGACTGTAACAAATGTTGGTTAGACAATTCAGCTATTGCTTCAGAACCAAGCTTAGGGCATAAGGGAGGAGGCCTCCCAAACATTATCTCATAAGGTGTGATGCCCTTAAAGTGTGGTATATACCATATGTGCAGAAAGGCAAATGGTAGGAGGGCCGTCCAGTTTTCACCAGTCTCAAGGGTCAATTTAGTTAAGGTCTTCTTTAGAGTCCTAGTCATCCTCTCTACCTGACCTGAACTTTGGGGGTGATAGGCACAATGTAATTTCCAATTAATCCCCAATGACTTACCCAAAAGCTGGGTTACCTGAGAGATGAAAGAGGGGCCATTATCTGGGCCTATGGCTACTGGGAGTCCAAACCTGGGAATTATCTCCTCTAGCAGCTTCTTGGCTACTGTCTGTGCTGTTTTCCACTTGGTTGGGAAAGCTTCCGTCCATCCTGAAAAAGTGTCTACAAAAACTAGCAGGTACTTATATCCATACTTGCATGATTTTAACACAGTAAAGTCTACCTCCCAATAGGCTCCTGGCACCATTCCTCTTTCCCTCCTTCCTTTGATGGCTACTCCACCAGCAGCATTTGCCCTCTGGCATGGCATGCACCGGCTGGTAGCATCTTCTAACATTTTGTCCATTTCAGGTATATAAAAGAACCGGCAAATCAATTCCACTAGCTTGCTCTTTCCTAGATGGGTTCCCTGGTGTATTTGCTTAATGAGAGTCCGTCCTAATGCTTGGGGAAGAATAATTCTCCCGTTGCGAGTCTGTTTCCAGTTTCCCTTTTTACTTAATGTCCTGAAGAGACTGGAGAGCCTTTTGATCTTCAGGAGAATCCTGGGGCTCCTCTGGGAGGACTGGCATTGGGAGGAGGGCCTCTTTTGCTCCTCAGGAGAATACGGGGGCTCCTCTGGGAGGGCTGGCATTGGGAGGAGGGCCAATGCCGTCAGGCCCTTATCTCTTGCAACCACTTCCCGTGCAGCCTCATCCACTCTCTGGTTCCCCTTTGCTTCCTCTGAGTTTCCCTTCTCATGTCCTGAGCAGTGCATTACAGCAACTGCCTTTGGCAACCATATGGCCTGAAGTAGGCCTCATATCTGTTCTTTGTTTTTGATGGTTTTGCCTTCTGCTGTCAGCAGCCCACATTCCTTGTAAATGGCCCCGTGTACATGTACAGTGGCAAATGCATACCTGCTGTCCGTATAGATGTTGACCTTCTTGTCCTTTCCCAGCGTCAGAGCTTGGGTTAGGGCAATGAGCTCAGCTTTTTGCGCTGAGGTGCTCACTGGTAATGGCTCAGCCCAGATGACCTGGTCCCCTTCCACAACCGCTGCTCCCGCTAGCCTTACTCCGTCCATCGCATAGCTGCTCCCGTCAGTGAACATGGTCTTTTCCGCGTCTGGTAGCGAGACGTCTGTGAGGTCTGGTCGAATGCTGTGGACATGGGCCACAACCTCCGCACAGTCGTGCAACACTGTCTGATCAGTGTCTGGCAGCAGGGTAGCAGGGTTGAGGGCTGTGGAAGCTCGGAAAGTCACTTTAGGCTGATTGAGCAACAGGGCCTGGTACTGTGTTAGCCTGGCATTGGACATCCACCAGTTGGGGGGGCTTCGCAACAAGTTCTCAAACGCGTGGGGAGTAGTTACCACTAGGTCCTGCCCCAATGTTAGCTTGTTAGAGTCTTTGACTAGCTGAGCTGTTGCTGAAATCACCCTAAGGCAGGTAGGCCACCCTGATGCAACTGGGTCCAATTTTTTAGATAAGTAGGCCACTGGCCGATACCAGGGTCCTAACTTCTGAGTTAGTACTCCTTTTCCCACTCCAGCCTTTTTGTCCATGAACAAGTGAAAAGGTTTGTGGATATCCAGAATGGCCAGGGCTGGGGCTGAGACTAGTTGCTTTTTAAGGGTCTGGAACACCTGTTCCTCTTCTTCTGTCCATCTAATATTTTCTCCTGGCCCTTTGCTAATCTCATATTAGGGCTGTACTAGTTCAGCAAACCCCAAAATCCAGAGCCTACAATACCCCCACAGTTCCCAAGAATTCCCTTACTTGCCTCTTAGTCTTGGGAGCGGGAATCTGCATGATTACTTGTTTCCTGGAGCTCGACAAGGCCCTCAGTCCCCCTTCGAGATCATACCCGAGATATGTGGCTCTCTTGGTGCACAGCTGGGCCTTCTTTGCTGAGACCCGGTAGCCAAGTTCCTGTAGTGCCTTTAGGAGCCCTTCAGTCGCTTGTAAGCAGATCTCCTCTGTTTCTGCAGCTATCAACAAGTCATCCATATATTGTAACAAGGAAACCTCGGGGAAAGAGAGTCGGTACTCACGGAGGTCCATTTGCAGTGCCTCATCAAAGATGGTGGGGGAGTTCTTGAACCATTGAGGCAGCCTGGTCCAGGTCAGTTGTCCTTGATATCCGTTCTCCGGATCTGCCCACTCAAAGGTAAATAGGAGCTGACTGGCCTTCGCCAGCGGGATGCTGAAGAAGGCGTCCTTCAGGTCTAGGACTGTATAAACCTGTTTCTTGGGGTCAAGCATGCTGAGCAGAGTATATGGGTTAGGTACAGTTGGGTGAATGTCTTCAACCCTCTTGTTTACTTCTCTGAAGTCTTGCACCAGCCTACAGTCACCTGTTTCTGCCTTCTTTACAGGAAAAAGTGGTGTATTCCAAAGCGACTGGCACAGGACCAGTATCCCCGCTTGTCGGAGGCGGTTGATATGGACCCTGATTCCCTCTCTTGCTTCTGAGGCCATGGGGTACTGTCTCACTCTCACAGGTTCAGCAGAAGCCCTCAGCTGGACCAGCACTGGGCTCTGATGGACAGCCAGGCCTGGCGGGTTGGTTTCTGCCCACACTTGGGGAAACCTCTCTTGGAGCTCCTGGAGGAGTTTGAGAGGGCAACTGTTTTCATTGGCCTGGTGCAGAACATATTCCTGGGTTATTGGCAGTGATAGCTTTAGGGCCTGGTTCTCTCATGGGGGGCTCAAGTCAACTTTAATCTGTGCCGCCTCAAACTTGATTTGTGCTTCCAATTTGTGTAATAAGTCTCTCCCCAACAGGGGGTATGGACACTGGGGCATTACTAAAAAAGAAATGGGTCACAGTTTGCCCAAGTCCACTTTTCAACTTGTAGTCCATTGATAACATTAGATCCCGTGGCCCCTTGTACTTTCGTCTTTTGGTTGGCCATCGGCCCTAAGGCCTGCTTTAAAACTGACATTTCTGCTCCAGTGTCCACTAAGAATCTGACTGGTTTGCCCTCTACTTTTAGAGTTACCCTGGGCCATGGGAGGGGAGAGCCCCGACTCTGTCAGTCATCCAAGGCCAGTGCTTTGGCTTCTCTTCTCTTTGGGCATTCTTCTCTCCAATGCATTTTCCCCTTACAGTAGCTACACTGATCCATCTCTAATTTCCACGTTCTTTCCCTACTCCCTCTTCTCCCTGGTCTCCTCTCACGGGGCTCAGAGCCTGCCTTCCTCTTCTGTTCCTCTTGAGAGCAAAAATCTTAGCCAATCTCCTAACCTGTCTCTTTTCAGTAGAATCCCTGTTGTCAAAAACTCGGGTGGCAATCTCCACTAACTCCGACAAATTCTTTCCTTCAAATCCTTCAATTTTCTGAATCTTCTTTCTAATGCCCGGAGCTGCCTGTCCCACAAATGCTACATTAATCACGTTTTTATTTTCCTCAGCCTCTGGATCTATAGGAGTATAAGTACGGTAAGCATCAAGAAGCCTTTCTAAATAGGCTGCCGGGGACTCATCCATTCCCTGTCTTATTTCCCCTACCTTAGACAAACTCATAGGGTGGTTTCCAGCAGCCCAGAGACCGCCCAGAATAGTCTGGCGATAAACCTTTAGCCGCTCCCTACCTGCCGACGAATTCGGGTTCCAGACTGGATTCAGGGAGGGGAGGGCTTCCTCTATCTCAAGGGGGTCTTCTGATGGCTTACTGTTGTCTCCCGGGAGCAGCTTCTTGGCTTCCTGGAGAATCCTGTCTTTCTCTTCAGTGGTGAAGAGGACGTCTAGGACTTGCTGGACATCAGCCCAGGTGGGTCGATGAATCACAAAGAGAGTTTCTAACAAAGAGGTTAGTGCCTGAGGCTTCTTTGAGAAGGGATGGTACTGCTGTTTCCAATTTAATAGATCATTAGAAGTGAAGGGAACATGAACCTCAAAACGGTGAAGCTGCCCCTCTTCAGGGGGTCCCACCTGTCAAAGTGGGAGTACAGCAGGGGGAGAAAGGGGATTCCTACTTTGGAGGACTGAGGGGCAAATCTCTCTCCCGTCTCTTCCCCCAGCCTCCCCATATGAACAGCCAGAGCAAGTATGAGATGGCCTCAAGAGGTCTTGATCTGACTCCCTGGGGGAGAGGTCAATAGGCTCCCCAGGGCAGATACGAGAGGGGGGTTGAGTAGAGTGGTAGAAAGATATCCTCCTCCTCCTCCTCCTCCTTCGGGAGAGGCAGCATGGCCTTCAGCTGTTTAGGAAGCAGTGGCTGTGATTTCAAAGCCAAAACTGTGGTTGAGATATTTTCAGGAGGCAAAAGAGGTTTCCGCCACTCTGGAGGTTCCATCATTAAATAGCGCCAGGCTACAATGTAGGGAACCTGGTCCAGATATCCTCAGTCGCTGACAATAATTGCCTGGGATTCATAAATAAGTGAGAGACTAAAAGTGCCTTCTGGGGGCCACCCAGTGCCAAGGGTGGGCCATGCTAGCTGGAAGAAAGTAGTCAGTTTTCCAGGGAAGTTGCGATCACCAGATAACTTAGCTCTTTTTTCAGAATCTTTAACATGTTGTAAGACCAAGTTTAGGGAAAGTTTCTCAGCGGAAGCCACTTGTTGTCCCATATTTTCCTGTGAAATACATCTGATAACAACAATAACAAGCAAGAGCAAAATTAAGAACAGACACAGATACAGAAGTTCCTCAGCCCATTTTGCTTGTCCCATGCTTCCCTGTAGAGAAAATTCGATCATAACACTAGCAAGCAGGAGTAGATGCATGAACAGACACAGATAGACAAGACCATACACAGAACAAAGAACAAGGTCAGAACTGCTGTTCTCTTGACAAAATTCATACATGTCCTTTTCGATGAGGACCTTCAGAAGGGGTCCAGGCGTCCCTTGACCGCCCCTTAGAGAGCTCTGCTTCGTCCAGCTTTGCTCTGTCTCAGGCCTATAGATGGTGCACCTTCAGATTCAGACGGGCCCACTCAGGCAGCCCCAAACAGTGCACTTCCCAGTGCACCTTTATGGAAGGCCTTTACAGCCGGTGCACTTTCCAGCGCACCTTTACAGACAAGTCCACTCAGGCGGCCCCAGACATACCTCCAGAGGTTCCTTTACTTCACCTGGGCATCTTCCCCAACAAAATAATGTGGTTAAGGACCCTTCCCGGCCCATGCACCACAAATGTAATGGAGTCCTCCCCCAAGGGAGGGGATTTCTGGTTCCTCCAAGAGTCCACCACTCAGTCTCCAGCAAAAAGATGATAAAAGGATGGATTTATTGGAGCAGTAAAAAGCGAACCGACCGGCCAGGGTTGCAGCCCAGACTCTAGAGCTGAAACTGCAACCACGAGTGTCCTTCCAGGCCTGATTATAAAGGCAAACCTACAGAGCATGCTAGGTCACACGCAGGTGGCCAATGGAGTTACAGTCAGTTACACAGGTTGAATTTAAACAGGTTGAACCAACCTATCATTTTAGTTAGAATTGGAGCATGGATTTGTCAGAGCTCACACAATGCAGGTGGTTACGCCTACTCATGGGAGGGCACAGATTTAACCTTGAACGGTCCTGGAAACTTCCATGCTTCAGGTGGTCAAGCAGTTTACACAATCTTATCAGAGTGAAGGGACGCTTCCCTGGATTCTGAGCAGACAGGGCACACTCCCAACCCTGAGGCTCAGGGGCGGGGGAGATCTTAGTGAAGAGGGAGTCAGCTTCTGCTCTCTTTAACTGAGATGGAGTCAATCTGACACCCCTCAACAGCCAATGATGGCGCTGGCCAGTCTGACCTCCATATTACAAGAAATATATATTGCAAGAATCATAATTTAATCCAAATTAAAATCCTACTATAAAATATTTGCATACAGCATATTGCATTCAACAAATACAAACTGTAATTCATTTTGAGATCATATGGAATAAAAATTGACCACATACTAAGTAAGCTATAAGGAGAATCCCTTCAAATATAAAAGTTAGGAACTATAGGAAAATTGCTTGAATTCATGATGAAAAGAAATCTAATACTTTTTGCACGGAGTCTGGGATAATCTCAGACTCCATGTTGCCAAATCAAGAGCAGATGGACACATGGTCCAAAATATCAAATCAGGTTTCCAAAAGGTTTCCTGACCATGTATGTGGCTCACACCTGTAACCTTAGCCCTTCAGGAGGCTGAGATATGAAGATATGAAGATTTCGACTCAAAGCCAGCCTAGGCAGAAAAGTCAGTGCGACTCTTAATCATTAGAAGGTCAAAAGTGTAGCTAAAGTGGTAGGGTGCTAACACAGCAAAAAAGCTAAGCGAAGAGCACCTTAGCCCTGAGTTTAAACCCCTTTACTAGCAAACGCACGCGTGCGCGCGCACACACACACACACACACACAAACACACACACAGGCTTCCTGGTGAATCACAAGGCACAACCCAATGTACAAAACAAAAGTTCTGTCTGTTATTCAGCTTTCCATTATTATAACAAAATATCTGAGACAATCAACTTATAAATAGAAAACGTTAGCTTTGGCTCATAGCTTTGGAGGCATCCGTCTATAACTTATTAGCACTGTTTTGTGGCCTATAGCAAGGCCATATATTATGAAGACAGAACAAAACTTCTGACCTCATGGTCAGTGTTAGGGTTTTTTAAAGTAGGTAGCCGGTAAAAGAGAACGCCACGCGGTATTCAGGCAGGAGAGAAAGTTTATTACCGAACTGCTGGCCTGTGGCCAAGATGATCCATGGCCGGAGAGAAGGGAGAGAGAGAGAGGAGAGTGACCCCCACCCAGCCCTGCCTTATATCTAGGGCAAGGGGTGTGGCCAGGTGGATTAGGAGGTGACCTCAGGGAAAGGGGAGGTAACTGCCTCCAGGTCTGCAGGTTACCCAGGTAACTGGGTGGAGACTTAATGAGGTGGGGGCATCTGCATGTAGCCCTCAGGGAGAGGACCTTACAGTCAGGAAGTGAAGAAAGAGGAAAAAAGGAACCTAAAGATTTCTCACTAAGCCTCAACTCTTTAAGTTTCCACCAAGAAGCACCAAGCTAAGCTCCAAGTCTCAAAAACATAGGCTTTTGAGGGACTTATCCAAGCCATGATATTTCCCAACAGTCCTCAGCTCTAGAACAGATAGGCTTTGGCTTCCTTGCTCAGAATTGGGATAACACTGAGACCCATTGACAACATTACATCTCAGAACTCTTCTGCAGGTTTAGGTTTCATTGTCACTCCCAGTATTGGCTTCTTCCTTTGCCTGTTTCACTTCCTCACTCCTCAGTGTTTCCTTCTCTCTCCGTTCAGTGATTTACATTTGAATTTGTGTCTTGTGAGTGCCTTCTGTGGGAACCCAAACAATGAGGATCTCACTAAGAAACAAATTACAGTATGACATTATCAATTTCTACTTATCACTTAATGTCAGACATAAATGAGTCATTAACATTTATTTTGATCTTCTGAAATAAAGAGATGGTAACCAATGAGCACAGTATTCAGTAAACACCATCAGCATGCATCAGTGGGTACTAACAGTCTTCTTGATGACAAAACACCACATAGTGCTTCTGTGAAGCGCCACTGCCAAGAGAGAAAGTAGAGTTGAATATTTGTGGTTGGTATACACAACTGGAACTTAGTGAGGATGTGAGGGCAGGATGGGGTTAATGATTCTTCATGCTTTGAGTGTCACAAATATTCAGCCTCTGGGTACCGTAAAACAAGATACAGTTCAATTAACCAATGGCTCCGAAACATTAGAATAGGGTTTTTCATAGCTCTGGTTCTGTGGGGCACGCCCGCCCAGATGCCTTGCATCATAAGAGGCGGTTCTAGCTGGCCCCACCTCCCAGCCTTGGGACCACGTGTAGCCAAGATGGCGCCTGGTGGTGAACCCGGAGGCGGTCCTGTGGGCTGTGACATAGAATTAGGCCGCCCCTTAAGGAGGTCCCTCAGAGCTCCACCCTGATGGACAGCTCAGGCATCAAATCCCAGCCCCTACGTAGGTGCACGTACCCCTCCCCTTCCACCACCCTCCGATCCCTTTAAAAGAACAGCTCATTGCCGCCATTAAACGAGTCTTAGCACTGATTGGCTCCCAGACTGTCTGTGTCCTCTGTCGAGAGGGGGGCTGGGTGGCAGTCTGTCAGCCTCCTATATCTTCCTGGACCCGTCCGTGTGGGGTATGCTATCTGGTCTCTCCTGCAGGACAGGAGAGCACGGGGGCTAAAAACCCCCGACATGGTTCCAGTTAGGAATTTAGACATCCGACACTGCTGCCACCTTCAGGGAAAGCTCATCTTTCCCTAAAGCCCCACTGTGAAAATAGTGTCCTTGCCTGGGCCAGTTTGACCAGTACGATTTGCAACCATTCTTTGCTCATTTCATTTAATGACCCTGTGAAGAAATGCAAGGGGAAACTGGAAGGTTTGTTAGTGGGTTACTACTCAGTTCAAATTACCATTTCTAGTGTCTTCAGACCCTTCTTTGGAAAGAAGGTCTCTGAAGATCATACCAAATCTTCCTTTAAAGTGATGGGACAATGGAAAACAGTTCAAAAGGACCTTTTCTTTTCTAAAAGAATTTTAAGATCTTGCTTCACCACTCTGTAGTTTTGCTTTATAGAGACTCTGGGGTCATATTTATATTCCTCCTCCTACTTTATATCCATATTTTAAAAGACTAAATCCACTCTAAGATAGATAAGACTTTATCTTCAGTAAATCTGACTTTGAGTCCTTTGCCATGAGTGGATTCTGCTTTGGGGACTATAGTTTTTCATCTCTGCTGGGAAAGTATCATCCTTTTGTGTGAATAAATAAGGTATATATTTAAAACTGTGGCAATGCACAAGGGAGAATTAGATAACTGAAATAAAGTACGGATGTGCATGTTTTATAAAACATGTTACTAAATGCATATATATACACACATATATAGTAACACTTTTCATATAATAAATATACAACAAACTTTATTCTTTAAGAAAAACTGTGACAAGGAGAAAAGGAGAAAACCAAAAGGAATTGGGAAAGAACTTTTCCAGAAAGTGGCTAGTGCAGGCAGAGAAGAACAAGTGTTTTCCTCTCAGTTATAGTAAGGATGCAGAGACTGAGCAGTGTCACATGACAGGAATGCTTGGCCCTGTAAATATTTCACTTTTACTGCTTTCAAATTTCATATCCAATATGTGGACCATTATGTTGGCTAAACATGAGAGAGATCACAAATGATTGATTACTCAAGGAAAATCAATTTGATTTTGAGGAAAAATAAGCCTTACTTGAATTTTTAATATATAAGGAATTCAGATTGAAAATTGCTGTTTTATTTGCTGAAATTTATTTTTTTCTTAAGTTATACGCTGGTAAGAGGTACCTAAGCTTTACTTAAAGAAGCAGGGAACAAAGGAAAGAGTGGAGCAAGATGGCAGAACAAGACCACTAGAAATCTATCCACAGCTAAATCTATCAAACTAAACAGCTATCTGTGCATAAACAGGTAAGTGCTTAAGTTAAACCAGTGGTTTCAAAGTTTTTGGCTGTGAATCAAATACATTTTTTGTGTACACTGGCCTCAAACTGGGATCCTCCAGATCTCTACCTACCAAACATTCTTTCACTGTAGCAATACCATCTTGCACTCCTGTCAGTAGTTTATGGGATTCCAGTTGTTCCATAGACTAACCAGCACTTTGTAATGTCAGACTTTACAATGATGGCCATCCTGATACTGGCATTGCATTACAATTTGACATGCACTAATTTGGTGACAGTGTTGAGCACTTTTTCATTGGCTTATGAGTCATTTCCCATATCTTCCTTTGTAAAGTATCCACTCAAGAATTTTGCCTGTTTTTCAACTTTCTTTTCTTTCATCTTTCTTCATTTCTTTTCTTTCCTGCTTGCTGGTTCTGGGGCTTGAGCTCAGGGGCTGAGCACTGTTCCTGAACTTCTTTTGCTCAAGGTTAGCACTCTACCGCTTGAGACACAGAACCACTTCCGGCTTTTTCTGTTTATGTGGTGCTAAGGAATCGAACCCAGGACTTCATACATGCTAGGCAAGCACTCTACCACTGAGCCACATTTCTAGTCTCCAAGTTTAAAATTTATACTGGTAGAATGCATCTATTTACATGCAAATAAACTCCATCTGGTAGATCCAATTAACTTGTTCCTCCCCAGTGTGGAAGAAGCCAATTTTGCCTCCATTGCACCTACACTTTGATATTGATGATTTATATTTGTGCCTGTACTTTGGATGGTCTTCTGTTGGAACATCTTACGAGTTATCTTGTTACTAATGAAATAAATATAAAAAACGGAAATTAACTAAATAAAAATCTCTATGTTCATTTTGTATTTGTTCAAGAGCTATAATTCTTTTTAAAAAATTAACGTACTGTTTCCTGTATTTCTTCTTTTACAGAGTATAATGAAGCCCTTATGACTTCAGAGCTCTCTCTCTGAAGACAAAGTACTCTTCATGTTCTGTTCACACTCCAAAGTAAATCAACTCCAGGGTATGAATTTAACAACTTAATGAAGACCAAAGGGATGAATATAGACAGAAAATGTCTTATTAGGCACCTACTATTCCCAGACTACCGTGTTCAGAACCAATCTTTGCCCTTAGGCAACTCAGGGTGGCCACAAAGACAAATATTAAGCAAGTGTGTGATGGCTGGTTCTGCATGCTCTCAAACATTCAATTGAAAGATAGGGAACATATCCTATTCTGATCCTCAAGTTATGGATTCTCAATGCTTTCTGAGTGCTGGAAATTGTTTGATATGAAAACAGCCCTTTTGTATTTGAAAGATAGAAGAAAAAAAGAAATTAGCTTTTGATCCTCATTCTTTTCACACAGTATGTGTTCTGATAACAAAGCTATTTGGTTTTATCACTAATAGCTTGATATATTCATTAAACTGCTCACCAGTGGGACTGAGCACAACTGACTGGTGAATCTTCTCATTTCTAATGGCATGAACTCCAAGTGTGGTGAGGGGATTAAATGCAGTAACAAGCTACAACTTGTCAGGGATTAGTAAAAATAATACTTCATGATATAAAACGTTTCATCAAAGGAATTAGTCCTTTGCATCACTATTAAGAGGTAGAAAAGATAAGCCTTTTCTGCCTTCAAATTTCATGCAAATTTTTCTCATTAGCAAACTCTAAACCAGAGCCTTACTGATACAGGGATCTCAGGAATTATGCTTCCCAATTTTTCTTCTGAAAAGTAGATTTCTAGTCTGATTAACATCACTACCTCCTCATTCTGGAATCAGATTCTTGGGAACTTCAGCAAGCTAAGGTCTCCAGTGCCTGCTTCCTTCATTTTGTTTTTACTTTTTTTTGCCAGTCGTTGGGCTTGGACTCAGGGCCTCAGCACTGTCCCTGGCTTCTTTTTGCTCAAAGCTAGCACTCTGCCACTTGACCCACAGTGCCACTCCCAGCTTTTTCTGTTTATGGGGTGCGGAGGAATTGAACCTAGGGCTACATGCTTGCAAGGCAAGCACTCTACCATTAAGCCATATTCCCAGCCCTGCTTCCTTCATTTTCAGTGGAACTTTTTTAGCCTTATCTTTCCTGCATCTTAACAGTGCTGCAAACCATCAATTCCTGTGGTATTTCATCTCTAAGGGTTCTTCCAAAAAGGGACCCCCTGTCAATGTCATCAGGAGAAAACATACAAGCCCAAGTAGAGGGACATTCCTATAGAACTGACTTGTCCTCTACAAAAAAGAAAAAAAAATCAATGACAGAGAAAATACAAGGAAAGACTAAGAAATCTGTCACCGATGCCAAAAGCCTAAGGAAAAAGGACAACTAAATGCCAGGTGGAACTTGCATTGGCTCCTTGGAGCTTAAAAGAAAAAGGCCTTGCTGGGCACCAGTGGTTTATACATATAATCCTAGCTACTCAGAAGGCTCCAATCAGAGGATCTTGGGTGGAAGTCAGCCAGAGCAGTAAAGTCTGTGAGACACTTCTCTCCAATTAACCACCAAAAAGCCAGAAGCTGAGTTGTGGCTCAAGTGGTAAAGCCTTAAGCATAAAAGCACAAAGACAGCATCCCTGAGTTCAAGCCCCAAGACTGGCCCCAAAGGAAGGCCTTAAGTGGGAACTCTGACATATGAAGATTAGTTTGGAGGGTTTTTGTTTTTTGCTAGTACTGTGGTTTGAACTCAGGACTTCATGGCATGCTGACTGACGTGCTTGCTCAGCTAGTGCTGTACCACTTGAGGCATGCTTTAAGTCGATCATTTTGAAGTCTCTCAGACTTGTCTATCTAGGCTGTATTTTTTCTAGGCTGGTTTTGAACATCAGTCCTCCAGGTTCAACCTCCTAAGTAGTTTAGGATTGCAGGTATGAGCAACTTGCGCACAGAAATTTCTGACTTCTGATCAGTGAACTTTGATTAGTAAGCTGGTAACATCAAGAGAAGAAAACTGAATAAAGCTTATATGGGAAATCTTTCTGAAACCAAAAATTATTCCCAAATCAAAGGTTGGTATAATGGCTCATGAGTAATCACAACTATTCAGAATGTAAAAACTCATCTAACCAACTAGATCAGATAGTGGTGCATACCTGCCATTTCATCTCATGAGTGGCATGAGTGGAAATTTCTGTCTAAAGCTGTTCCCAAGTCAAAAATAGGATACCTTATCTGAAAAAAAATCAGTAACTGAATCAAGCCAGGCATCAGTGGTTCATGCCTGTAATCCTAGCTACTTAGGGGGGCTGAGACCTAAGAATCATGGTTTAAGCGAGCAAAGTCTATGAGACTTTTATCTCCAATTGACTACCAAAAAAGCCAATTAACCACCCCAAAAGCCTGAAGTAGAGCTGTGGCTCAATAGTGCTAGCCTTCAGCAAAAATGCTCAGGGACAGAGCCCACGCCTTGAGATCAAATCCCAGAGTAGTGCAAAAAAACAAGTGAAGCATAAAAAAACTGTGTATGACTCAAGCGGTTCACTCAATAAGTGAACATACCTGTGTTAAGGCTCCAGTACTGTTATAAAAACAAAATATACATAATATGAAATGAATTAAATCATTTTATACAAGGCCTGCTGATTTTATAGTAAGTCCCACATGGATATATGGTACATTAGAAATCTAGACAAAACCCACTTTAATGGGATACAAAATAAAGACACAGCAGAAAATGATTCCCATTAGCTTAAAAGGGTCCTAGAAGGAGCAAAAACAGGATCTGCTCAGTTTGATGGGTCTTGAGGACAGGAATAAGAATGGCTTTGGGCCAAAGTCTAAAGGCCAGAGGGAACAAAGTGACACCTTAGATGATTTTGGAAAAGGAGAATTATAAGAATATGATTCTGATACCCCCCCTTCAGCTTAGCAGTATATAACCCCCAAAATAGCTGAGAACCAGTGACTCACATCTGTAATCCTAGTTACTCAGAAGGCAGAGAACTGGAGGATCAAGTTTTAAAGCCAGCTCAGGCAGAAAATCCTATCATATTCCAACTAACCACCAAAAGGCCAGGCTAGAGACATAGCTAAAGTGGTAGAGTATCAGCTGTGAAGAGGATGAAAACCCTTACCTATTGGTACTCTCTCAAATTTACCTCTGTTCAGCCCTGGGTTATTTCCTTGCCTTCCAAGGAAACACAAAGGCCTTGAATGACCAAAGTTAAGTTATGCTCCCAGTGCAACTTAATAGAAATCTTCCAAACTAACTTTTCTAATTTGTTTAGATTACTAGTTATTACATCTCAAAGGAGATGAGAAAGGTTTTAGTAATTTGTAAAAGAACATTCTAAACATAATACATTGCAAGTTTCGGCTTAATAAGGAAGAAAACAAACATTCTAACCATGTCACATTTATGAAACTAGCTAAGGAAAACATTAACATGAAACACCCCAGATAATATTAGTCAACATTATATATTAAGATTTTAAACATACATTTATTTGGAAGTTGAAATAAGATAAGCATATTTTCAAAAATAAGTCTTATTGAACAGGCACTTATTGAGTAGTAGGATTGACAAATTTTGAAGCCAGGAAGGGTCAAATTTTGTTTAACATGAAATATGAATAATCTTTACAACATTTGCATTGCTCAATTAAGGAATGTATTATTATGATTAAAAGCATGGAAGCTTTTCCAAATATTGTTTTAATAAAGAACATTATTGAGATTAGGGGTGAAGCTCAATGGTAATTTTCCTAGGATACACAAGGCTCTAATTGCAGTCCTGATGCATCACAAAAACAGGAAAGTAACAACAAAAAAAACTCAGGGCATTCTAAACAATGTCATCCAATGCAGTAGCCATTTGCTACTGATGTCTACTTAATTTTAAATTTTAATTAGATGAAATGAGATTAAATTTCCAATTTAGCTCCTCTAATTAAACACATCTCAAATGCTCTACTGACTACCATACTGGACAATCTGTGTTAACTGTAAACTATTATTTTATTCTTAATTGTATTTAATCACTTTTGAATTTATATTCAAATTTTTATTTATATATTTACATGTCCTTTTTTTGGTCGGTTGTGGGGTTATTGAATTCAGGGCCTGGGCATTGTTCCTGAACCTTTTTGTGCTCAAGGCTAGCACTCTACCACTTTGAGCCACATTGCCACTTCTAGTTTTTGAGTGGTTAACTGAAGACAAGAGTCTCATGGGGACTTTTCTGCCTGGGCTGGCTTAGAACTATGATTATCAGATCTCAGCCTTATCAGTAGGTAGGATTATAGGCATGAGGCACTGGTACCCAGCTCATGTATCTATTTGCACATTTCAATTTTTTGTTTCAATTGTGGGAAATTCAATTGGATAGGGCTGCTCTAAGTAACATAGAGTAACCATAATAGAAGAGGTAACCAATTAAATTTTGAAAAATGTTTGCAAATATAAATTTTCATGATTGTTTTTGTTTTTTGCTTGTAGTCCAAAAGAATATTTCAGATACCAAAAAATATCATTCCAATTTGACGTGTACATAAAAAATTTCCTTGCCTACTATATAACTGTGCTTCTCTTTTTAAAATCTTTTATTTTTCAATAATTATATATGTACATAATTTGTGGCACACCATCTTCTGTTTTGATATGTTTATGTAGCAGATTAAGTCTCTGTATTAGTCCTATAGCTGGTAGTTTATAAATTTATTTGTAAAACAGAATGAGATAGTCAAGGCTGTCTTCTTACAAGAGTACATCTAATAAACTCTGGCCAAAATACTTTTCACCTTCATAGAAGATTTTTGTAATGCAAGTTTTTTTAATACCTCCTTTTAAAATACTATAGTTTTTTTTAAGCTAAAGGCAGTTATTTTGGCAAATTATTAGAGAAGTCTTAAAACATAATTTTTTGTTAAAGAGTGCAAAGATTGAACCCAGGGTCTCAAGTATGCCCCAAGTGCCTCAAATAAATTGTCTTTTATATCTAATATTTATAAAGTTATGCTATGTTTAATGAAAATACTCAAAAGTTAAAATATTCTAAAAATTAAAGTCTACTATGAACTGATCACACAGAAACATCTTTACTATCTCAGAAGTCATAAAAATATTAAGACTTCACACTAATTACAGTATTACTTATTCTTTTTACTCTACTGAATATTTTCTACCTATCAAAAACCTTAAGATCAATTATTTAAGCCAGAGCCAGGGGTCACAAGCAAATGGAAATAAGTACAAGCAAAAATATGCCTAATAACCAATTTAAAATTTGCTTAAAATGAATGTAACTGAAGACGTTTTGAGGGGTTGAGAGCTGAAACATGGCATTAAACTGACAAAATGTTTCCTAAATATAAGCAATCAAACAATGAAATTGCATATATTTTCCTGTGTCCAAATCATTCAAGAATGCTCTTTAAAGTAGGGGGTTTATGTAAAAAATATGTCACTCATGAGTAAAATAGATTTTGTTGTTCTTTTGGTTTTGCCAGTACTGGGGTTTAAAGAGCCTTATGTTTGCCAGGTAGGCTTTCTACCATTTGAGCCATGACCATACACCAAAATGGGTATCTTGTCAGCATCTTTCAAGAGCACTTTATGTAACTGAACTTCTGATCCATATTTTCTTTCATTCAAACACCGTTTTAAAACTTGTGTGCTTTTCAATTAGTAGAAATCAGAAAAATAACATCAAATATTAAAGCTACACCCAGATACTTAAGAAACCAGGACTAGTTTCTGAATTTGGTCACATTCATATTATTCATATTGGCGTATTTTAAAATTTCAATTATTTAAAAGGAATCCAAAAGTCTACTATAAAGGCTTTCTTGTGTTCACTCTAAGCAAACTTCTGTTATAAAATGTTATCAAGAGTAATTTAAAAACTTTGGTTTCTTCACGATGTAAACAAATCTGCTTTGCCACCACAATACAACTGGCCAATTTTGGAATTATAAAACTAGAGAAGATTACACTATTATCTATCCATCACAAAAAGTAGGATAGTTGGTTCAAATGCTTGAGTTGGTTTGGCTTTCACTCCTCTGTAGAAGGGTGGGATACATCAGCCTTTACTTTAGGGTCCTTCAGCTCATGTCTAAAAGCTCGGGTGCTGCTGCATATGGCTGCTAGGCACACTTTCCAGTCATCGCTATCTTCCATTAGATCCCAGGAAGGGAAGCTTTCCTGGAGAAACTCTGGTGGTAAAACAGAACAGTTATTTAGAAATCACTTCAGAAAAATGAATTTACTTACTCTCAATTTTACTGCTACTTTTTTCAAAACTGGAGACCAAACCCAGGACAATATATATGCTCTACCATTTAGCTACATATCCAGCCCAGGGTATTTAAAATTAAGTGAGATGGAGGATTGTGAGGATCATGGTTCAAGGCCAATGTGAGCAACAAAGTAGCATAGCTTTATGTCAACAAGCAAGTCAGGTTTGGCAGAGCACCTCTCATCTGAGCTGTGAGAGAGGCATAGATAGGAGGATTGTGGTTTAATGGTCCAAGCAAAAATATCCTAAGACCTCATCTAAAAAGTAACTAAAGCAAAATAGACTGGAGGTATGGCTCAAGTGGCAATACATCTGCCTAACAAGCAGAAGACCCTGACTTTAAATGCTAGTACCACAAAAAAACCCTAATTGAAACATGCTTTCTCCTGGTGTCAGTGGCTCATGCCTATAATCCTACTTAAGAGGCTGAGATCTGAGGATGGAGATCCAAGGGCAGAAAAGTTGGTGAGACTCTTATCTCCAGTTAACCACAAAAAAGCCAGAAGTGGAGTTTATGGGTCAAGTGGAAAAGACTAACCTTGAGCAAAACAGCTCAGAGACAGTGCCCAGGCCTAGGAATAGCAAAAAGAAAAATTTCCCATGAACATTATTTTAAAAGCTGAGCAAATCTATTAATGTAAAAGAATAAGATGAAATAGCACCATTCTTAAAACACAATTAAACAGTAATTTCCCTGAGCTTGCAGTAGGACAGAAACTCTTAAGAACCCATGGTCAACATTCCTTATTTGTAAGTTTATCAACCATGTATCTAGGAGTATGCTAATAAGCCTTTGTAATTCACAAGAAGCAGCAGTGTCTTCATATTTGGAGATATAAGAAGCTATCATTGCTATTTTTTGAACCACTGAATTTATCTGTAACAAAAGTAAATGACTATGTAGATCTTACAGTTAGAGGAAGATGTGCATAAAGGAAGGTGACAGTGAAATAATCCAATGAGCACTCTTGGGGGGGGGGGGAATGGACAAAGGATAAGGGGTTGTGGTTGTTACAAGAGCACAGGTGCCTTTAATTTCCATATTTTTCTAATTATCTCTACATCTCTGAGCCCTTAGAAAAGAACATGGTGACTGCTACAGGTCAGCACTGACTGGTGACATTAGTAACATTTATTTTTCAATATGGTAACAGGTGACAAATCGACACGTCATTAGCACAGTGTATCTCCAGACTTTTTTAAGCAAGATATATGTCAAAGGCTGCATATTCACAGCACCAACAGATTATCAGCAGTAGTCACAGGAGCTTCTGTGGCAGGCCATGGGATTCAGTATGGGGCTCCACTATAATGAACATTTTTATTAGAATAAAAAAGATGTGAATTAAAGAAAGCTTGTGCCATGTGGCCCTGACAGCAAAACTGGGAGGATAAAGACCACATTAGGTGATAAATCTAGCACCTGAAAATCATACAACAGACAGTAAAGGGCCAAAAATTGGTTGGTATGTTCTCTTCAACACTATTCCTAAAAAGTTGATGTGTTTTCTCCATCACTAATCCTAAAAAGTTTCTGGGGAAAAGGGTGACTGTGCAAATGGGAAAAGCAATACTCTGGAGTTAGTGCCAACCTGGGGATTTACACTCCACATAAGCACTTTAAGTGCTCTGAAAATATTCAACAGCAGAAAGCTAACAACAGTAACTTGCACTAATTTAAAGGCAATAGGGGAGGCTAAGCTGGTGGGATGCAGAAATGAGAGGAGGCTGAGCACAAAGCAACAGGACTGAAAGGACATAGTGAAGCCAATGGATTTAAAGGCATTCAAAACATGTTTTAAAACTGAGAGATCACTGAAGTCCTTTTGTCTTAAGATCTCTTGTGATCATTTGTCTAAAAAGTATGTTATTCATGAAACACCTATTAATATCCAGCAATCTGTAAAAAAAAGATTGGATCTGGGTGCTAGTGGCTCCTGCCTATAATCCTAGCTACTCAGAAGGCTGAGATCTGAGGATTGGGGTTCGAAGCTAGCCCAGGTAAGCAAGTCCATAAGACTATTATCTCCAATTAACCACCACAGAAAACAGGAAGTGGATTTGTGGCTCAAAGTGGTAGAGTGCTAGCCTTGAGCAAAAGAGCTCAAGGACAGAATTCAGGTCCTGAGTTCAAGCCCCATGACCAAAAAGCAAAAAAAAAAAAAAAAAAAAAAAGTTTGTGGAATGCTGATCCTACACTAACAGGATAATATGTAGCAGAAGTAACTATGAAATCCTACACTAACCATTTAGAAATACCAATAGAAAGGACAAGAGCCTAATAACAGTATAAGATAAATGTTAGTACTCAGATGGGAAAAAAACAAGATGAGGGTTTTAGTTAACCATAACTTTAAAATTAAAAATAGTAAATGTCTTTTCTTGCCAGTCCTGGGGCTTGAACTCAGGGCCTGAGCACTGTACCTCACTTGCTCAAGGCTAGCCTCTACCACTTGAGCCACAACTCTTCTCTGTTTATGTGGTGCTGAGGAATCGAAGCCAAGGCTTCATGCATGCTAGGCAAGCACTCTACTGCTAAGCCACATCCCCAACCCAATAAATGTCTTTTTAAACTGCACTAACAACCTAGTGGGTAATAATGCTACTATATTCAGAGCTGATTTGGGCAAACATGTAACAAACCTTGGATAGCAGCAATTGTATTGTTGTCAAGGTTATATACATCACATCTCATGTTGTCAAAGATGGTAGTTTTAGACAACTCCTCTGTGACCAGGTACTGACTGAGGTATCTGGCTGACAGCTCTGGAGAACGCTTGGTTTTCGCTATAGTCATTACTGAACGCGGTACCTGTACATGTCTACTCGAATGTCCCAAATGACCTGGCAAAAGAAACAGATGCTAATTTTAGATAATAGGTTGCATTTTTTTTCAAGACTTAAGTAGAAAGGCTGATTTTTCTAAAATTGTAGGCCTAAGAATTTGAAACATTGAAGGAATTAAATCTTAAATTTTTAAATGTTAAATATTAAAGATTTGGTTGTTAGGAGACAGCATGATGGGACAGAATTTACTTGCTAATGTGATTGTACATGCTCCCATTGTTCAAGGTGAGGCCTAGTGGCATGTTACTTTTTAAGATGCAATAATTATATGAAAATTACTTTTGGTGCTACTTGGAATGATTATACACAGTTCAAGGTCAGTTGGGCAAAAAAAGGTAGAGAACTCATCTCAAAAAATAAACCAGTTGAGCAAGAGTTAGAGAGACCTTATCTCAAAAAATAACCAGTCCACATAGTTTTATTTGTATGGACTAATGAGGCCTGTGGAAGTTGTTTTAAAGGGGAAATAGGATAGGGACAGTAATAGAGGAGTAAAATTGATCAGGATACATTGTTTGCATGAGTGGAAAAGTCTTGAAAATAAAACTCCCCTTACACAACTAATGTATGCTAATGATTTTTTAATAAAAAAAAGGGATGGTGTGTATGCCTGCAATCCCAGATATGTGGAAGGCAGAAGTAGGGGAATGGTAGTCAAGGACAGATATAGAAGAAAAAAACTAAATAAAAAAAGAGTTGCAGAGCACTTGCCTACCAAGCCTAAGGTCTTAGTTCAAATACAAAGAAATTTTAAAATGAGAAATAAAGAAAGTGAGGTTTAGTAATAAATTCTAAGTAGTTTTAATGACAAAAAATAAGCACTATGATTCTTACTGCATTATTTTCATTTCTAAAATGTATGGGGGTTATTTAGTATTAAACTCATCACTTAAACATCAATAAACTTCTGATTGATTATTCTTAGATATATTTAGATACCATATTTGAGCTCAAAAATATATGTTAAAGTTTTCATTTCTCAACAGCATAGCTTAATTATTGTCATCTTTCTATAGTCCATAGTGATTCAAATGACCATATTTGAAAATTGTATTTTACATACAATAAAAATTATTTCTTAAGGAAGACTTATTTATTATTTCTTAGAGAAATAGAACAAATACCATTACAAGTAAATAAATGTTTATTTTCTCTTAGAACATCCATCATTTAATAAATAGTAATATAAATTGTTAAGTCACCCAGATTTAACATCAGATTAACTTACTTAAAAATGGGTATAAAGGCTTAACTCTGGGATATTAATCAAGTAATATTTATCAAAGATCATAAATAAGACTAATACTCTAGTCATTAATTCAATTTCTGAGAACCTAAGAAAGTTATCCAAAATATGGAGAAGCTATCCAAAGGAAGATACTTCTTTACAGTGTAACTGATAATCTTCTAAAGAACCCTCAAGCAAATAACTAAGTAAATAAACAAGGAGATAGCTAAATAAATTAGGATAAATTATACACTGTTATATATCTACCAAGAACAATAACAATAGAGTGTAGGTTCTTCAGAAAACATATACATATTATCTGAGAGAGGGAGAGTAGTTATATGGAGATATGTTTGATATGCTCCCAAGAAAAAAGAAACTGAGGAAAAAAATGAAAATGCTTTCAACATTTTAAGTGTATTGATGCTGAATACTTTTCCCCTTTTAAATATTTTTTGAAGTTTTAAAATAAACGAGCATTATAACTACCCACAAACTGTCAGCTTCCTTGCTCACAATGCACTTAATAGTCCTGCCTCCTGCTATAGTTAAATCGCAATTAGAGACCTGGGACTCAGTCTCCCCAGGAAGATTATTTTCCTTTCACAGGGTCTTGGGACTCCCACTGGCTCCTGCTTGATTGAGGCTCAGATTATTCAGCAATTCTTTTATGTAGCATGTTTATAGTTGTTTAATCTAGTAAGTCCAACTCTGCAGTTGCTTGACAAACATAGCTTTTAAATTATTTCTATAATGGTAATAAACAATTTATCACTTCACAATTCTGTTTGAGCAGGACCCTAGACAATACACTAAAGGGAAGGGCAGAAACAAGAAATTTTGCCACCTTGGAAAGCACTCACTGGTGATGTTAAATACCACCATCCTGGGAAGGATGACTTGGGGAATGTAAACAACTACTGGCACCTTTACCTAAGGAAGGAACTGCCCTCTGATGCAAATAAAAGCAGAGCCTTTGGTAGACAACTGGCAGTGAGATCACCACGTTCTGAAGAAAGGGATTCATTAAATTCATGCCAAAACCCCTTTGAACACCAGCAATCCACCAAGCTTGGAGACCAAAAACTTCAGGTTCACCCTAGCTTGGGCTGAGGATACTGACTTATCTGAGCTAATGAGCCAGCACGGGGCTGGGGGCGGGGGAGGGAGAGGCATACAGGTCTAAATTTTAAATAATCAACCTCAGAACTCAGCACCTTTATTTTCTCATTAATATAAGAAGTTTAAATTGCTCTGATTTCTTGCAAAATGTTTCCAACGTACATAAAAGTTAAGCATAGTACAATGGTGCCTACAAATGGATCACCAGAATCTAACATTTATCAGCAAAGTAAGTGATTTTTCAAAACTCACCCAGTTGTTCAACATAACAAGTGACTGGCTTCCCATTTCTTGTTCCGCAGAGTACTCTCCTTCCGTAGAGTACCTTCCCACAAGGCTGATTACTTGCCTCTCCACCATCATTCCTTCCCGAACATAAAAGAGCAACTTCATGCTGAAACAAAAAAAAAGGCATATCTTAAAACCAAGCCCCATGGTGAAAAAATATGTCCATGTTGCAAGCATTTCTAAAGAGATGGGCTGACACCGTAAGTACTGTGTGCCTCATAACTATGGGAAAAAAGCAGAAGTGTAGATTCTCCTTCAGGCTGCCATGACTCACTGCTCTCTGTGAGTGGTCTTGATAGCTCTAATGGACTGAATGATAATTGCTAGCACAAAAAAAAGTACATGGTAAAACATTCTAGGAACAAACAAGTGGATGAGTTTCTTGGGAGTAATAATTTTTTGCTTGTTTTTTAATGCTTTGTTTTTTGTTTCCTAAGTGGGTTTTCCGAGTCCAGCTGTATATTTGAATTACTTTAGGAATCCCCCCCTTTTCTTGTTTTTAAACACAAAAATTGTTTTGTCCTGCCCTGGAAAATTCAGCCAGAATCTCTGGAGGTAAAAGGAATGAAATGCAATAGAAGAAGGTTTTTCAGTAGTATTTCATATGGTGAGGCATAAGAGCACATCCCTGTAAGTCCCTGCCAACTCAGGAGGTTGAATGAGGAAGGATGATCATTTGAGCCCACAAGTTTGAGACCAGACTGAGCAACACAACGAGAGCCCATCTCAAACAAAAAGTTTCTCAGCCAGATGCCAGTGGTTCATACCTGTAATCCTAGATACTTGGTAGGCTGAGTAGAACTGTGGTTTGAGGCTAGCTAGCTAGCCTGGGCAAAAACGGTTGGTAAGACCACTTCTTGATCAATAGCTGGATATGATGAGATGTACCATTATTGTAGTCTTGTGGGAACCATAAATAATCAGACTGCAGATAATGTACATCAGGCAGAAACTGAGGCTTTATCTTAAAAATAACCAATGCAAGCTTGGTGTCAGTGGCTCACATCTGCTAATCCTTGCTACTCAGAAGGCTGAGATCTCAGGATATTGATTCAAGCCAACCCTGGTAGAAATGTCCTTGATTCTCTCCTGCAGTTAACCTGCAAAAAGCTAGACTGGAAGTGACTCAAATGGTAAAGTGATATAGCCTTGAGAAAATAAGACAAATGAAAGCACAAGGCCCTGAGTTCAAGCCCCTGTACCAACAATACATACATACATATATACATACATACATACATACATACATACATACATAAACAAAGTCCCCAATGGCTTAGAGATATAACTCAGCAATAGAGTGCCCACCTAGCAAGTATGTGGCTCAGTTGAAATCTCAGTACTGACGTGTCTCAGGTGATTCTTACCATGTACCCAGCCAGATGACAGCCACTACTCTAGGTTGGAGCCTTTCAAACAGTAGGGTGTTCACAAATCACCTGTGTAGAGGCAGTAGACTGCTAAAATGTAAATTCTGTCAGTGAATCTGATGTAGAATCCAAGATTACATTTCTCACAAACTTTTACTGCTGCTGTTACTGGACTGAGGACCCACTTTGAGTAACAAAATTTACCCAGTTTCATGTCAAGCATACACCATGCACCTGGCAAATGCTGCTTCTTCTGCTGCCTAAGCAAATAGGCAAAGTGAAGTTTTCCAGGCAGATTCTTGATTGTATGTGCAATTGTTTAGGGTGCCATTTTTGAAGGATATAAAAAGGAATGTTAAAAATGACTAGATTTGGATTCAGATAGGTGGTGCTTGAGCCATCACTCCAAATGTCTACCTGGAAAACATTGGCTCAGCTGTAAGTATTCTTGGCAAGTAGTTTGTATAAACAATCTAGAGAGGTAGGAATGACTACACATGACAAGAATAAAGTGTAGAGAGATTGGTGAAAATGAGGAATTGCCATCATCAGCCAAAGAGAATTGACATAATCCTCATCTCGAAGGATCCATTTAAGGTTAAAAGCCATGTAAATTGAAGATTACAACGCATAGAAAAGAAACCAGATACCTACTAACATGCAAATATACTGAATGTAAAATACCTGTAACAGCTTAACCCCAAAGCATGCATTATTTTCACCAGATCCAAACAACACAGGAAATGGACAAGTATTGAGTGCCTGCACTTTTCTCCTACGCTGTCCTCACACTCTGCTGCCACCACCACCACGACAGCCAAGCCAAGGGGCACACACAGATTCCTTCTTTTGGTGTTACTTAATGAGATACTGAAAACATTTGCTAAACTGCTTTGTAGCTGAAACTTGATTTGATATAGAGTTTGGCTTCAAATAAATTAACTCTAACATATTTTATTTACCTTTAGGTTATGTTATGTTTTAAAGAGTCTAAACTAAATACAAAATAATAATAATGTGCTTTTGATTGCATACTAACCCCCTAACTTAAGCAAACAGCACACAGCCTTAAGATCCTGTGCAGGATGATTATCTGTTCTGGAATTATATACAGTATGGACCTGCACAACAGTTACTTACATTTAAATAAAAAATAACTTACTAAATGTGTTTGAACTTCAATGCACAAATTTTCGACCAAACGTCTGATACTGGATATACAAATGCTCCAGTCATTTCCATTTTCTGTCAAATCATATTGAAGGAAAATACCTGCCAAATGTTCTGAAAAAGTGAAGGTATTCATGAAAATTGGAAAAGAAATCAACAAAGAAACAAATTAAAATTACTTAAATGGATTCAGCCTGGTGCCAGTAGATCCTGCCTGTAATACTTATCAGGAAGCTGAGATCTGAGAACCACAGTTTGAAGCCAGCCCAGAGAGCCTCAGACACTTAATTTCCAATTAACCACCAAAAAAGGTAGAAGTAGAACTGTAGCTCAAGTGGTAAATTACTATCCTTGAGCACAAAAGCTCAGGATGATACCCAGGCCCTGAGTTCAAGCTCCAGTATTGGCACAATAAACAGCCCTTTCTCTTCTAACTGCCATTCTTTTCTCTGTCTCTTTCTGAGAGTTTAGACATTCTATCCAATGAGGATTCTTTGTTGAATTATCTCCTCCTCTTGTAGATTTCCTAAAAAACACTGGCCTAGAAAGGTCTTCTTGCTTTAAGAAATATTTTTAAAACAATCCATTAACCAAAAGCCAGCTCATTCAGAATCCTGAGATAATTTAATATCCCAATGGATAAGTCAGAACTAAAAAAGGTAAACTGCAAATAGAAAATAGTGTCATTGCAAATATCATGACACAGTGCTTTGTTACTTCTGTAACAATGTCTATTTTCCTATAAACTCTTCCTTCTTCCTTAACTGTCTCTCTTATGTCCTTCATGTATCAAGAGTCTTTTGGAATCTGGTTCCAATGTTTGTCCTTAGCAAAGCATCCTGGAACTTCTTCAAAGTTGTTGCTCTGCTCTCTGAGCCCCTACAATACCACACCAAACAGGAATTTATCTATTGCCATCAATGTGTCATTTCTAGACTTTAGCTTGTTTGAAGGAAAAAAATCCTTCTTCTTGTGATATCCTCAGTGCCTAATAATTATAGGGCCTTACTACATGTTCCTGAAAGGCAGAAGACTAAGGTATATTCATCATGAGACCTTGTTTCTGTGTTATAAGTTGCTAACACTAAAACACTCTTATTCCTTTCTCCATACTCTATTTATTTGACTTTTCTTAGGAAGCTTCAGTGTGCTAAAAAATTGAGTACTTAAGTTCACCATAAGCAATTACATTTAATAAGGCTAGTCTTAGTCTACCAGTCTATTGACCGGTTTTATTTTTAAAAGTTGGTAGCCATTATTCATCATTAAATTGTAAAATCAGGACCACTCAGCTGAAAATAAAGAGCTCTAAGATTTACATATTTATCATTCTTTCCTTTAATTAATAATAACACTTGTTACATGACTATGTAATGACTTTTAAAATACATAATTACATAATAAATGTACATACCTCTGATTGCAGCCATTCTGTTTGGATCCAGATCTGGGCAACCTAAACCACTGATACTTGCTGAACTGTTAATCAGGGTTTCCTCAGAGAACAGCACATAAACCAAGTAGCAGGCTGCAAGGCTGGGCTTGGTCATCTTTTCTGTAGTCACCAAATGAATATTATGTATCTTGATATTTCTTCTTGGATCTCCAAGATATGCTTTAAAAATCCAAGAAAAAAATACTTGTTTTCAGACAATAATTTCATGAAAGTGCTTGAGGTAATTAGCTGATTTTAACACAAATTATTTTCCTCTATTTTTGCATGACATCACTCTTATGTGAAACAGTAAATGGTATAAAAGGTCTCCTTGTGTACCATTTTTTATGTACTGACATATTTCTTACTGGCATATGATTCTGAAGTATCTCAAAGTGAAATGCTTATTTTTTAAGGTGTAACTAAAAATTGTATTAAAAGTATGCTACTTGTACTATGATTCATTTCAAACATACCAAAACCTGTGATTAAGGGAATGTTATCCTGGCCTTCACGATTTTCCATGGCAACTGGGCAATTCACTCTCACAGGTATCGATTCTTGGTCATCTGTCAGAGTTGAAAGACAAAAACTCACCATTTGTTTTTTGTTATTGAAGATTTTATTGTTTGACAGTACTAGAGATTAAACTTGGACAGGTACTTTCAAGGCAGGTGCTCTACCACTTGAGTCAAGTCACCAATACCTCTTTGTGATGATTACTTTCAAGGGAAGGTCTTGCTTCATGCTCAGAGCCACTCTGAGCTGTGATACTCCTACTTGTGTTTCCCATCTTACTGGGGATGACAGACATATGCCATTATACCCAGCTAATATGTTTCCCCTGTAGATGGGATCATAGAGGCACACCACCATGCCTCATCGTTTGAGGTGGAGTCTCAAGGACTTTTCTGTGCAGGATAACCTCTAGTCACAATGCTCTGGATCTCTGTCTCCAAGTGGCTAGGATTACAAGCTTGAACTACTACGCTGTCACCAAACTGTCAACAATAAAGGAAAAATATAAGCACTCTCTAAGAAAAACTTAAAAGTTGTCACTTACCCAAAAAGAAGGGGTAAACAGATAAACCATAGTGCATCTAGACCATGGAATACACTTCACCAATAAAAGGAAGAATGGTTGATACATTCAACAATGTGATCAGGGAATTGCACTAGGGGAAAAAAGCCAACCTCTAAGTTATATACCAAATGATTCCATTTATATAATGCTGAAGTAACAAATCACAGATCAAAACAACAGATTAGTGGATTCCAGCAGTTACAAACAGGGCAGAACTTTGGAAAGGGATGTTAAAACTGGAAAGGGGCAAGTGTGGTTATAAAAAAATAAATGAATAAATGAGAGATCATGGTGGTAACAGAATTATTTGGGGGCTTGCCTGTAGTAGAGGATGTATGGACCTAAAATGTGAGAAAACTGAACTAAAACATGCACATATACATGCACCCAAATTAATAAAAGTAAAGCTGAGAATCTCTATTGAGATAAAGATTAATGATAATGATAAATAATTATCTCTGTGAGATAATGTCTATTAATGGTATCACATCAGTATCCTGGTTGTAAAATTTTTCTATTGCTTTGCATAATGTTACCATTTGGAAGTACTGGACAATGGAAACACAGAATCTCTGCATTATCACAACTGTATATTCAGCCAAATTTTTCCTAAAAACAAAGTTTAACTAGAAAAAGCCACCACTATCTTATACTAAGGACATTGATGAATTTAGATACAACAGTGCTCTACATAATAAGTATCATTTCAAACTCACCCAAAGTGTGACTTGAATGATGTGAAAATACTTTGGCTACTATCATCCTCAAATAAAAGTAAGGAATTTGTCACAGAGTTCCTTCCAGGATGGATTGTGCTTGTATCAAGGTTTCCATAAATAAAATATTTTAAAACATTGAAAGAAACCTCAATTGTGAAGCAAAATTAGCATTCAAAAATGAACATCTAGATTATCTAGTGCTGCTAGCACTATCACTTCAAACTCACCAAAATAGAGAGGAATAGAAAAAAATGGAGATTCATTATCTTCTTCTTCATCATCACTGTCACTATCATTTCCAAGTTCAAATGGGTTTTCCATTATCTCAGAGTCGTTTAGATCCATGGTTTCAGGATCAAATGGTATCTCATCAAGTATAACTTCTTCATATCCTGGAAGAAAATATTTCTTGATCAAGAATCATATACTCGATGAAATTATCAAGTTACCCTTCAAATAAAGGGGAAATAATGACATTCTCACAAAAAGCAAAATTAAAAGAATTCATTCTGCCAGGCACTGGAGGCTCACACCTGTAATCCTAGCTATACTCAGGAGATTTGAGGATCATGGGTCAAAAGCCAGTGTCTGCAATTAACTGCAAAAAATTGAAAATGGATCTGTGGCTGAAAGTGGTAGAGCACTAGCCTTGAGCACAAAATCTCAGGGACAGCACAATAGACCCTGAATTCAAGCCCCAGGACTGGCATCAAAACGAAAAGAATTTGTTTCTTGCAGTTCCAGACCAATATTGGCAAAAAGTTCCCAAGACCCTGTCTTAACCATAGCTGCATGCAGTGGCATGTTTTAGAACTCCAAAATATTCCAGAGACTGAGACGGGAAAGATCCCATTTATATATCAACCAATCCTGGAAGGAAAGTCCATGAGGCTCCTATCTCCAATTAACTACCAAAAAAGCTGAAAGTTAAGTGGTGGTTCAAGTAGGAGAACACTAATCTTAAGCACAAAAGCTCAAGGAAAGCACACCTAGGCCTGAGTTTAAGCCCCAGTATCTGCACACACACACACACACACACACACACACACACACACACACACACAAAAGTAACGTATATTATATATAGATATATAAACAAGTATATGCACAAATATATATACATATATATTACAAAAAAGAAATATTAGTGCATCAAGAACAGAGACAAAACAGTAAGTTCAGAACTATAAACATGGTTGTAAGAAATTGGAAAGCCTTTCTGGAAAACTCTTTGGAAGATAAATATACTATAAGAATAAGACATAACAGTTACATTCTTGGCACTCATGACAGAGAAATAAGTTATTGAAAAAATGGGAAAAAGGAGTAATTTTCAAAACCTGTCCATGGCTATATTATGGAAAGTTATTTCTCTATATAACAGGAGGAACTATTGAGAAATTAAAATAATAATTATGTTAAAATGGCTAGGCATCTTCATAAAGCTTTATTCCTGGTAGCAAAATTTCAAAAAAAGGCATTGAAATAGGGTTAAAAAGCAAGGAGTATTTTCAAACCATAGATTAATCAGTAATATGACAAATAATTATCAGTACACACAACAGGGATGACACTCTGGAAGAAAATAAACAGTGAAAATCAAAGCCAGTTTGGTGCAGCAATTCAAAGACTTACAAAGCTCTAGAGCCACATGTTAAGAGATAGGTCATGGGCCAGGGGTAGCCAGAGTTGACTGTGGTTTACCAAAGGACAAGAGGAGGAAAGCTTATGAAGAAGGAAGTGGAGTCTCCACTGAATGTGTTGATGGACACAAATCTACTCATGTCATAAAATTTCATACACTTAGATACATATATGCATACATATGTGGATACAAGAAAAACTGGGGGCATCCCAATAAGATCTGTGGTCAACAGGGAGAGGGAACAAACAGTGCTCCAAATCAGAAAACAGCCACCAACCCACCTACCAGGAACAGGCACCCAACTCAGCTGCTAGTGCTGAGTGCAGGGTCAGCCTTTACCCAAACTTCTCACAAACAGGGACAGGGCCTAAAAGGCTCCAATTTCAGAGTTCTGCCCCTGACCTAAGCCCCTAGAGCTAAGTTAAGCACAGACTATTAAGACCTCAGCCCTGAGTCAGTCACACACATACAGGAACAAGGGACAAAGGGCAGTGCCCAAATTCAAAGACCTGTCCAGGTCACAGCAGAGAACCAGAAACCTACTCCTAGCTAGGTGTCATGCAAGCAGGGCAAACCGTGAGTGTCTTCCTGCTACCTGGTGGGTGACTGACCCTCTCCCAACACTAATTAATAGGAGAACTCCAATCCTATAAACATATAGCAAGAGTAGATGAATAGAGGCTGGGAATGTGTCCTAGTAGTATATTGCTTGCCTAGCATACATGAAGCCCTGAGTTTGATTGCTCAGCTCCACATATAAAGAAAAAGCCAGAAGTGGCACTATGGCTCAAGTGTAGAGTGCTAGCCTTGGGCAAAAAGCAGCCAGGGACAGTGCTCAGGCCCTGAGTTTAAGCCCCAGGACTGGCAAAATAGTGGAGGAATAGAAAAAGTGAATAACTTTGCCCTACTAAATGTTAGATTTCAACATTCTAGACTGGGATAAGACACAAAATCTGAGCCACCCCATACCAGTAGAGACACACACCTCATCAAGACATCAACTACCTAGTGAACTGGTAACATATATACTGATAACATGTACAGGAACTAGGGAAGGGAAGAGAACATCAAAATGGAGAGACAAAGAATAAAAGACGAACCAATGCAACAGCAATTTTTACAAAACTGTATGGTGTAAACCAACTGTACAACTCATGGGAAGGGGGAAGGGAAATGGTGAGGGAGGAAAGTGGGAGAAAAATGAGAGAGGAGGTAACAAGTTGGATAAGAAATGTACTCACTGCTTTACGTATGAAACTGTAACTCCTCTGTACATCACTTTCACAATAAATTTTTTAAATGCTGAACTTTGAAAAAAATGTCAACACCAAAAAGGTCTTCAAGTGAGTAAAGCACCTCACAGAATATGAGAAATAAAGGTAGATATTACATAGAGAGAGGAGGTAATCATATTTTTTAAATCAACCAACAGGAAAGGAGTTTGCAAACACTTCAGGACTCAATCAGAAGACCTAATTTGTAACTGATAAGTATTGATGAATGAAAAGAGCCAAACTTAAGGGTATAGAAGTATATGTAATAGGATTATAGAAGGAAAAAAAGTTCTCAAACATTCAAAAGAAAAATCCCATTCAGGTACAAGAGGCCTTTAGAATATCCAACAGACCAGACCAGGAAAAAACCTCCCACTGCCACATTGTGATCCAAACTGGCTCAGTAGAAAAAACAAGAGGATACTTAAAGCTGTCAGAGAGAAAAGACTGAGTATCTACAAAGGAAAATTGGTCAGAATAACTAGATTCTTCAGCTGAAACCTTAAAAGCCAGGAAGGCTTGGCATGATGAATGAAAGCATTGAACATGAACAACTACCAACTGAAAATACTGTATCCAGCCCATTTTCAAGTTAAGGGTAAATAAAACTTTCTATGATAAGCAAAACTGAAACAACTTATTACCACCAAACCCGCACTACAATACTCAGAGATGTCCCTACCTACAAAACACAACATAAATATGAAGTACACAGAGAAAACACCCTATCAGATTAACAGATAGATATAGTAAGAACAGAAGAAACACAAATCCTATAACGAAGTTGGGAACATGACAGGAGCTATCACGTACTTCTCAGTTCTAACACTAATAATACCAAAGGGCTTGATTCTCCGGTCAAAAGATAACACACATCCATCCCTACTCAAGGTGAAAGGTTGAAACAAACTCTTTCAAGCAAATGGCCTTCATAAAACTAGTTGGAATGGCAATACTAATATCAGATTAGAAAGATTTCAAATTAAAATGAGTAAGATGAGACAAAGAAGGACATTACATAAAATGAACCATCAGGAGGACCAATAATTCTTAACATCTATGTGCCGAATGCTTGAACTCCAAGCTTCATCAAACATACTAATTGACCTAGAAATACAAACAGATCCAAACCCATTAATCACTGCTTACTTCAACATACCACTGTCATCTTTGGAATGATCATCAACACAAAATTTAACAAAGAAACCTCAGAGCTAAATAACTGCCTTGACGAGTTAGACTTAACAGATATCTTCAGAATATTCTACCCAGCAGCATTACAAAATACATTTTTGGCAGCCCATGAAACATTCTTAAGAATAAATTATATTTTAGGTCCCAAACAAAACCTCTGCAAATTCAAGAAAAATGAAATTACTCCCTGTATCCTGTCAGACCATAATGGAATAAAATTAGGGCTCAAAAGCAAAGCCATCACAGAAAATAATCAACCTCATGGGAAATGAACGATTAGTGGGTCATCAAAGAGATAAGAAAGGGCATTCAAACATTTCTGAAATTCAATATAAATGAGAACACAATGAGGACACGCAAAAAGCAGTAAAGTTTATAGCTATGAATGCCTACACACCAACAAATTAAAGAAATCTTGAATCAATACTCTAATAATGAACCCCAAAGCTCCTAGAAACCGAAACAAGCCAAACCCAAAACCAATAGAAAGAAATAATAGAAATTAGATCAGAAATAAATGAACTAGAGAGGGCTGGGGATATGGCCTAGTGGCAAGAGTGCTTGCCTTGTATACATTAAGCCCTGGGTTCAATTCCCCAGCACCACATATATAGAAAGCGGCCAGAAGGGGCACTGTGGCTCAAGTGGCAGAGTGCTAGCCTTGAGCAAAAAGAAGCCAGGGACAGTGCTCAGGCCCTGAGTCCAAGGCCCAGCCCAGGACTGGCCAACCCCCCCCCCAAACAAAAAAAACCCATAAATGAACTGGAGACTTAAGAAACCATTAAAAAATGAACAAAACAAAAGGGAGTTCTTTGAAAAGATTAGTAAAATTGACAGTCCTTTAGCAAACCTAAGAGAAATCCACCAAATAAAATCAGAGATTAAAAAGGAAATATCACTCACACACACACAAAAAAAAAACAAGCAAAATTCAGAATATTTTAAGAGAATACTTTGAGAACCTTTATGCCAATAAATTGGAGAATTGGCAGAAATGGATGCATTCCTAGTGGAATATATACACAATGTGTATATATGTGCACAATTCCTAGTGGTATATATAAAAATATACAATTTTAGTCATCTATTAGAAAGAATGATACTGTACCATATGTAAAGAAATGGAAAGACCTGGAGAAATTATGTTAAGTGAAGTCAGTGAGGCCCAGAGAGACAAAGGATATCTGTTTGCCCTTTTATGTGGAAGCTAGAATTAGCTTATAAATTTAAAAGTGAATATGTTGGGTAGTGTGTAAGTGTATATACACATATTAACTGAAATATAGTAGAACCAAAGAACACAAATAGTGTAATTCTTAGAAAGGTGAAGTCAAATTTCAACAAAATAAACACCAGAAAGTGGTTATCTGAAAGAGGTATGGTGGGGAAAAGGTGTAGACACATGAAGAGGAAAAGAGGAGAAAGAACATAGTAAAGAATTCAATGTACGTTCTGTACATCATCTTTATAATAATACAAAATTAGTTTAAAATGGTAAATACTAACAGAAAAGAATTCAATGTATGATGAGTATATTGAAAGGGGTGACACTGATCAAGATATATTGCATTCATAAACTGCTTGTTAAATGGTAAGTCCTTTGTACAGGTACCTAAAAAATTTACAAAGGAAGATTAAATGAAAAAAAGAACAATAAAAAACTACTAGTTCTATGTATCATTACCAACTCACCAACATATGAAGATCCAGACACAGATGCAGCTTCAGAATTTGAGGTAATGATCCGTCCTAACAAGCCTGGGTAAATGACAATCTGACCATTGACTTTTACTTTTTGTGGCATTTCTATCAGTATAACCTTTACAACATCTGAAAAAAAGTCCAGTCATGAATGCTATTGTTAAATGGAAGTATCCTTCTGGAAAATCTAAAATGAAAAGTTCTCTAACAGTTGAGCACTGCTGGCTCATAACAGTAATCCTAGCTACTCTTGAGGCTGAGCTCTGAGGATTGTAGTTCAAAGCCAGCCCAGGTAGTAAAGTCTAAGTGACTTTTATCTCTAATTAACCACCAAAGAGCCATCAGTGGAGCTGTAGCTCCAGTGGTAGGGTGCCAGCCTTGAGCAAAAAAGGTAAGTGACAATACCTAGGCCCTGAGTTCAAGTCCTAGTACCAATAATTAAACAGAAAAAGGAAAGATTTCAAATTCCAGGTCAGCCTTGGAGATAAGTCAGGGAAATACTATAAACTTGGGGGGGGGGTGGTACTGAGGTTTGAACTCAGGGTTTTGTACTCACTTGGTTTTCTTGCTTGGCTATCAGGCTAGCTGTTGAGCCACTATAAGATAGTGTCTCCCTAGCCTTGCTTTTTGCTGTTTCTTTTTCGTTCTTTTTTGGAATCTCATACTTTTCCTGACCATGCTTCCTTCAAACTACATTTTTGAAGAGCTCAATATATTGAGTAGACTGGATTATATTTGTGAGCAAATAGAGACTAGATAGGGAGACGCTATCTTGAAAATAAAGTAGGCAACCTGGCTCAAGTAATAAAACCCTTCTTAAGAGTGGAAGATCCTAGGTTCAATCCTCAGTATGCAAAACGATGCAAAACAGAACAAGCAAAATTTGTACAAGTCTTCTGAGAAATATAATGACTGACACAAATCCTCATAATTATAACCCCCATTATAAAACATTTTTGTATAGGTACTGGGACTTGAACTCAGAGCTTTAGCATTCATCTTTAGCTGTTTTGCCCCACCACTTGAGCCACAGTCCCACTTTCAGCTTTATGGTGGTTAATTGAACATAAAAGTCTCATGGTTTTTCCTAACAAGAATGGCTTCAAATCAAGATCCTGTGATCTCAGACTCCTGAATAGCTAGGATTACAAATATGAACCACCAGCACCTGGCACAAAACACTCAAGCTGGAAAAATTATAGAGAGCAATATTTCCAGATAGAAAGGAAGGAAAAGGTACAGTGATGTGAAATAGGGGTTATGATGAAAAAGGCAGGGTAAGGCAGCTGGTGATAGGGATTAGGCTCACTAGTCTGACTGGTGATGGAAATCAAAACTATTCACTTAATCTATCTGCATAGAAACAAAGATAAATACACACAAACTACTATAGGCTAAATTTGAGACTTCTCAATAATATCTGTATTTATGAAATGTCAATGTCCTGACTGTGTTATTTTATCTTAGTTTTCAAATATATTATTGTTGGAAGAAAAAGAGTAGAATCTATAATGGGGCTCATGTCAGATTATATCTTATACATCCACGTGAATCTAAAATTATTATTAGAATTGTTTCCGTTGTTAGAAATATGGAGTTCAATTCTTTAAATGAACTAGATCTAGCTTGCCACTGAACATCTGTGATGCTCAGAGATCATTTGCAATGTGTACCATCTAAAACTCACCAGAATCAGGTGGAAGATTGGCACGTGAAAACGAAGAGGATGAATGATCACTGTAATTTTCCACTGCAGGGTTGCTTTCCAGGTTGTCTTCTTCTATAATCAGTAGTGGAAATTCTGTAAAAAAATTTTTTTGAAAACTATTCCTCTACTAATTTATTCATAGCAAAATCATCCTGAAATAATGTAGAGGAAAAAAACTACTTCTCACTTGAGAAAAAATTTCATTCATAGACTTATGCTTAAAGAAAGGGCAATGGAAGATTTTTCACACCGAAGTTTTTTAGAAAGAATTCAATTTCAAGCAGCAGGGAGAAAGAAGGAACAATGAAAGAGTACACATGTAGAAGAATAGCGTCACTCACATATTACTAAGGAAACAATAATCACAACAGGGAAAAAGTTATCATACATAGACTACATGGAATTCAATCCAAAAGTCTAAAAGGGAAGAACCACATATATATAGTGTTCATATATATAGTGTTCAGCACACTATGGTAACAAAATGCAATCACTACAGATTACATATCTAAGACTTAACATTTTTGTTATTGCTGCTTCAGTTTTTCTTGTTATTTTGAGTCACAGTTTCACTATATAATGCAAGCTAACTTAAACTCGTCCTCACCCTCTCCAGTGCTGAGATTACAGGAATTTAGCACCATACTAAGATTCTCTTAAAATCCTTGAAATGACATAAAGACTAGTAATTTCTTTTTTTTTTTTTTGGGGGGGGGGCCAGTCCTGGGCCTTGGACTCAGGGCCTGAGCACTGTCCCTGGCTTCTTCCCGCTCAAGGCTAGCACCCCGCCACTTGAGCCACAGCGCCGCTTCTGGCCGTTTTCTGTATATGTGGTGCTGGGGAATCGAACCTAGGGCCTCATGTATCCGAGGCAGGCACTCTTGCCACTAGGCTATATCCCCAGCCCAGTAATTTCTAACTATCAGGATATGGGAGGATGGAAGGGAGGTGTGACACCAGACACCAGAGAAATGATGGTGGAAATTACCTGTATCTTGACTGTGATGGGAAACATCAAACCTATGTGTGTAGCCACTTGTGATGGCACTAGCCAATAGTATCAGCACTAAGGAGGCAGAGGCCAGACAATCACAAGTTTAATTGTGTAGCCTGCACTACATAGCAAGTTTCAAGCCAACTTCAGCTACTACATAATGAGGCTCTGTCTCAAAAAATCAAGGGCTAGAAATGTAACTCAGTGATAAAGCACTTGTCTAGCCTATCATACAAAAAGCCCCAAGTTACATCCTCAATTTTGAACATGTTTTTTTGCCAGTCCTGGGGCTTGAACTGAGGGCCTGAGCACTGTCCCTGGCTTCTTTTTGCTCAAGGCTAACACTCTACCACTTGAGCCACAGTGCCACTTCCAGCTTTTTCTACATATGTGGTGCTAAGGGATTGAACTCAGGGCTTCATGTATACAGGCGAGCACTTTTACCACTAGGCCATATTCCCAGCACCTACATCGTCAATTTTGAAAGAGGAAAGCTGTTCATGTCATAAAACTACACAGAACTAAACATAATCATCAATACAGGTAGAAGTAGTGGTATGTCAATAACATTTGATATTGAACTGGACACTTATAACTCATACTTGCAATCATAGATACATGGGCGATTAAGATTGGGAGGGTGATAGTTGTAGGCCAACCTGAGAAGAGGTCAAAAGATCCCCCCTTGCTCAATCTATGGCAAGGCATAGTTGATAATATGTCATTTTAGCCATGATGTGAAGCCTAAAAAATGTGCAGACCCATTAAGGCCTTTGTCTCAGCAGCAAGCCAAAGCAGAAGCAGAAGCACAAGCACAAGCAGAAGCACAAGCAGAAGAAGAAGAGGACAAAAAGGGTTGGAGGTGAGGCTCAGCATTGAAGCATCAGCCTAGAAAGAAAGAAACTGAGTTCAAACCCCAGTATATAAAAGTATGACTACAGAAAGTTTCAAACAGTAAATTTTATAGAACAGGAAATCTTGATGCTTCAATAAGAATAATAAAACAATTATGAATATAAATATAGCAACTCTGGAACATCACTATAATGCTATGGAAAACACAAAATGTTATATCCTCTCTGGGAAACTATTTAGAAGCTCCTTAAAAAGTTGAACATGCTAGTCTGTGCAGTGGAGAGTGGGGCACTCTGGCTCAGGCTTCTTCTGCTGGATTGGCTGCCAGAGAAGCTTTAGTCACATCATCTCAGATCTGAAAAGTGATCAACTCCGTGAAAGGCCTCAGGCCCGTTGGTCCCTACAGTCACATTGTGTTAGTCGACCAAACCATGCACATTTCAGGACAGGTAGGCATGGACCCTTCTAGTGGAAAGCTTGTATCAGGAGGAGTTGTGGAAGAAACTAAACAAGCTCTTACAAACATGGGTGAAATTCTGAAAGATGCAGGCTGTGACCTCACCAATGTGATAAATCAACTGTCTTGTTGGCTAAAGTAAATGACTTCGGGACTGTCAATGAAATCTACAATTTCTCAAGAGTGAAATCTCCAGCTCAAGCTGGTTACCAGGTTGCTGCCTCACCCGTAGGAGCCCATGTTGAAATTGAAGCTATAGCTGTCCAAGGGCCTCTCACTACAGCTTCGCTGTAAGGGGCTTCAGTGTGCTTTACTCAGGGGTTTTCATATCTTTAACATAGTAATTTTCACAAATGGATGTCAGGAAGTGTAATTAAAATATCTGGGGGCTGGGGATATAGCCTAGTGGCAAGAGTGCCTGCCTCGGATACACGAGGCCCTAGGTTCGATTCCCCAGCACCACATATACAGAAAACGGCCAGAAGCGGCGCTGTGGCTCAAGTGGCAGAGTGCTAGCCTTGAGCGGGAAGAAGCCAGGGACAGTGCTCAGGCCCTGAGTCCAAGGCCCAGGACTGGCCAAAAAAAAAAAAAAAATCTGGTTATTGTGGAAATGCCTTATCATAGGAAAGATTAGATGATGTGGATGTCAGGAAGTGTAACTAAAACATCTGGTTATTGTGGAAATGCCATGTCATAGGAAAGATTAGATGATGAAGTTACTGATGCTATAAATTACACTTTTGTGTGCTCGTATGGCTAATTACACATATACAGAGATACACTAATTGCATAGTTATTCAAATAACTAAAAATAAAGGAAAATATGTTATTCACTTAATAATAAGAAATATGCATGTTGGGGGCTGGGAATGTGGCCTAGTGGGAAGAGTGCTTGCCTCGTATGTATGAAGCGCTAGGTTCGATTCCTCAGCACCACATACATAGAAAGCGGCCAGAAGTAGCGCTGTGGCTCAAGTGGCAGAGTGCTAACCTTGAGCAAAAAGCCAGAGACAGTGCTCAGGCCCTGAGTCCAAGGCCCAGGACTGGCAAAAAAAAAATGCACGTTAGATATGTGGTGAGTAAAATTAAAGTACTCAAATCTGAATGGTACAGGTAAAGGAGAAGGAAGGGGACCAAAATTTTATATGAGTAATATTCTTCTAATGGAAAGAAATAAGCATGTCATCTCCAAAAAAAAATTTGAACATGCTATTATATATAGCTAGGCAATTGTATTCTTGGTACTTATGAAAGAAAACAACACACTTCTATTTACACAAAAGCCAGTGTGAATTCTTGTAACAGACTTAATTATAATACATGAAAAAGAAAAAGGAAAAAAATGAGTGAAATCGTTTTTAAAAATCTGCTTATATCTATACTGTAGAAAGATATTCTTCAATTGAAAAAGATGAACTACTGCAAAATTAAAGAACTATTTAGATAAAAATTGGTACAAGAATGTGCATAGCCTGGAATATCCTGGAAGCAAAATCTAGAAAAAATTAACGAAATGTCCTTCAATAAAGTGAAGACGCAAGTATATTCAAATGATGAGATAGTATTAACTACAATCTAAATGACTCTCCAGAAAATTAAAATGAGTGAAAATAATGCCAGACTATAATGTCAATCTACTTACATAATAGTCTTAAGAAACAAAACATAGGGGGAGGAGGCTGGGAATATGGCCTAGTGGCAAGAGTGCTTGCCTTGTATACATGAAGCCCTGGGTTCAATTCCTCAGCACCACATATATAGAAAATGACTGGAGAGTTGGCTATGGTTATCAAAGAACAATGAGAGAAGTGGCAGAAGTAATCTCACCCGACTGTGGTGGTAGACACATCAATCAACTCATCTCATAAAATTCCGTACTGTGAAATGTACATATAACTAAACAAAAGCAAAACTTGGAACATCCCAATAATATCTATGGACAGTCTTCATGTCAAATTTCTTTACTGTTTTTGAAAAATGATACTTTTGAGGGAAACAAGTTAAAGGATACTCAAGGGTTCTCTGTACCATTTCTTTTTTTTTTTTTTGCCAGTCCTGGGCCTTGGACTCAGGGCCTGAGCACTGTCCCTGGCTTCTTCCCGCTCAAGGCTAGCACTCTGCCACTTGAGCCACAGCGCCGCTTCTGGCCGTTTTCTGTATATGTGGTGCTGGGGAATCGAACCTAGGGCCTCGTGTATCCGAGGCAGGCACTCTTTGCCGCTAGGCTATATCCCCAGCCCCTCTGTACCATTTCTTACATCAGAATATGATTCCAAAATATCTCAAGATGAAAAGTTTAATTTTAAAAATATTGTCACTAACAACTAATATTAAGGCTGTTAGCCAGGCAGGATAGCTCAAAACTGTAATCCCAGCTACTTGATTGGTACAGATAGAATGATTATTATTTGATGTTTTTTTGTTTTGTTTTGTTTTGTTTGTTTGTTTGTTTTTTTGGCCAGTGCTGGGGCTTGGACTCAGGGCCTGAGCACTGTCCCTGGCTTCTTTTTGCTCAAGACTAGCACTCTGCCACTTGGGCCACAGCGCCACTTCTGGCCGTTTTCTGTATATGTGGTGCTGGGGAATTGAACCCAGGGTCTCATGTATACGAGGCAATCACTCTTGCCACTAGTAGGCCATATCCCCAGCCCCAATGATTATTATTTGAAGCCAGCCTAACCAACATAGTAATAAGAAGTAAGACCAACCTCAAAGAAGAATATGAGTATGGTGATGACATTTGAAATGCCAGCTAAGTAAGTCAAGTAGATGAGAAGCGTTGTTTCGAGGTCAACCTGAACAAAGACCATGAGACTCTATTTGAAAATTTACTAAAGCATAAACAGCAGAAAGTGGCTAAGGACTTGCCTAGCAAACATGAGGCCCTGAGTTAAAGCCTCATTATAACAACAACCAAACCAAACCAAACAAACAATGAGTGTTGAGGAATCTGTATTTTCAAAATCCTACTACTTGTACAACTCACCAACATTTGAAGAGGCAGATGCAGTTTTATGTCCTAATAAATCTCAGTAATAGACTGTTTGACCACTAACTTGTACTTCCCCTGGCATTCCTAACAATACAACTTCTTCAAAGCCTAAAAGGAAGTGAAGCTCTGTTATGATACAACTTTAAATTTTTAGGTATGTTTAATCAACCATATGAAGAGTTTATTCAAGCAGAAAAGATACAAAGAAAGGATATTTGAAGAATAAGACATACACAGCCTCAGTATCTCATGCATGAAATCCTAGCTACTCAATAGGTGAAAATCTGATGATTGCAGTTTAAGACAGTCTGATCTCCAATTACACACACACACACACACACACAGAGAGAGAGAGAGAGAGAGAGAGAGAGAGAAACAAAATCCAGAAGTGGAAATGTGGCTCAAGTAGTAGAGCACCAGCCTTGAGTGAAAAAGCCATGTGAGTGTGAGGCTCTGAGTTTAAGCCCCAGTACCAGCACAAAAAAATAAAAGCATAGACAAATGGTTGGAGGAAAAGTTTTAAACAATAGGGATATTACAAATGAACAATTCTTAGTGTGTCAAGAAGAGAAAAATACAGTAGAAATATAAAGGTGTAGAAACTAGATCATACCGACATTGCTACTGACAGTACTAAAAGTTACAACCTCTCTGAAAAAATGGTTTGGAAGGGGTTTTTTGCCAGTCCTGAGGCTTGGCTTCTTTTTGCTCAAGGCTAGCACTCTGCCACTTGAGCCACAGCGCCACTTCTGGCCATTTTCTATATATGTGGTGCTGAGGAATCAAACCCAGGGCTTCATGTATACAAGGCAAGCACTCTTGCCACTAGGCTAAATTCCCAGCCTCTGGAAGTTTCTTATAAAACAGAACATACTATTGTATAAGGCTCAGTAATTGCATTATTTGTACTTAGGACAGAGAAATGACTTTTACCTACACAGTAGCGAGTGTGTGAATATTCATAACAAACTTACCTATAATATACAAAAAATGGGAAGAAAAAAATGAATGAGTGCTTTTGTGTATTTGTGTGTATGAGTATGCATGCGCAGGTCCTGAGGCTTGAACTCACAGCCTGGGTGGATAAAGGGCCTGAGATTTTTGACTGTAGGCTGCAACTCTACCACTTGAGCCCATAGCTTCACTTCCATCTTTTGGTAATTAATTGGATATAAGACTCTCACAGACTTTCCTGCACAGGCTGGCCCCAAACTGCAATTCTCAAACTTCAACCTCCTGAGTAGTTAAGATTACAGGCATGAGCCACCAGCACCAGATGAGTGAATGGGGTTTTGTTTTAAACTAATTCATATGTACTGAATATACAACTATTCTTCAATAAAGGAGAAATGAAAACTGTATTTAGACAAATAAGGGTACATGAATATTTATCAGGGTCCTGGTAACAAAATCTAGAAGAGAAAAAGCTGTCCTTCAAAGGGTAACAGTTAAAAATATGAAATATATTCAAACCATGGGACAATATTCAGCAAGAACAAACCTAAGTATGCTGCTCAAGAGGTAAGAGACTTGCCTAGCAAGTATGACGCCCTGAATTTAAACCCCAATATCAACAAAACCAAAAACGAATGTTACTGAATCTTTGTTTAAAAACAGCTATTCATACTATATATCATTTCAAATTCAACAAAATTTGAAGATGCAAAGGAAGGTGAAGGTTCAGAATTTGGTGCACTGAAATGTCAAATAAATCTGGGTAATAAATTATATGACTTCTTTTTGTCCTGGTATTCCTAATGGTTTAAGATCTTTAAAGCCTAAAGACACGGATGTTCTGTTATGATGCATCTTTAAACTTCTGGCTGTATCTAATGAACCATGTAAAGAATATCTTCAAACAGAATATATAGCAAAAAGAAATCTAAAGCATCAAGAAGGAAGAAAAAAATGAAAAGACGAGAAATATGGATGTGAAAACTAGACGGTCCAGATATTGCCAATGGTAATATAAAATGCTACAATTTCTCTGGAAAATTGTTTCAGTTTCTTAGAAAAGTAGACTTATCACCATAGTACCAGCAACTGCACTATTGGCATTCACTATAATAAAAAATTAGTTTCAAAAATATAGTAAAAATTTGTAGTTACAGAAAAATCAGTATTATGAATATGATAATGCTTTACTTGTAATTTGTGGGAGTCTGAAATCTATATGTTAATCAACATATGAGTAGATAAAACAGCATCCAATCCAAGGATAATGATTCAGCAATGAAAAATAAACAATTGAGACTAGTAGAGCACACACCTGTAACCATAGCTACTTGGGAAGTTAAGACTGAGAGGAGAATGGCAATAGGCCAGCCCAGAAACTGAGAGTGACCTAAGAGTTGGCTATTGTAATCAAGGGACAATGGAAAGTAGAAGTGTGGTGCAAATGGTAGAGTGCTAGCTTTGAGCAACATAGACCAGGGACAGCACCCAGGCCCTGCAAACCCTAGTACCAGCACAAAAATAAGTAGCAGCAGTAAAAACAGTAGTAGTAATACTCAGCAAAGACAAAATAGTGAGCAAGACACAAACAAAAAAATACAAGCTGGGGCTGGGGATATAGCCTAGTGGCAAGAGTGCCTGCCTCGGATACACGAGGCCCTAGGTTCGATTCCCCAGCACCACATATACAGAAAACGGCCAGAAGCGGCGCTGTGGCTCAAGTGGCAGAGTGCTAGCCTTGAGCGGGAAGAAGCCAGGGACAGTGCTCAGGCCCTGAGTCCAAGGCCCAGGACTGGCCAAAAAAAAAAAAAAAAATACAAGCTGGGTATTTAATGACATGTACAATCCCAGTCCGATGGGAGAAGTAGGTAAGAAATGTAGTTTTTAGGTTAATTCAAGCAAAAATGCATGAGACCTTATCTGAAAAATAAAGTAAAAGGGCTGAAGGTGTAACGTAAGGTGCAAAGGACTTACTTACACAGAGGCCCTGTGTTGAAAAAAACCCACCCATTTAAACAAAAGTATTTTAATTTTAAAATCCAGATTTGAAAATGTATACTATAATACGTATCATTTCAAACTCACGCAAATTTGTAGATTCAGAGTCAGATACATTTTCAGAATCTGAGTCATGAAAATGACCAACAACACCTGGGTTATTCAATGCTTGGGAAATAATTTCTGCATCCTCTGATATTTCTATCACTATAGTATCTTCAGTATCTGAAAGGAAGCAATGATAAATTATGATGCATATTTAAACTTTTAAGTGTCTTTAATTAGCCATGAAAAGACTTATCCTCATATAAAACTACCCTATGATCCAGTCATACTACTCATAGGCATCTACCTAGAATATTACAAGTCAAGACACTATATAGACACTTTCACATCCATGTTCATTGCTGCACTATTCATAATAGCCAAGTTATGGAAATAGCGTAGATCCCTACAATAGATGAGTGGACGAAGAAAATGCAGTACATATACACAATGGAATTTCACTCACCCATCAGAAAGAATATTACATTTTCAGGGAAATGGATGAACCTAGAACAAATTATGGTGAGTTGAGCCAAGCTCAGAAAGACAAACAGCGCACGTTCCCTCTCACATGTGGAAGCTGGGTCTAAAATACAACTATTCCTGATAACTTATTCAGACTTCTATGTATTTACATAAAAATAAGCTGACTAAAGAAGAGTATACATAGGGGATGAAACCAAAGTTGTAACTTCTCCAATCATGTAAAGAACTATTTATTTTTTTAAAATTCTAAGAAATGGAAACATTGTTTTGTTTTTGTATTATTTTTCTTTTTGGAGCAGTAGGAACCAGGACAGGAATGAAGGAAAGAAAGGTAAACAAATTTATTCATTGTATTCAATAAACACCATGTAAAAAATGAACTATATAACTTGTGGTATCGTTATAGGAGACGGGAAATGGGGGAGAATGAAGGAAGGAGTAGCAATGACCAAAAATCATGGTACCCATAACATGTCTTACAAACCTGTAAAACCGTTGTATAACTCCTTAAAAATAAAAATAGGGCCGGGCACCACTGACTCATGCCTGTATTCCTAGCTACTCAGGAGGCTGAGCTCTGAGAATCATGGTTCAAAGCCAGCCCCAGTAGGAAACACCGTGAGACTATTATCTCCAATAAACTACTCAAAAAAGCTGGACGTGGCACTGTGGCTCAAGTGGTAGAGTGCTCACCCTGAGCAAAAGAAGCTCAGGGTCAGTGCCCAGGGCCCAGAGTTCAAGCCCCAGGTCTGGCAAAAAAAACCCCACAATAATAGTAATAATAACACTAACAATAGAGGTTGGGGATTTAGCTCAGTGGAAGAACACTTGCCTGGCAGCCTGAGTTTGGTCCTCAGCTCTGCCAAAACAAAACAAAACAAAAACAACAAATGAACTCAAAAAAGTATCTTTATTAACTAATGGTATGCATTCCAGCAACAAAAAAGTATATCTTCAAAGAGAAACAAAAAAGATATAGTGAAAAAAAAATGGAGAATTGTGAAGAAAATACAATAGAAATACCAGAAATACAGATGTGATAGATCTTCTATACATTGCTAATGACAATATAGAATGCCGCAGCCACCCTGTACAATGTTACAGATTTTTCAAAAGGTAACCATGCTATCACCATAAAACCCAGAAATTGAAATTGCACTATTTGAATTCAAGATAGAAAATTGGCAACTTATATTTACACAGTCAGTACATAAATGTGATAGAACTTTACTCCTAATTATATAACTATGGATAGGGATATCAAAATCTTTATGTTGAATCAGTTGATGAATGGAACAAAACAACTAATCAGCTTCCAAACCATGGGATAGGAAAAGCAAGCAGATGAGTTGTACAGCACACCTGGAATGTCAGCTACTCAGGAAGCAAGATCAGAAGGATTTTGAGTTTGAGGATAACCTAACCTAGGGACATGACACAAGTGATGGTATCCTTGCTAGAAGGAGACCCTGGACTCAATCCCCAATATTTTTTTTAAATCTGAAACTTTTATTGATACATTCAAAATCTGTACTAGTCTCTGGTAAATTATGGTGACAAACACAAACAAGCCCTATAACATATGACTTCCATTATAGAACACTCTTAACCTAGAAAAAATCATAAAGAACAGTATTTCTCAGGCATTAGTAAACTGGAGTAAGGAAAGAAAGGGTGAAGGGAAAGTGGTAAATATAGCTTAAAAAGACAAGACAGACAGTGGACAATGGTAGGGACTAGGATCTGTATCTTGGCTGGTAGTGGAAATCAAAACCATTCGTGTAATAAACCTACACAAAAACAAATATAAAACATACAAATTACAAAATACAACTAGGGGCTGGGAATGTGGCTTAGTGGTAGAGTGCTTGCCTAGCTTGTATGGGGAGCTGTGGGTTTGATTCCTCAGCACCACAAAAAACAAACAAACAAACAGAAAAGCTGGAAGTGGCACTATGGCTCAAGTGGTAAAGTTCTAGCCCTGAGCAACAAAGAAGCCAGGGACAGTACTCAGGACTGGAAAAAATGCTAGGCATAATAGTAATTATAACCCCAGGTGGTTGAGAAAAGTACATGAGGAATGTGGTTTTGAGGTTTGCCTAAACAAAAACTGCAAGACTTCATCTGAAAATAACTAAAATAAATTTGGTTAATTAAGGGTGTGTCCCAAGTGGTAAAGGGCTTGTCTAAAAGCTTGAGGCCCTGAGTTCAAGCCCCCATACTGCCAAAACAGAAGAAAAAAAAATGTATAGAATGTAGATTAAAACCTGCTAATGATACTATGCATCGTTTCAAACTCACCGGAATTTGAGGCTGCAAAAGCAGATGCCATTTCAGAATCTGGGTCATTGAAATATCCTAGTAAAGCTGGATAATAGAGTGTCTGGCCATTGACTCCAGTTTGTCCTGGCACTTCTATTAATATAACCTTTTCAAAACCTGAAAGAAAAGTATCTTCTGTTATGAATCTTACATGAGGAAAAATTATCCTTGTAGAAAAAGTAAAGCATTCTTTTATAAAGTAAAAATAATCTTCCTACTTAGCATAGTTATGCTCAATTTTCAACCAATTTACTAAATAAAAGTATACAGACAGAAAAGATGAGATTTTTTTAAATGGCTTCCAATATCATTTTATGTCTAGCCAATGGAAAAGTCTAATTTTTTGGGGGGGGTCAGTCATGGGGTTTGGGCACTGTCCCTGAGCTCTTCTAAGAGCTCAAGGCTACTGCTCTACCACTTGAGCTACAGCGCCACTTCCCAAGTTTAATTTTTGACATTTTAATTTTATGTAAAAGATATTCTGAGTTACCTGATTATTTTTAGTTATTCAAAGTGATACAAATATATCTTAGCCTAGAAACTTCTTTGGCTTTCCAAAATGAAAATTATAAGCTTTCAAATAATATTTTTCCATTATGACTTTAAAAATACACATATAGCTGGGCACTATTGGCTCATGACTAATCCTAGCTACTCAGGAGGCTAAACCCTGGAGGATTAGTTTAAAACTAACTTGGGCAGAAAAAAATATATACACATGTATTTTATGTTTACATGAAAACCCTAAAGAGTGAACAATTTCATAAAATTGAGTTTTATATTTTGTTAATTTATAGGACTTCCAAGACATATTTAAAAGCAAAAATCATGCTTTTATTAAACAGCTGCTTACAAGAAGTTTGCCTTTCTATAATTTTATGAATATAATTTAGATATGAATTTGGCTGTTTATATTTACCCATGGGATTACTTCAGAGATTTTTCATTTGTTTAGGAAAATTCTTATTCCTAATATCTTCTAATGTTTTTTTCCTTTCTTATTCTTGCTCTCCTCTCCTGAGATTCCAACTAACCAGAATGGACTCTCTATATTCCCTGTATTCTTGTATCCTCTGTGACTTTTATCTATCTACACTCCTAGTTTTTGCCTTCACATTGGCTAGAATGTGATGGATATCAAGGAAGATTCATTGTATTCCTGAAGGGAAACATCAGGTTGAAAACCACAGAATAACAAGATAGAAGGAATGTGGGTCCTCACTTTTTCCCCCTCACATGTTTTCTGCTTGATCAATTCTCTCTTCAGCTATTAGCCTAGTTATTGAATTCTATGTTTTTATTGTACTTTGTAGTTCTTGAGTTTCTATTTTGCTTTATTTCAGCTTCTCTAGGTCACTTCTAATAGCTCCATTTTTTACATCAATTTCAAGGTTTTCTTTATTGCCTTGAATATTAGCTCACAGTCTGTATTTGATTATTCCAGTATCTGGCAAAGTTATAGGTCTCTTTGTATTGTCTGTTATTTTGGCTGGTTCTTAACCATGGAGTCTCACATATTCTCTATTATATATTGAATACTATATTTGAAAATTTATTTATAGGAATAACTTGATAACAAAGATGATACCACTCATACCGAAAGAATGACCCTTATTGCATCTTAAGATACATAGTTAACAATCATACATAGATCATCTCTATCCAAATTCAGGAACTGAGATTATTTTAACAGTCAACAGATATAAAATACGTCTGAAGTTTCTTATTATTAGAATCCGACTAAAACCAAGAAGCAATTTTCCATGTTCCCACTTTTCACACCTTCCATTTGGTCCTGAAGTCTTTTTATCTCACAAAGGTCATTTCAGCTCTCACCTATAAATGACACCAGGGCAAAAACAGCTCCTGAAAAAGGCTATGTCTCTGGGTTATTATGATTATGGTTATTACCATGTTTATTATCATAATTTTTTCTATTATTTATATTGTTGATTTTTTATATTTTTATTAGTAGAATTTACTATTTTCACACTTGATTTCAATTGGATGTTTTGTTTAAATTTTTAAACTGACATTATCAAAGCAATAGTCATTGTGTACTGAAGGCTAATTAAAATAGATTTTATAGAAGAAAATATATTTCCTTGTATTAAAAAAAATTGTCTTCCTTTAGTATACTCATCTATTTAAATGCCTATTTTCAAAAGAAAAGATATGCCAAAAGGAAATTTGGGACTTCAGAAAGGAAGAAAGAACTATGGAAAGACCAGAAATATACTATACATTGCTACTGGGAATACAGAATTATACAGGCTCTCTAAAAATGTGTTTCTACATGTTTGGGAGGTGGGTAAGGGGGGCACAAAATGAAGGAAGGATGAAAAAATGTAATCATTGCATCCAATGTACATTATGTAAAATAATGAACTATATAAACTTGAGAATGGGGACAGAAGGAGGAAAATAGTTTTGAGAAATGAAGGGGTAACATCGGCTAAGAGGTGCTGTAGTTATAACGTGACTTATGGAACTGTAAACCCTTTGTACAACTACTTAACAATAATTTAAAAAGTGCTTCCACCTCCTTTATATTAAATATGCTTTCACTGTAACATTAATTAACATTAAACATTCTTTCACCGAGCAATTAATACTCCTGGTCTTCATAAGAATAAATTGAAATTTTGAGGTACACAAAATTTAGTACATGAATGTTGATGGTGCTTTATTTTTTCCCTTTAACAATTTTTTTTATAATACGATGGTGCTTTATTCTTAATTTCAACAGACTAGTGAATAGAAGTCCTTATAGCTGGGGCTGGGAATATGGCTTAGCGGTAGAGTGCTTGCCTAACACACATGAAGCCCTGGGTTTGATTACTTAGCACCACATAAACAGAAAAGGCCAGAAGTGGCGCTGTGGCTCAAGTGGTAGAGTGCTAGCTTTGAGCAGAACGAAGCCAGGGATAGTGCTCAGATCCTGAGTCCAAGCCCCAGGACTGGCAAAAAAAAAAAATCCTTATAGTCATAAACTGATGGATTAAAAAAAAACCTACTGTGTATTCCCACCATGGGAATGGGAGTGGCAGTAAACACCTGTTTCCCACCTTCTCAGGAAGCAATCAGGAGGTACTCCAGCTTTATAGCAGATAGAACTAAATGATAGAACCCTTCATATGTGTAGGAGACCCTAGCTTCAACCCTGAGTACTTCACAAAAAGAAAAAAGTCAAAATCACTATTAAGATATACAAAAATCTAAATAACTCTTCAGCAAATACGTAAATTATAACTATACCACTACACTATATGATTCCATTAGTGAGTACTAAACTCACAAATTTATTGGGACCAGTATTTGTTGGGTATTATAGAACTGACATTGGAGAAATAAAGGTTAGAGTGACCTAACAGAAAGTAATATGGTCAAAAAAGCAAGATGAAACAGCTGGTAGTGAGGGATTATGCTCTAAATCTTGGCTAGTGATCGAAATCTAACCTACTCACGTAATATATCTGCACAGAAATAAATATACATAAACTAAAATGAGTAAAAATTGAGATATCTCAATAACATCTGTATAAGTATCATATATGTATCAATATAAATATGCTGATTCTGTTATTTACCTTAATTCTGAACGATGTTAACAGAAAAAAATAAAATGTAAAACAAATCTTCTTTCTTTTTTTGGTGCCAGTCCTGGGACATGAACTCAGGGTCTGTTCATTGTTCCTGAGCTTTCTTTTATCCCCTCAAAGCTAGAGTTCTACCACAGATCTAAGCCGCCTGAGTAGCTAGAATTACAAATATGAGCTGCCATTGCCAAAGCTATGTTATTTCTTAAAAGTACATGTGAATCTAAAAAGAAACTGTTGGGGCTGGGAATATGGCCTAGTGGCAAGAGTGCTTGCCTCATATACATGAAGCCCTGGGTTCGATTCCCTGGCACCACATGTATAGAAAATGGCCAGAAGTGGCACTGTGGCTCAAGTGGCAGAGTGCTAGCCTTGAGCAAAAAGAAGCCAGGGACGGTGCTCGGGCCCTGAGTCTAAGGCCCAGGACTGGCAAAAAAAAAAAAAAAAGAAAGAAAGAAAAAGAAACTGTTAATAAAGTCCGGTATAGCATCAGTTGCTCATGTTTGTAATCCTAGCCACTTTGGAGGCTAAAGCTTCAAAGATAGAATTTCAATTCCAGCTTGTACATAAAAATCTGTGAGATTCTGTCTTAAGAAATAGTATATCAGCTCAGCAAGCAAGTCAAGCAATTGTCAATCTCCAAGCTCAAGTCCCAGTAACACCAAGATAGGCAGATACACAGGCAGATACATATGTACATGAGAGTTTGAATGAAAAAATAAACTACACATGGCTTGTATTAATGATATCATGTGGACAAATTCAAATTCCATACTTCTATGCTGTTGTTGATTTTGTGTGTTTGTGTACGCCTAATATTGGGACTTTTAACTTGGGCTCTAGGGGATGTTGCTTAGCTTTTTTGCTCAAGGCTAGCTCTATATCACTTGTGCCATACATTCTCCTTGAGCTTTTTGGTGGTTAATTGTAGATAATAATCTCAGGGACTATCATGCCCAGGCTGGCTTTGAACTGCTATACTCAGATCTCACCCTTCTGAGTAGCTAGGATTACAGGCATAAGTCACCAACACCTGGTTTCCATCAGACTCTATACAATATACCATCTGAAACTCACCAGAACCAGATGGGAGAGTATGAGCTGAAGAAGTGTTTGGGGCATTTTCATTTACAAGTGGGAAATCCATCCGTTCCATATTATTTTCCAGACTCTCTTCTGTTACTGCTGGCATACCTAGAAAAAAACAAAAAAGAGTTGGCTGTGGTTATCAAAGGACAATGGTAAGGAATCTTGTGAAAAGGAAGTGGTATCACTCCGAATGTGGTGGTAGACACACAAATCTATTCATGCAATAAAATTCCACACAATTAGATACAAGTGAATACATACCTGGATTCAAGAAAAATTAGGGACATCACAATAAAAATATGTGGATTATCTCCATGCCAAAAATCTTAATTGTGGGGGCTGGGAATATGGCCTAGTGGCAAGAGTGCTTGCCTCAAATACATGAAGCCCTTGGTTCGATTCCTCAGTACCACATATATAGAAAAGGCCAGAAGTGGCACTGTTGCTCAAGTGACAGAGTGCTAGCACTTGAGCAAAACAAAGCCAAGGACAGTGCTCAGGCCCTGAGTTTAAGCCCCAGGACTGGCAAGAAATAAAATTTAATAAAAAGAATTGAAGTGTGGTGAAAAAAATATTTTTAATCTTAATTGTGGGGCTGGGAATATGGCCTAGTGGCAAGAGTGCTTGCCTTGTATGTATGAAGCCCTAGTTTCGATTCCTCATCACCATATACATAGAAAAGGCCAGAAGTGGCGCTGTGGCTCAAGTGGCAGAGTGCTAGCCTTGAGCAAAACAAAGCCAGGGACAGGGCTCAGGCCCTGAGTTCAAGCCCCAGGACTAGCAAAAAAAAAAAAAAACCTTAATGGTGATAATTGTGTTTTTGAAAAATAGTATTTTTGAATTAGACTCATTAAAAGGTACTCAAGAACTGTCCACAGCCAGGCATTGGTGGCTCATGCCTGTAATACTAGGCACTCAGGAGAGTGTGGTACAAGGAATGAGGTTTGAAGCCAGTCCAGACAGGAAAATTTGTGAAACTCATGTCTCTAATTAACTAACAAAATCTGGAAGTGAAACAGCTCAAATGGGAGAGTGTTAGTGCCTTGAGCAAAAAAGCCCAGTCCCAGATTTCAAGCGCCCAAGACTTGCACATACACAAAAAAAGAGCTATCTACATCATTTCTCACAACTTCTAGTGGTTCTAATATACAATATCTCAAAATGAAAAGTTTAAATTTCAAAAGCTCTCACAAGGGGCTGGGAATGTGACTTAGTGGTAGGCTTGCCTAGCATGCATGAAGCCCTGAGTTCGATTCTGCAGTACCACATAAACATAAAAAGCCCTAAGTGGTGCTGTGGCTCAAGTGGTAGAGTGCTAGCGTTGAGCAAAAGAAGCTCAGGGACAGTGCCCAGGCTCTGAGTTCCATCCCCAGGACTGGCCAAAAAAAAAAAAGCTCTCACTAAGAGTCAATATTAAGAAAGTTGATCAGGCTCATATCAGTCATTGCAGCCATTTGAGAGGTGTAGCTAAAAAGACCAGTTTGATACCAGCCTAGACCAAAAATAAGTTGAGTTAGGACCCCAGTTAAAAGGACAGGCTAGGAAGAGCAAAGACACCTGCAATCCCAGATGGATTTGAAAAGAAGACAAGAAACATGGTTTTGTTTTGTTTTTAATGTTCTATCATTGTAAGGGTGATGTCACAGCGGTTACAGTTACATAGGAACATGGTTTTGAAATGTGCTCAGACAAAAAGCCTAAGACTTTACCTGGAAGAAAACTGAAGAAAAACTGGCAAAAGGGGGCTGGGGATATGGCCTAGTGGCAAGAGTGCCTGCCTCATATACATGAGGCCCTGGGTTCGATTCCCCAGCACCACATATACAGAAAGTGGCCAGAAGTGGCGCTGTGGCTCAAGTGGCAGAGTACTAGCCTTGAGCAAAAAGAAGCCAGGGACAGTGCTCAGGCCCTGAGTCCAAGCCCAGGACTGGCCAAAAAAAAAAAAAAAAACTGGCAAAAGGTATGGTCCAAGGGGTAAAGGGCCTATCTAGCAAGCCTGAGGCCTTGAGTTCAAGCCCCAATATTGCCAAAACAGAAAAATTCTTGTTAATAAATCTACATTAGGAACTATTAATGGTACCATGAGTCATTTCAAACTCACCAGAATGTGAGGCTTCAGAAGCAGGTGTCATTTCAGAATCTGGAAGGTTGAAATGTCCTAGTAAAGCTGGGTAATACAGTGTCTGACCATTGAGTTCAGTTTGTTCTGGCATTTCTATTAGTATAACCCTTTCAAACCCTGAAAAAAAAATCCTCTATCATGAATCCTACAAGAGTTAAAACTATTCTTGTGGGGAAAAGTAAAACAAAAGCATTCTCTAACAAAGGAAAAAATCAAAACAAAATATGCCCTTAGTATGCTCATCCATTTAAATGAATATTTTCAAATAGAAAAAACATGACTAAAGGAAATTTGGAGCATCAAAAAGGAAGAAAGAACTATGGAAAGACCAGAAATATACAGGTGGAGACATTGGATTCTTTACACACTGCTCCTGGGAATATAGAATTGTATGGCCTCTCTAAATAAGTGTTTCCAGCTTCTTTAAATTAAATGTGCTTTCACCATATGACCCAGCAATTACACTCTTGGCCTACACAAGAACAAAGTGAAAATTTGCATGTATATAAAAATCAGTACTGATAGTGCTTTACTCTTAATTTAAAAAAACAGGCAATCATATTGGGTGGCAGTAACTTAAACCTGTAATCTTAGCCACTCAGGAGGCTGAGATCTGAGGATTACAGTTTGAAGCTAGCCCTGGCAGCAATGTCCCTTAGACTTATCTCCAATTGACCATACACACAAAAAATTCTTGCTATAAGCTGGGTCCCTGTACTCAACCATAAGCATTTCAAAAAAGGAAGATATTAGACTCATCTTTTAATGATTAATGATACACAAACCTCTCTATGAGTTTTCAGAAAAATATACAAATTGAAACAATACCCCATACTATATGATCCCATTACAGAATACTCTAAAACTCTCAAAAGTATAAAGACCAGTCAGTGTTTGTTGGGTATTACAGAACCAGCATTGGGAAAAGACAGGATGAGGTGGCCTGAGATAAGTAATATGGTCAAAAAAGCTAAGTGAAACAACTGGTAGTGAAAGATTATGTGCTAAATTTTAACCAATGATAGAAATCTAATCTACTCATATAATATATCTAGAATGAAATAAATATAAATACATACAAACTACTACAAGCAAAAATTAGAACAAGGGCTGGGATTATGGCCTAGTGGTGGAATGTGCTTGCCTCATATGCATGAAGCCCTAGGTTCGATTCCCCAGCACCACATATATAGAAAAAGCTGGAGGCTGCACTGTGGCTCAAGTGGGAGAGTGCTAGCCTTGAGCAAAAAGAAGCCAGGGACAGTGCTCAGGCCCTGATTTCAAGCCCCAGGACTGGCAAAAAACAAACAACAAAAATTAAGATAAGCTGGGCACCAATGGCTCACTCCTGTAAGCCTAGCTACTCAGGAGTTTGAGAAGTGAGGATCACTGTTCAAAGCTAGCCTAGGCAGGAAAGCCCATAAGACTCTTCTCTCCAGTTAGCCACCAGAAAACTGGAAGTGGCACCGTGGCTCAAGTGGTAGAGTGCTAGCCTTGAGCTGAAGTGCTCAGGGACAGTGCCCAGAGCCAGAGTTCAAGCCCCACAATCGACAAAATAAGAAAAAAAAATTGGGACATCTCAATAAGATATGTACGTGTATCAATATCAATATACTGCTTGTGCTATTTACCTTAGCTTTGAAGGATGTTATTGTTGGCAGAAAAGAGTAAAATGTAAAGGGAATCATTTTACATTATTTCTTAAAAGTATATGTGAATTCAGGCACCCATGGCTCATACCTGTAATCCCAGTTGCTCAGGAGGCTGAGATCTGAGGATTGTGGATAAAAGCTAGCCCAGAGAATAAAGTCTGTGACACTCTATTCTCCAATTAACCACCAAAAAGCCAGAAGTGGAGCTGTGAGAAAGCTATCCTTGAGCAAACAAGTTCAGGGAACACTGCCTAGGCTGAGTTCAAGCCACAAGACTGGCACAAAGAAGTAGATATGACTCTAAAGTTATTAATATATTGTTTTTGTTAAAAATGGTTGAAGCTTTGAAGATCAAGGTTTGAATCCAGTTTGGGCAGAAAATTCTGGAAAATTTCTTCTCTCATTAATAGATAAATGTTGCTAAAGGAGTGGCTCCAACAGTAGAGCGCCAGACCAGCAATCAAGATAAGCAAGCATGATTCCCTGAGTTCAAGTCACAGTAAAAGCAGCCAAGCAAGCAAGCAACAAGATAGTTAAATAGATGATAAATAGGTAGATAGATAGAATTTTATTTCAAAAATAAAGTACACATTAAGGATGCTATAATATAGATAGATTTAAATTCCATAGTGCTCTTTGTACTACTGTTTATCATCTGAAACTCACCAGAATCAGGTGGGAGACAGTCAGCTGAAGAGTCGTGGTCATTGTCATTTCCCATCACAAGTGGGGAACTCACGGACTCAGAGTTATTTTCCAGTCTGGCTTCTGATACTCCTGGCAGATATAAAGAAATATTTTCTATTTTGGTTTGCAATCCCTTATTCAATATTTATATTGTTATCATATATTAGCTATACAAGGGAAAATTTCATTGTGACACTTCCACTCATGTACAGAGTACATTCCTATCAATCTCACCAACTTCTATCACTTACCCCTTTTCCCTTCCTAATGCAATTTCAATCAATGGAAAGAACAATTTACATCAGTCTCAACCTCTATGGATTTATACATAGCAAAATTTTTCTGAAATAATGTATAGGAAATAAGGACATGTTCACATGAGGGGAAAAGTAGAAATGCTTGTCTCTTAAAGAAGGTACAAATGAACACCTTCATAAAACTGCAAGTAAAAAGGAGAATCAAGTCAAAGTATACATTACCCAACTGGCATCACTCATATGTTACTACTGAGGAGATATAATTATATAACCCCCTGAAAAAAAATTTAGCCATTTCTCACAAAAGTAAAACACATAACAAACCTGAGCACAAATGGCTCAATGCTAGCTACTCAGGAGGCTGAGATTTGAGTACCACATAATAACTATATGTCCCAGAGTTTTATATAAGTTTACGTTTACATAAAAGCCAGTATTATTAGTGTTTCTAATCAAAAGCTGGAAACAACCCAGATGTTTTTAGTGGATGAATAGATAAAACATATGTATATCCGTTATAGAACAGTAATGGTATGAATCTCATGGTAATAGTGACCAAAGGCTACATGCTACATGTCATCTAATTCAATTTAAATAAGAATATTCAAGTGATAAAATTATAGAAAGTAAAAATGAGTTGTGGATTTTCAGAGTTTAGGAGAAGCAGAATGAGAGGAAAGAGAGTAGTGGCAAGTGGTTGTTAACACAGCAGGATAGTATGAAGGATCCTTATGGTGAAAGTAGAGTTCAAGATGCAATACAGGCAAAAAAAAGAATGTTAATGAATCTGTGGCTTGGCATATAGTTCAATGATAAGAGTGCTTGCCTAGCATGCTGTGCCCTGGGTTTGACTTCAAGAATAAAACAAGAAATTCAGCTAGTATATACTGTTTGTAATATGTATTGATTCAAACTCACCATCATCGTTTGTGAAGACATATGGAAGGTTAGTAGATTGTTCTCCATCATTTTCCAAATTTGGGACATTCAATATCACAGTGTCGTCTAGAATGCCGATTTCTTCATTTTCTGGCATTTCTATACATTAAAAAATTCAAGTGTTATTATATGAGAATCTCCAGTAATCCTACATACAACTCAGGAACTGAGATCTGAGGATCATAGTTCAAAGTCAGCCCAGGCAGGAAAACCCTTTATCTCCGATTAACTACCAAAAAAAGAAAAAGAAAAGAAAATAGAGCTGTGGTGGGTCAAGTGGTAGAATGCTGGCCTTGATCACAAAACCTCAGGGACAGCACCCAGGCTTTGAGTTCAAGCCCTAAGCAGGACCAGTACAAAAAAAAGTTCATTCATAAATTCTAAACCAGAAAAAAACTTACCTCCAAGTAAGGGAAAGAAATAAAGACATTCACTAAAAAAGGAAAATTAAAAGAATTGTCCCAAGCAGACTTACGTTTTAAAAGGTTGTGTGTGTGCGCATATGTATGTATGTATGTGTGTATGCACACCACTCATACCAGTAATGGGGCTTGAACTGAAAAGCCTCAAGCCAAACTCTCACATAGCTTTTTTGATGGCAGCTGATACTCTACCCCTTAAACAACACCTCCACTTCTGGCTTTTTGCTAGTTAATTGGAGTCTCCAACTGGCTTGGAACCTTGATTCTCAGATCTCATCTTTCTGAGTAGCTAGAATTATTGGCATGAGGTGGCCATGCCTTTTTTATTTCAATATTTTCTTGCTGGTGAGACAAATCTGAGAGACTCTTATCTCCAATTAACCAGCCAAAAGGCAGAAGTAGGGCTCAAGCCATAGAGATTATCACCTACTAGCAAAAAGGACAAGTAAGAACGTGAAGCTCTCAGTTCGACACAATACAAGCACACAAAAAAAGCACAAGAAGATATTCTCTAATTTTTAAATCTCAGTACTGACAGAGAAAAAAGGCTATAGGGCTGACTACATGCCAGCAATCTTAGCTACTGAGGAGGGAAAGGTAGGGGAATAGCAGTTTGAGGCCAGCCCCAAGCAAAAGTAAAACCATATCTGAAAAACAAACTAAAAACAAAAGAATGGAGGTGTGGTTCAGGAGACAAAGTACTTTGCCAGGGAATCCAAGGAACCAAATTTAATCCCCAGTCTTAGCCCCCAAAATAATGGATATAATGAAGAAGGAATCCTGCAGCACTAGGAAGAAAAAGCAGAAATAATCATGGAGAAAAACAGTGCAACTAGTATAAATATAAAATGGTCAGGCTGGAGGGAATGTGGCTTATCAGTAGAGTGCTTGCCTAGTATGCATGAAGCCCTGGATTCGATTCCTCAGAACCACATAAACAGAAAAAGCCCAAAGTGGTGCTGTGCCTCAAGTGGTATAGCAAAAAGAAGTCAAGGATAGTGCTCAGGCCTTGAGTCCAAGCCCCAGGACTGGCAAAAAAATAAAATAAAATGATCAGACTACACTGGAAAGTAGACAGGCAGTTTCTCCTAACTGCACATAAATGTGTCCAAAAACTTGTCAAACTGTGGACATTAAATATGTGTAATACATCACTTGCTATGGTCTGAATGTGTCCCCTCTAGAAATTCAGTCATGAATTCAGTATTAAAAAAAAAAGGAGTATCTGAGCAGCGATTATGACATAAAGTCTCCTCCCTCGTGAATGGTATTTGGGCCTTGTAAAAGAGGGTTTTTTTCTGAAATGGTTGGTGAGACTGCCTTTCTTCCTTTCAACATGTGAAGATCCCACATTCATCCTCTCTGGAAGATGTAGTACTCATCAAATCACCAGACCTGCCAGTTCCCAGCTCTTGAATTTTTTTCCAGCCTCCAGAACTGTGACAAAACAAATTTTTGTTCTTTATAATACCTAGTATGTAGCATTTTCTTATAAAAGCCCAAATTGGCTAAATAATTTTTTTCTGCATGTGAGGGTGATGGGCTCTGGTTCTCCCCTCCCACCAAAGGCTGCTGAACCATATCACCTCCAAACCTGAGAACTCCCCTGGCTGTAACCCCAGCTTGTCTCAGTTCTAAGCTGTGTACCCTGTGTTAACTATTGAATTGAAGCTAATTACAGTCAATGGCTGATTCTGCCTTAACTGAGGATGCCCTCAAGTCCTATTTTTCCTTCTCTGCATCTCTTATGTCCCTAACCTATCTTTTGGCTTCCTAGGCAATGATACAGACAATTACTGTATTACATTCCCTCTCCCTGAAAATTCCTTTTTATGAACTGAGATCAAGGGGATTGTATATGATTTTTTCATGCACTAGAAACTGAGCCACATGGAGGGTCTTACTTAAAATAGGTAGTGAAACTCATGTGCTCACTCTGTTATATATAAAAGATTCCCAAAAGTCTTTGGAATCCTCAGGAAACACATGAAATCCTCACTGATAAAAATGTTGAATAGCAATCATACATTATATATAGAAATAGTAATACAACCACATGGAAGTTCTGGACTCATGGAATAGTTAAGCTTATTTTACTCAAGACAAATTGAATTGGGGCTGGGAATATGGCCTAGTGGCAAGAGTGCTTGCCTCCCATACATGAAGCCCTAGGTTCGATTCCTCAGCACCACATATATAGAAAATGGCCAGAGGTGGCGCTGTGGCTCAAGTGGTAGAGTGCTAGCCTTGAGCAAAAAGAAGCCAGGGACAGTGCTCAGGCCCTGAGTCCAAGCCCCAGGATTGGCAAAAAAAAAAAAAAAAAGACAAATTGAATTTTGATCATGCTGCTAGATATATATGCCAATGTTGTTTTTCTTCTGTGACTGATCCAGACAGATAGTAGTGAGGAGAATGGAGCCTATGGGGTACAGGAAAATGTCACACTAGGTATATGTAGACTGAGTAGGACAGCTTTATAATTATGGGAAAACAAAAATTTTCCCCTACTTCTTGACCAAAGATCGAGTCTATGGAAGGACGATAAAGTCTAGAAATAAAGGCAATAGTTATTTTGTCTTTCACTGCATCAATAAAACCATTCATTGAGAAAAATCTAAATACTTATTTTTAAAAATATTAAACATGCAATTAAAACTACCAATCACTCTTCAGAATTAACATTTAGAAAAATGCAAACTAAATTTATACAAAAATTTCTATATAAGCCAGGCACAGGTGGCTCATGCTTATAATCCTAGCTAATCTGAAGGCTGAGATCTGAGGATCATGGTTCAAACCAGCCCAGGCAGAAAAGTCTGTGAGACTCTCATTTCCAATAAACTATTTAGAAAAATCCACAAGTGGTGCTGTGGCTCAAGTGGTAGAGTACCAGCCTTGAGTGAAAGAAGCTCAGAGACAGCACCCAGAATCTGGGGAAAAAAATGTCTTCAACAGATGAATAGAGAACCTAAAAATATACAAAGCAACAGACTAATAGTACAATTTAGCTCAATCTCTAAGGGGGGAAAAGCCAATAACAAAAAGTTACGTATTATATACACCCAAATATATAGGGAAATCTGGAAGTGACAAAATTAAGAGATAGAGAATACAACAGTGGTTAGCAAGAGTCAATAATAATATATGAGAGTAGAAAGGAAGGGCAGCCACAGAGAATGGGTTTAAAGGTTACACATAAAAGGTCGATATATCCTGGTGGGATCCATATCAACCTGATCCTTATCATGTGGTAAAATTGCAGACATACAAAAATTCACAGGCACACAAATGAAAACCATAGTTTCACAAGATGTTACCATTGAGGGGAATTGAATAAGAGGTATCACTTTGCATTTTTCTTACTGCTACCAGTGAATCTACATTAGTCTCAGTATAAAATTTTCGTTTAAAAAATAGCTGAAACTGGTCTACATGATATATTTTTCAAACCTGCATCAAAGGATGCTAAAATAATATATAACACTGTAAACTCACCAAAATTATGAGGCACCAAGAGACATGGGAAGTTAGTACTAATTATAGTTGTGCCCTCTTCTCCCACAACAGTTGAGTAATTTACAAAGTTATGGTTATTGGCAGGACTTGGCTCTTGTGGTAGCAAAACTGCTGCAGGTGCTTCCATTGTAGGCTGGGCATCTGAGATTACAATATCGCTGCTCTCAGCATTTTCATTCAAAGTATCAGGCACTGTATGAACATCAGCAACTGAGCCCTCTTGTGTTAATGAATTTGTAGAGATAATTCTAGGAAGGAATGAATCCTGACTAAGGGCAGATTGCTGCTGATGCTCCTGTTGCTGTTGCTGCTCATGGTATGAAACTGACTCCTGACTAAGGGCAGATTGCTGCTGATGCTCCTGTTGCTGTTGCTGCTCATGGTATGAAACTGACTCCTGACTAAGGGCAGATTGCTGCTGATGCTCCTGTTGCTGTTGCTGCTCATGGTATGAAACTGACTCCTGACTAAGGGCAGATTGCTGCTGATGCTCCTGTTGCTGTTGCTGCTCATGGTATGAAACTGACTCCTGACTAAGGGCAGATTGCTGCTGATGCTCCTGTTGCTGTTGCTGCTCATGGTATGAAACTGACTCCTGACTAAGGGCAGGTTGCTGCTGATGCTCCTGTTGCTGTTGCTGCTCATGGTATGAAACTGACTCAAGAGATGTTCCTATAGTTCTGTCTTGTTCATGGGTTGCCATCGTTTCATCTTCAAATAAACTGCAGCAATGTCCCTGTCCAAGATAAGAGAAAAAGAGTTAACCTTTCCTCTTCAGTTCAGTTCCTAGATATCAATTTGCCTGAACAGTAACCATCACATCATTCTCTTTTAAAAAATAACAAAACTTGTCAGGCACCAGTAGTTCAAGCCTGCAATCCTAGCTACTCAGGAGGTTGAAATCTGTAGATCTCAGTCCAAAGCCAACCAGGGCAGAAAAGTCCATGAGAATTTTTATCTCCAATTTACCAGCCAAAAGCCAGAAGCGGAACTGTGGCTCAAACAGTCTTGAGGGGAAAAAGCCAAATAAGAGCACAAAGCTCCACTACCAGCACCAAAAAAAGGGAAAATTTACATAATATTTTAAAACTTTCTTTTTTTCCCTTGGTTTCTTTATGCAGGATCTCACTAGGCAGCCAAAGCTAGCCTCAAACTTGTGACCCTTTCTGTCTTCACTTGCTACCATCATCTTTTAAATGACATAAACCATGTTAAGTAAACTATGAGTAAAAATGGAGGTAACATGTTGGATAAAAAATGTACTCACTGCCTTACGTACGAAGCTGTAACCCATCTGTACTTCTTTGACAATAAAGAATAAATAAATGAGGATTAAGAAATTGGTTAAAACATGTGTACCCCCTCCTATATATACTACATCATTTTCCATTGTTAAAATACTACATTTAGATATACTTTTTATTTTCCTTTCTTTTTTAGACCCAAGACCAGGATTCTTTCTTTTCATCTGGAAAAAAGTGTATTTCAGTTGCATTTTATCCATGATTTACTAATATAAAATATTCAATGATATAAAGTATTAAACCTAAACTGTGGCATTCTTCCAACAAAGTTTTAGTTCACATCCACTAATACAACAAGGACAGAATAGCCTTGCTGATACTAACTGATTGACATATTTAGGAGACAGCAGTTTAGCAAAGTTGTAAAAATGTTTTAATAATACTTACACATTTGTGGATCTGTGACTTCTCCCAAAAGTGATGCATTTTCGAAACCATTCCATAAAGTTGGTTAACTTGCCCATTCAATTTTTCAATAAGTTGGCATAAAATCTATCATAATTTTAAAAATTATTAGTTACTATTTCAAAAGAGAAATGATACATGTGAAGATCACATTAAATCATGTTTTAACTGGTAGGTACAATGAAAATACTGTCAGAAACACTGTCGGAAGTTGCTTAAAAATATAAGACAGTCTTGATATACATTTAAACGCATAGTAAATTTCATCCAAAATTAGTCAATTTTCATGTTATTATCTTGTAGAAATTAAATATCAAAACTATCTAGATGTGGGATTTAATTACAATTCATCAACTGTGTGCCCTCATTAAGTTACAAGCGTAACCTCTCCTATATTTCAGAGAAGACAATTATTCAAGACTATTACTGCTTTAGAAGCAAATATTTCTAGTCATGAACAAAGAACCAACTATAACATGGCTTTCAATTTTCAAATAATCCAACAGTGACACTCAGTGGACAAGGTAAGTATAACTTGGCATTTATTTTTTCTTGATAAATCAATCTCAGAATTATTTTAAATCCTTTTTATGTATTGAGACAGGGCAGAAATAAGTAAATTGGGAGGAAATTGGGAGAAAAGTTAATAGTTACATTTAACTGTTCTAAGGACAAATGCGGACTATAAGGCCAATTTTAATACAGAAACAGCAGTAACACAACCAACACAACATGGAATAATAATACACTAATAATTGTAAACACAATCTTAACAACTTACATAGTGCTTTATGCTTTCCATGTTATTTTCAGATAATTATGCCCAAAACTGTTACCTGGTAGATAATTTTACCAATGAAGATGTAAATATTCACTGTGAGAAATTGATAATTTCCCATAGTACTATATAGTACCAATACTCGTGTTTTTATGAAACCAAGAGTTTTCTTTATGCCAAACTATAAATACTTTAATACATTTTATACAACTTCAGATAGAAACACAGCAAAATATGATAGAAGTCTAAAACAGTACAACTACCTCAGGAAACTAGCATATTCTTAAAGAGTTATGCTTTAATCTATCCCATAGTCATTTCCACTCATAATTAATCAAACTAGATGTAAAGATATGTTTGCCGAGCTGGGTGCTGGTGGCTCACACCTGTAATCCTAGTTACTCAAGAGGCTGAGGTCTGAGGTTCATGATTCAAAACCAGCTCCAGCAGGAAAGCCCATGAGACTCTCATCTACAATTAACCATCAGAAAGCCAGAAGTGGCACTGTAGCTCCAAGTAGTAGACTTGAACTAAAAAGTTCAAGTCTTGAGTTCAAGCTCCACAACCACAAGAAAAAAAATGTATGTTTGCAAAGAAATTTCCATAAGCATGTAATGCCACTTAACTCATAATACTCATAATAGCCAAAGACTGGAAATAACTCAAATGTCCACACAGAGAGAACAACAAATTGTAAATATTCATAGTAATACCACTGAACAATAAATGAGAATCAATTGTTAATACCACAAAAGAAAGTACCAAAACATTCTTGTAAGGTTTTTGAAAAAAAGACTATTCTATTTATACATGTTCTACTTGTACAATTCTATTTATATGAAGTTGTAGAACAGGCAACACTAACATAGGATGGAAAAACTACCCCTAAGGTTAGGGAGAATGGAGACTTACCATGAAGAGGCAAGAAAATTTATGAGCTGATTGGAAATGTTCCTTATTTTCAAAGGAGTATGATATACATATTTATCAAAACTCATTTAAGACCTGCACATTTCATTTTAAGAAATTAAACTCATTTTTTAAATTAAGCATAATAAGAAAGAAAGCTTTTCACTGTTATACAAACCATTTTATCCTCTAATTCAGTAGACTGCCGTCCTCTTTTGGTTGGTGTAGTAAAATCCCCTGAGTTAGAGTTACGTCTTTTTAATGTTGACAAGTTCACTTGGGGAACTGCTTGGTCACCTTGGGATGTACCTTCGCCTGAAAAAAACAATGCATTTCTTAAAAGTTACTCTACATACCGGTTGAAGTTTAGAAACTGACAAAACAGGAAGGAACTCTCCCAGGAACAATTTAGAAGTTGTTGTTATTGTTGTTTTGCAGAGATGGTAAGAGAACCCAGTGACACCCAAGCCCAAGCCAGTCAGGCACTCTCCCCCTGGGCTCCACCATCAGAACTAGAGTTCCAAAGCACCTGACTAGAAATAACATCACAGCTCAGTGAAATTCCAAATTGTGAAGCAAGTGGTTTACAGTTCAAGTCTACAAAGTAAATGCTGAAAACATAAGGCTTTTTTATGAAGGAGCTCAAAGGGGTACATTCCCAGGAGTCCAGCCCTGGTAGCCCCTCCCCCACCCCACAGCTGCAAGGAGCCCAGACACCTGGGATATACTGCACCTCCTTATCTCCCGGAATTTCTTTAAGTCACCTGCCAGGAACATTGTTTAGAAATACCTTTAAATTCACTTCTGCCTTAAGGTATGGATGCTTTATTAGTTAGCTTTTATAATGAGCCTAAATAAGTGGACGTGAAATAAGTACATGTGGGGAAAAACAACTCAAATTTTGAAAGTTAAACTATGAGTCTAACTATGGTATGAGATAGAACAAGACATTGACTCTATCACAATGATACCACATGGTCCTCTGCCTTGTACTAGAGGTGTGATCTGAACACTTGCCCCCCCATTACTGTGAGAGATGTACTAGTGAAGAACCTAATTCACCCAACCTTCCTATGCAGAGCAAGATGAAGAGACCGGGTTTCACCTCCTCCCTACTTTCCATCCCTGCTATAGTGGAGATACTAATGAATGTACAAGCCACAGGAGCGAAACCAAAAGATTAAAAAGATGGGAGAGTTACTGCCCAACATAGGTAAATACAAACTAATACATAAAATTTTCAAATTATGAAACACTTCCAATGTAAGAAATTTCCATCACTTTTTTTGGCTCTCTGGATTTTTCTGTTGAAACTAATAAGAGCTATGAGTAAATAAACCACATTAGATCCATACAAAGAAATAACTCAAAAAATGATAATAAACCACCAACCTGTGTTCTGAGCAATGATGACTCTCACAACTTTGACTTTGAGTAATTCAGACACAAAAGAAAAAGCAGCAAGTGGTTTGGTTTAGATAAAGCTTTAACACCGCCCAAAGTAATCAATGGGACAATGGGATTAGTGACTAGAAGAGAACAAGAACCAAATTTGTAACGCTCATAGGCTTCTATTTGCACTGATCATACAGATCATATGCATGTATTAATTTGAAATTTTTTAAGATATGTATCTGTGATATGTACAAAGTTTTTATAATATATTCTTTACAAAAAGTTAATCTAAAAATTCAGCTCCTAGCCAAGCACTGGTGGCTCACACCTGTAATACTATTCAAGATTTGAGAATCTCAGATCTAGTCTGAAAATGAGAGACTAAACTCATAATAACCAGCAAAAAGCCAGGCTGGGCTGGGTACCAGTGGCTCACACCTGTGACCCTACCTACTCAGGAGGATGAATTCTGAGAATCACAGCCAAGGCAGGAAAGTTCATTAGACTCTCATCTCCAATTAACCAGCAAAAAGCCAGAACTGGAACAATAGCTCAATTAGTAAAACAGTAGCCTTGAGCACAAAAACACAGGGTCAGCACCCAGGCCTCAGTTTAAGCCCCAGGACCAGCACCATAAAAACAGCCTAATTAGGCTGAAGGTCTGGTCCAAGAGGTAAGAGCACCAGCTTTGAGCTAGAAAAGCTGATATCGAGTATACTAGACCCAAAATTCAAGCCCTAGTATACTGAAGAAAACAATTCAGCTACTTATTCTGAAAAATTCAGAAACTTAATCAGGCACCAGTAGCTCATGCCCAAATCCTGGCTATTAAGAAGGCTGAGATCAGGGGCTGGGGATATAGCCTAGTGGCAAGAGTGCCTGCCTCGGATACACGAGGCCCTAGGTTCGATTCCCCAGCACCACATATACAGAAAACAGCCAGAAGCGGCGCTGTGGCTCAAGTGGCAGAGTGCTAGCCTTGAGCGGGAAGAAGCCAGGGACAGTGCTCAGGCCCTGAGTCCAAGGCCCAGGACTGGCCAAAAAAAAAAAAAAAAAAAAAAAAAAAAAAAAAAAAAAAGAAGGCTGAGATCAAAGGATCATGGTTTAAAGCTACCAAAAGCAGGAAAGTCCATGAGAGTCTTATCTCTGATTAAAAAGCAAAAGGCTGGAAGTGGTAAAGCATTAACCTTGAGCAAAAAAAAAAATTAAGGGCCGTGCCCAGGCCAAGTTTAAGTTCCAGAACTGGCATAAAAAATTAAAAATCTAAGTTGAGAAAGTAGTCTACCACTTACAGATATAAATTTTTAGATATTTCTCCTTTTTTGTGCCAATCCTGGGGCTTGAACTCAGACCCTCAGCACTACCTCTCAGCTTTTGTGCTCAAGGCTGGCACTGTTTCCACTTGAGCCACAGCTCAACTTCTGCCTTTTTGGTAGTTAACTGGAGACAAGAGTCTCACAAACTTTTCTAGGGCTAGGGATCTGGCTCAGCAGAAGAGCCGCCTGCCTGGCGAGCTCAAGGCCCCGAGTTCAGTCCCCAGCTCCAGGGGTAAAAAAAAAAAAAAAAAACTTTTCTGACTGGACTGGCTTTGAGCCACCATCCTCAGATTTCAGGCTCCTGAGTAGCTAGGATTACAGGGATAAGCCACTAGTATCTAGCATCCTTTTCCTTTTCTTGTATAGTATAAATCATAATACATATTTTCTAATCTAAGCAATTTTGCATGTCACTTATAATTTTTAAATATTTTAATGCCTGCACAGTATTTCATTTTATAGATATCCACAGGTCATATTATTATGGGCATTTATATGGCTTCTAATTTTTCACTGTTTTTTTCATGATGAAACATTCCTGTTTAACTCTGAATAGTTTCTTACATCATTAGGTCAAAGGCTAGAAATCTTTTAGGTGCTTCGGACAGATGCTCCAAAATGTCAAAAAAGTTGTACTAGCTTCATTCCATTACCATGAAAGTGAATTAACTTTATATGCATATATGGAAGTTCTTGAAACCTGCTGAAATTGTTTTAAGAAGGAAGAAAAGTGAGAGTGTGATAGAGGGGTGAGGCAGGTGCACGTGTAAAAATGTCACAATAAAATCTCCCTTGTGTAACTACTATATTGTAATGAAAATCTTACTTGAAAAATAAGAACAGGGCTGGGAATATGGCCTAGTGGCAAAAAGTGCTTGCCTCGTATACATGAAGTCCTGGGTTCGATTCCTCAGCACCACATATACAGAAAAAGCCAGAAGTGGTGCTGTGGCTCAAGTGGCAGAGTGCTAGCCTTGAGCAAAAAGAAACCAGGTGGGGCTGGGGATATAGCCTAGTGGCAAGAGTGCCTGCCTCGGATACACGAGGCCCTAGGTTCGATTCCCCAGCACCACATATACAGAAAACGGCCAGAAGCGGCGCTGTGGCTCAAGTGGCAGAGTGCTAGCCTTGAGCGGGAAGAAGCCAGGGACAGTGCTCAGACCCTGAGTCCAAGGCCCAGGACTGGCCAAAAAAAAAAAAAAAAAAAAAAAAAAAAAGAAACCAGGGACAGTGCTTAGGCCCTGAGTCCAAGCCCCAGGACTGGCAAAAAAGGGAGGGAGGGAGGGAGGGAGGGAGGGAGGGAGGGAGGGAGGGAGGGAGGGAGGGAGGGAGGGAGGGAGGGAGGGAGGGAGGGAGGGAGGGAGGGAGGGAGGGAGGGAGGGAGGGAGGGAGGGAGGGAGGGAGGGAGGGAAGGAAGGAAGGAAGGAAGGAAGGAAGGAAGGAAGGAAGGAAGGAAGGAAGGAAGGAAAAATAATAACCCAATAAAGGTTTAAAGTTTGGTGCCCCTATTTAATTTGCATATCTCATTATATTCAGCTGAATATTTTTCATGTGTTTCTGAAGTTTGATGATTTTGATAGGGAAGGATTCTCCCCCACGTCTTTCCCACTGAAGAGGGCTGCTAGAGTCAGTCCAATGTTCTACAACACAGAAAAGGAATGTCCTACTGATCCTGCACAGAGTTTTTTGTTGTTTTTTTTTTTAACTTTTTTTTTTTTTGCCAGTCCTGTGCATTGAACTCAAGGCCTGAGCACTGTCCCTGGGCTTCTTTTTGCTCAAGGCTAGCACTCTACCACTTGAGTCACAGCGCCTCTTCTGGCCTTTTCTATATGTGGTGCTGAGGAATCGAACCCAGGGCTTCACGTATTCGAGGCAAGCACTCTACCACTAGGCCATATTTCCAGCCCCTCCTGCACAAAGTTTTAAGACCAAAATAGATAAGTGGTATCAAATGCTTCTGGGCATTCGTTAGATCAAGCTATCAGTAAACCATAGCCTGGACATCAAATTCATCTTGCTGCTTTATGTAATCTATAAGCTAAACATATTGGGATTTTTCCTTCATATGTTAATTTTTTTAAGAATGTTTCAGGGGCTGGGGATATAGCCTAGTGGCAAGAGTGCCTGCCTCGGTATACCCGAGGCCCTAGGTTCGATTAACCAGCACCACATATACAGAAAACGGCCAGAAGCGGCGCTGTGGCTCAAGTGGCAGAGTGCTAGCCTTGAGCGGGAAGAAGCCAGGGACAGTGCTCAGGCCCTGAGTCCAAGGCCCAAGACTGGCCAAAAAAAAAAAAAAAAAAGAATGTTTCATAGCCAGGCACTAGTGGTTCACTCCTTTCATCCTAGCTACTCAGAAGACTTAGACCTCGAGGATTGCAGTTCAAAGCTAGTCCAAGCAGACATGAATCAAGATGCACTGTTCTCGCAAACTGACATGTTGAACTGAAAATCCTTTGTACAATGACTTAAAAATTAATAAAAAGAAAAGTCTATGAGATTCTATCTCCAATTAATTAGTTGAAGCCAGGCAAGAGGCATGGTTCATGTAGTAAGAGAAACAAAGAAACCCAGAGAGAGCATGAGACACTGATTTCAAGCAGGGAGAAGAGAGAGCACTGATTTCAAGCAGGGAGAAGAGAGAGAAGCGAGGCGGTGAGAAAAGAGAGGGGTAAGGGGAAAGGGGAGGGAAGGGGAGAAGAGAGAATAGAGGTTTCACAAAATGGGGAAAACAGGAAATTCAAAGTTCACTGTCCATAGTTTTACTGAAACAGAGTCAGACCCATGCATTTACATGTCAGCAGCTTCTAGTGCGCTGTAATTGAAGAGTTAAAAGTTTATGACAAAAATTTTTACTACCTGGTCCTTTGCAGGAAAAGTTTGCAAATCTCCACCTAAGCAATGATTTAAGGATAAGAAACCTATTTTTGGCAGTACTAGATTTTGAACTCCAAGTGTCTGGCTCGTTAGGCATTGTACTACTTGAGACACACCTCCAACCCTGCTTTTTGCTGGTTATTATGGAGATGGAGTTTACAGCAAACTTCTCTGGCAGAGCTAGCCTCCAACTGCTATCCTCCAAATCTTATCCTCCTGAGTATCTGAGTATGTCACAGGCATGAGCCATGAATGCCCAACTGAAAACCCAATTATCAATTGAAAAAAATGCAAGATGTCTTGGCTTTCTGAATAAGAAAGGACACAAATGGTCACACATTTCCTTTATTACTGTGGGTGAGAAGCAACAACTAGGTCAAATAGCTACAGAGGTTCAGATTGTTGGACTTCACATCCTGTGGACACTTTTTGTTGCTAGTATAAATGTTGTTGTTTTTTATTTCAAATCCCAGTTGTTCATTGCTGCTTTGTAGTGAAGTAACTTTATGTATTACAAATAATTAGTTCTTAGATACAGAATATTTTTGTTGATTCTTTGAGCTTTTCTACATAGATAATCATATCACCTTCTTCAATGGACCCCACCCAAGCTGTTTTTCCTTTAAGTTCAACTTTAGCTTTTCACTTTCATTTTTCCCCTAAATCTTTAAAAACTATTCCTACCAAATATAAACATGATTTCTCAGAGAGAGTCTACGTTCTCCCCACTGCTTTCTGAGGCTATCCCCCATATAGTAAAGTACAAAGTGATATATGGAAAAGTTTAAATAAAGGAAAACACAAGCACAAGTAAATGTTACGATACTGACAAAACTCAACCCTCTTGCAACAACTAATGTAAAGGTTATACAAAGATTTAACTGATTACTAGAAATAAGGATCTGATACAAAAATTTTACCCAGGAGGAAATTTAAGAAAATTACCAGATGCCAGTTGGAACTGTTGCTCATAGTTATAGTCTTGGAAATCTGGTTGTATGACTGGTGATTCGTCACTGGATGTGTCCATAGTGGGTACGTCTGACGAAATCTCAGATGTAGACTCTTCCAGCAGCATGACTTCATTATGGCTATGATTGCTATTATCATCACTGTCACTCTCAATAGTTACAATAATATAATCTAAGTATAAGACAAAAGAATGTTTAGATTAGGTACTACATTAAACAGTTTCTGTAAAGTTCTGAATCATTTTTAAAACATATTTTAGAAGAAAAACTGTGCAAAGCAATTTTATATCTGTAAGCATTCCAATTCAGCTAACAAATTAATCATTTAGTATGATGCTTTGTTATAAACTTATGTATAAGCACAGCCTATTCTTTTCTAATATTTCTAATAGAGCAATAAATTTCTTCATTAAAGCAATAAATACCTTCCAATTTATAATCATGAACCAAAAAAAGTAAGCCCAGGCACTGGTGGCTCATGCCTGTAATCCTAGCTACTCAGAAGGCTGAGAATGGAGGACTGCAGTTCAAACCCAGGCTGGGCAAGAACGTGTATGAAACTTATGTCCAATTAGCCACCAAAAAGCCTGCAGTGAAACTGTGGCTCATGTGGCAGAATATCAGCCTTAAGCGAGAAAGCTAAGAGACAGTACTCAGGTAGAGTTCAAACACCAGTACTGGCACACACACATGCACACACACACACAAAAGAAGTGAGCTGGGGGGGAAGAATGGTAAATATTATCAAAGATTATTTTGTGTTTATAAAAATACCATGGTGAAATGTCCACATCTTCTATGTGCTAATTAATCAAAAAATTAAAGATATATATACTAAACATATAACACATATATATACATACACATATGCATAAGGGTGAAACCTCAGTACCACAAAAACAATTGTAAGAAAAATGTAAAAAGAGAGAGGAAAATAACAAAGAGTAATAGAGAGGTGAATAATCAAATAATATTGTATGCATGTATGATAATGTCATAATGAAACTTCACATTACATAATTAACATGCACTATGGTCCCTAGTACCACCAAAAAATTGCAAAAAAATATTAACAAGGGACATGAGGAATATAAAAAAGCAGTAGAGTATATAAGATTCTAAGAATATTAAATGGACATACAGAAATGGAAATATAATGAAATCCCCACATGTAATTGAAGCAATAAACATATGTGTGTGTAACATATATACACGTACACATGCATATGAACTCCAAGTTCAATCCCCACTACTGCCTTAAAAAAAACTCAGAGCTAGGTACTAGTAGCTCAGGCCTGGAATCTTGGCTACTCAGGAGACTGAGATCTAAGGATCCCAGTCTGAAGCCAGCCCAGACAGAAAAAGTTCCTAAGATTGATCTCCAATTGACCAGCAAAATGCCAGAAGTGGAGCTGTGGCTCAGTGTTAGAGCACTATCCTTAAAAAAAGCTCAAGGACAGTACCTGAGCTGGGTTCAAGCCCCAGGATGAGCACAAATTTGTGCAAACCTACGTGCATGCACACACATGGATAGACATGCACACACATACACACACAAGAATGTACAAAAAACACGCAGTAATAAATTAACTTATGATAAATCATGTATATATGAGGGCAGAAGGCTCACAACTGAATCTCCATTACCATGAAAGAAAATTACAAGATTTTAAAAGAATGGGGAGGGAAATGTAGAGGATAAACATGATCAAGAAATAGTACGAATAGAAATTTAAGAATGAAATTCCACAGTGTACAATATACATAACATACATAAAGGTGTAAGAGCATGACTTCATTTACTAGTGCCTCAAAAAATAAAATTGAGAAGGAAATAAGAGTATTAGAAATGATATCCAAGAACAGAGATTTAAAGAAATTTTACAATTACCACTACATACTGTACAACTAATAGACACTAATAATTAAATTTAATATTTTCAAGTATAACACATCTATGGAAATTCCACAATTAGCTCTCCACAATATGAAATATGCACTAGTAAATTTAATATTTACATAAAGGCCAGAGGCTCCAAGTTCAAATTCCAATACCACACAAAATATTTCTAGACAGATAAAAGATGATGAAATAGGAGTAACTGAGGATGAATATGATCAAAGAACAGTATAGGCACATACTAAATAACAAAGAGACATCCACATCACAAAATATGCACTCAAATAAATTTAAACATATATCTATGTACGAATGTGTGTGTATATGTATATGCAAGAAACTTGAGTTCAACCTCCAGCCTGTCCCCCAAAAAAGTGAGGAAGGGATGGATACAATGAAAATATATTGTACATATGGAAATGGCACAATAAAAATCTCACATTGCACAACTAATAAGTTTAGCAAATATACATGTTTGTACATATGTGTGGACATACATACACACAGAGGCTCTGATTTTAAACCCAAGTCACACACACACACAAAAAATAATTGAAGTCCTTATGGTGGTATAAGCCTATAATCTCAACTATTCAGCAGTAGAAACAGGAGGACTGGGGATTCTAAGACACCTGGGCTACATGGCAAGCCTTTGTCTGAAAAATGATAGGAGTTCAAAGCCAGACTCTTATCTCCAATTAAACAGAAAAAGCCGTAAGTGGAGCTGTGGATCAAGTGGTAGCATGCTACCTTGAGCAAAAGGAGCTCGGGAGCAGCGCCCAGGCCCAGAGTTCAAGCCGCATGGACCAGCAAAAAAAAAATTCAAAGTTGCCTTGGCTTAAAGCTGAGGCAAGAGAATAAAAAGATGGCGGTCCCCGGTGTCTAAGTCAGACTCAATCATCAAAAAAGAAAAAAAGAAAAAAAAAGGCGGACAGACCGCTCTGCCACTAGCGCGCTGGCAGAAGAAGTGCTAGGGACGAGAGCCGCAGAGCAATAGAGTCAATAGCCCCGCTTTTCAGTCTTCCTGCTTCCGGTCTTCTAGCTTTCCCGCCTTCCCGCCCTCAGGAGAGCGCGAAGAAACCGGGCTTGGGAGGCTTCTGGGTAATCCATTAATGAAGCATCTCCATATCCGGTTCCTGCGATCCCTAGTCACCTCCCACCTCACGACACCGACTTCGCCAGCTCTAAGTTTGTCTCAGAATGTATTCGCCTCATGCCCTACGGCAATGTCGTAAACCCTAGGTTCTTCAACTACTCACCTCACGCCGTGAGGCGCTACAACCCCCAATTTTCCTCCAAGTCTCAAGACGCCATAAGCCCCACCTACACCTCATGCTGCGAGTCGCCATGAGGTGCTGCAACCCTCTCCAAGTCCTCAGATGCCAGAAGCCCTAGCTCCACCTCACAGGAACTGCGAGCCGCCATGAGACACCATGGCTCCCAAGTTTTCCCCAAGTCCCGAGATCCCATAAGCCCTAGCTCCACCTCACGAGCCGACAAGCTGCCATGAGGCACTACAACCCCCATGTTTTCCCCAAGTTCTTAGACGCCATAAGCCCTAGCTCCACCTCATGCGCTGCAAGCCGCCATGCGGCACCACGACCCCCAAGTCCTGAGACGCCATAAGCCGTAGCTCCACCTCATGCACTACATGCCGCCATGCGGCACCACGACCCCAAGTCCCGAGCCCCATAAGCTCTAGCTCCACCTCACGCGCTGCAAGCCGCCATGCGGCACCACGACCCCCAAGTGCCCCCCCAAGTCCCCGGGACGCCATAAGCCCTAGCTCCACCTCACGCGCTGCAAGCCGCCATGCGGCACCACAACCCCCTAAGTGCCCCCCCCCAAGTCCACAGGACGCCATAAGCCCTAGCTCCACCTCACGCTGCAAGCAGCCATGAGGCACTATGGCTCCCAAGTGCCCCCCCCCCCAAGTCCCGAGACGCCATAAGCCCTAGCTCCACTTCAGGAGCTACAAGACGCCATGAGGCGCCCAGACCCCCAAGTGCCCCCCCCCCTCAAGTCCCGAGACGCCATGCGCCCTAGCTCCACCTCAGGAGCAGCAAGCCGCCATGAGGCGGCACAACCCCCAAGTTTCCTCCCAGTCCCGAGACGCCATGCGCCCTAGCTCCAGGCCATGCCGCGAGGCGCGGCAAGCTGCCGGAAGGCGCCACACCCTCATTTCCTCTAGGTCGCCAGACGCCATGACCCTCGCTACACCTGGCGCCGCGAGGTGCGGCCAGGCGCCACAAACCCCGCGCTCACCGCAGCCACGAGGCGCCGCAACCATGTCCACTTAAGCCCCTAACCACCACACCACCAAACCGAAAACACCACCAACTTTCATGAACTTCAAGTACCGTCGTCCCCCACCCCCACCCCCACCCCGGGATGCTAAGAACCCCGGACTTTACCTCAAACTTTTGGGGGTGCCAAGAGCCCGCAAGGAGCTCAACCCTCAAGCCAAACAGACATTTTAAGCACCCGGACTCCCCGAAACTAATACCCGAAGATAGCCACGCCCAGGGGCACCCCCAATTTTGGGGTGCCTACATTCCCAGGCCTGCATTAACTAGTTGCCCAGTGGGTCTGCACACAAAGCAAAGCACCCCACATGCCGCGGCCAAAGACCCGCCTCCGGGGCAATTGCCGGTGTGGCCATTAAAAGTGGGGTGCAGTCGGAACCCCCTCACCACTGAGGAAAAATGCTAAGGAGACGGCAAGGAGGGTCTCTTACCCGGCTCATCAGCCATTGTCAAGTTAGGGTGCAGGGGCCTGGGGAGGCCCAGGTCTCGATGCCGGAGGCTGGGAAAGGCGCGCAGTGCCGCGTGTGCACCTCCGATGCCGCGCACTCGAGACTGAGGCGCCGACCCCAAGGGGCTCGAAACTCCGACTTCTAAGATGGCTTCTAAGGCTGCGCAGTAGCGCTCGGCGCACATGCGGAACTGTGCGTGCACGAGGGGGGGCAGGGGCGATGCCAAATTTGGTGCCAACCTCCGCTACTTACCATATTCTTAAAGGTATACACCCGCATTGTTAAAAAGTGATCCCCATCAATGCATAGGGATAGGCACCATAGCAATTGTGCAATTCTGCCCGTCCGGACGGCCGTAAATATAACATAGCATGGAACATGTATATAACGGAAGACTTTATAATATGTATGGTTTGCTTTCTTATTATGTCTGATAATTAGCTTTGGGAACAAATTCGGTGTCCGCTTTAGCAATAATAAACGACAATCTTCAAAATACATACGTAATAATAACCACTGATAATTTCGAATCGCCGCGTTCGATTTGTCATAGTCCGAATAACCTTGCACTTCATTCTTCCATGAAGTAATAATTATAAGATTTTACTGAGTGCCTTACCACAAGCTGCTCACTGTTTGACCTTCGCTGGTCCGTGTGTGTGTGTATGTGTGTGTGTGTGTGTGTGTGTGTGTGTGTAGAAAGAGAAAGTGGGGGGGGGAGTTCTCACTATATTGCTCATGCTGATAGGGAACTCCTGAGTTTGAGGTCATCCTCCTGCCAACTCCCCAGTAGCTGGGACTTCAGAGGCGCCACCACATTTTATGCAGAATTCTAACACTCTTTATCAGCGGCCATATCTTGTGACTTTACCTCCAGGCCAAATGCATGTGAAAGTTCTTCATATCCTTCAAAGTCTGTTACAAGTCCTTTCTCTTTTCTAATACCTCTGCCAAAATACTTTCCTGCAGCCCTGTAGGAATAAATGATTTCTAAATCAGGCGATAGTGACTCAGGCCTGTAATCCTAGCTACTCAGGAGGCTAAGATCTAAGGATCTTGGTTCAAAGCCAGGCCCAGTATGAAAGTCTGTGAGACTCTTATCTCCAATTAAAAAAAAAAAAAAAACAAATGTGAATTTATGGCTCAAGTGGCAGAACACCAGTCTTGAGTGAGAAAACCAAGGGACAGTACCTAGGCCCTAAGTTCAAACCCCAGTATTGACACGTGTGCGCACATGTACGCACACAAATACACACATCATTCCTATATAATCTCACAGCAGTTTACCTTTTCCATCCTTACTTAAATTACTTTGATACTAGAAATCCTTGCCAACATGCCTCTTTCTGAAGCTCTTAGAGAGCAGCATTACATCTTTTTTTTTTTTTTTTTTTTTTTTTTTTGCTAGAACTGAGGCTTAAACTCAGGGTCTGAACACTGTTCCTGGCTTCTTTTTGCTCAAAGCTAGGCCTCTACCACTTGAGCCACAGTACCACTTCCGGCTTCTTCTGGTTATGTGGTGCTGAGGAGTCAAACTAAGGGCTTCATGCATACTAGGCAAGCACTCTACTACTAGGCCACATTCCCAGCCCCCATCTTATTTATATTTACTAAAAAATATAAAATAGGGGCTGGGAATATGGCCTAGTGGCAAGAGTGCTTGCCTCGTATACATGAGGCCCTGGGTTCGATTCCTCAGCACCACAGATACAGAAAATGGCCAGAAGTGGCGATGTGGCTCAAGTGGCAGAGTGCTAGCCTTGAGCAAAAAGAAGCCAGGGACAGTGCTCAGGCCCTGAGTCCAAGCCCCAGGATTGGCAAAAAAAAAAAAAAAAAAAAAAAATATATATATATATATATATATATATATATATATATATATATATAAAACACCCAGCACCACAGTGCCTGGGATGTTGCTTTTATTTCCTCATTGTGTCAGTTATACAATGACTCTTGGGACTGTGTGTTTCCTCATTTGTGAGAGGAGTAAAAAAATCCTGGATATAAAAGAATGGTATATCTTGTTAGAAATATGGAGTTGTGGTGGGTGTGGTAGCACATGCCTGCAATTCCAGTGGGTTGCAGGAGACTGAGGAGGAGAATCACCAGCCCCAAGGCTGATGATGAGATGAGGTGAGGGAAGAAAATAGTTCAGTGGTAGAGTGCATAGGCAAGGTCTTAAATATGGTCCTGAGCACAAAAAAAAAGCCAAGTTGTTTTGCTTTTGTATTCACATTTGTAGGAAGTTGCATACATAAACAAGTACTGGGATAGACTGGCACACTAGCTGATGGTTGCAACTCAGTTCCAGCTTCATCTTTTTACACATTTTGTGAGAGTAAGTATAATTTGTTAAATACTTTTCCCTTTGCCAGTAACACAATTCAAACTTTTTTTTTTTGCCAGTCCTGGGGCTTCGACTCACAGCCTGAGCACTGTCCCTGGCTTCTTTTTGCTCAAGGTTAGCACTCTGCCACTTGAGCCACAGAGCCATTTCTGGCCTTTTCTTTCTATATATGTGGTGCTGAGGAACTGAACCCAGGGCTTCATGTATACGAGGCAAGCATTGTTGCCACTAGGCCATATTCCCAGACCCCAAACTTTTGTTAAAAGCAGGTTCTGGAGAGAAAGAAATTGTAGGAGAAAAGTTTGGGTCCCTTGGTGCTCGTGTGCTTTCTTTGGGCAGGCAGGCTGTTGCAGAATGCACAATAAAAGGCAGATTCTACAGAACATGTTCCTAGAAAATTCAAGAGAATGGATTTACAGCAAATGCCACCACAGCAGCACCACAGTGACAACCATTCAGTGTTATAGTTGTGTCCTTTTTGGAACTCTACCTTAACCTGAAGAGTAATGCCTTTTTCTTACAATTATAATTCACGTAATAATCATTTGTGTGCACACGTGGGCATGTGCCAGTGCTCAGACTTGAACTGTATGATCTGGGCACTGTCCCTGAGCTTTTTTGCTCAAGGCTAGTGCTCTACCACTTGAGCCACAGCTCCACTTTGTTTTTGGCGGTTAATTGGGGAAAAGAGTTTCATAGACTTTCCTGCCTGTACTGCCTTCAAGCTACGATTCACAGATCTCAGCCTCCACAGTAGCTAGGATTACAGGCATGAGCTACCAGCACTATGCTAATCTCTCTTTTCTTTTTTCTTTTTCTTTTTTCTTGCTGGTCCTGGGGCTTCAACTGTGGGCCTTGGTACTGTCCCCGAGCTCCTTTTTGCTCAAGACTACTGCTCTACTACTTGAGCCACAGTGCTACCTCTGTATTTTTCTGTGATTAATTAGAGATAAGAGTTTCACAGGCTTTCCTGCCTAGGCTGGCTTCAAACTACAACCTTCAGATCTCAGCTTTCTGAGTAGCTAAAATTACAGGCATGAGCTACCCAGTGCCTGGTTTAAGTTTTATTTCTTTGCTTTTTGTTTTTGTTTTTGTGGGGTTTTTTTGCCAGTCCTGGGGCTTGAACTCAGGGCCTGAGCACTGTCTCTGGCTTCTTTTTGCTCAAGGCTAGCATTCTACTACTTGAGCCACAGCGCCACTTCTGGCTTTTTCTATATATGTGGTACTGAAGAATGGAACCCAGGGCTTCATGTATACGAGGCGAGCACTTTACCACTAGGGCATATTCCCAGCCCCTAATTTTTATTTCTTAATAGCCAATTTCTCCCACTCCAGTCTTCTGTTCAACTTAACACTCTTAATATTGAACATTTATCTCAGGTGCTAGTAGCTCATTGCCTGTAATCCTAGCTACTCAGGAGGCCGAGATCTGAGGACTGCAGTTTGAAGTCAGCCTGGGGAAGGAAAATTCTGTGAGACTTTTATCTTCAATAAACTACTCAGAAAAATCCAGAAGTGGCATTGTCACTCAAGGCACTAGCTTTGAGCAAAAGAAACTTAGGAACAGTGACCAAGCCCAGAGTTCAAGCCCCAGGACCAGCAAAAAATAAATTAAACTTTCCCCTTTAGCTTAATGTATTCCTCCTTTCCACAGAGCTCAAACTAATCTATTTGCTCCTTGATTCTTTCTAACACCTAGCACTCAGTACATACACACAGTTTGTATATGGAATACAACTGAAAAATCCAATACATAGCAGTACCTTTCAGTTCCATTTCTGTCCTCTTCATTTACTTGCTTGACCCATCATCTGAAGGAAACAATTTTCTTAATTGCTCTTAAGGCTAGCTTTACATTTATAAGCTTCTTCAAACTGAATAGGGCAGAATAATAGTAACCAATATAGGAACCAAGAGTGATGGCCCAGAAGTAAGAAAAATGGGAGGATATGATAATAATTCCCTCTCCCTACTTTCAGGTACAAGGTAGTCAACCTGAGGGATAGAGCAGACATTTCATCAATAGCTAGGATTGTATGGCACCCAGACATTCTGCAGCCTGTAATAATGGACTAGGCCAAGAAGAACAGCTATTCCCCAGACACATACTAAGAAAGCTGAATAACAAGTCTAGCATGGTAGTACACATCCGTAATCAATCTTAGCATGCCAAAGGCTGAAGCAGGAGGATTACAAGTACAAGCCAGCTTGGGATATATATTAAGACTCAACCTGAAAAAAATCCCAAGTGGAGTATTTTGTAAATATTATAACATTAAATAACAATACACTAAGCTAGGTACTAGTGGCTCACTCTACGATCCTAGCTACTCAAAAGGCTGAAATCTGAGGATTGCACCTCAAAGCCAGTTGGGGCAGGAAAGCCCATGGGACTCTTATCTCTAAATAACCACCAAAAAGCTGAACGTGGAGCTGTGGCTCAAAGTGGTAGAGTGCTAGCCTTGAGCAAAAAGAGCTCAGAGACAGTGCCCAGGCCCTGAGTTCAAGGCCTACAACTGACAAAAAAAGAATAAAAGAAAACAATATACTGTTACCAAAAGCACAATCATGTAGCATTTAAGTGCTGGGGAAAAAAAGACCAGATGCGGTGGCTTGGGCCTGAAGTTCCAGCCCCTGGCAAGACTGAGAAGAAACTTAGTCTTAGGTTGGCAAAGACAAAAAATTAGCCAGACCATATCTCAGTCAATAAGCTAGGCATGGCCATGGCTGTATGCCTGTGATCCTAGTTTCAAGGTAATAATTGTCTGAGACTGGCCTCAGGCAAAAACTTGAGAGCATCCCTTAAAAATAAGGCAAAAAAGGGCAGAGAATGTGGTTCGAATGGTAAAGCATTGCCCTTGCAAGTTCTAGGCCCCAAATCCAAACCCCAGTAACACACACACACATACACACACACAAAAAAAATAAAAATAAAAATAAAAAATAAAACCAGCTAGGTCAGACTAGGAATCTTAAAGAAATGCTAATGAAATGTTAAAGGATAGCTGGTGGCTGTGGCTCACATCTAGAACTCTAGCTACTCAGGAGGCTGAGGTCTGAGTATCAGGGTTTGAAGCCAGTCCAGAGAGGAAAGTCTGTGAGACTTTCTTAACTCCAATTAATTAGCAAAAAGCCAGAAATGAAGGTATGGCTCAAATGGTAGAGTGCCAAACTAGAGCAAAAAAGCTAAGGGACAGTGCTCAGGGCTTGAGTTCGTGTCTCAGTACTAGCACAAAGAGAGAGAGAGAGAGAGAGAGAGAGAGAGAGGAGGAGGAAAGGAGGAAGAAAAAAGAAAGAAGTGCTAAAGGGGCTGCATTTGTTCTTGGACATTTATTAATAATGAAAAGCAGAAAGAGTTGGGCCATAGAATGTCATACCTGTAATCCTAGCTACTTTGGTATGCAGAGATAGAAAGATGGTTCAAGGCCAATTCCGGTGGAAGTGTTACAAAGACCCTATCTTACAGAACAAGCCTGATGTGGTCATGGATTTCTGTAAACCCAGATAAGGGAAGCATAGACAGGAGGACTATGGTCTGTGGCTGATCCCAGGCAAAAAGCAAGACCCTACCAAAACTAAATCAAGAGTTGGGGGCATGGCCTAAGTAGTATAGCACCATGGCAAGCCTGAGGGGCTAAATTCAAATTCCACAAAGAAAGAAAGGAAGGCAAGAGAGAGGAAGAGGGAGAGGGAGAGAAAGAAGAAGAGGAAAAGGAGAGAAGAGATAGGAGGGGAAAGTGTTTAGTGTTTTTGTAGGACTGAAGGATGAAAGTGAGAATATAAGAATCAGCAAAGGAAAAATGTTGGTTAAACCACTCATGCCTTAAACTGGACCCATGAAGACAGGCGCCTTTAGAGTAAAAATGATCCAGGTAGTCACGTGGTTTGTAGTTCCACTTTCAATAAACGGAAGAGTCACCAATTCTAGGTGTCTGGCAAAAAGCAAACAGAAACTCCCTCCTGTGAAGAGAGTTATTTCTACAAACAACTTTAAATAGAATATCCAGCATAAAGTAAAATATAATCAGAGATAAAAGACAGTAGAAGAAAGAAACAATAAATATATCTAAGCTGGGGAAACAGCGTTGTGTATGGCTCGCCCCTGCCAACTTCCCCCAAACCAACCACAGAGGACTTCCTCCCATTCAGACACAGGCACCTGGTGGTGACCCTAAATCTCTGAAGAAAGCCAGTCTGTGTTTGAGGATAATGATCCCGATGGCGAATCCCTGAGGGCTCAGAAGGGGGCGCCTCACTCTTGGTTCACAGGAAGTCTTGCGGTTGCAGCCTAGCCCAGGCGAGAGGAGCCCCGCGGCTCGCGTCTGCGCCGCCTCCCAGGCTGAGGAATGTGGTTCAAAGCCGGCCCCCACACACACACAAAAAAAATTCTTGACTCTTATCTCCAATTAGCCACCAGAAAACCAGAAGTGGCACTGTGGCTCAAAGTCATAGAACACTAGCCTTGAACACAAAGAGCTCAGGGACAGAGAACAAACCCTGAGTGCAAGCCCAATGACAGACCAAAAGAAAATTTAAGCCTTTTTTGCCATTTACTAAGGCACATTCTTGTAAATACCAACAGGAAGATTGCAAGTTCAAGGCCAGGCAGGGATACATAAGATTCTGGCTTAAAACACACAAACTGATCTGTTTCTACTTAATGCACTTGCTTTGTATTTTTACCAAATCTTTCAAGATAAAAGTTAGTTTTGATTGTTATCAATAATACTATACTGAACAGTGGTGTACAGTACAAATAACTAGTGAGTCTGATTCTTTGGAAACAGATACCCAATGAAACTGATGTATCATAGGGCAAATCATTCTTTTCCATAGCATCTACATCATTTTTTTCCTACCAGCAAAGTACAGGGTTCTAACTTCTTATCCTCACCAATGTTTACTTTTATTTAAAAATATAGCCATACTAATGCATAGAGTTGTTCGTTTTTAAAAACATATCAGGATGAACAGGTGTTTCTTCATACTAAATACTTCAAATGCTAATATTAAGAAATCTCTAAGCTAGGCATTACTGTGCCTGAATCACTGCCCTTGGGAGACTTAAGTTAGGAAAATTTCAAGTTAGGTCATCTTGGGCTACATAGTTAGTTCCAGGCTAGCCTGGATCACCTATCTAGCTCCAGGCCACTTTGAACTACACAGTACAACTTTGAATAAAACAAAAACCAAAACAAAATAAATGCTGAGAATATTGCTTAGTAATAATAGGCCCTGGATATGATCCAGCCTCACAAAGAAAACAAAAACCCGCTAGAAAATTATCTAAAGGTTTATTGCTGCTGTACACTGAAATACCATGCACTTCAAGAAGAAAACTGCCATGCATTTCAAAGCTGGATTCCTGTGTGTACAACCTATCCACTCTAAAGGATACCTCATTGCCTGAATCAGTACCAGGGGACTTTGTCATAATATCCCTCAGAATGAGCCTGTAGAAAGGACTCCAAAATTTAAACTTACTTCATGTATTCAGCCACTGCAAGTACAATTTCTTCCACAGCATGAAAAACCAGTGCTTTGCCTTCTGTGTACATTGATCATAGTTGTTCAAGTATAACACGTTCACACAATGCAGGGAAGAAAAACCAAGTCTGATGGGAGCCAGATATGGTGGAATCATGGTTCAAGGCATAAAAGTTTGAACCATGAAGTGTCGGGCTCGGGTCGCCTCTCCCGGCGTGGGGATCAAGGCTCAGCTAGGTTTTTCGCCACCCCCTTTTCTCACCCTCTCTCCTGGTCACCCGTCCAGCAGGTAGGCAGGATGGGGCGGGGGAGTCAGTACTGACCTCACGTGCGCGCGGCCTAACGAGAACGCATGCCCACCTCCTTACCGGTAAAGAAAGCCAGGCATACGCGGGTCTCGGAGAAGCTTCAAGAGCTATCTGATTTATTAAGGCGGGGACAAGGACTAATGATAGCAAGAGAAGGGAGAAAGCTGACCGGCCAGGATGCTGATAGGCTGTGAACCTGTCACATGATCCCCTCATGAGCCAACGTCACTCGAAAGTGCCGCGCCAGGGCGAGACTGGGAGGCGCCTGGGCTGGCGAGAGAGTTGGGGGCTGGGGGCAAAGCTGGTTCTTCTGGTTCCAGACCCAGAGAACCGTAGCCTGCTTCCGCATTCCCCTAGGGCTTGGGGGAAGGGCGTCAAGTCCCCCATCAATTCCAAAGGCTGGATCCCAACATCTGCCCCTTTTACATTTATTTTTTTATTTTTTTTTCTTTGATCAGCAGGAGGCGCCCTACTTGAGAGCGCGCTGTGTCTTAGTTTGCCCCCCCCATGAGGGGTCGTACCCGTCTTGGGCTAACGCCCTAGCTCTTCAGGCTGACCTTCCTGCCGGGCTTGCGGGCCCGATGAGGGGACTCGGGGAGAGTGGGATTGGCACTTGAAAGAAAGCCCTGATAATTTTCTCTCATGCCAGAGGACCTCAGTCAGCAGCAGGTCCCGGGGTCGAGTGACGAGCCTCATGGGGTTCCTATATGGCTAAAAGGCCAAAGGCCACTTGTTATCTAGACAGCTCTGGCCTATCGCTTACAGTATAAGAGACCCATGTGTCTAGTGAAGTGCCAGACACGTGAACCCCATTTTCGAATTAAACCCTGAGCTAATCAGATTTGCACCTGTGTCCTAATCTTGCTTGCACAGCTGATTGTTGTAACCTTGTTCTTTGCCTTTATAAGCCCTGTGTAATCACAGCTTGGGGCTCCCTCCTAACCTCCGCTGTGTCGGTGGGTAGGACGAGGCCCGAGTTGGCAGCTCGTTAAATAAAGCCTTGCCTTGCTTTTGCATTTCGGAGTGTCTGAATCTCGGTGGTCTTCTTGGGGGTGGTCTTGCGACTTGGCACAACACTAGCACAGGGCAATGTAAACATAATGTAAATGGGAGCATAAAGCAGACATGAGCATAAGCAATCGTAATACAAGGCAAATGCAAACATGAGCAACTGTAACACATGAGCAATTATAACACAGGCACAAAGAAATGGAGGGTCTCTTATCTGGCTCACTCCCTAGGAAATAGAGGAGTCCTGGTCCATTCTGGTGTCACTCAAGGTAGCGCAGATGGCTCTTCCTTCCCTCGATGGTGAGGTAGAGGCAGGTTCAGGTCCTGGCGATGTGGCAGCCAGGGTGCTGGTAACTTAACAACTGAGGTTAGTAAACACTTTATAGTAAACATTGCAGCAAGGTGCCAATCCCTTGCTTATTGTAAACATTTATCATAAAACATTAAGGTGTCCAAGTCCTTTAGCTCCTATTTCCCTCCAATGGGGACCCCTAAGATAAGCAGCAAAGGGGGGAGCGAAGGAACAACAGCGTGCAAAATTTCCCTTTGGTCCTTGTGCAAGGCTGTGGGCCATGCTGCCACAGCAAACATTACTCCAAAGGGCGCCAGGCAAGGTCCAGGGAAGAAACAGGGCCGACACTGGGTCCATCGCTGGTACAGGCAGGCTTTCCCATTTCTCCATAGAAAATTCCACCACGGTCTTTGCTTTCCTGAGAGGAAACAAGGGGAGACATCCCTCAAGGGCAGGTGCCCTTGGGTGGCTATTCTGATGAAAAATATTTTAAGTCTCTAGCTGGTATCCAGATTGGATTCGGTTCCCCAGTTGGGAAAACACAGGCGAAGCCCCTTCCCGCACTGACAAGTGGGTCTGGACCTCGCCATGCCCGTAAGGGGATCCTTCCAACGGACTTCCACCTTTAAGTAGGGTGTTTGGCTTGACCAGTGTCTCTGGAAAGCCAACAGAGGTTGGTCCTTTGAGAAATTTAAAATATTTAATGTAAACATCGCTGTCCTCAGCTGGTCATGGGGGCTTCCCCCCCCCTTTTTGTTTTAATAATTGATCCTTCAGGGTCTTATTATGCCTCTCAATTATGGCTTGACCCTTTGGGTTGTATGGTATTCCAGTGGTATGTTTAATATTCCACATTTGGAAAAACGCCTGTAAAGGCTTACTGGTGAAGCAAGGCCCATTATCTGTTTTAACCTGTAAAGGCAGCCCTAGGATAGCAAAACATTGTAAGAAATGGCTTTCAGCATGCCGTGCTTTTTCCCCAGTATGCAGAGAGGCCCAACACGCGCCAGAGCATGTGTCAATAGACATAAATATATATTTTAGCCTTCCAAAAGGAGCGTAGTGCGTCACATCAGTCTGCCAAATTATGTTAGGTTTGAGACCTCTTGGGTTCACCCCTGGAGATTGCAGAGGAGGGACTTGCACGAAGGGCGTACACGATTTGCAAGTCCTTATAATCTTTTTTAAGTCTTTTATAGGAATTGAAGGAAATCTCTGATGTAACCCTCTCCAATTTAAGTGAGTACGCTCATGGAGTCCTTTGGCCATTTGAAGGTTTTGAGGTTGTACAATGGCCAGAGCTATGATGGTTCCATTAGTGGCCAGCTGGTCAGCCATACGATTACCTTGTGCCAGGTCCCCAGGCAGTCCTTGGTGTCCACGAAGGTGCTGTAAAAATATAGGCTCACCCCGCTCTTTTAACAGAGACCTGACTTGGATCATCAGAGGAGTGATTGGGTTTTCATCTAATTTAATGTATGAACATACCAGGTTGGGTAGCAAATTAACCACATACAGACTATCAGAAAACAAGTTCATTGGCTGTTTGACATGGGTCAGTGCCAGGGCGACTGCGTACAATTGTTTAAATTGTGCAGAGCTAGTGACGGCTTCAAAGTAATGGGTGTTTTCTTTCCCACCGGCAGGGGGTGAGGCGGAGCGCACCACTATGGCAGAGCCGGCTCATCCCCCATCTGTAAACACATTGGCAGCCTTGACAAGAGGCTTGGTAGAGAAAAGCATGGGAGGTGTCCATTGTAGCCTGGAAAATGAGGTCACCCACCTCGAGGTGCCATAGTGGCAATCTACCTTGCCCATAAAGCCCTCCAGGGCACTGGACACACGTGCATTATTCCTTCTGACCCATTCAAAATCTGACAATCGGTAGGGAATAGTTAGCACATCGGGATTTCGCCCATAATGTCTCAGGGAAGTATCCCTGCCCTTAATTACCAAGTCAGCTAGCTGGTCTAGCTGGGAATAAACTCTGGGAACTCCTCCCACTGATGCGTGCACCCATTGAAGGGGCTCGCCTGATTGGGTAATTGCAGCTGAGGAAAGTTCAGACCCGGGGAGGATCCAAAGGCAAAGTGGGCATTCAGGCTTGTAGAGTGCCAGCTGTGCCCTATTTAGGGCCAATTGGATTTTCTGGAAGGCTGTTTGAAGTGATGGAGTTATTGTAATAACATCAGTGGGCGCTTTGCCCTTCAAAGAGTCATGGAGCGGAAGCAGCTCCTCTGTAGGCAGGTGAAGCCAGGGTCTTAGCCAATTAATCTCACCTAACAGTCTTTGCATCTCCACCAGAGTATAAGATGACTGGACAGTTGTTCTGATACCATTTCCTTTAACTTTTTTTTTTTAATTTGTTTGAGTGAATAGGCCACTGTTTCACCCACATCGGGGCGTGAATGGCAGTGACAGTAGGAACGGTGGCCCTTAGGATTAGGTGTGAGGCCCTGTAGAAGAATTGGGAGCCTCCAGCCCTGAGGCCTCAGAGGGAGGCGCTTTCTAGCAGCCACTAGGGCCAACTGGCAGGTCCTGGCCTGTGATGACCGCAGCCTTAATCTTTCCCAAGATATCTCGTCCCAGCAGGTTATCTGGTGATTTTGTTATTAAGGGACACACTACTCCCTTGCCACCATTCATATCATCCCAAGGGAGCCAGTCTCTGGTTGTTTCACTTTCAGCTGTGCCTCCCACCCCTGAGATCTGGGGGCCGGGGATTAGGTCCCACCATGGAGGCACTAGCTCCTTCTTTAATATGATCCGATCTGCTCCCGTATCAATTAAGAATCAGAACTTCTTTCCAAATATCATGATTACTGTCTCTGGCCTCATCTCGGGGACAATGGGGATTGCCCAGCGGCTGTAGCTGGGGGCTGCCAAAACCTGCATATGTATAGAGCCGAGCCGAGCCTCCCGTGGGGGAGGGGTAGCGAGCCGGCGGCTGCGGAGCATCTCCAGGCTGCCGCGGGAGTTGCGTCTGGATTGGGGTCCCTGGGCCTCTCGGAGCGGGGCGTCGGGGCCCCCTCTGGATCAAAATTCCCTCCAGCTGCCCTCTCCTGAATCCAGGGATTCCCCCGTGTCCGATGAGAAGCAAGTCTTGAGGGTCTTAATGGCTCGCAGTGGGAGTTCTCCTCCCCATTCTGCCTCTTGTAATTCCCGCTCTAGTCAGTCCCAAGTTTCACACGAGAGTGGGTTGGCTCCAGTTAGCCACGGGACCCTGAGATTTAGCTCCTGCCAAGTAAGCATGGCACATGGTTCTGAGATATTCATCCCCGCGTTTTGGAGGGTGAACTTCAGGATTTCAAGGGGCAAATTACTTCGCCTACTTTGAACTTGTCCCATCCTCTTTCTAACCTGGATGGGAGGACCGCATGTCCCAGGGTTTCCAACCTAATTCCGTGAGGGTCGGTCGGGAGCCAGACTTCCTCGCGTGGGTTGGGAACCCACGTGGGCGCCAAAATGTCGGGCTCGGGTCGCCTCTCCCGGCGTGGGGATCAAGGCTCAGCTAGGTTTTTCGCCACCCCCTTTTCTCACCCTCTCTCCTGGTCACCCGTCCAGCAGGTAGGCAGGATGGGGCGGGGGAGTCAGCACTGACCTCACGTGCGCGCGGCCTAACGAGAACGCCTACCCACCTCCTTACCGGTAAAGAAAGCCAGGCATACGCGAGTCTCGGAGAAGCTTCAAGAGCTATCTGATTTATTAAGGCGGGGACAAGGACTAATGATAGCAAGAGAAGGGAGAAAGCTGACCCGCCAGGATGCTGATAGGCTGTGAACCTGTCACATGATCCCCTCATGAGCCAACGTCACTCGAAAGCGCCCTGCCAGGGAGAGACTGGGAGGCGCCTGGGCTGGCGAGAGAGTTGGGGGCTGGGGGAAAAGCCGGTTCTTCTGGTTCCGGACCCAGAGAACCGTAGCCTGCTTCCGCATTCCCCAGGGCTGGGGGAAGGGCGTCAAGTCCCCCGTCAAGTCCAAAGGCTGGATCCCAACAATGAAGGTTCATGAGACTCCAATTAATCAATGGCCATGAAAAGCATACCTGTCATCCCCAGACACTCAGGGGAACACAAGTAGGAGGATTACAGCCCAGGCCAGCCAGGGAATAAAGCCAGACCCACACCTGGAAAATAACCAAGGCAAAAAGGGGCTCAGGGTGTGACTGAAATAATAAGAGTATTTGCTTTGCAAGCTCAAGGCCTTTATTTCAATCCCAAGTACCACTACACACACACACACACACACACACAAATAACAACAAACAAAAAACCACTGAAGCTTTAGCATTAATTGCTGCAGATATTTAACTTTATTATAATATTTTAAAATACAGAAATTTCGAAACATAGTATTTATACAAATACCTGAGGATTGTTCAACTGGGCACAGCATCTTCATACAAACAATTTGAAAGAAGATCGAATTTAAATAAGAATCTACTCTTACAGAGAATGACATAGATGAAGTGATGCTTTAAACAATTGCATTCTTGACTAAAATTCACTTGGTTTTCTAAAAAGACATTGTACATTCTTGCCCTGATGAACATTTTATTGGTATTTAGAAAAATGGCTAATACTTTTATAATTGATTCTCATAGCTTATAAACATTACACTGAGACTATATAAAATAACAACAATAAACATAGAGCACCATTTCCTCTTAAAAGTTCTAACTCATAAGATAAAACCTGGAGCCATAAGTCAGAACTAATTTTTTAAAATGTGGAAGAATAAATGGCTCAGAAATAAGCAAATCAACTAAAACTATTGCATAGGAAAGAGAATGTCCCTGTATGGAAGCCAGTTAGATTGTTTCTTATCACCTGAAGAGTAAACTGAGGTATAGGTAATACATACAATTTTTTACAGAATAAAAGCATCTAATTACATCATAGTTCATCATGTAGCAGTGCAAAGTGCCATATTAAATACACTTGTATGTATCCGTACAAGAATAGTATGATATGGTAAAGTATCCAAACAAGAATAAACACAATAAAACATAAATCTTTCAAATATTTGGACAACATTAGCAAACATATAGGAAACTTTAAATAGGAATTTTACTAAAAAAGATTTAATCCAGCTCAATTCAAAACCATTCTTGTAGTGTAAACTTCAAAGTGACCGTTCTATTGTATAATCTTTAAAACTTATCAAAAATTGATTAAGATCATTCTATGAAAACTTACAAGCTTGCTTTTTTCCTTTAAATGTGAGCAAATAAAATCTCAAGGGCAGTAATAACAGAAAGAAAACTAATTTATATGGCTACTCCTTTTCTGGAAACTATCAGAACACTGTAAAACCAAAATATTTTAGAAAGAGAAAATAAGTGCATCTTTACATTCTCTTCTGATAAAAATTCTCATGGACTTTTTTTTTTACAGAAGCTGTTCTCCCCTTTGGGATTTAGCTGTTTTGGCTTCAAAGAATAACTAGAATCAAAGACTTTTACTCTGTTTATTACATGTAAGTATATTTGTAAACTATACTATAAACATAGTAAAAAGACAAAGAATGAATTGCCAATTTAAGTATTGTGGTACTAACATGTTAAATGGTTTTCAATGTATTTATTTTTTGAAAAGTATTTGCGTTTCAACTCAGGGCCTTGTAATTCCTAGGAAGTCACTGGTTGAGTAACTTCCCAAAGCCCTTAAATGTTTTATAAAGCTATAAAATGTAGTTCTACAAATCTGATAATACATTTTATAGTAATCTATGAAATAAAAACTTCTAAGATAAGACAAATGTTTCTAAATCAAAACTTTTTCAGAACACCTGAGGATTATGTTTAATCTAAACTTGTGCATTTTTTTTCAGTTGTATTTTCCTTCTTTAAGCTTTTCAATGTAGTAACATAGTTTTAACGCTGGCCCCAGCTTCAGCCCCATATATTTCATCATCATATCACTCTTCAGTAGAAGCAGAGCATCTCCATCAATTTCCTACAGAGAGAAGAAAACCATCATAATTAATGTTCCCATATTAATTATGCTTCAAAAGCTACATATATAAGAATGTATAAGAGAGAGAGCAGTTGTACATTTCAGATATATATTCTCTGAATATGCACTTCTTCATGAAACTATAACTTGTATAGTGGAGCATCAATTGGTAATTTAGAAATTTCAAATTTTAAGAAAAAGAAACTTTAACCCACTATCATCAATATGTATCCTAAGCATCAAATTATCTGATTTTAAACACCGTGAGTTAAATAAAATATTACCTTATCTATGACAATGGTTCAAATGCTATGAATTGTAGAAGCAAATTTCAGATGTTATTAACTTTCTAATAATGACCAAAAATGTGTCAACATTAATGCAAACTCTAAACATGCTCTACAAGGTTATCTTTATGCTGAAGCCTAATTAGTTGTCTGAAGCTAGTTACTAATTTTCTTACAATATTAAAAAGGGCACACTATATATTAGATCACGAATGTCAGAAAACATTAGGAAGATAGTACTTATTTGTCATATGACATTCTCCTCAAGTTCTTTTACCTTTATAAACCAATTTATGATACTGGAAGCCTGTTATTTCATATTCATGAATCCCTGTTTTAAAATGAAGTTGCAATTAACCTTACATAGTAGCTAGATTCACTGGGTAGCCCAACAAGAAGGTCTTCCCCTCCAAGTACTGGTCCTAGGGCCAAGCAGGAAACAGGTTGGGGTGATGTTGGAGGGGTAAACACATCTGTCATTACTACAAGGGCTGGCAGCCTAACAGTGGTGAGGATGAAACACCATTTCTTGAGAACTTGGCACTGTTTAGTATTGTAGGCACTTGGATACATTTAAAGAGTATACCATTAACCTACCATTTAAGGACCTTTGGCAAAACAACCATTTTTGAAAATGGAAAAACCAGTTGATAAGGTTCCCCCACTATACACACAAGTCAGTATCCAATGGAAAGGCTCGAAGAGAGGTCATTCAAAGGCATTAAGGCAGCAGGAAACCCGGATCAAAAGATACATTACATGTTGCCTGAAGAGGTCGGCGAGGGGGCCTGATATCTGAGGATCTGTACGTTTCATAAACCGTATCACTTCATCCACAGACCAGGTTGAAGGGTCCTTAGAGAAGCCTTGTTTCAGGACACTGGGGTCAGGTACAGCTATATAACTTGGATCTTCAATGAGGGGGGAAAAAAAACAAATCATACTTAACCTGATCATTATTCTGAAAGAAGAGATGTTAAGGTAGGGAGTGAGTAGTGGTCTCATTCCTGGAACCTCTTAAGACTCCAACTGTAAAATCTAGTAAAAGCTTAAAGATGATCAGAGATCTAAGAACACCATCCTGTGACTTTCCCTAAACAGCAGAACATCTTCAGAAGACACCTGAAAGCTTTAAAGATCACAAAAACACATGCAGCAACCCAAGGCTTCTTGGGCCACAGACAAAAACCGAAAAAGATTTGTTACTTGGATTAAGTTAGGTTTATCTAACCTAAACCATTAATCTCCTACTTCAAACGCTGCAATGAATTTCTCCTACTCGCTCTTAATTTTTACTTAAATTAGGTTAATTTTACTAAATACATGGTATTTCCCCAAAGTGATGTGTTTCTAATTGCCTAATCTGGATAAATTTTTGTTTTGTTTTTTGGCCAGTCCTGGGGCTTGGACTCATGGCCTGAGCACTGTCCCTGGCTTCTTTTTGCTCAAGGCTAGCACTCTGCCACTTGAGCCACAGCGCCACTTCTGGCCATTTTCTGTATATGTGGTGCTGGGGAATCGAACCCAGGGCCTCATGTATATGAGGCAGGCACTCTGCCACTAGGCCATATCCCCAGCCCCCTCTGGATAAATTTTTATGAAGCTTGCTGGGAATAGAACCCAGGGCCTTGAGCATGTTGGGCAAACAAGGCACTGAATTACTTCTTTTACCAAATCTCTCCAATGCATTCAATATCGATATTCAATATGCTAATTCTTAGCATTACATTTACTCCTTAGATTACCATCTCTCATGGCTTATGTATTAATTGGAACTTCTAAAATTTTGATTTTTTAAACTAAATTTTGAAATTATATTTTGATTAGCCAGATCAGAAGTCACTTTAACATTTTAATTTTTATTAGCTCAAATTGCTTTTACAGAGGGAGATTTCATTATGTTTATTTCTTTTACATTGAATTCCAACAGATGTTATGATTGAAAGTTTATTAATCAATAAATATCTGAGACATGAAACAATTTAGGTTTTTACCTCACAAGGCTATGCTCTTCACTAAATTGTTTTTTTTTGGCCAGTCCTGGGCCTTGGACTCAGGGCCTGAGCACTGTCCCTGGCTTCTTCCCGCTCAAGGCTAGCACTCTGCCACTTGAGCCACAGCGCCGCTTCTGGCCGTTTTCTGTATATGTGGTGCTGGGGAATCGAACCTAGGGCCTCGTGTATCCGAGGCAGGCACTCTTGCCACTAGGCTATATCCCCAGCCCCACTAAATTGTTTTAAAATCTGTTTCTTCTAACAAACTCAGAGTGCTCAATTCCCTAAAGTTAATATGTGATGACAATTTAAGAAATTTTTATAGTTTGCTAGGAAGATTTGTTTATCTAACCAAGGACAGTTAAAACAAGTTTGTTCTATTTGTGTGATTTAGCTTTTCTTTACCATAATTTGGGATATGATTATTTAGGAGGATTTTGAATATTTACTTGTGGGATAGGTAAAGAACAAAGAAGATAAAAGAAATATTTCTATTATGTTTAACTCTAGATTTCATGTATTTTCTTTACACAGCACAACTTATTGGGAAATAAAATCTCTATACTAAAATATGTCCTACCCTCTTACTTATCAGAGAAAAAATGGCAGACAAATTTTGCTGGACTGTATCAACGCAGGTAAAAAAGGATGATCACATACCATTTGATCTACCCCAAACATCAGAAAGCACCTTAAAAAAGCTTTTAAGATCATAAAATAGATGCACAAACCTAAGATCTCTTGGGCCACCATCAAGTATAGCAAAAGATCTGTTAGTTGGATTAAATCAGACTCATCTAACCTAACCCATTACTCTCCTACTTTATTTCAATGAATGTTCTACCACTTTGGGCAGTTGAGATAGAACAGTTTTCTCCAATTCAACATCCAAGTGGAGCTATGCTCAAGTGGTAGAGTACTACTAGCCTGGAAAAAAAGAAGTTCAGGGACAGCACCCAGGCTCCTGAGGTCAAGCCCTAGGACTGGCACACACAAAAAAAGAAAGTTAAATTACCTTCTAAACTACTTGTGTTGTTCCCCTTAGCTTTTGTACCTGAGGCAAGTGTTCTACCACTTGAGCCACAGTTCCACTTGTGGATTTTTGGTACTTAATGGGAGATAAGAGCCTCACAGACATTCCTACCTATATGAACTTTAAATCCCAGTCCTCAGATCTCAGCCTCCTAAAGTAGCTAGGATTTCAGGCATGAACCACTGGTTCCTGACTAGATCACCTTATATTTCTGTGGTGTTTGTAGTTTCCATCATCAGAATCTGGTATGTTTATGTTTTGGCTAACATGCTAGTCGTTTCTAGATTACTACAGATAAAATATGTGAAAAGGGATAATTTCTTGTATAAGACTAATTTTATATTAAAAATAAAACAAGCATTAGAATTTCCTAGCTTAGTCTATTCTGGAAAAATAATTTAGTTGGATCTGTATCTTCAAAAGAATCAGAAGGCTGCAAAAAAGGTTAGCAATTTTTGTCATTCAAATAATGGGGCAAAGAACAACAGGAAGTTGTATGAACATCACTAGTTACGACAGGTAAACTCAGTTTTAAATAAGAGCTATAGTACCTTAAAGAAAATAATAAGTGACATCACTAGGCAATTTCAAAATGAAATGTTCCCTTGTTCTCTAGAAATGTAGTAGCATAGTAGTAAGGAGCATGGCCTTGGAGCCAGAGTGGATTCAAGAATTGGCCCAGTCTATTTCTAGTTTGAGGACGACCTTAGACAAATGACTTCTGGGATTTTTTTTTTTTTACTTAAAAATATTTACCAGTAACTTTCATCTCATGGAATTCTTAGGATGTTATGTAAATGAAGCTATATAAAATATAATGTAATTAGCATATGTGTCATATAGTAATAAAGATGATGGTAAATTCTATTATCACTAAATTACTAATAATGTTATTACTATTAAGTTTCCATTCCTAGAAAGATCAGAAGCAAAATTTTTAAAACAAACATGCAATACTGTAGCATGGTAAATCTCAGACTTTTAAAAACATATTAACACTAAGAATTATACTCATTACCTGATTCATCTAACTATAACCCCTCTGTATATCAACTCTACAATAACAATTTTTTAAAAGAGTACTGGTCCACCACATATAGAATAAAAGTTGATGCTTAGACTCTAATATCAGAGACAATCTTTAAAGGAGTAGGATAGATGTAAGTGACACCAATAAATGTGTCACCATATGCTAACAGTGACGTTGTCCATAGATAGCATCAACGATGGGAAGAGTTACTTGGTTCCTAATTCATTCATTACGCAATCTAGCCTAGATGCTAAAAAGAAAAAATGCCCACTTATTTCTACCCTCTCTTTTCTATACTCTTAACCTTTAAAAGGGCAAGAAGTAATATCCATCTTTACACATGATGGCTGTTTCAAATTTTTCCAAATGGCAACAAGGTGCTGCTCTGTTTACTCATGCCACTCCTTTCCTAGGGATCTAACAGAGAATGTGGAGAATGGGGAAATGATTCAGCTACAGAAACAGGATGCCAGAGCTCTGTTCTGACACAAGAGCTATACAGGCTATGGATAGGAAAGGTCTCAAGACAACAAAAAGAAGAAAAGAGAATATGTCTTTATAGGATTTGTAGTCATGAGTGGTTTCAGAGATCTGATAGTACCCCAAAAAAGGCAAATTACAATTGCTAGAAAATCAATACTCTGAGAAATCTCTATCAGAAACACAGTTGATGATTCAGATCTCCAGAGGTAACTATGATGCTATGAGGATTTCGGTATCCATAGTGGCTTGGCTCTTGGCAGTGTTGTGAATGGGAGAACTTGGCCTCCCTAATTTTGGCACTTTCTCCAATATAATACATTCTCAGGGGATGTTGTTGAGTGTAGAAAACTCAAAGGAAAAAAATAAACATATTGCCTGATGATCCATCACTATATTTGAATATACCTTCACTTTCGCTCTGCATTTGAAATGGAGAATCAAAGTAACTGCTCTTGGAAGGTGATTTCTTCTCCTCTGGAGGTACATTTGTAGCTGGTACAACTTCACAGAGAGAACTCAAACAATCTCCTAAACTTAGTGGTGGAGTCTTACAATCTTCATGAAGTTTTTCCTCTAGGGGAATATCAGCTCCTTCAAGCAACAATTTTTCTATAGAGAAATAGATAAAAGGAGGCTATTTTCAACACAATTAGTGCTCAAGTACAATTAAATGGGCAAAAATCTCCTTTCTAGAAACCATTTACTTAATTCATTCTATATGGAACCAACCACGAACTACTATTTTTTTTTGTTGGACTGGTGTTTGACCTTGTGCTTGCTAGACAAGACACTCTACAACATAAGCCATGCCACAAACTTCTAACATAGAGTACATGCTCTTGCCAGTCTTGCCACCAAGGCTGTTAATATCTCACAAAAGCCTTTTTTCTGGGCTGGGGGCATGGCTCAAGTGGTAGAGCACTTGCCTAGTACACACAAGACTCTAAGTTCAATCCCCAGTACTAAGTGGGGTGGAGAAGCACTGGTTCTTGGGACTTCAGTTCTTCACAACTACTTATTATAACACGATCATAAAGTTGGTTCCTAACACTTGCTTACTACTGGAGCAGTGAACAGTTTCACTGAAGAAAGGTAATGATAAAACTCCAATATCAGATTTTAGCAAAATAAAGCTGAATGGAAAGTTTACTACATTTCTTTTTGCCTGGGGATAAATGACAGGTATGTACTTCTGAAAAGAGTGTAGTACTTGAACTGCAAAAGTAACAGCCTAACTGCCAAACTTAGTTGGGAAAATATACTTCCTAACCCCCAAGAATATCATCTCAAAGCATTCCTAAGTGGCAGCAAAGGAACTTTTTGTCCCAATCCTGGGGCATGTAGATGCTATTTACCTTTAGAGGGATCTATCATTAATTTGGGCATCTTAAGAGGGACAGTATCCAAACACACTGGATCCTGAGGTCGTTTCATGCTCTGAGTTTCACTTGGTTCCTCAGCCACTGTTTGTTTTAAAAAAATGTGTTATAATTCTTGTACTCAAACATTTTTGTATCAGTATGAAATGTTTCTCAACCATTTGCATATTATAACTTTATCAGCAATGTCAATGATTCAATTATTCATAAGTATGTGTTTACAGCATCCTATTAAATATTTCTACTGAAATAATTCCAAGTATTTCCAAAAGGAATATGCCTATACTTTATTATGTGATCATCTGATCTCTCTAAATACTCAAGAGAGATGATAGTGATGTATCACATTATAAAAAGAGGTGACAAGCTGTGTGCTGGTGGCTCACACCTGTAATCCTAGCTACTCAAGAGGCTAAGATCTGAGGATCATGGCGCAAAGCCAGCCCAGGCATAAAAGTCCCTGTGAGACTATCATCTTTAATTAGGCACTCAAAAACCGGAAGTGGTGCTGTGGCTCAAGTGGTAGAGCACTAGCCTTGAGCACAAAGATGCTCAGAGACAGTGCCCAGATACTAAGTTCAAGCCCCACAACCAACCAAAAACAAAAAAGACCTGACAAAACTGCTTCCAAGAGCAAGAGCTAGGAGTTAAGATGACATACGACACAATAGATATCCTATTTTATGGGTGACTCCGTCTAAGGCTACCCTTATAACAAGTCTACTGCTTACTCAATCAAATGTACTTCTAACTAAATTAATAAAATCAAATTCCAGAAAGGGATGAACTATTCTAGGCTAAACTTAAGTATTTCCATCACCGCCCCCCCACCAAGAATCATATTCCTGATCCATGTTATTGAACTAAAAATAGTATTTGATCCAAACAGAGGGTTCCACTAAGGCAAAAACAAATCAAGAAAAGGTTTAGTTGTACCACACAGGTAGAGTGACAAATCGAAAATAAAAATCTTGAGGGGTTTTCCCCTATGGGACATGTGCTGGTACTGGTACTATATGCAAAAATGAGAATAAGGCTGAAAGCTCTTTAAAAAGTACTGACATCTCCAATACTCTCCTGTAGCTCAAAGGAAAGGAACTAAAACACTCAAGTTTTTATTTCAACATGATAATTATTTTTGGTAGTAATGTTTTTTTTTTTGTTTGTTTTTTTTGGCCAGTCCTGGGCCTTGGACTCAGGGCCTGAGCACTGTCCCTGACTTCTTCCCGCTCAAGGCTAGCACTCTGCCACTTGAGCCACAGCGCCGCTTCTGGACGTTTTCTGTATATGTGGTGCTGGGGAATCGAACCTAGGGCCTCGTGTATCCGAGGCAGGCACTCTTGCCACTAGGCTATATCCCCAGCCCTGGTAGTAATGTTTTAATTTCAGAACTTGGTGCTTGCTGGGCAAAACTGGAATCATATTCTCACCCCTACTTTATTTGTTCTTCTGGGGTTTGAACTCAGGGCTTTGTACTTGCTAGGAAGGTGATCTACTGTACAGCCACACATTTATCCCTTTTTTGTTGTTTTGAGACAGTCTCACTATCCCAATATGTGGCTTGACTTTGTCTGGAACACATTATGTAGCTCAGATTGTCCTTGACCTCATGATCCTCCTATCAGCCTCCTGAGTCAGTCTGAGATCATAGGTACACATCATCATGCCTGTCCCAATTTTGTGAATGAAGGTTAAAAATCTGAGCTGCAAATCTCTAAAAAATAGATGCACAATTTCCTGTAGTCTTTCAGGGCTTAAGAACTACAGAATTGCTGAGTTTTCCTGGAGAAGAACTAAATAGATTGATTTTATTTCCTTTTACGTATTTTTCTTTCTTTTTGACACTGCTGTGAATCAAATTTGGGCCTTTTATATGCTACTCAAGCACTCTACCATTACACTACTACCTCAGCCCCTAGATGGAGTCTCAATAAAATTATTCAGTTCCAAACAAGCTGAGTCTCTGATTGGAATTAGCCCCTTTGTCTTTCTATCTAAAAGAGAAAAGAAACAGGTAGAATGTGGAACATCTGAAGATCTTTTTACATATGTCCAATATACTAAAAATGAACCAGTTATGTAAAGAAGAAAGACAATAAACCAATAAAGAAATACTACTGGTGTCAGTAGACAAGACAAGGACTATAACATGATTTTGCACAATAAAAAATGTCACCAGAGAACCTATTCTTAGTAGCAAACCAGTTGGTTGGACAGTATACTGATGCAACCACTGTGAAATCTGTTTTAATGTTATCTACTAATGCTGAGCCTATGCATTTCCTAGCAATTCTACTCCTAGAATCATGATACAAGGACATACATGTTTCACAAAAAAACTTGTACTAGAAAGTTCACCATAATGCTTTCCATAATTGCACCAAATGGAAAGTACCTAAATGTATAAAACAATAATGGAATATTTACATAAAAGAACATTATACAAAAGTGAAAATGAACTACATGTTCAAATACATAACAAATCTTAAAATAATGAGTGAAGAGGGCTAGCCACAAAAAAATACTGTGGTTATTCCATTTGCATTAAGCTCATAAAGAGACAAAACTAATATGATGCTAGAAGTCAGGACAAGAGTTACCCTCAAAGGATCCAAGGGGAGGAGCAGATAGAAAGTGGCACTGACACATTAGGGGTGTTTCTATAATAGTAATAATGGTTATTTTTTTCAACCAAGATCTTGTTGTACAGCTGTGCTTACTTTGTGAGCAACAACTATGTATTTTCTCTATGTATTTTCTACTTCACTGAAATGTCCTAAAATTGACAACTGCTAAAATATGCAAACAATACATTTGACAAAACCTCCTGAGGTAGTTTTGTTGGTCACAGGGCTTGAAGTGAGGGTTTGGGAGCTGTGCCTGACCATTTTCCCTCAAGGTATGTGCTCTACCACTTTCAGTCACAGTACCAATTCCAGTTTTCTGGTGGTTAATTGGAGATAAGAGTCTCACAGACTTTCCTGCCTGGGCTAGCTTTGAACCGTGATCCTCAGTTCTCAGCTTCCTGAGCAGCTAGGATTACAGGTATGACCTACCTAAGTAGAGTATTTTGTCCTAAAAATATGTTACTCTCATTTTTAAATTACTTTATTGTTGTTTTATAGGTGATATACAGGGGGATTACCTTTACATATGTCAGGTAGTAAGTACATTTTCTTTCTTTTACATAGTATCATCTGTTCTTTTCTTCTCTCCAATTCCCTCCCTCCCATCTCTGCCCACAAGTTGTGTGGTTCCCTTTCATCAATATCCAGTAAAGCCAGTCGGCTCCACTGCTGCACTTTTTTTTTTTTTACCTATTTTCCATGAATTTTGTGCCCTCCTCCCACCTTCCCTCAGATGTGCATGTGTATACACTGTATATGTGTACTTCATTTTTTACACATGTACATTGAATATAATGACTGCATTAGCTCACCCTTCCTCCCTTCATTCATGTACTCTCCCCATGTGTCTCTCTCACAACTGATAAACAGTACATTAGGTGTTCAGAGGAGTTACACCTTTGGATTTCTCCCCTAAGTATACCATCCTTAATCTGTTTGTGTGTATACGCATAGAGCCATGTATATGTTATCATGCATGTTTGTATTTTATACCTACCTACCACATGTGAAAGAAAAACATGTTATAAGGCTAATAACTGTAAACCACATTTCAATATAATAGAAAATGTGTAACTCGTGAGCTAATCATTTTTTAAAAGCCAAATATAAGCCTAGACTTTGAGTCTCAAGTTCATTATGAACACATCAAGAAACTGCTTTCTTATACATTTGGCAAAAATGCTTATTTTAAAAGAAGATAGAGAAATTCTGCTATATAAGATCCTCAAGTATAAAATATAAAATAGAAGCATAGAATAAAAATCTTCGGTTTTCTCTCACCTGGTTTATTCTGTTCTGTAAGGCTATGAATATTACCCTTAGAAGAGCTAAAAGGCTGGCTACTCAAAAGGTTATCACACTCCAGGCTGTGACACAAGGTCTCAAGAAAGCGAAGAGCAAATGATGCACTATTCACTGGGGGAAGCTGGATGGCATGGTTTTCTCCATCAAAGGAGGCTGTTGGGGCAAAGTAAATGTCAATATTTCACAGAGAGAGAAATAAAACATACTAACAAAAATCAACTCAAATTAGGAAAGGTATAATTTTAATTCATGCTTTTTTATAACAAAGGAATAATCTTACACTAAATGCTTCTCTCATTCAAACAAAATACCCTGCTCTGGTAAAAAAAAAAAAAAAAAAAAAGTCTTACTTTAAAATATTCAGAAAGAAAACAGAATAGAAATCCCTTGATTAATAACATTTTCTTCTATTCCAAACACTCCAATGATACAAATGCCTAATCACAGAATCACAGAAATCACAAGTTGCATCTTATCTTTCATTGAGCTCTTGAGTTATATTTATATTTAAACTTCTTATAGGACAATGTGTTTGCTATATAAATTAAAATGTATTACTACTGAGGTACAAATACATAAAAAAAAAATTCTATACCTCTTTTTTTGCCAGTCCTGGGGCTTGAACTCAGGGCCTGAGCACTGTCCCTGACTTCTTTTTGCTCAAGGCTAGCACTCTACCACTTGAGCCACAGCACCACATCTGGCTTTTAATATATATGTGGTGCTGAGGAACTGAACCCAGGGCTTCATGTATACAAGGCAAGAACTCTACCACTCAGCCATATTCCCAGCCCAAATTCCATACCTCTTTACTCTTTGGAGTGACATTGGTATCACTTTAACACCATTTGTCGATTTGGCAAGTAAACTTCCCAAAACAGCATTAAGTCTAAAAACATTTGGTAACTATTGTACATACTCCATTACAAAAGTATAATAAAAGATTATAGCTCATCAAAAGAATATAAATATTATAGTCTACATGTCATGAAATCCTATCTTGCCTAATTTGAAATTAAATTTGGAAACAAAATTGAATAAAGGATTAAATTAGTATACCAGTTATCACTTCTCCTCCACGATTATCTGGCTTAAGAAATCCAAAAACAGTCTTTGCTTCAAAGGCACAATCCACAAAGGACTGAACAGTCCGACGAAGTATCACATTCACAGGGCCTGGGCCAAAGTGATCAGGAAGATTCTGGATTTTTTTTGGATCCAGGTGAGGGCCAGTGTTTCCATGTTTGTTTATATAGACACAGACTTGAGGAAAAATTTATATATAGACAACAGTAAATGAGATTATTAAAAGAAGCTTTGGGAAAATATAACACAATTACTATATCCCATTTGTCATTGCATTTACATACAGTTAATATTAATGATCCTTTCCGCTACTTAAAAATACATAGGGGTGTCTATTATCATATTTGAATACATATACTAAATATACAAAGAAACAGTCAAGATGTTTATTCAACATTTTAGAATTTTACTCAAATTATATAAAAACTTCAGTTCATAAATTTTCGGAATATTCTTCATATATTATATTATGTAACATGGTGCAAAGATAGATGAGTGTATTTCCTCTTTTAGTTGTAAACAGCATAAATTTCCTTGTGAAACTGGTCATCTTGTTATGTTACTTTTCCAGACCAAATTTCTTTTAAATCACCACATTGCACCTCAATTGTGTTTTCAAAAGTAACCAAATATTTAAAGTATATGTCATAGTACATTCTAATCACACAATTTATTTTATTAAGAATATAAAAATAAAGCCTGGTGCCAGTGGCACACACCTATAATCCTAGCTACTCAGAAAGCTGAGATCTGAGGATTGAGGTTCAAAGCCAGCCCAGGCAGGAAAGTCCATTAGATTCTTTATCTCCAATTAACAACTAGAAACCAGAAGTGGAGCTGTGGCTCAAAGTGGATGAGCTCTAACCTGGAACAAAAAAGGTCAAGGACAGTGTCTGTACCCTGAGTTCAAGCCCCACAACCAACAACAATAACAATAAAAGATATCCATTCTATATATGGCAAAGTTCATGAAAAACTAATAGAAGCCTGATAGAGAATTCAATTATAATCTCAATTATCAACTTTTAATCATTTTTCTTTATCAAAATCAATAAATATACATCAATATGCACTGTAAAAACATGCAGATAAGCTATGCACTAATGGCTCACTTTTGTAATCATAGCTACTCAGGAGGCTGAGATCTGAGAATTACAGTTCAAAGCCAGCTCTGGCAGAAAGTTCCTAAGACTCTTATCTCCAATTAACCTAGAAGTGAAGTAGTGCCTGCAGCTCAAAGTGGTAGAGTGCTAGCTAGCCTGGAGCTAGCCTAGAGCGAAAAAAGCTCAGGGACAGTGTCTATACATTGAGTGTCCATACCCCATAACTTTCATATATAGTCTATATTTATTATTGAAAAAACTCATTAGTCTGTTTTACTATGTTGAACTTTTATAGTAATGCCCTAGATACATTCTCTCAAATACAAGTGAAGCTGAACAAGAATTTCAGTGTTTTGTATGGGTCCTAGGGCTTAAACTCATTGCCAAGGCACTACCATTAGGCTTTTTAACTCAAAGCTAGCACTATACTTCTTTATGCTGTTTTGGTGCTCAATTGGAGGTAAGAGTCTCTTGGACTTTCCTGTCTGGGCTGGATTCAAATTGTGATCCTCACACCTCAGCCTCCAGAATAGTTAGGGGGTACCAGGTACAAGCTACCCACTGCCTGCTAAGAATTTTAATATTTTATCTCTTATCTGTTACATTAGTTGATTATGTCTTATCTGAAATGCCTGGGACTAGAAGTATTTCAGAATGCAGAATATCAGTGTATATTTCATGAGAATATCTTGGAGATAAGATTTAAGTCTAAACACAAAACTTTTATATCTCATATATGAGAAATAAATTACACACATGGCCTTTAGGTGATTATAATACTTTTACAATATTTTTAGACACCTGTCTTTTGACTGCAACCCACCATATGAAGTCAGGGGTTTGTCACTTGTGGTATCACATTAAGGGCTCAAGAATATTTAAACTTTAAAGCATTTCAGATTTCACATTTTTAGTTTACATATGGTCAAGCTTGTATTTTCTTTTTAGCTAATCTCTCCTGATAATGGACTGGAAGTCAGAAATAACAAACTGTAAAATAAAGTATGTTATATTAATACTTGGTAAAATGATCTCTTTTTAAAAAATAATGTAATTTCTTTTAGTCAAGAAAGAAAAATGTTGAAGGAAAAGTCCAAGGAATAGAAGAGTGTAGGAAAAATAAGTAAGGACCTAGGAGAGCAAGCACTAGAATGTGTTCTTTAAAACCAGGAAAGGAATAAGAAAATGTGTGATAATAAGGAATGTGATAAGAGGAATTGACTTGACTGGATCTGTCTGCTTTCACATTCTTTACATAGCAAAGAACATTCAAAGCCAGGACACTAGATAGGCAAGGATCAAGAGAAAGTATTTTCAAATGAAAATGTAAAAGCTATAAAGTAGTTATAAAAATACATACAACAGGTGGGCACCTGTGGCCCATAATCCCAGCTACTCAGGAGGCTGAGATCTAAGGGCCATGGTTCAAAGCCAAGCCAAGGCAGGAAGTCTGTGAGACTCTTTTTTTTGCTTAAGGCTAGCACTCTGCCACTTGAGCCACAGCGCCACTTCTGGCCATTTTCTATGTATGTGGTGCTGGGAATCGAACTGAGGCCTTCATGTATACGAGGCAAGTGCTCTTGTCACTAGGCCATATTCCCAGCCCTCTGTGAGACTCTTATCTCCAATTAACCACCAGAAAAATGGAAGTGGCACTTTGGCTCAAGTGGCAGATCAATAGCCTTGAGCAGAAGTGCTCAGGGACAGTGCCCAAGCCCAGAGTTCAAGCCCCACCACCAACAAAAATAAAAATAAATGAATAAATAAGATCTGCCTAAAAGAAAGTACAATTTAAAAAATAAAATGTAAAAAAATACATACAATAGCCGAGCATCTCTGGCTCACGCCTGTAATCCTAGCTATATAGGAAGCTGATAGCTGAGGATCGTGATTCAAAACCAGCCCAGCAGGAGTGTTCGTGAGACTCTTATTTCCAATTAAGCAGCAAAAAGAGAGAAGTGAAATTGTAGCTCAAGTGGCAGAGCCTTGAGCCAAAATGTTCAAGGACAAAGCCTAAGCCCCGAGTTCAAGCCTCAGGACTAGCAAAACAATTAACAAAAAAATACACACTATACAATCACAAAAGAAAATGGGACTCGATTCACTAACAAAATGTTATAAATCTTATAAAAAAAAAAAGACACTGAATTTTCACGTGACCTTACAAATTTAAATAGATTTTTCCTTAATATCAAGCTGAATGATCATGATGACTTATAAAGTACTTTAGTGTGAAAATGCTTAAAGAAATATTGACTATTATCACCTTTTTACCTCTTATTTCCAATAATTACTCCCAGATACTGAAAACAATACAGAATATAAGGGAATTTTACAACCAGTTAAAATACTAAATTACCTGTAGACATCACTATTTTAGATGGTCCAGGAATAGCATCCTTAGAACTACCACGGCCTCTGGTCAGAGAACGCAGAGAAGCTGAAGATGTGGAACATAACACAGGAATAAATTTTTCCTGTTAAAAAGAAAACAAAGAACATAAGTTTACAGCATGCTCAAAATTAAAGCCATCAATGGTTCACAAAACTAAGTTACCAGAAGTCCTCAGGTTGGAATCCTCTGTGTATCATGAACTGCAGTACTTTCCAAAGTATTCTTGAAATGTCCATGAGCTTGTCCAAGTGCGAAAGGAAGTGACCAAGATACCAACATTCTTTGATCTATTTCTACTCATCACACCTTAGTCAAAATAATTCACTGTGTAAAACTTATTTTATTTTGAGGGTCCTTCCTTGAAGCAAATTTTTCAAACTGCTACATAAAAGTCTATAAATTTCTAATAGGAAAAAAAAACTCTCAGCAAGGTAAGGACACTTAGAAATCAGTTGCTTATCTCAGCTGTGTCTACCTTGCATTTCTCCAGACTGCATACATCAATAATGTTGACAAAATTACAAATGGCTTGTGAAAGTCCATACAAAATTATGACCATTGCATGTAAGAACCAAACATCTCCTAAGCACTGTTAAACTTCATGAGTAGTTTATGTAATATGAATTCATGGGATTTTTGAGGAACTACTTTCAAACAATACTCTCCAATATTAGAACATTAATTCACTCAAGAAGGGGTACTAATAATATCAGGGACAAAGGAGTAAAAAATAGAACAGCATTCAAGATTGTTGTATTTTAAAAATCTGAATCTTTTGACTTGAGATATACCAAGTCACTGTTTACATTCCCATTGCAAATTGAATACAGGTACATTTACATAGAAAATGTACTTTTATAATTTTGAAATCCTTAAGACAGAAAATAATAACATCTTGCAAAGTAGAGTTTATTGTAAGAGGATTTTTACTCACGTTCCAGATTTAATGATTATCTAAACTGAAAACGGCAATAACTGAGGCATGAATATAGGTATCTACATGAGAATCCTCATATTTTCATGATGGAATAATGAAGCTAAAGATGGAGTTGAACTGAAATGTTTCAATGAAACAAAAAATAGTTCATTATAAAAGAAAAACTGTAGTACTTTTCCCTCCCACTTATCTATCACTAAATAATGTTGTCTAGACAAAATCTCTTCAAAATTATCAAATCAGCATTGGAATTGGAAAATATGGGAGTTAAAGAAGTGATTTGGAGTTATATCTTCACCATTATTCCACTTAATTGACTTTTTCAGCAGCTGGGAAATATATGTGTGTGTTAATTTTTTTTTTCAGTCTGGGGCTTGAACTCAGAGCCTGAGCACTGTCCCTAGCTTCTTTTTGCTCAAGGCTAGCACTCTACCACTTGAGCCACAGCGTCACTTCTGGCTTTTTCTACACATGTGATGCTGATGGGCTGGGAATGTGACTTAGTGGTTAGAGTACTTGCCTAGCATACATGAAGCCCTGGGTTTGATTCCTCAGTAGCACATACAAAGAAAAACACAGAAGTAGTACTGTGGCTCAAGTGGTAGAATGCTAGCCGTAAGCACAGAGAGGCTCACAGATAATGCCCAAACCTCAAGTTCAAGCCCCAGGACTGGCAGGGGAAAAAAAAGCTACATATGTGGTGCTGAGGAATTGAACCCAGGGTTTCGTGTATGCAAGGCAAGCACTCTACCACTAGGCCATATTCCCAGCCCTGTCTATATGTTTTGAACCTAACCAAGAATAGTTTCAATCTTTATAGGTGTCAATAGTTGTTAAAATCTATTGCGTCAGTTAAAAAAAAATCTTTATAGGTCTCAATAGTTGTTAAAATCTATTGTGTCAGTTAAAAAAATCTTTATAGGTGTCAATAGTTGTTAAAATCTATTGTGTCAGTTAAAAAAATAATAGTTTCAATAATCACTTTAATTTTTTTTCTGGTGCTGGTACTGGGGCTTATACTCGGCCAAGGAATTATCCCTTAGCTTATTCATTCAAGGCTGGCCCCCTAGCATTTGAACTACACTTCCATTTCTGGCTTTTTGGTGGCTAATTGGAGATAAAGGGTCTCCCAGACTTTCCTGCAGGACTGGCTTACGATCAAGATCCTCAGATCTCAGCTTCCTGAGTAGCTAGGATTACAAGCATGAGCCACTGGCATCTGGCTCGCTTTTAAATTTTGTGGTGCTAGTTTTAACATCTGCAGCCTATTAGGGTCATTCTTAGTTGATTTTACTTCCTTCTTGAGAATGTATCTCATTGTATTTGGGAATTTTGGATTGTATAAAATATATTATGTTAGTTTGTACAATCTCTGGGAGGTTATATTTTCTCTAACAAGTGTTATTTCATCTGTTTAAGCTAGTGATCATCCTGGTTGGACTTTGACGTTTAAACTCTGGTCTTGAGACCTAACTCCAGCCTCGGTGCAAATTTTTTACTTTAGCTAAAATGGCTAGCATCTGTGTGATCAGGGATCTGTCAGAGGTACTGGTACACTGAGTTTGAGACTCCCTCTGTTCCTCAGAACAGAAAGTAGTTTTTCTACTCATTTTATTGATATCTAACATGTTCCATAAAGTACAACACTAAAGCCCACAAAAATGGAAACTTGTTTTTGTAAAATACTCTTTTCTCCTAGTGTGCACTCCTCTTGCCACAAAAACCTATCTGCTTCCACTCATTCTTCAGTATCTTTAATTACTTGCTCTTTTTCTATTATTTCCAGATTTTAGGACTGCTTTCCTCAGAGGAGTCGGTAAGCTGGATGTTAACTCCAGTATTACTGAATTTATCACATTAATGCCCACCTCCCCCCTACCAGTATACTAAGGAATAATTTATATACATAAAATATACTTCATACACATGAAGTTTACTGGGTTTTAAATTAACTAGCCTGAACATAAACATACCTACACTATATGTCCAAAATGGCTGTAAGAAGTACAATGTTTGCCTAAAAAGTTGAAATTTACCCCCCCATACCAATCACGCTGTCCTATGTTAGGCCTTTAAGAGATTTATATAGTCTTAGTACATTCGTTAAGACCTCTGCCAGGTGAGTGGTTAACAATGTTTGACAAGAATTTACTCATTTCCTTACTTATGTAACTGTAACCGCTCTATCACCTTTACAATTAAAAAAATTGTATTGCAAAAAAAACACTTCAGCATATTCTTAGTAAATTTCTTAACTGTATGTAATAAATAATAAACACAGCAGAGACCTATAATACAAATTAACAAGGTATAAAACTAACCTTGGTTTTCTTTGAGGTGGTAGTTTTAACAGAGCCCTTCTTAGGAACTGGAGTAGGTTTAGGTTTTTTAATTCTACTAGATTTCCTTGTCGGCTGTGTTGTTGTTCCCTTGGTTTTCTGTGGCTTCTGGGTCTCTTCAGAAGCAGAAGATTGTGCTTCAGCTACAACCTTTGGATCAGGAACTGAGAGAACATCGCAAAAAAATAAAACAAAATAACATAATTAAAGCATTATCTTCTTATGAATACACAAGTGTTTAACTTAATCTTCATTCCCAAAGGTTAGTCATCAAAATAAAACAAAGATACCATTTTAAATGTTTAATGTATATTAAGATTTTATATTATCTGAAAATATAGAGGGTTGTTTTTTTTTTTTATGTGAGCCAGTACTAGGGCTTGAACTCAGGGCCTGTGTGCTGTCCCTGAGCTTTTTAGCTCAAGGCTAGCACTCTACCACTTGAGCCACAGCTCTGCTTCTGGCTTTTTTTGGTAGTTAATTGTAGATAAGGGTCTCTAATTGTAGATAAGGGTCTCACAGACTTTCCTGCTTGGGCTTAGCTTCGAACTGCGATCCTCAAATCTCAGCCTCCTGAGTAGCTAGGATTGCAGGGAGAGGCTTTGATAAAAAATAGTTAACTTTGAAACATTGAAAATTTCTAGCAGTTTTGACTTACTACTTTCAATTTTTCTTAACTCAGAAGTCTATTCAGATACTACTCAATTTTACCATATACAGTAATAATCTTGCAAATCAATATAGAAAAACAAAGCAAAGCAACTACCTATGGCTTCTTCTTCATCTTTCAGAGGTCTGGTCACTCCTCTGCGCTTGGGTTTTTTTTTTTTAGCTTTATTGAGGTATAATTGAAAAATAAAAATTATACACATTTAAAGCTATAATACATTATATTCCTATGTGTTTATCAAATAATGCTGCATATACTACAGTAAATAATCTACACAATGTTATCAGGGAAAGGCTACTAATGCCCAAATGATCTGTAGCTACTATTTATCTGGTAGCCTAATCTAGACAATTTTATTATCTTGAATGAAGATTACCTGCCAGGATTACATTTGTCCATGTTTGAAGGCAAATACACACACACACACACACACACACACACACACACACACACACACACACACACACTTCAACAATTTCATTATCAGTTAAAATTAAATTTTACATACTTGTGCCAAATAAAAATTCTTCATAGAAAGAGCTATGAAATTATTTACTTACCTGTTCAAAAGCCAACTACTTTTTTTTTTTGGTCATTCATGGAGCTTCAACTCGGGACCTTGGAATGGTTCCTGAGCTTTCTTTGTACAAGGCTAGGGCTCTACCACTTTGAGCCACAAATCTACTTCTGATTTTTGGGTGGTTAATTGGAGATAAGAGTCTCATAGACTTTCTTACCTGGACTGGCTTCAAACCGCAATTCTCAGATCTCAATCTGAGTAGCCAGGATTAGAGGCGTGAACCATCAGCACCTGGCCTCCAACTACTTTTTTTTGAGATCTTCATTTTACAATTTGAAACCGTCTACTGTTTTGCTGCTGACATACTCAAAGACTAGTATGTAGTAAATCTCCCCTGTGACAGAAAGCATTACATGTCTGCAACCTTTTTATCCACATTCTATCACTTATTAATCCAAGAGGAAGGAGTAACATACCCTCACTTGCTAGGGCAAAGGAACACGAAATTGCCACCATCCTTTACAAATAGTTTAAAGCCAGGCCAGCCCTGACAGAAAAATCTTTGAGATTTTTATCTCCAATTAATCACCAAAATGCCAAAAGTGGAGCTGGGGCTCAAGTGGTACAGTTAACTATGAGCAAAAGAAAAGCTCAGGGCACAAAAATCTTTAAGGAAGGAATATCCTACTCATCTTTAATTTTTTTAAAAAAGTATATTAACACCTAGCCAGGTGCCAGTGGCTCATACCTGTCGATTTACCTACTTAGGAGGCTGAAAAAGAAAGGTTCATGGTTGAGGCCAGTCCAGGCCTCCAGGTGATTCAAATGCAAGAAATACTATTCTAAATTTTAGCTCACGAGTTTCTGTCTTAAGTCTTTCCTATCTCTTCCTGTTCCATATACACAATTAAAAACATATTCAAAACTTTTACTTGTCACTATTAACATACTGTGTAAGCTGTACCCACTAACCTCCCAGCATCTACATTCCCACCTGTCGCAACTTATCTGCTTAACTAGCCGATGTCTTTTATGTAGGGTTCACATCTGTATGTGCCGCTCTCCAACGAAGATAGGTATTTGTATGTCCTAAACTTACCCAGATCAGTTAGAAAAAAGAAAAAGCTAAAATAGTTGTAGCTAAGTACTTAGAAATTGATCTGTTTATTTCTCTCAAAGAATGTTCTGTAAATGAACTATATAAACTAATATGAAGTTCTACCCTACAAAGTTCTTAGGAACTACAACTACTTCCTGTTTTCTACTCTGTAGTACATAGGAGTCCCTATCACATGGTCTAGGATAGAAACTCACAGTAAAAACTACACTTCTAATATCAGGATAGAAGCAAGAAAAAGGAAGAAAGGGGATCGTTCATCTTTCTATACTTCCTTGAAGTAGAACACACTATCTGTACTTACACTCGTAGCTGTACTGTACTTCTAGGGGCAGGAAATGAAGTCATTATGCTAGGAAGATAAATGGTATCATGAAGAAAAAAAGGGTAGGAACTTTTATTGGAAGACAACAGCATTCTCAGCCACACATTCTAAACTCAACATGTCCCAAAAAAGAACTCACCAGCTTTTATGGTAAAGTGAAAATTTACACCTCTGTTATATGTGCACCTTACCTGTGTTTCCATTCTGTCCACAGCACTAACATCTGTCTTTTTTTGCCAGTCCTGGGGCTTGGACTCAAGGCCTGGGCACTGTCCCTGGCTTCTTTTTGCTCCAAGCTAGCACTCTACCACTTGAGCCACAGCACCACTTCTGGCTTTTTCTGTTTATGTGGTGCTGAGGAATCAAACCCAGGGTTTCATGAATGCTAGGCAAGCACTCTACTCCTAAGCCACATTCCCAGCCCCAGCACTAACATCTTTCTTAGTAGTCATATCACCTGTCATTTTGTGAAGTTTCCTTCACCCAGTTACCTTTCCCTCCAGCTCAGATTAGAAGTTTTGGATGGCCTCTGTATCAAAGCACATCTTTATTTTTATGTTATTAATTCTGTTTTATATTTTACATGTCTATCCTTCCATTTCTCTTCAACTAGAATGCAAACTTCTTGAGAACAGAGACTATGCTTTTCTTATCTTAGCATCATACACACATAGATCTGTATCATATGAGCTTTTACAAATCAGCAGCTGATAACTTCTTCCTAGAGTTATGGCAGCAAGAAACTAGTAAAAAAAAAAGTTCCTAATAAAAAAGAAAGTAGAGGTGTGGTTCAAGTGGTAGAGCTCTTGCCTTGAGTAGAAATGCCAAGCAAGAACATGTACTCCTGAGTCCAAGCTCCGGTACTGAAACAAAAAAGTTTCTGGTGTAAATCAATACAAGAACATCAGGGGCTGGGAATGTGGCTTAGCAGCAGACTGCTTGCCTAGACTGCATGAAGCCTAGGGTTCAATTCCTTAGTACCTTATAAACAAAAAAGGCCACAAGTGGATCAAGTGATAGAATGCTAGCCTGAGCAAAAGAAGCTCAAGGACAATGCCCAGGCCCTGAGTTCAAGCCCAAGGACTGGCAAAAAAGTCATGATATATAGTACTGTAGTATTAGCATATAATAAAGTCCACCCTCTTCTAATACCTCCCCTACTCATTTTCTACATCTATCCTTTTTTTCTGGTTTGAATATATTTATCAAGGTAAATTTTATGTAAAATTCATTTCTATAAAGTTGATTTCACTACTAAGTTTATATTAAAGTTAGGCCAATGACTTGGTTCTATGCTTAGACCTGACTTAAAGCTCAGCAGTTATTCTATCACAGAAGACCATGTTAGACATGTCTAGGCCCTTGGAGGAATCACCAAGGAGCTTCAATATTTTGATGACTTTTCTCTGAAAGAAAATATAGATAATCACAATATTCAACTTAGGAAACCTAGCATTACAGATGACAAACATTACCAAAATAGCATAGAAATCTAAAATGGCTTCCAGAGAATTACATTTTTTTACTCACATGTACATTTTTACTTAAGATTAAAAAAGTATTAATGTAACTTGAAAGTAAGACAAAAATCTTATAAACACTGTTTTCAATAGTTGTTTTTCTCAACATTTTAAAATTAACATCCAAGCTCCATGGTTCATACCTGCAATCTTAGCCACTGAGAAGGCTAAGATCAGGAGAATCATGGATCAAGGTTAGCTTTGCAAAGTTTTTTCTCAAGCAATTGCTTGGTGTGGGGGCATATGCTTAACAACCTAGTTCTTTAGGGGGCTGAGATCAGTAGCATCATAAAAATTATAGGTCAACTCAAGCAAAAAGTTCATGAGACTCCATCTTAACAGAAAAAGCAGAGTGTGGTGCACCTGTCATCTAAGCTATAGCGGGAACATAAAATAGGAGGATCTTGACAGGTGTCAGTGGCTCACACTTGTAATCCTGGCTATTCAGGAGGCTGAGATCTGAGGATCACGGTTCAAAGTGAGCCAAAGCACCAGCCTTAAGCAAAAGAGTTCAGGGACAGTGCTCAGGCCCCGAGTTCAAATCTAACACCTAACCAAAAAACAAAAAGCCAGAAGTAAAGCTGTGGCTCAAGAGGTAGAGGGCAAGCCTTGAGTAAAAGCTCATGGACAGTGCATAGGCCCTGAGTTCAAGCCCCAAGACTGGCATAACATTTTATAATTTAAAAAAAAATAAGGGCTGGGGATATAGCCTAGTGGCAAGAGTGCCTGCCTCGGATACACGAGGCCCTAGGTTCGATTCCCCAGCACCACATATACAGAAAACGGCCAGAAGCGGCGCTGTGGCTCAAGTGGCAGAGTGCTAGCCTTGAGCGGGAAGAAGCCAGGGACAGTGCTCAGGCCCTGAGTCCAAGGCCCAGGACTGGCCAAAAAAAAAAATAAATAAAAAAATAAATAAATAAAAAGATCAAACTTTAGGTACAAGCCTGAACAAACACAAAAAAACCTATTTCCAAATAACCAGTGCAAAAGTAAGTCCAGAGGCATATCCTAGTCCTAGGGCACTTGCCCAGAAGCATGAAGCCCTGAGTTTAATCCAAGTAGTGCCAAAAATTATGTTTAAGATACGAACAATGGGCCAGGTGCTGGTGGCTCATGCCTGTAATCCTAGCTATTCAGAAGGCTGAGATCTGAGGGTCACAGTTCAAAGCCAGCCTAGGCAGAAAAGTCCATGCGACTCCTATGTCCAGTTAACCATTAGTAAACTGGAAATACAGCCATGGCTCAAGAGCTCAGGGGCAGTGTCTAGGCCTTGAATTCAACCCCCACAACCAACCAAAAAAAGAGATATGAACAATAGAATAACGGATGTAAAAATATTTTTTTTGTTTTTTGGTGCTTAGGAAACAACTCAGGGCCTGTGTATACTATACATACATACAAGTTTTAATTGAATAATTACAAAAGTAGCTTATCTCCTCTCCCTCCATTCAATTACTATAGCAAGAAGACTTCTAAAATTCAAATGTGATTATTAGAGACACAGGGTAAAAAGACAAACGACTACAAAAGCAATACTTGCAAAACTGTTTAGTGTAAATCAACTGAACAACTCATGGGGGGAAGGGAAAGGGGGAGGGGGGAATGAGGGAGGAGGTAACAAACAGTACAATGCCTAACGTATGAAACTGTAACTTCTCTGTACATCAGTTTGACAATAAAATTTTTTTTAAATGTGATTATTAGCTCTGCTCATATTCTCCAGTAGGGACTGAAAGTTAAGAAGATGATGAGATCAAGAATTCTAAACATGCCCTCACTTTATCTCTAGTTCTCTAAACTAGAGAGTGATCTTGCTGAACTGCCTACAAAACAGTTGGCAATGAAGGACTAACACCACTAATGCTAACCATAATGTCACCAAAAGCAGTTCGACTTAATTTCAGTAAAAATTTTAAAACCCATATCATTAGTTATTAGCTTACCCTTAGTTCCAATTGGCTGTAATACATCTCCTGTCAGGCAACACCATCCAACTGGGAAGAGATCTCTGGAGTAATACTTGCACCAATAATCAAATGTTCCACTCCAACCATCAAACTGAACATAGACTTTATCTCCTTTAACATCTCCAATGGTTGCCGGGCAGATAAAGTAAGGATTCTTTATGTCAATCGCTTCCAGTTTCATCCCCACTTTAAAATTATTTATGGGTGGCTTTGGTGGTTCCTACCAAGACATTTTTAGGGAAAAATGTTTTTTACTGTTTAATTATATTAAGAGCCATTATCTCAATTGTAGTCTTATAATCCTAGGCAACCAAAAAATAAGTTCCATATTTATCAATTAATGCAGGAAGAATGAAGTCCTCAGAGATCAGAAACTCTGCTTGCCAACATCTCACTTTTTTCTGCAGACTTAAGACCCTGGAAAGAAACAAAATCAGACTAATCCATCCATTTACATTCAAGAAATACATTCTTTTTGGTATGTAACAGGAATTTAATATTCATTGGTGAATAACAAATACCTGTGCTCTGGTAAAGGGAACATGTTTCTAGTAGTACTAGTAGCACTGATTGGGGACATAGGAAAGTAATCAACAAGAAACTTGAATAGAGGAAGTCAGACAAACCTAGTGTAAATTACACAGGTGTGTTGAAATGTGATTAAGCCCAAATAAAACCAGCAGCAGACAGTATACTAAAAGAAATGGAAGGAATAAAATGTAGCCAACAAGAACATGATCTGAGTGATATCCAACATTTAGAAACAAATAAAAATATTCCATACTTCCAAAAACTTAAAGCTAGCTGATTATGATGGCTCACACCTGTAAATCCTAACTCCTTAAAAGGCTGAGATCACTAGGATCACAGTCCAAGACCATCCTGAGCAAAAAAAATTTATGAGACAAACATCTCAACACATACGGTGAGTGTGATAGTGTATGCTTGTCATCTTGGCTATCATGGGAAACATAAATAAGAAGACTGCAGGCCAGGCCAGCCCATGCAAAAAGCAAGACCCTTTATCAATAACCAAAGCAAAATGAGGTGAGGGTAAGGTTCAAATGGTAAAGTATCTGCCTAGCAAGTATGAAGCCCCAAATTGAAACCACAGTACTTCAGGAAAAAAAGTTAAAGCAAGTGAATGCTAGTAAGATTCTTAGACAACTCAAGCGTTACGTCAAAGTATCATCTTTTCTTTCAATCCATTTTTCAACCTAGTAAATGGAAACATCACAGCAACTAAGCCTGAATTCTGAAAATAGTCATGAATCAGGATTATCTGCTCTAATGAACCCTATAATCACTTGGGGTCACACAACACCAGAGACACTGATTACATTGGTCAAAGATGAGGCCCAGGTGTTCACATATTTTAATTACCCAAGTGATATACACTGAAGACTGAAAACCACTGTTCTATATTCATCACTTTCACTTACCCCAAAATCACAAAAACAACTACCTGCCAATTATACACCCCATTACTAAAATAAGATTAAGCTTACCTTCCATTTTTTAGTATATGCCAGATCACTTTAAATGTTTTACACATATTTCTTCTGATAACTCTTAAAGGTCAGTGTAATTACTATCCCCATTTTACAGATGAGAAAACTAATACACAGTTGCCTAAGAATAATATATAAGTATAAGAGCTGAATTCTGTATCGCAGCAGTCTAGTTCACAGCAACTCCTCAAAATATCTGCCTGGCCAATCTTAACTTATCCATTTCAAAGCCCAATCCTCTTGGTCTCTTTAAATGCTTCATTGGCTAAACAATGAACGCTCCTAGGCTCATCTCAGAGCTGCTCTTAATTCTTATTGCAAAAACACCTGACACTTCACTCCCCTATGAGACTAAAAAGCGGGTACTATAACTTGTTTGTGTAATTTCCAGTGCAAAAATCAACACCAAGTAATCTTTTATTATTGTTCTAAACAAAACTATGGAATTACCCAAGAACAAAAAACAGATTCTCAACTAACACATTAACTAACTCATCAATAGCAAACAAGTTCTCAACTAAAACATCATGTATCTGGTATGCTGGCTCCTTTTTCACATGCACCACTGAAGACTCATCATCCTGTCAGTTTTCCACTATTGCTCTCCAGCTTCTTGCAATCAGAAAGTTTAATTATTAGCTTTCAAAATTCTTTTAATTACACATTCTTAATTTGATTTTTTTTTTTTTTTTGGCCAGTCCTGGGCCTTGGACTCAGGGCCTGAGCACTGTCCCTGGCTTCTTCCCGCTCAAGGCTAGCACTCTGCCACTTGAGCCACAGCGCCGCTTCTGGCCGTTTTCTGTATATGTGGTGCTGGGGAATCGAACCTAGGGCCTCGTGTATCCGAGGCAGGCACTCTTGCCACTAGGCTATATCCCCAGCCCTCTTAATTTGATTTTTATAAAGCATTCTGGAAGTTAGCAGGTCAAAAGTATGATCAGGAAGGGAGAAAGATGTCAGAAAGAAAACAGGGAACAACCTAAGCTCTCTCCAAAGAAGTAGAGTTTTAGGGTTCCATCAGGTTCATGTCTAAAGAGTCATACCAAGTAAGCTATAACTATACGGATATATGTCAAAGAAGAAGATTATAAACTACTTACATAAAAAGAATTCAGTGCATACCAAAAATGGCAGCAGAGGTTGAGCCCGGAGTGTTATGCCTACCTTCACCATGGAATTTAAAGAGCTCACATGGGAGAAAGGAGGAAGAGGAGCCCACAGCCAATTTGGCCACAATCTGATGCACAGACCACACATCACAACATGCATGTACACTAAGAAGCTATATTCTTGATTGATCATTTTTTTGACAGTTGTGGGGCTTGAATTCTGGGCCTGGGCACTGTCCCTGAGCTCTTCAGCTCAAGGCTAGCACTCTACCACTTTGAGCCACAGCACCACTTCCAGTTTTCTGGTGGATAGGTGGAGATAAGAGCCCCACTTTCCTGAAGTGAGCCAGACCCAAAGAAACATGGACTCTATGGTCTCCCTTATTGGGAATAATTAGCACAGGTTTAGGCAAGTCACAGCAGAGGATCACAAGAGCCCAATAGCTATACCCTTATGATGACATAAGATGATGCTAAGTGAAATGAACTCCATGTTATGGAAATGATTGTTATATCACAGTTGTAACTACTTTCAACGTCCCATGTGTATCTGTAGCTTCTACTATTGATGATGTTCTTGTACCACCTTCCTGTGATTGTATCTACACTATCTCTGTAATCTTATCTGAGTATATTGGAAACCATGTACACTGGTATTAGAACTAGGAAATTGAAAGGGAATACCAAAATTGAGAGACACAGGGTAAAAAAAGAGAAACAACTACAAAAGCAATACTTGCAAAACTGTTTGGTGTAAGTGAACTGAACACCTCAGGGGGGGAAAGGGTAAGGGGGAGGGGGGAGGGGGGTATGAGGGACAAGGTAACAAACAGTACAAGAAATGTATCCAATGCCTAACGTATGAAACTGTAACCTCTCTGTACATCTTTGATAATAAAAACTTTAAAAAAAAAAAAAAAGAGTCCCACTTTACTGCCTGGGCTGGCTTTGAACCACAATCCTCTCAGATCTCAACCTCTTGAGTAGCTAGGATTATAGGCGTGAGCCACCAGCACCCAGCTTCAATTGTCTGTTATATATTTTAGGTTTTTCTCCCTTCTTTTTCTTTCCCTTTCTTTATTCTATTCTTTTTTCTCCCTACTTTATTTTTCTATTTCTTTTAATTTCACTTTAACTTGTTTTCCTTTATTTCTGGTCCTACTCTCTTTGTTTTCCTTATTCCTCTGATCCCTAATTGTTAGTTGGACTGTATCTGTTTCCATTTTGACTCTGTCCAATTGGCTCATCCTGTTATCTTTTTGGTTTGTTTTTATTTATCCTGACCCCTAACAACAGATTTTATCACTAGCTACAACTATATATAATCTCCTTTTCTGCACCATAATATCCCTCTCCCATCAAAAATGAAGGAGTATTTAGATAGGGGAATACCTATCTATGATTTAAAACCTGTGATTTAAAGTCTATGCAAATGCAGGGAACTAGGTTGTTTTTTTTCCCCTTTAAATTATGTTCTGTTGTGATTTTAGATTTGTGTTTGTTCCCAAATGGGCAGAACAATCTGTAGAAAATCAAGAAAAATGGCAAGTCAAGGAACCTCAACTCCCATAGAAAATATCCAGGCAATAGAGCAGACAATGAAGGATCTAGAAGATAGCTCTCAAAATGCTTTAAAACACACTGCTGATAAATATGTTTAATGAAAGATAGAAAGCTTACACAGGTTATGTGATGACACTAACCAAAGATTATTAGAGGAATTCATGGAATCCACAAACAAAAAGCTAAATGAATTCCAAGAGAAAGAAATATAGTGCAATGAATAGTCACTCACCTAAAGGAGAAGAGAAGACACAGAAAAATAAGGAAGTAAAGCAGTCCATACAAGACCTAAAAGAAAGTTTCAATAGTGGCTGGGAATGTGGCCCAGTTGTAAAGTGCTCGACTCGTATACATGAAGCCCTGGGTTTGGTGCCTCAGCACCACATATATAGAAAATTCTGGGAGTGGTGCTGTGGCTCAAGTGGTAGAGTGCTAGCCTTGAGCAAAAAGAAGCCAGGGACAGTGCTCAGGCCCTGAGTTCAAGCCCCAGAACTGGCAAAAAAAAAGTTTCAATAAAGATATAAGCCATCAAAAGTGACAGGCAGGAAAATAAAAAAACAAAGTACAATGTCTTTAAGCAAAAGGTCTGGATTCAAAATATAAATATGAGGGGCTTGGGATATGGCCTAGTGGCAAGAGAGCTTGCCTGGTATACATGAGGCCCTGGGTTCGATTCCCCAGCACCACATATACAGAAAATGGCCAGAAGTGGCGCTGTGGCTCAAGTGGCAGAGTGCTAGCCTTGAGAAAAAAGGAACCCAGGGACAGTGCTCAGGCCCTGAGTCCAAGGCCCAGGACTGGCCCAAATAAATAAATAAATAAATAAATAAATAAATATGAAAGTAATCGACACATTATCTGTATTTAAATCTAGGAAATACAATGAGATTACCAAGGAATTAATACAGATTAGAGGTTTCTCATCATTGGCACTACTGACATTCAGGGCCACAACACCCTTTGTTTTGGGAGCCTTTCTATGTGTTATAGGAGTTCAGCAGCATTCCTGGTCTCTTCACTAGAAGTCAGTAATAATACCAACCCTCTCACAGTGTAATACTAGAAGATATTCCTGATGGGAATTGGGCCACATCCTCTTCTCAACTGAGAACTACTTGATACAGAAGAGGCCCAAAGACTCAAACAGTCCATCATGTCCTCTCACAACAAGATTACAGAACATCATGTCACTACTCTCTTCTCAATACCCTAAACAAGGTGTTTCCTTGTTCTTGCCCATTATTTCAAAACCTTAGTTCGTTACCAATTGTCTCACCCAATTATTTATATTTAGCTGCTAAGAACTGCTGGAGAAAAGTCTCACATGTTTATTACCTGTAGTGCCATACATTTTTGTGCTTCTTCAGCTGAGCCATCCAAAATAATGGCATGTGTCCCTAGACTGTTTCCTCTTCAATTCCATATAGTAACTACTCCAACCCTCTACTATTCTTCTTAAGGTTAACTGTATATCCTCATTACGTTTATTATTTAATCTGGCTGACTTTCTTCCTAACCAGAGAGTAAGCTTGCTGCACAGTAGACATTCAACTTATGTATGAATGCTCCTCCAGCTTTTGTTACTTTCCTATCACACAGAAATATGAATGTGAAGTATATTTAGATAAATAGTAAATTGAAGCTATTAGAATTAACTCTGAATATTATGCCCCCGCAATTAAAAATATAGCTTTCTACAGATGCTTTTCACCCAGACTTTAGCACATTCTCATGTACTTTCTCATCTCCCAGCTAGTCATATGACATAGACCAGGTACTGTGAAATTGTGAGTTGTGCTTGAGACTGATTGCATGTCTTAATTCTTGTAACCCTTGGCTCTTCTAAGTTCAGTGATAGAAGGTCATTCTTGTTTTCCACCTCTTTCTACTTCTAAGATTGCTCCTATTCCTTTATCCACCTATAAAGATAGGTGGGTTTTTCTAAATGTTCTTAACCAGATGTGTCTATTTCTTCTTACATATTATATTCTCTGGATTTACTCCTTCATGGTCAAACATTTCTATCACTGTTATTTATGCTAAAAACCTCTAAACTCATATCCCTGAAAAAAATTTTGTTTTTAAATTCTACACCCTTTACTTCAAACAACCTGGTAGTCATACCTCAGATTTCCCAAAGATACCTCAAAATATCTAAACCAAAACCCATTTGCGAAGGGAAGATGGCGCCATCATGATAGGGAGGCACCCCAACTTGCTCCAACTGAATAGTGAGCTGGGAACTACAGCACCCAAAACCTCATCAAGAATCCAGCAAACCCAACAACCAGAAGCAACAGAGAAACACAGGAAATGAAAAAGAACAAAAAAGGAACAGCCTATAACCTGCACGGAGCCGGAAAATCTCCGGGGTACCCACCGACCCTGGCCCAAACAGGGCCAGGCTGGGAAAGGGGACCCGGCGCCAGCAAACCAACAGCCAAAAAGTCACGACAGGAGTGCAGAGTCCAGACAGCAGGAGCTCCACAGACCCCAGAAGGAGTGCAGACCGGCCGAGACAGACGGCGGTGAGGGACCGGAGCTGCGGGACCAAACGGCAGGGATCAGAAGTAAGCAGCAGGGGAGCCAGGTGGTGCAGATGGGGAGAGCTGGGACCGCCACCACCAAATGACCGATGGCTGCACCCCAGCACCACAGCCTTGAAAAGCCCACAGCAGCGCGGGACACACACACAATCCAGGACCAGTAAGTTCCCCATTACCACCCCCCCCCAAAACGGGAGACCAGCTCTAGCAGAGACCCAAACCCTACAAAGAAGCTAGAGCTCCCTCCCTCCCCCTCCCTACCCCAAGGGAACAAAGCAGCTGCATAGCTGGTGGCGCTAGGACCCTACAGCCTCTGGGAGGACACGGGAACTAACAGAGGTGGAGCAACGCCAAAACATCCCCCCCAAAGCCCCAGCAGAGGAGCCAGAACCTGGCTGCACCGGCCCTGCCCCCTCCCCAGCAGGGGCCCGGGGACTGGTAGGCATTGGAAGCCCCACCTGAGGCGCCTGGGCCTCGTGGACTTTTTGAACAACAGTCACAGGCTCACTGGTGAGCAACACCAGCACAGCAGGGTCACCTGGGCCTGAACACATGCCCCCCTCACAGCAGAGGCACAGAGAGTCTGTGGGCACCAACCTGCACCTGGATACTTGATCCTGCTGGGGCGCATGCATACCACCCCCACAGCAAACTCCCTCGAGAAGAGGACACAAGCACCCTCCAACAACTCGGGGCAGCATGTCCCCAAAGGAAGCACTAGAGTGCACATGCACGCACCCCCCGGAGGGCCAGCGTGCTAGCCCTCCAGCAGGAGGATCTCCTGCCCAACCTCCCCGTGGGAGCGCACAAGTGGGCAAGCTGCCCCCTCAGCAGCAACACCTGCTCTGATAGGAGCACTCTGCACAGGTGGGCAGGGCCCCCCCCCCCAGCAGCAGCGCCCACTCGGATAGGCGCACTCTGCACAGGTGGGCAGGGCCCCCCAGTGGCAGCACCTACTCTGATAGGCGCACTCTGCACAGGTGGGCGGGCCGCCCCTCAACAGCAACACCTGCTCCAACAGGAGCCATCCACACAGGGGGCCGAGCCGCCTCTCAGCGGCAAATCTCAATCTGAGAGCTGAGCTCCTCTGACCAAGGTACCGAGTGGAAAAAAGAACCAAAGAAGAGATAAGCCTCCACGTGATGCTGAATTAGCGACCAGCAAACCCCCACCAGGGGCACGCTAGGGTCAGCACAACATAGTGGCAGGACACTATCCTGCAGAGAAAGACACAGAACCTACCCACCCCCAAGTGCAGGGAGGGTGACCACCCCGGCAACAACTGAGACGGTCATGCTCACCCATTGGGCAGTAAGGTTCAACAGCCAAACTCAAACCCACAGCCAGGACACAAACAAGTCTCCCACTGACGGACCAACGGGAACCAACACAGAGCCAAACCAGGGAAGCCACCTACAGATTTCCAGATGTGCAAATCACAAAGAAATATAACAAATTTCATGAAAGGGCAAGCCAACTCGCCAGCTCCAAAAAGCAGTATGACCGAAGAGGACATGGAGAATAAAAAAACAACTGAGGCTATGATAGCAGAAATGATGGAAAGCCTCAGGAACGAAATCAGAAAACAATTCCACGAGTTTAGAGTGGAAGTCTCGAAGGACCTTCAGAAAACCAAGAAAGAAATGGAAGCAAAAATGGATACAGTGCAAACCTCCGTTAAAGAAGACCTTAACATCCTGAGAAGTGAAATGCATGAAAAAATAGATTTAAAATACAACTCTTTAAAGGAAGAAATTTCCACGATCAGAGCTGATCTGGCAACCATAAATAGCTCCCTGACATCCATAAACTCCACACTTGAATGCACAGCACAAAGAATTGACCATATTGAATCCCGAATCTCTCTCTTGGATGATGATGCAGCCGATAAGGACCAGAAAATTACCACACTTCAAGAAATGGTAAAGCTCCAGGGCAGACTAATCCAGGAGCTAGTGGACAAAGACAAAAGATATAATCTGCGCATAACTGGAATAGAAGAAGGAGCCAAACACCAGAGCAGAGGGCTTCAACATATTTTCAATAAAGTGATTGCAGAAAACTTCCCCAATCTCACAAGGGACCTCACCCAGGTAACCGAAGCCTATAGGACGCCTGGCAGACCAGACCCTAGAAAATCCTCGCCCAGGCACCTAATAATCAAGACTTCATATCTCAAGAATAAAGAGCAAATATTGAATGCAGCCAACGCGAAGAAAGAAATTTATTACAATGGGAAAAGGATCCGAATAACAGCAGACCTCTCCACACATACCTACAACTAGGAAGAGAGGGGAAGAACACCATGCAAGTCCTACAAGCCAACAATTGCCAACCCAGAATCAGATATCCAGCGAAACTAGAATTCATATTTGAGGGAAAAACCAGATCTTTCCATAGCAAAGAGAATCTAAAGGAGTATGTGAATAAAAAACCAGCCCTATGGGGATATGGCCTAGTGACAAGAGTGCCTGCTTCATATACATGAGGCCCTGGGTTTGATTCCCCAGCACCACATATACAGAAAATGGCCAGAAGGGGCGCTGTGGCTCAGGTGGCAGAGTGCTAGCCTTGAGCGGGAAGAAGCCAGGGACAGTGCTCAGGCCCTGAGTCCAAGGCCCAGGACTGGCAAAAAAAAAAAAAAAAAAAAAAAAAAACCAGCCCTACAGAAACAGAAACAGAAACAGAAACCCCACCCAACGGAAATCATACAGGACACACAGACAGAAACAGAAAGAAACTACAATAGCCAGAACCCAACAGAAAGAGCAGCTCACTAAAGACAAGGAAAAAAAAGAGAGGAAAAACAGCCTAACAGGAAAATGGAAGGTGAAAAAACATTCTTATCCTTAATCTCTTTGAATATAAACGGTATAAACTCTCCGATAAAGAGGAGCAGACTGACAGAGTGGATCCGCAAACAAAAAGTGGCCATCTATTGTCTAAAAGAGACCCATCTTACAGCAAGGGACAAAAACAGGCTACGAATGAAAGGATGGAGCAAGATCTTCCAAGCAAACGCCCCTACCAAAACGGCAGGAGTAGCCATCCTGATCTCAGACAAGCTGGATTTCTCATTAAAATCAACTCAAAAAGACAAAGAAGGATACTACATTCTAATACAAGGAAAAATCCAGAATCAAGACATCACGGTGATAAATGTATACTCACCAAACAAAAGAGGCCCGACATATGTCAAGCAAATTCTCAAAGAACTACAGAACAAGATAGACCCAAACACAATCATAGTGGGTGACTTTAATACCCCACTCTCTCCAAGAGACAGATCCAACACCCAGAGGATTAGCAAGGGAGCTGAGGACCTAAGTAACACCATATCCCAAATGGATCTGACAGATCTATACAGAATCTTCCACCCTACAGAGACCCAATACACCTTCTTCTCAGCAGTCCATGGATCATACTCCAAAATAGACCATGTCATAGCCCACACAAAGAACCTCAGCAAATACAAAAGTATTGACGTCATCCCATGTATTATATCTGACCACAGTGGAATAAAGGTAACCCTCAATAACAACGGTTACCACAGAGGCTATACACATTCTTGGAGGCTAAACCCCTCACTGTTATCTAACACTTGGGCCACAGACCAAATTAAGGATGAAATTAACGAATTCATAAGCCACAATGACAATGAAAATACATCACAAAGAAACCTATGGGATACAGCTAAGGCAGTACTGAGGGGCAAGATCATCGCCCTCAGCACCCACATTACAAGATTGGAAGCAGAGCAGGTGAATAACCTCATGATGAAACTAAAACAACTGGAGAAACAAGAAATTATCAAATCTAAATGACTAGGAGGAGAGAGATCACAAAGATTAAAAAAGAGATAAATCTGATTGAAAATAGAAAGACCATTCAACAAATAAATAAGACTAAAAGCTGGTTCTTTGAGAAAATAAATAAAATCAACAGACCCCTCGCAAGACTTACAAAAAAAAAGAAGAGAAGAGATTCATATACATAAAATCAGGGACTCCACCGGAAAAATTACAACAAATACACACGACATTCAAACAATCATAAGGACCTATCTCCAGAACCTCTACTCTCTAAAAAAACAATAATTTTACAGAAATGGATCAATTCTTAGAGAAGTATAAACTGCCCAAACTGAACCAAGAAGAAATAAATCAACTAAATAAACCAATAACTTACAGCGAGATACAGGGGGTAATCAAGAGCTTCCCAACAAAGAAAAGCCCAGGCCCAGATGGATTCACCAACGAATTCTATAAAACTTTTAGTGAGGAGCTAATACCAATACTCCTCAAATCCTTCCGCAAAATAGAAACAGAAGGAGAAATCCAAAACTCATTCTATGAAGCTAATATTATACTCATCCCCAAACCAGGCAAAGACCCAACAAAAAAAGAGAACTACAGACCAATATCACTAATGAACACAGACGCAAAGCTCCTCAATAAAATATTAGCTAACAGGATCCAGAAACTGATCAAGAAAATTATACATCATGACCAAGTAGACTTCATCCCACAGTCACAAGGATGGCTCAACATCCATAAATCAATCAATGTAATGCTCCACATCAACAGAACTAAAATCAAGAATCACATTGTTATCTCAGTCGATGCCCAAAAAGCCTTTTACAAAATACAACATCCATACTTATTAAAAGCTCTGGAGAGAACAGGAATAGATGGAACATTCCTGAAAACAATAAAAGCCATATACAACAGACCAACTGACATCATATTAAATGGGGAGAAACTAAAATCATTCCCCCTAAACTCAGGAACAAGACAAGGATGCCCACTCTCCCCACTTCTTTTCAATATAGTGCTGGAATCCCTAGCTATAGCAATAAGACAAGAGGAGGACATCAAAGGGATACACATCGGCAAGGAAGAAATCAAGCTACCACTATTCGCAGATGACATGATCTTATATCTGAAGGACCCAAAAAACTCAGTCCCCAAACTCCTACACCTAATAAACCATTTTGGCAAAGTAGCAGGCTACAAAATCAATCCACAAAAGTCAGCAGCTTTTCTGTACACCAGCAATATATAAGCAGAAAAGGAAATTATGGAAATAATTCCTTTTACAGAAGCCAAAAAAAGAATAAAGTACCTAGGGATCAACCTAACCAAAGAAGTGACGGACCTATTTAATGAGAACTATAAAAATCTAATAAGGGAAATCAAAGAAGACACAAGGAGATGGAAAGACCTCCCATGCTCATGGGTAGGCAGAATCAATATAGTGAAAATGGCCATATTGCCCAAATTGTTATACAAATTCAATGCAATCCCCATCAAAATCCCAGCTACATTCTTCACTGAAATAGAGAAAGCAACCCATAAATTCATATGGAACAGCAAATGACCTAGAATAGCCAAAGCAATTCTAGGCAAAAAAAGCAGTGCAGGAGGTATCACAATACCAGACTTCAAGCTCTACTATAGAACCATCATAACAAAAACAGCCTGGTATTGGTATAAAAACAGACCTGAAGACCAATGGATTAGAATTGAAGATGCAGAAATAAAACCGCACTCTTACAGTCAGCTGATATTCGACAAAGGAGCTAAAGACATACAATGGAATAAACAGAGCCTCTTCAACTACTGGTGCTGGGAAAACTGAGCAGCCATATGCAGAAAACTCAAGGTGGACCCTAGCCTATCACCATGCACCAAGATCAACTCAAAATGGATCAAGGACCTCAACATCAGACCTGAATCCTTGAAACTACTGAAGGACAGAGTAGGAAAGATGCTAGAACTTATAGGCACAGGAAGGAACTTCCTGAATAGAGTCCCAGGGGCACAACAGTTAGGGGAGAAAATCAACAAATGGGACTACTACAAAATAAAAAGTTTCTGCACAGCTAAGGACATAGCCACCAAAATAGAAAGACAGCCAACCATATGGGAAAGGATCTTTACCAGCACAGCAACAGACAAAGGCCTAATATCTGTCATCTACAGAGAACTCAAAAAACTAAGCCCCTCCAAGCCCAGTAAACCAATTAGGAAATGGGCAAAGGAACTAAAGAGAGACTTCACAAGAGAAGAGATAAAAATGGCAAAGAAACATATGAGGAAATGTTCAACATCCCTGGAAGTAAAGGAAATGCAAATAAAAACAACCCTGAGATACCACCTCACTCCAGTGAGAATGGCCTATACTCCAAACTCAGGCAACAACAAATGCTGGAGTGGGTGCGGGGAAAGAGGAACCCTCCTCCATTGTTGGTGGGAGTGCAAATTAGTACAACCACTTGGGAGAACAGTATGGAGGTTTCTCAAAAAGCTCAATATAGACCTACCCTATGACCCAGCCATACCACTCCTAGGCATCTATCCTAAACAGCAAACTCCAAGATATCAAAAAGACATCTGTACTTCCATGTTTATTGCAGCACAATTCACAATAGCCAAAATATGGAAACAACCCAGATGCCCCTCCACAGACGAATGGATCCAAAAAATATGGTACTTATACACAATGGAATACTACATAGTGATTAGGAATGGTGAAATATTGTTATTCGCAGGGAAATGGTCAGAACTCGAACAAATAATGTTGAGCGAGACAAGCCTAGAACACAGAAAACAAAGGGGCATGATCTCCCTCATATATAACTGTTAAGAAAGGGTGACGTAGAGACAGTAGAGACTAAGTCTGTGAAACCAAAAACTGCTTGTCAAATAGTATTCCCCACATGATTGGGGCAGCAACCCAACAGTATGTAACTAAAACCAAACAATTACTCAACATATAAAGGTCAAAAATTGACCTCTCGGGAATACAATAGCTCAAAAGCTATGTATGTATGTTCATATAAGACTACTGTCGACATATTGTCTAATATTGACATTGCATTTAAAGCCCTAGGTGAACTTCCTTGGGCGTGGCCATGTGGCTACTGTATATGTTCTTGATACATTGTATATTGTATATATGTCTACCTGACCTAGAGAAGGGATAGAAAAATAGGGCGTAAGATATCACAAGAAATGTACACACTGCCCTACTATGTAACTGTGCCCTTTTTGCACAACACCTTGTCAAAAAAATTGTGTTCAATTAATAAATAAATTAAAATTTAAAAAAATCAAACATTATAGCAGGAGTTGGAATGTACTTTACTCTTTTTCTCACCCCAAAGTAAGAAAAAGATAGATAAAACAAATGGAGAAATTGTCCATGGTTGCTACAAGCTGGAAAAATGGTATATTTATGTTTCTTATATTATTAACCTTTATGTATATTTACAAATACCCATAATAAAAAGTAAAATAAAGCAGAAAAAAAAAGCTCAACATAGACCTACCCTATGACCCAGCCATACCACTCCTAGGCATCTATCCTGAACAACAGGTCCCAAGATATCAAAAAGACATTTGCACTTCCATATTTATCGCTGCACAATTCACAATAGCCAAAATATGGAAACAACCCAGATGCCCCTCCACAGATGAATGTATCCAAAAAATATGGTACCTATACACAATGGAATACTACATAGCGATTAGAAATGTTGAAATATTGGTATTCGCAGGGAAATGGTCAGAACTTGAACAAATAATGTTGAGCGAGACAAGCCTAGAACACAGAAAACAAAGGGGCATGATCTCCTTGATATATGACTGCTAAGGAGGGGGGAAGGGGAGACAGTAGAGACCAGATCTGCGAAACCAAAAACTTCTTGTCAAATGGTATTTCCCACAGGTTTGGGTCAGTGACCTTACATTATGTAACTAAAACCAAGCAACTACTCAACATATAAAGGTCAAAAATAGACCTCTCAGTGGATCACAATAGCTCAAAAGCTATGTATGTACGTTCATATAAGACTATTGTTGACATATTGTCTACTGTCAACATTACATTTAAAGCCCTAGGCGAATTTTCTTTGGCATAGGTCACGTGGCTACTGTATATGTTCTTGGTACACTGTGTATTGTATATATGTCTACCTGACCTAGGGAAGGGAAAGAAAAACAGGGTGTAAGATATCACAAGAAATGTACACACTGCCCTACTATGTAACTGTACCCGTTGTGCACAACACCTTGTCAAAAATTTTTGTTTAATTAATAAATAAATTATTTTTAAAAAACCATTTGCTTTCTCCATATGTATTTACCTTCTTATATAAGCATATGCTCAGGACCTAAGGTAGGCACTAAGAATATGAAGACAACTTCATTGCTTAAAAGGAGCTCATATGCTTCTGAGTGCAGTGGTTCAAGCTTGTAATCCTACCTACTTGGGAAGTAGAAATAGGAGGACTGAAGTTTGAGGTCAGATTGGGCAAAAAAGTTTGCAAGACTCTACCTCAGACAATGTCACAGTGGCATGTAACTTTCACTCCAGATTCAAGGGGAAACACAAATAAGATCAAGACACAGGCTGACCTACATATAAATCAAACTTCTATTTCAAAACAATAACCAAAAGGCTGGTGAAATGGCCCAAGTGGTAGAGTACTCGTATGTTAACTTTGAAGCCCTGAGTTCAAACCCTAATAACATCAAAAAATACAAAATATATTTTTAAAAGCCAGGTAGAATGGCTCATGCCTATAACCCTAGCTACTCAAGAGGCTAAGATCTTAGAATTGGCATTCAAAACCAATCTAGACAGACAAATTGAAGAAACTTTCATCCCCAAATAACCAGGAAGAAGCCAGAGTGTAGGTAAGGCTCAAATGATAAAGCTGTAGCTATAAACAGAAAGGGCCAAACGGGAGCATACAGTTGGAGTTCCAGGTCCATTGTAAGCACAAAATTAACTAATAAAATTAAATGTACACAAAAAATAAAGAAGCACACATTCTAAGAAATAAGAGAACTAATAAAAACAATATAGTTTAATACATACAATGGCTGAGATATACATAAAATTCTACAGAAGTATAAGAATGAGAAAGGAAATAATCTAGGGAATAGATTTAATGCCTGACTTAAGGAGTCAGTCAGGAAAAGTCATCATGAGGCAAAACACA